>NC_092339.1:245767500-246435000 GCF_046630445.1 Rutidosis leptorrhynchoides | reverse complement strand
TAGAACAACACTGTTTCTCGAAAATATATTTCATCCGTAGACGGTAGCGAACCGTCCGAGATGAGGGTTTGTCAAACCCATATGGCCATACAACATAAGTTCACGCCTACACTTACACACTGTAAGAGTAATTAATGATAATCGAATTGAGGATTTTGTTCTAAACTAGTATGTAGAATGTTTGTTTTCCTCTACTTGTGTTCACTTAGTTAAAAAGAAATGTTTATGTTTTCTCATCCCAAATGTAAGTTCAAAAGAGTAAAATTGGGACTATGATCTCACCTTGAGTGCAAGAGTTAATAAAGTACTTCAATAAGTAAACACGTGCAAAGACAAAGCTAGTCTTGACCTAAACATATAGGTTGTATCAATAACGGTAAACACAAATGGTCAAAGATGTTCAATTAGTCCTATGGCTCGTTACGACTCGATTATATATAGCATGTGAATCACATTGTCAAGTTTCATGCAAGATACAAGTAAAGAATCATGTTAGAAAGATTGCATAATCATTTGGTTAAGTTTGACAAAAAGTCAAACTTGGGTCGGGTCAAAGTCAACACGTTCGGGTCGGGTCCCGAACTATTTTTCTGTGCTAATTATTCATATATAAGCATGTTAGAACAAGTTGCATGTGAATTGGAGGTCCATAGCATGCCATACATTTCACGTGAAATGAACAAGTGGGACAGAACCTGGACCAGGCAAATGCCGCGCCGCGGCCCAGGTTGTCGCGCCGCGCCAACAGGCGTGGCCTGGTACCTAGTCTGTTTCACTTGTTCAAGACATAGCCAAAATTCAAACAAACGCAAAACACAAACCGTAAACACTTAAAATGCGTATCTTATATCGTTGGAAAGCTCTTTTGACAAGGAACACAACTAAATATGTTTCATCAAACAAAAACATCATTTGCAATAACCAATTTCTTGTCATGTGATCATTAATAGTCCATCTCCAAGTTTCAAGTTCACAAAATGCATTTTAAGTTTCGGGAATCCAATTCACACTTGTGATATGCCGTTTTGAAGGTAATGAAACATGCATTACAACTAAACACTAACAATTAACATTTCATGGCATTCAAGTATCAAAAATTTCATCTCAAGAACGATCAAATCCTAATCAAGAATCACAAAATCATTAATCATGTTTTTGAAGTTTTACAAATCAACCTACACATCAAAATGAAGCTAGTGATACTAGTAACACAATTAAAACATGAACTTTAACAATTTAACAACATTTAATCTTCCAAAATCAAAGATTAAGCAAACCCATTTTCATTTGTTCAAACTAGTTACTCAAAACAACAAATCGAACAAACAAAACATATATTCATGTTATACACGAGCCATAGACACTAATTAACACTTTTATAACTCAAAACATCAAGAACACAAAATCTAGTGATTTTAGAAAGTTACCCAAATGAGATGAAATTGGTATCAAGTTGTAGAGGATGAATAGAGGATTCCAAATATGTAATTTGTTTTGATGTTAGCCTCCAAAATCGAATTTAGATGATGAATTTAAGGATTGGGAAGTTGAGAGAAAATTGTGAAAGTGTTGAAGAAAAAGGAAAATGAAATGGAAAATGAAAGAAAGAGGTGGGTGTTGAACACTTTGACCTAGTCAAAGGTTTGGTCTTTTGGCAAGTCTAGTCCCTCTAGTTTATAAGCGGGTGCGTGAATTAGCCGAACGAATATTTTGAATTACACGGGAGTGAGGGAGACGTTATACTCCCATAACGAAAATATTAAGGATGTTAGTTAACAGAGGATATGAATCTAGATACGAAGGACATTATTAAAATAAAAAGACGGGCGTTAAAATAATTTAACAGAAAAATGCGGGATGTTACATTACCCACACCTTAAAAGAAATTTCGTCTCGAAATTTAGTTGGAAGTAATAATTGATGTCTCTTACTCGAGACCTAGTGTTTTTAACTCTACGAATGAGTGAAGGTGCTTTCTTGGGTATTCCACGAATCTAGATAGTCGGGGTGTTACGTAGTATTAAGGTTTGGTTTCACGATCCATAATTTCAACCGGTCTTTCTACGAAGAGAAGTTTGTCATCAACAGTAAGCTTATCTAGGAGAGTAGCACGTCCCTGTTCCGCAGGGCACGTATCTAAGTTTGTTACATGGAGCGTAGGGTGATCGGATACTTAATGGAGTCTGAAGTTCTAAATGGTAGGGAGCGGTTCCAATACGCCCCAAGATTTCGAAAGGATCAATATTGCGGATGTAACTTTCCTCGATTTTTCCGAAACGGATTACACCTTTCCAGGGTGCGGTTTCCCAATATTACGCGGTTACACACTGGGATTTTGTGAGGTTTTCATCTAATATTGGTATTATTCTTTTGGCGACTATGGGTTGTCTCGAGCCCTTCTCGGACTTGAACGATCTTGACTGTTGTTTCTTGTATGAGTTCGGATTCGGTGATTTGCTTGTCACATGCTTTGGTCCAACGAATAGGGGTATGATATTTGCGGTCATATAGGGTTTCGGGAGTGCGGCTTTAATACACAAATGGTAACTACCGTAGTAAGAGGAATCAACTAAAAGTGACAACACGAGTTGGTAACCTTTCTCTCCAAGATTCGAATCGTGTGTTTGCTTGTTCCGTCAGTTTGTGGATGATACGCGGTACTCATGTTTAAACGTGTCCCTAAGGCTCCTTGTAACACTAGAAGTGAAACGAGTATTTTGATCCGAGGTAGTTGACAATGATACACCGTGTTGTAGTAGAATTTCTTAAGATATGCTCAAACATGTTTGTTAGGCTTCGGAAACATTCGTTATGACTATTCACCTTTATGGCGAATACCAGTGTAACGTGAAGAGTCTCTCCCTCCATGGAGAATTTAGAATAAAAGATTTCCATATACGAAAGTACGGGCGAAAAGGATAGGAGTGAAATGAGGACTTAGAACAGGATGAGTTTATACCTTGAGGTAGCCATATCGCGCATCTAGTGGTCCAATGTTGAGACTGGGTGGGAAACGAGATAGTACATGTAGTTGTATAGTTCGGGGTTGAGTAGTAGTTGTCCGTATCAGGAGCATGAGGATGATAAGTCAAAAAAAAAAAGGAAGTATCCTTGGATTGTGTGTTATCTTGGGTCCCAGTAATATCAGAAGGTCATAGTGAAATAACAGTGTTATGTAACGTGGTACGTGGTGATGAGAAGATTGATCGAATCCATAATTAAGTATTCCAATCGTTCGTGCAAAAATAACGAATTTCAGTTTCCTTGATTTCGAGTCGAGAGAGTATGCCTTTCGGGCGTTCAAGTAGAAATATTTCCATATTTGAATTCCATTGTGTTACATGAATTTAGATAGTAAGGTTGGTGTGAATAATTGCGTTAAAAGTTCGGACACGGAGAGGTTTAGTCCTTTCCTGGGAGAGTTAACCGGGTTAAAGGACGAGTAACACGAGAAAAAGTCCAAAATGAATCTGCGGTAATAACCGGCGAGATCTAAGATTTTACGAATACAAGTCAGAGTCGTGAGGGTTTCTCGATTACGTATGGTTCCGATTGCGAGATGTGTTGTAATGCCTTGACCACTAACAACATGGTCTAGAAATTTGACTTCGTTTAACCAAAATTCTCACTTGGAGAGTTCGGTATAGAGTTGCTCTTTTCTCAAGAGTTCGAGCGTAAGACGGAGACGTTGTTCGTTTTCTTCTTTACTTGAATAGGTTTAGACATTGTATATAAATACGAAAATGGATTTGTCTAGATAAGTTTGCATACGCGGTGCCGGAGGTCTATGAATACAGACGGAGCCTTAGATAAACTGAACGGCACTAAAAGAAATTTATAACTATTGTAACGAGTTTGGAAAGCGATTTGTGAGACATCGTCTCCCTTAACCCTCAATTGATGATAACCAGAATGAAGGTCGATTTTGGAATACACGCGAGATCCTTGTAACGGTTCAAGAGGTTGTTGATATGGGGAAAAGGATATCGGTGCTTAACTGGAAATTACTTAGTTCACAATAATCTATACATAATTGCAGGGAAACATTTATCCTTAACGAATAGGTTTTGAGCTCCTTAGTTCTATAGGTGTCAAGTCAAAATTTAAATTATCCACCCAATAAGTTTAACGTACATCCTCCGATAAAATTTATCGATACACAAAAAATTTTCGTTGGTCACTTAAATGGCAAAGAGTAGGCTCCTAGCCTTGGATACAAAACATTTATCGACATCCGAATCGAATAAACATGAAACATGAGAATTTCGAGAAGAAACATACCCGTGACTAGTTGTCATCTCGGGCTTCCTCGGTGTTAATGTTGAAGTCGCGTGCGTTGGGGTTGATTTTCTTCTTTGGGCATTCATTCCTAAAATGATCCATTTGGCCACATGCGTAGCAAGTGACCGACTTTTGTGTGTTGGATCCCTTTTATGTGACGGGGGTGGCACTTCCACAATGTTTGGCCATATGACCCCTTCCTTGGCATCAGCAGCAAATTAGCTTGCCACATTCACCAAATTGATGTTTGTAGCATTTGTTACAATAAGGCAGGTACCCGGCATAACATTTCTTGTCATCGGAGGTGAAGGACTTCTTGGTGAAGTTGTTGTTGTAGTTGCTCGATGGAGAGGCTTCCCATTTTCTTTTGTTGTTACCCGATTGGTCCTCGACCGTTGGTGTCGGCGCTTCAATTTCATTCACCATTTTTATAGATTGGCGGGCCATCGCTAAAGCCTCTTGTAGGTTAGTGGGTTTGGATGTCATTACCCCATGTTGAATGCTCTTAGGAAGGCCATCCATGTAAAGTTCAACTCTTAGGGAATCGGGAGTCATGAGGTTCGGGCAACTTAAGGCTAGTTAGGCAAACCGTTGATTATAAGCTTCGAGATCATTCCCGACCGTTTTTAAATTTCTTAGCCCCTGTTCGAGCCTTCGAGTCTCGTCGCGAGGGAAGTATTCGGTGATCATTCTTTCTCTTAATTCGGTCCAGGAGAGTGTGTGGGCTTCATCGATACCCACCAATTGTACGTACTTGTTCCACCATGAAAGAGCGATGTCGGTGAAAGTGAGGGTGGAAAACTTGACCTTATCTTGGTCCCGACAACCGCTTATGCTAAAAATGGATTCCGTTTGATCAAACCATCGGGTGAGAGCAACCGGTCCCCCGGTTCCATCGAAAGAGGGAGGATTGTACTTCAAGAAGTTTTTGTAGGAGCAACCTTCGTTTGAATTACCGGTCCCACGATTGTTGTTGTTGGAAAAGTGATCGGCCACGGCCGCACCCACGGTGGTGGTTATCATTCGTTGAAGAGCTTGTTCTAGAGTTTCGGAAGGAGTATTGTGTTGACCTTGGTGAGCCATTGTTCCTTCATGACACAAGAATATCGTTGATTAGTATTCTCAACAATACTAACCGTAATATGGAATAAGGATAGAGAGAAAAATTCCCTTGACTCACCTTAAATTATTTATGTCATAATGTCGGAACGTCCATGTGAATCACCGTAATATAATCCCGGAAATTATATTACCCTAATTCACATGTGCATTTAACATTACTTCAATAAGTCAAGGTGGCGCGTCAAAAAAATTTATCAACGTAAGATCAAGATCAAATACGAGTTAGCTATGATAGAAGAGTTCGAGTATAATGCACAAATAGTCAAGTAATTCCTACTTCAGTCTATATGCCGGTTGTAGTCTAGATTCACTAATGTACCCTATGACTCGGGGTTGACACCAATGAACTCTAAATCCCTACAACCAATGCTCTGATACCACTTATAGCGACCCTGTCAAATTGTCATTGACGGCGTCGGCTACTTAGGTCCCGTTACGTGGTCGTAGGTCTTTAAAATAACGTTTGACCAAAGGTATGTCGCATTATTTCAAAAGTAAAGATTGGTTCAAAGTTTACAGAAATTGTTCATCCAAAAGTTTCGTTACAAAGTTATAAGTACAAGTGAAACCTATGCGACACAGTTTTAAAGAAAGTCAAAAGACGCTTCATGTATGTACATATACTCGACATCCAATGCAAGTATCAAATAATGAGCGAAAGCATGTTTCACATATCATTCAAAGACCCGAGAAAAACATAGAAATCTGTCAACGAAAACGTTGGTGAAATCATAGGTTTAAATAAGTAAGTGAGTAAAAGTAAGTCGAACCACAAGATTTGGAACATTGATAAAATAGTTGTACATTCTAAAAGTTAATATTCACGAGCACCCAATTATCAAGGCTTAACATTCCGTCCATTGAACCCCATTAATAGTGCTAGAACAACACTGTTTCTCGAAAATATATTTCATCCGTAGACGGTAGCGAACCGTCCGAGATGAGGGTTTGTCAAACCCATATGGCCATACAACATAAGTTCACGCCTACACTTACACACTGCAAGAGTAACTAATGATAATCGAATTGAGGATTTTGTTCTAAACTCGTATGTAGAATGTTTGTTTTCCTCTACTTGTGTTCACTTAGTTAAAAAGAAATGTTTATGTTTTCTCATCCCAAATGTAAGTTCAAAAGATTAAAAGTGGGACTATGATCTCACCTTGAGTGCAAGAGTTAATAAAGTACTTCAACAAGTAAATGCGTGCAAAGAAAAGCTAGTCTTGACCTAAACATATAGGTTGTATCAATAACGGTAAACACAAACGGTCAAAGATGTTCAATTAGTCCTATGGCTCGTTTCCACTCGATTATCTATAGCATGTGAATCACATTGTCAAGTTTCATGCAAGATACAAGTAAAGAATCATGTTAGAAAGATTGCATAATCATTTGGTTAAGTTTGACAAAAAGTCAAACTTGGGTCGGGTCAAAGTCAACGAAAAAGTCAACACGTTCGGGTCGGGTCCCGAACTATTTTTCTGTGCTAATTATTCATATATAAGCATGTTAGAACAAGTTGCATGTGAATTGGAGGTCCATAGCATGCCAAACATTTCACGTGAAATGAACAAGTGGGACAGAACCTGGACCAGGCAAATGCCGCACCGCGGCCCAGGTTGTCGCGCCGCGCCAACAGGCGTGGCCTGGTACCTGGTCTATTTCACTTGTTCAAGACTTAGCCAAAATTCTAACAAACGCAAAAAACAAACCGTAAACACTTAAAATGCGTATCTTATATCGTTGGAAAGCTCTTTTGACAAGGAACAAAACTAAATATGTTTCATCAAACAAAAACATCATTTGCAATAACCGATTTCTCGTCATGTGATCATTAATAGTCCATCTCCAAGTTTCAAGTTCACAAAATGCATTTTAAGTTTCAGGAATCCAATTCACACATGTGATATGCCGTTTTAAAGGTAATGAAACATGCATTACTACTAAACACTAACAATTAACATTTCATGGCATTCAAGCATCAAAAAGTTCATCTCAAGAACGATCAAACCCTAATCAAGAATCACAAAATCATTAATCATGTTTTTGAAGTTTTACAAATCAACCTACACATCAAAATGAAGCTAGTGATACTAGTAACATAATTAAAACATGAACTTTAACAATTTAACAACATTTAATCTTCCAAAATCAAAGATTAAGCAAACCCATTTTCAAGTGTTCAAACTAGTTACTCAAAACAACAAATCGAACAAACAAAACATATATTCATTTTCTACACGAGCCATAGACACTAATTAACACTTTTATAACTCAAAAACATCAAGAGCACAAAATCTAGTGATTTTAGAAAGTTACCCAAATGAGATGAAATTGGTATCAAGTTGTAGAGGATGAAGAGAGGATTCCAAATATGTAATTTGTTTTGATGTTAGCCTCCAAAATCGAATTTAGATGATGAATTTAAGGATTGGGAAGTTGAGAGAAAATTGTGAAAGTGTTGAAGAAAAAGGAAAATGAAATGGAAAATGAAAGAAAGAGGTGGGTGTTGACCACTTTGACCTAGTCAAAGGTTTGGTCTTTTGACAAGTCTAGTCCCTCTAGTTTATAAGCGGGTGCGTGAATTAGCCGAACGAATATTTTGAATTACACGGGAGTGCGGGAGACGTTATAATCCCATAACGAAAATATTAAGGATGTTAGTTAACGGAGGATACGAATCTAGATATGAAGGACATTATTAAAATAAAAAGACGGGCGTTAAAATAATTTAACTGAAAAATGCGGGATGTTACAATTCTGTCCATGTAACGCTACGCTATTATTAATCATTGTAAGTTATGTTCAATCTTTTTAAATTAATGTCTCGTAGCTAAGTTATTATTATGCTTATTTAATGCCGAAGTAATCGTGATGTTGAGCTAAATATTACATTTGGGTAATTGGGCTTTGGACCATAATTGGGGTTTGGACAAAAGAACGACACTTGTGAAAATTAGACTATGGGCTATTAATGGGATTTATATTAACTAAACGATACCTCATTAATTTAATATAAAGATTACAATTTGACGTATCTATATATAACCACATACGCTTAATCGGGTACGGTGGGCGGGATATCTATAAATACGAATTATTGTTCATTTTACCGGACACGAGAATGGATTAATAGTTAATAGACTTGTTGAAACAGGGGTGGATTACATTCAAGGGTAACTGGTGTAATTGTTAACAAAGTAGTAAAACCTTGGACTACACGAAGTCGATAGCCTGGTGTATTCATTAAATAAAGTATTAAGACCTTGTTACAATTCGAATCCCCAATTAGTTAGAATATTTGATTTCGGGTATAAGTATAATTTGACGAAGACTCTCACACTTTATATTTATGACTGATGGACTATTATGGTTAAAACCGTATGGACATATCAAATAATCCAGGACAAAGGACAATTAACCCATGGTACTAAACTAAAAAACAACACATCGAACATCATGATTATGGAAGTTTAAATAAGCATAATTCCTTTATTTCATATTTTATCGCACTTTTATTTACTGTCATTTTATTTAATTGCACTTTTAATTATCATACTTTTTAATTATCGCAATTTTATTTATTGTCATTTTATTTATCGCATTTTAATTTATCGTACTTTAATTATTGTCATTTACTTTACGCTTTAAATTAAGTTATTTTAATTTTTAATATTTTACATTAGGTTTTAACTGCGACTAAAGTTTTAAAATCGACAAACCGGTCATTAAACGGTAAAAACCCCCTTTTATAATAATAATACTACTTATATATATATATATATATATATATATATATTTATATTTATACAAATATAGTTTTAAAAATATAGCGTTAAACTTGGCTAGTTCCCTGTGGACGAACCGGACTTACTAAAAACTACACTACTGTACGATTAGGTACACTGCCTATAAGTATTGTAGCAAGATTTAGGTATATCCACTCTATAAATAAATAAATAACTTGTGTAAAATTGTATCGTATTTAATAGTTTTTCCTAGTAAAAATTAATACTATTTCGTATACACCTCGCATAACATCAAGTATTTTTGGCGCCGCTGCCGGGGAATCTCTCTTAAACGCTGAAGCGAAACGCTATATATAAAAAAAAAGTTCTTTTATTAAGTCGTAATCTATTTCTGTAAAAATATACGTTTTAAATATTAAAAATACAAGAAAAAGAAAAATATATCTATATTTTTAAGTTTAGTTAAATTAAAAAGTTTATATTTTTTATTTAATGTGAAAAAGTTATAAAAAAAAGTAATAAGTTATATTTATATTTTATATATTAAAAACAGAAAAATTAAAAAGTAAAAAAAAAAATCCTGCACGAAATTCAGCCTACATCAAATTCTGAACCTGCACATCTCCGCGATCTCAGAGAAAACAAAGCAAAAAACTACGCGATCGCGTAGCCTGCACCGACATGTCTGATCCTTAATTTGCACAAATTAGGGTTTAATTTAAAATTAATTATTATTATTAAACCTAATTAGGGTTTTTAATTAATAATTAGTTTTTAAGATTATTTTTTAATTAATATTGTATTTTTAAGTTTTAATTAGTTTTAATACTTTATAAAGTTAATACTTTTATAAAATACTTAATATAAAAATAATATTTTTGTAAAAATTTTATTTTACAATTTTAAGTTTTATTTTTAAAATTTCGTACCTTTTTAATCGTTTATTCGTCATATTTATATTTTTTGTTCGTAATTAGTTTTAAACTTAATATTTTGCCGTAGTATTTCTAGAACTTTAAGTTTTGCCGTAAAATCCCTTAAGTACTTTTTCTTTAGATTAAGATTTAGACGCTTTAGAATTTTACGACGTTATTTATCGCTTTAGTTTTTAATATATTTTAGTACCTTTCTAAGTTATTGTCGTTTTGGATATAGTATTTCTTTTAAGCTTTAATAGCTTTAGACGTACTTTTTAATTCTTTTTTAAGTTTCGACGCGATACGTTTTTCTTTTTATTATTTTTTTCGACCTTTTATTTTTCGACGTTTTCCTCTTTTTCTTTCTTATTTCTCGCCGCTCTAGTTTTTAGGACATAGAATTTTCTATTTCTTCTCTAAAATTTCTTTAAACTTCAACGAAAAATTATTTTAAGTGGTTAAATTGATAAACATCCAAAATTTTCTGGTTCGTAGTAATAGTTGGATTTGTTAGTGGCGAGTTGTGGGCTTCCGATTTAAAGGGTCCTGGCTACCTGCTGCATCTATTGGCTATTCGAAACGTGGGCAAAATCAGAAAAGTCTATTATTTTGATAACTTATATAATTTTTATCTTTTATAACTAATAGGATATTCAGTGAATGCACCGAGCAAAACGTTCATCACCTTTTATACGTTCACCACCTGTAACTCGATCAAGACATCTAGCCAATATTGTCGCCGTTGATTTTTCTTTAGAATCATCATCTAGTCGACCAAGTACTCCAATTCAAATTTCCGATAATCCATTTTTTGAACCCGACCTCACAATTGAGAATCCAGAGGATATTCAGGGACAATTCAGAGATCCTGAACCATTAATCTTTCCTCCAGAACCACCAATCATTCAAATAGAGATTGTTGAGGAACAACCCATTAAATCGGAATCCTCTAGTGATTCAGATTCAACAAATTCAATAATGGAGAATTTGGAACCTCTAAGTATGGAAGACCGAATGAGAGCTAAACGCACTGGCTAAGGTCACGTAATTACTCAACCAGACATTAATGCGCCAGATTATGAAATCAAAGGACAAATCCTACACATGGTAACTAATCAATGCCAATTTAGTGGTGCGCTGAAGGAAGATCCAAATGAACATCTTCGTACCTTTAATAGGATCTGTACACTATTTAAAATTAGAGAAGTTGAGGATGAACAGATATATCTCATGTTATTTCCCTGGACTTTAAAGGGAGAAGCCAAAGATTGGTTAGAATTGTTACCTGAAGGGGCGATTGATACATGGGACGTTTTAGTTGAAAAATTCCTTAAACAATTCTTTCCGGCATCTAAAGCCGTGAGACTTCAAGGAGAAATTGTTACGTTCACGCAAAAACCAAATGAAACTTTATATGAGGCGTGGACAAGATTTGAAAAGTTATTGAGAGGTTGTCCGCAACATGGTTTAGACACTTATCAAATAGTACAAATATTCTACCAAGGAGCGACATCACTACAAGAAAAGACATCGATATAGCAGCTGGTGGTTCCATTATGAAGAAAACCGCAACTGACGCTTACAAAATTATTGATAACACTGCTTCCCACTCACATGAGTGGCATCAAGAAAAAGATATCGTTAGATCATCTAAAGCGGCTAGAGCCGATTCTAGCCATGACTTTGATTCCATTTCTGCAAAGATAGATGCTGTCGAGAGACGAATGAAAAAGATGACTAAAGATATTCACTCAATACGAATTAGTTGTGAGCAGTGTGGAGGACCACATTTGACAAAAGGTTATCTCAGTATTGAACAAACAATGGAACAAAGAGAGAATGTTTCATAGATGAACCAAAGGCCTGGAAATAATTATCAGAATAATTATCAACCGCCAAGACCAATCTACAATCAAAATCATAATTATAACCGAAATGTTCCATACAACAACCAACAAGGTCCTAGCAATCAACAAGTATCTAATAATACTTACAATCAGCAAAGACCTATTTTTCAAAACAAACTACCACAAACCGATGATAAAAAGCCAAATTTAGAAGATATGATGTCAAAGCTAGTTGAATCTCAAACTCAGTTTTTCACATCTCAGAAACAAACCAATGAACAAAATGCTCAAGCATTTAGAAATCAACAAGCTTCTATTCAAAATTTGAAACAAGAAGTGAGCAACCTAGCAAGGTTAATAGGTGAAAGAAAACCGGGAAGTTTACCTAGCGAATCAAATGCTAACCCCCGGAGTGAAACAGCTAAAGCCATTACCACAAGAAGTGGTATTACACTTAAACTACCTGAAATACCTGTAATTTCTGATGACGCTATTCCTACTCCACAAGAACCACAATCTGAGCAAGATAAGAAAAAAGAACCGGTAGTTGAAAAGGTTAATGAAGATAACACAGTTAAGGCAAAACCTTATGTTAAACCATATGATAATGCTAAAAACGAACATATATTTCATAGCATTATTCCTCAAGAAAGACAAGCTTTTAGTTGCAATTGTTCTATTTACAAGTGATATTCGTTTAAATAATAAAAGGTGAAGACAAAAGACATATTCGACGAATTGAAGACGCAAAGGTCCAAAAAGCTCAAAAATACAAAATACAAAATACAATCAAAGTGGTTCCAATTATTGATAAGAAACGTCTCGAAATTACAAGAGTACAAGATTCAAATCGCAAAGTACAAGATATTAAATTGTACGCAAGGACGTTCGAAAATCCGGGACCGGGACCAGAGTCAACTCTCAACGCTCGACGCAATGGACTAAAAATTACAAGTTAACTATGTATATAAATATAATATAATATATAATTAATTATATAAATTATATATATTATATTTATATAAAAATCCGTCGGCAAGAAAGGAGCCAAAATGGAGTGAGCTGTAAAATCAAACTCCGCGACTCGCGGAGTTTGAAGAGGAAAAGTGCGGCGAGTCGCGGAGATTCCCTGGACTCAAATCCCTATAAAAGGCAACGCAGTTTGATCGTTTTTAAAATGAATATACCCATCCTCTCTATATCTATACGTAAATATTTATATTTATATTTATATTTTAATTTTAATTTTAATTTTAATCCTAATAATAAGGGTATGTTAGCGAATGTTGTAAGGGTGTAAGTCGAAATTCTGTCCGTGTAACGCTACGCTATTTTTAATCATTGTAAGTTATGTTCAACCTTTTTAATTTAATGTCTCGTAGCTAAGTTATTATTATGCTTATTTAAAACGAAGTAATCATGATATTGGGCTAATTACTAAAATTGGGTAATTGGGCTTTGTACCATAATTGGGGTTTGGACAAAAGAACGACACTTGTGGAAATTAGACTATGGGCTATTAATGGGCTTTATATTTGTTTAACTAAATGATAGTTTATTAATTTTAATATAAAGATTTACAATTGGACGTCCCTATAAATAACCATATACACTCAATCGGACACGATGAGCTGGATATTTATATGTACGAATAATCGTTCATTTAACCGGACACGGGAATGGATTAATAGCCACTAGAATTATTAAAACAGGGGTGAAATTATGTACAAGGACACTTGGCATAATTGTTAACAAAGTATTAAAACTTTGGGTTACACGCAGTTGATAACCTGGTGTAATTATTAAACAAAGTATTAAAATCTTGTTACTGTTTAAATCCCCAATTAGTTGGAATATTTAACTTTGGGTATAAGGATAATTTGACGAGGATACTCGCACTTTATATTTATGACTGATGGACTGTTATGGACAAAAACCAGACGGACATATTAAATAATCCAGGACAAAGGACAATTAACCCATGGGCATAAAACTAAAATCAACACGTCAAACATCATGATTACGGAAGTTTAAATAAGCATAATTATTTTATTTCATATTTAATTTCCTTTATTTTATATTTAATTGCACTTCTAATTATCACACTTTATTTTATTGTTATTGTATTTAATTGCACTTTTAATTATCGTACTTTTTAATTATCGAACTTTTATTTATCGAAATTTCATTATCGTTATTTACTTTACGCTTTAAATTAAATCTTGTATTTATTTTTAATATTTTACATTTAGTTTTTAACTGCGACTAAAGTTTTTAAAATCGGCAAACCGGTCATTAAACGGTAAAAACTCCCCTTTATAATAATAATATTACTTATATATATATATATATATATATATATATATATATATATATATATATATATATATATATATATTGTATTTTTATAAAATAAAACTAATATAGCGTTAAGCTTTGTTTAAAAGATTCCCTGTGGACCGATGTGACGACCCGGGAATTTCCGATCAAATTTAAACTTTAATCTTTATATGATTTCGATACGATAAGCAAAAATCTTTAATGTTGAGTCTCGAAAGTTTTGAAATCTATATTCATGTAATCAATTACCCTTTGACTATACCCGACGAGTCACGAACACTTGTTTGTAAATAAATATGTATATATATACATATATATAAATATGTAAAAATAAGTATATATAATAATTTGGAATAGTAAAAATTCAATTTAATCATTAGAAGTAAATATTATAGTAATTATTTTATTTGTTTTTGTTAATATAATTATTATCTATTTGCATAATAATTATTGTTGGTATTATTATTATTATTTGATTATTATTATTACTTATATATTTAATAATTAGTAAACTAACTATATAAAACATAAAATTAGGAAATCTTTATACGAGTTTGTTAAGGGTATCAATCTAACTATTCCTGATTGATAACCCTCTCTAATGGAATCACAAATCTAAACACAAAGAACCAAATTCAGTTAGATGTACATTTCATCTTTATTTATTTTATTTATTTATGTGTACCTGATCAAATTATTTGTTTACTCTCTTATTAGACGTCCAAATCATATTACAATTCAAACAAATTAAGATTTCTGTATATATTGAATATAACTTTTTCTATATGTTATATTATACACATACATAATCATAACCATATACATATATCGATATACTTGATCAATCTCAATCTTGAATCTTCATCATCTTTTACCTCACGACACTACAACCGGCCACCACCGGAGACCGCTCTTCATTACCTCCGATCAGCACCTCAGCTCGACAACCCATCACCTTCCTTGCTTGCTCACAACTTCACGACAACCTACTTATTGTTGCTTTCGATTATCATCTTATAAACCATCGAATCAAACCCTTAACCACCATCGTGAGTCACCTGCAACTTCACACCACCACCAAGAACAACCACCTTCACCATCTTTATTTTTTTTTCTTGGTCTTCTCTCTCTTCTCTCTTTTCTTTCGTTCGAAACAAAACACCGGAGATCATTCAAAGCCATAACAAACCCACATGTTTATACTATAAATCGATGAAGGCTCCTGTCCTCTATCAACTTATGTTTGAATCAAACAAAGTCATACATCACGTAAGTTTATGCTGCACGTTTTTTTTATACTGCAGCTACTCCTCCTCTTAGTTCCTATTTTTATTTCGAAACTAATGATGATAAACAACATGGTGATGCTAAATAATAATAATAGAGGTATACATGATGATGTGATTCTGTTTTGCTGTTGCTACACGTTCCTACTTCTACTTCTATTCCTATGTTACAACGAAGGATGATGTCGATGATAATGATACATGTATGATGTAGATGGTGTGAGATAGTGATAGCAAGAGATTGATGATGACAAGTTGATGTTGATCGAGCTGTTTTTTTTTCTGTCAAACACCGAACCCCCACAGCCATCTTTTAAGAATGAAAATTCTCACCCACTCCATTTGGTTCTAAAAGTTAAAGCATGTCACCATAATTAAATTATGCATTGGTTATAATTAGGAGTTAGTGGAATGATAAGGTGTATTGTGGGGCATGACATGAAAACGAATCCTAGATAAAAAAAAATTGAAAAAAAACCGAATTATTTGTATATTATTATCGAGCTGCATATTTTTTTTTTGTTAAACTGTAAATCAATCGGTGGTCCCCTTGGGCCGTGTTTGTTTAGGATGTTGGGCCATCATATTTTATTTTTAGTTGGGCCGTGATCCAATCTCTAGTCTTGTTGGTATGCTGCAGCAATTGTGTTATGTAAATGACGGGGATGAAATTATTTATTGATGATTATGAAATAACAAAATGATGCTAGTATGTGAAGATGATGATGTTCTAGTAAGATGATGATGATCATGGTACATAAAAAGATGATAAACAGCGATTAGGATAATCTAGATGGAACACAATTGATATAATAATTTCGCAATGATAATGAGTTAAATAAATTACAATGGAATTAAAATCAGAAATAGAAAGTGGTGCAGATGGCTAGGGGATAGGTTGCTTTCCAGGAGGTTGCAAGTTCGATCTTAGCATGCGACATTTTCCCATATTTTTAGGTAGTTTATTTATTGTTTATTATTTTTATTATTATTATTATTATTATTATTATTAAGTATCATTATTATTATTAGAATTTTTATTATTTTTATCATTATTGTTATTAGTAAAATCATTATTTTTTTAGAATTATTATTATTAGCATTCATTATTATTAAAATTATCATCTTTACAAAAAGTATTATTTTTTTAATTTATTAAAGTTATCATTTTATCATTAATAATAAAAGTATCATTTTTTTTTACTCTACTATCATTATTATTATTTTATCATTTCTAATATTATTTTAGTATTAATATAATTTTAACAAACAAAAGATATATATACATATATATATACAAAAATGTATTAAATACATGTAACATAACAAAATTAATATTTTATCTATTTTAAATATATAAAATAAATATATGAAACATGTAGATTACTAATATAAAAATGATATAACTAATAAATTCTAATATATATAAATTTGTTCAATTACAAATATATGTTTTAATATATATATACGAATGATATAGGTTCGTGAATCCGAGGCCAACCCTGCGTTGCTCAATATAGTCATATGTATTTTTACTACAAAATACATTAGGTGAGTTTCATTTGCCTTTTTACCCTTTATATTTTTGGGCTGAGAATACATGCGCAATTTTTATAAATGTTTTACGAAATAGACACAAGTAATCGAAACTACATTATATGGTTGAATTATCAAAATCGAATATGCCCCTTTTTATTAAGTCTGGTAATCTAAGAATTAGGGAACAGACACCCTAATTGACGCGAACTCTAAAGATAGATCTATCGGGCCCAACAAGCCCCATCCAAAGTACCGGATGCTTTAGTACTTCGAAATTTATATCATGTCCGAAGGAGGATCCCGGAATGATGGGGATATTCTTATATGCATATTGTGAATGTCGATTACCAGGTGTTCAATCCATATGAATGATATTTTGTCTCTATGCATGGGACGTATATTTATGAGAACTGAATATGGAAATCTTGTGGTCTATTAAAATGATGATAATAGTTATTTATGTTAAACTAATGAACTCACCAACCTTTTGGTTGACACTTTAAAGCATGTTTATTCTCAGGTACGAAAGAAATCTTCCGCTGTGCATTTGCTCATTTTAGGGATATTACTTGGAGTCATTCTTGACATATTTCAAAAGACGTTGCATTCGAGTCGTTGAGTTCATCAAGATTAATATTAAGTCAATTATAGTTAGATATATTATGAAATGGTATGCAAGCCGTCAACTTTCGATGTAATGGAATATTGTCATTTCAAAAATGAATGCAATGTTTGTAAAATGTATCATATAGAGGTCAAGTACCTCGCGATGAAATCAACTATTGTGAATCGTTTATAATCGATACGGACTTCGTCCGGATAGATTAGGATGGGTCTCTACAGTTGGTATCAGAGCAGAGGTCTTAGCGAACCAGGTCTGCATTAGTGTGTCTAACTGATAAGTCGTTAGGAGGCATTAGTGAGTCTGGACTTCGACCATGTCTGCATGTCATAAGTTTTGCTTATCATTTCTAGTCGGAAATCATTTGCTTATCATCCTTAGTAAATTATCTGCTCATTATTTTTAGTTTAGACACATCTTATTGCATTGACTGCATTAAAAGTGTATAGACAAAATTCATATCTTAGCGTATCTGCTAATTTATATCTTAGCGTATCTGTTATTGTTATCTTTGCCTGACAGCTTCCGTAGATTCCTCCGTAACTTATGAGATTTTAGTATTATATATGTATATGTAAATTATGTATTGCAGGATACTAATCTACATCCTATAATCTATTTCTTATCAAAAATCCTTCATCTGATCGTACGAGATGAATCCCTCAACTAGATCGAGTCCCTTGGATTTCGACAGCTATTCCGATAGTTATCCCGACAGTTATTCAGAATGGATAGTCATCTAAGCTCCGAAAGCAATGACACTAGAATGAATCAACCAATCATCCATCCCCAATTCATCTGATGGATTCATAGTCAACTTAATCAATGGAGACGCGTAGAAGGCGATCCCATCCACTAATCGAATTCACCTTTTAGCGAAGAATCTGAAGCACTTACCGGCGAACCTGTTCGTAACACCATTTCACCCTCATTTCCCAAATATCTCGCCACGACTATATCATAACTCAGATTCTAAACCTTATTCATCTGCTCGTTCTGACCGACAATCATCCCGGTGTAATCGAAGAAGTCAACGAGCTTCACGATCGAGTAATCAATTTGGAGAACATGGTGCAAAACTTACCAGCTTCAGCAACATCACCGGCATCAATAGAACCATCAGTAACAACACCAATACCATCAACAATCCATGCCTCGACATCTCATTTTGTACCTCGAATATAATTATTGTTCTACGAATCGTTCTACATCATTTATCTTCGTTCGACATGGTGATTATGTAATCTCTAATATGTTAGAGATTATATATTCTTGTTCTAACGGTAAACCAAATGAGTTAAATATCATATTGACTCATTAAATCTATGATTACATCTGAAGATAATATATATGTATATATATTTTCATAAAGATTGTAATTAAAAATTCTTTTGTACAAACTGTTAATGGTGAAAATATTTTGACGGGTAGGTAATACCCGAGGAATATTTAGATTTCACATTAATAAGTTACATTGTATGTTCTTCGAATCTGATTCAACAGTCATTTACGATCCTACTTACATCCACAGGTATATGTATCCGTTCACCGCCTAACAACCATTTTCATTCAATTTCATAATTGGATTTTGACCTATCAGAATTCAACAAGTGGCATAATGAAGAACACATTTGACGAAATAAAAATTTGTTAGAAACAAACAAATTAACTATGAGAAATTCTGTTAAGAATCCACGCTAACAAAATCCTAGCTAACTGTTCCTAGCTAACTGATTATATTTTATTTATCGCAATTTAATTCTCGCAATTTTATTTATTGTTATTTAATTTCTGTTATTTACGTTACGCACTTTATTTATCGTTATTTAATTTCTGTTATTTATTTTACGCACTTTAAATATCGGGACACGTATACAAGGTTTTGACATATCATATCGACGCATCTATATATATTATTTGGAATCACCATAGACACTCTATAAGCAGTAATGATCGAGTTCTCTATACAGGGTTGAGGTTGTATCTACAATAATATATATAGTTTGAGTTGTGATCGAGTCTGAGACGTATACGGGTCACGACACGTATTAATTAATTCGAATATTATATATTAAACTATATATATGAATTATTGGACTGTCAACTGCGGACTATCGACTGTGGACTAATAACATTAGACAATTAAAATGAATTAAAATATTGATTATAATATATGAAACTAAACATTTCTTCAAGTTTGCCACTTGATTTCATCTTAAACGCCATTTGTATCTTGACAATTCTAATTTACGTTCAAACCTTTCATGATTCTTGAAAACACCTCAATCGAGAGGATGAATCAACCGCACTTCATCTACGAAAGAAAAGATTGATGTATATAATTATGCACATGAAAACATTCGGAACTTGTGTAAACGTTTAACACGTATCTGTGCTAACTTCTTTGGCGTGTTATTATCAAAAATAGCTTCACAACACCTCTCCAAATTAGCCAATTTTGTCACAGCTCCAACAAATCAACTTCAATTTTCATTCGAATTAGCCTTATTATAACCTCAATATATAAGTTTGCCTGTCGTCATCGTTACCGGAGAACCGTTTATATTTCACCACATTAGCAGTAAAATTACCAGCAACTTCAATGAATTTGGACTTTCCAAAAAATTATTATATTCATTGAAACCCCATCTTGTATTCATCTATACCCTGTAACAATAATTTCCATACCAATTACCGGGAATCAGCAATCAGTATTTCGAATCTCGTAGCATTTCTACATCAATAGTTATATGTATACCTATAACAATTATCTCCTAGAACTATGACCTTCAATTCTGAAATTTTGAAAAGGCGCCCAGTTTACGAATCGATACTCTGAATGTTGAAAAAGCTGAATGAAGCAGCAGAAACTGTAGGCAACCGTAAACGACCTTAGTCGTCGGAAGTTTGATGATAAAGAATAATATGTTGGAAAAGCTCAGAAACGTTGGAACTGGAAAACGGAAAGAGTTAACCAGGAAGGAGACCAAGGACAAATACAAGGACCATACCCTATATTCAAAGAATCCAGGTAATTCTGGATCCGTTGAAATCTTTAGAGAATATCTTGCTCCGAAGTCATGTTAAAATCTTGCGGAAAATCTTTCTCCATCAACCATCGAACTTAGAAATTCCAAAATATCATCATCAATATCTTCGATATTTCTGAGGATATTTTCATAAATATTTTCGTCCGAAATTATATACCTCTTCGTGCTTCCTGTGTATCATTATATATTGGAAACATTCAATAGAAAATTTAGTACCGAAAAGCAGATTATGCGATACAATGAAGAAAGCCGTGGACAAATCACAAAGAATAAGTTTGACTTCAAAGAATCAAAATGATTCAATGCCTGCTAAAGTCTTTAACGAATATCTTGCTCTTTACTCTAAACCCTTACGGACAATAGTTTCTATCATCATCTGATCTTAGATATTCCGAGATATTATCGTATCTTTCATTATAAATATCCTCGATATTTCTGAATATATTTTCATAACTAATCTTATCTGAAGTTATTAATCTCTTCGTGCTATCAGTAATACATCATATAGAAACTGTTAGTTTCTATATTCTGTAAACTTTCGAAATTAAAATATGAATGATATTGAAGTAATGTTGGGAACTGAAGCATGAGTTAGTATAATATAATGACACTTGATCAACGTGATTATATTACAGTAAGTCATGCTGAGTTCCTAATGGGACATGATGATTCATAGATTATAACGTCATCATGTGCCATGTTACATAGCTCTTTCATTCTGCTTAACTTCTAAACATATCAAGAAAGTATATTCTTGATAGTTCTATTCTCAGTAATTCTGGTAATTTAACAAATCAAGATCGTGCCATTACAATTTCCTTCTTAGAACATTCACGATGTTCATTCTGAAATTCATATCTACGAATACTGGATCTTTGTTCGCTTGACTTAAAGTAGGGAAGAGAAAACAAAATCATGAAACTTCAAAATATCAATGGGGGTATAAATCACAGTAAATTGGAGAGAGTATTAACTGTGGATGATAATGATTACAGAAAGATAGAAGCAGAGGCATCAAAATATACGAGAAAATATCAAACCCAAAAACAACACGTAGGTTGCAAACCGTGAATATTAATACGAATAGCAATATAAAGACACGGTATAATTAAGAATAGCATCATCCCAAGGTAATAGTAGAAGTAAACAGATTTTTCTGGTGGAAGATTGAAAAGAAGGATGACAAGAATGATAATTAGGAGAATATCAAGGATTAGAACTGGATTAAGCATTTTCAGAATCTTTTGGATGTATGAAACAAGAAGGAAAGTATAGGAATGGTGAGAATAATGGGACGGAAGAGTTTAATTTATGATGGAAATATCAGACAGAGAAATTGAAGCAGATCACCGTATTTAATTAGAGAGATCTTAATTTCCTTATTCACCGAAGAGTCAGATCTTATAGATTTTCAAGATTTTCTTTTAAATCCCTTGAATTCCGGAATTCAACCAAGGCAACTTCAAAAATTAAAACGAAACTTCATTTATTCATTTCACTCTTTTGTGATAGCTTCATTCGTACTCTTCGAATAATCGAATTGTCTTATTCATATTTATCAATAAAGATAAAACTATATTTATCAACTTATATTCGTCATGAAAACATTTTTATTGTTAGCCATGACGACCACACTCAAATTTCGGGACGAAATTTCTTTAACGGGTAGGTACTGTGACGACCCGGGAATTTCCGATCAAATTTAAACTTTAATCTTTATATGATTTCGATACGATAAGCAAAAATCTTTAATGTTGAATCTCGAAAGTTTTGAAATCTATATTCATGTAATCAATTACCCTTTGACTATGGCCGACGAGTCACGAACACTTGTTTGTAAATAAATATGTATATATATACATATATATAAATATGTAAAAATAAGTATATATAATAATTTGGAATAGTAAAAATTCAATTTAATCATTAGAAGTAAATATTATAGTAATTATTTTATTTGTTTTTGTTAATATAATTATTATCTATTTGCATAATAATTATTGTTGGTATTATTATTATTATTTGATTATTATTATTACTTATATATTTAATAATTAGTAAACTAACTATATAAAACATAAAATTAGGAAATCTTTATACGAGTTTGTTAAGGGTATCAATCTAACTATTCCTGATTGATAACCCTCTCTAATGGAATCACAAATCTAAACACAAAGAACCAAATTCAGTTAGATGTACATTTCATCTTTATTTATTTTATTTATTTATGTGTACCTGATCAAATTATTTGTTTACTCTCTTATTAGACGTCCAAATCATATTACAATTCAAACAAATTAAGATTTCTGTATATATTGAATATAACTTTTTCTATATGTTATATTATACACATACATAATCATAACCATATACATATATCGATATACTTGATCAATCTCAATCTTGAATCTTCATCATCTTTTACCTCACGACACTACAACCGGCCACCACCGGAGACCGCTCTACATCACCTCCGGTCAGCACCTCAGCTCGACAACCCATCACCTTCCTTGCTTGCTCACAACTTCACGACAACCTACTTATTGTTGCTTTCGATTATCATCGTATAAACCATCGAATCAAACCCTTAACCACCATCGTGAGTCACCTGTAACTTCACACCACCACCAAGAACAACCACCTTAACCATCTTTATTTTTTTTTCTTGGTCTTCTCTCTCTTCTCTCTTTTCTTTCGTTCGAAACAAAACACCGGAGATCATTCAAAACCATAACAAACCCACATGTTTATACTATAAATCGATGAAGGCTCCTGTCCTCTATCAACTTATGTTCGAATCAAACAAAGTCATACATCACGTAAGTTTATGTTGCACGTTTTTTTTTATACTGCAGCTACTCCTCCTCTTAGTTCCTATTTTTATTTTGAAACTAATGATGATAAACAACATGGTGATGCTAAATAATAATAGAGGTATACATGATGATGTGATTCTGTTTTGCTGTTGCTACACGTTCCTACTTCTACTTCTATTCCTATGTTACAATGAAGGATGATGTCGATGATAATGATACATGTATGATGTAGATGGTGTGAGATAGTGATAGCAAGAGATTGATGATGACAAGTTGATGTTGATCGAGCTGTTTTTTTTTTGTCAAACACCGAACCCCCACAGCCATCTTTTAAGAATGAAAATTCTCACCCACTCCATTTGGTTCTAAAAGTTAAAGCATGTCACCATAATTAAATTATGCATTGGTTATAATTAGGAGTTAGTGGAATGATAAGGTGTATTGTGGGGCATGACATGAAAACGAATCCTAGATAAAAAAATTGAAAAAAAACCGAATTGTTTGTATATTATTATTGAGCTGCATATTTTTTTTTTGTTAAACCGTAAATCAATCGGTGGTCACCTTGGGCCGTGTTTGTTTAGGATGTTGGGCCATCATATTTTATTTTTAGTTGGGCCGTGATCCAATCTCTAGTCTTGTTGGTATGCTGCTGCAATTGTGTTATGTAAATGACGGGGATAAAATTATTTATTGATGATTATGAAATAACGAAATGATGCTAGTATGTGAAGATGATGATGTTCTAGTAAGATGATGATGATCATGGTACATAAAAAGATGATAAACAGCGATTAGGATAATCTAGATGGAACACAATTGATATAATAATTTCGCAATGATAATGAGTTAAATAAATTACAATGGAATTAAAATCAGAAATAGAAAGTGGTGCAGATGGCTAGGGGATAGGTTGCTTTCCAGGAGGTTGCAAGTTCGATCTTAGCATGCGACATTTTCCCATATTTTTAGGTAGTTTATTTATTGTTTATTATTTTTATTATTATTATTATTATTATTATTATTATTATTATTAAGTATCATTATTATTATTAGAATTTTTATTATTTTTATCATTATTGTTATTAGTAAAATCATTATTTTTTTAGAATTATTATTAGTATCATTCATTATTATTAAAATTATCATCTTTACAAAAAGTATTATTTTTTTTAATTTATTAAAGTTATCATTTTATCATTAATAATAAAAGTGTCATTTTTTTACTCTACTATCATTATTATTATTTTATCATTTCTAATATTATTTTAGTATTAATATAATTTTAACAAACAAAAGATATATATATACATATATATATACAAAAATGTATTAAATACATGTAACATAACAAAATTAATATTTTATCTATTTTAAATATATATAAAATAAATATATGAAACATGTAGATTACTAATATAAAAATGATATAACTAATAAATTCTAATATATATAAATTTGTTCAATTACAAATATATGTTTTAATATATATACGAATGATATAGGTTCGTGAATCCGAAGCCAACCCTGCGTTGCTCAATATAGTCATATGTATTTTTACTACAAAATACATTAGGTGAGTTTCATTTGCCTTTTTACCCTTTATATTTTTGGGCTGAGAATACATGCGCAATTTTTATAAATGTTTTACGAAATAGACACAAGTAATCGAAACTACATTATATGGTTGAATTATCGAAATCGAATATGCCCCTTTTTATTAAGTCTGGTAATCTAAGAATTAGGGAACAGACACCCTAATTGACGCGAACTCTAAAGATAGATCTATCGGGCCCAACAAGCCCTATCCAAAGTACCGGATGCTTTAGTACTTCGAAATTTATATCATGTCCGAAGGAGGATCCCGGAATGATGGGGATATTCTTATATGCATATTGTGAATGTCGATTACCAGGTGTTCAATCCATATGAATGATATTTTGTCTCTATGCATGGGACGTATATTTATGAGAACTGAATATGGAAATCTTGTGGTCTATTAAAATGATGATAATAGTTATTTATGTTAAACTAATGAACTCACCAACCTTTTGGTTGACACTTTAAAGCATGTTTATTCTCAGGTACGAAAGAAATCTTCCGCTGTGCATTTGCTCATTTTAGGGATATTACTTGGAGTCATTCTTGACATATTTCAAAAGACGTTGCATTCGAGTCGTTAAGTTCATCAAGATTAATATTAAGTCAATTATAGTTAGATATATTATGAAATGGTATGCATGCCGTCAACTTTCGATGTAATGGAATATTGTCATTTCAAAAACGAATGCAATGTTTGTAAAATGTATCATATAGAGGTCAAGTACCTCGCGATGAAATCAACTATTGTGAATCGTTTATAATCGATACGGACTTTTTCCGGATAGATTAGGACGGGTCTCTACAACTGAACCGGACTTACTAAAAACTACACTACTGTATGATTA
Organism: Rutidosis leptorrhynchoides; assembly: GCF_046630445.1. Lineage (NCBI taxonomy): Eukaryota > Viridiplantae > Streptophyta > Magnoliopsida > Asterales > Asteraceae > Rutidosis > Rutidosis leptorrhynchoides. The sequence continues at coordinate 246,408,984 of NC_092339.1, read as the reverse complement.
GGTACACTGCCTATAAGTGTTGTAACAAGGTTTAAGTATATCCATTCTATAAATAAATAAATATCTTTTGTAAAATTGTATCGTATTTAATAGTATTTCCTTGTAAAATTTAATAGTATTTTATACCCCTTAGCTTTGACATCAAGTATTTTTGGCGCCGCTGCCGGGGAACATCTAGCTTAAAAGCCGGAAGCACAACGCTAAATATATTAAAAAAAATAATAAATATATATAAATCTATTTTTTTATTGTTATTTATAAAATTATAAAGTATTCTATTTTTATTTTTGTTTTTAAATATAAGTTTTTATTTAAATTATATAAATATTTTATATAAATATTAAAACAGAAAAATAAAAAATATATATATATAAATAAATAAATAACCGAAACTTGTTGAAACCAGCTGTCATCTGAATTTTCATTTCCCGCGACTCGCGGGGTTTGCTAGTACGTGGCACCGCAAGTCGCGGAGACACTCTGACACGGGTACACAGAACCCTAATATCGCATTAATTACGGGTTTTTATTTTTATTATTTAAATTTAACCCTAATTAGGTTTAATTATTTTAATTAATTTAGTTTAGTTTATTTATTATTTTTAATTTTTAATTTTAATTAGTTTAATTAAATTGTAAAATTTATAGTTTTAATAAAATAAATAATATAAAAATAATATTTTTATAAAAAATGTACTTTTTACAACGTTTAGTATATTTTTATATTTTGTCCATTTTTATTTGTTTTAGCGTAATATTTATATTTTTCGCTCGTACTTAGTTTTAAGATATAGTTTTTGCCATAGTTATTTTTATTTCTAGATTTTTAGGCTTTGCCGTAAAATCCCTTAAGTGCTTTTTCTTTAGACTAAGATTTAGGTGCTTTAGAATTTTGCGACGCCTTTTTAAGTTTTAATACCTTTTTAAGTTATTACCATTTGGGATATAGTTTTTCTTTTAAGCTTTAATATTTTTAGACGCAACCTTTAATTTTTAGTTTTTAGTTCCTTTTTAAGTTTAGACGCGCTATTTTCTTATTTCTCGACGCCTTTTACCTATGTATCAATTATCACTCCAATTAGTAATCTCAATTTGCGATTATAATTTTAAGTTAGTGATAGTAATAAGGTTGGGTTAGTCGAGTGTTTTTAAGTTTTATAGTCACTCTTTTTCTTTCTTATTTTTCGACGCCTTTTATTTTTTCGATCTTTTCTTTTTCGACCTTTTTCGACCTTTTTCGACGCGCTCTTTTTCTTTCTTATTTCTCGCCATTTTAGTTTTAGGACATAGATTTTTATTCTACTTCTTATCTAAATTTCTTAAAATTACGAAAATTTATTTTAAGTGGTTAAATTGATAGACATCAAAATTTTCTGGTTCGTAGTAATAGTTGGATTTGTACGTGGACCGGGTTATTGGAGCCAAACATGAAAGGACCCGTCCTAATCCATCCGGACGAAGTCCATATCGATTATAAACGATTCACAACAGTTGATTACATCGCGAGGTACTTGACCTCTATATGATACATTTTACAAACATTGCATTCGTTTTTAAAAGACAAACTTTCATTTACATCGACAGTTGACAGACATGCATCTCTTTTCATAATATATCCAAATATAATTGACTTAATAATAATCTTGATGAACTCAACGACTCGAATGCAACGTCTTTAGAAATATGTCATGAATGACTCCAAATAATATCTTTTAAATGATCAAATGCACAGCGGAAGATTTCTTTCGTACCTGAGAATAAACATGCTTTCAAGTGTCAACCAAAAGGGTTGGTGAGTTCATTAGTTTAGCATAAATAATCATTTCATAAATTTTAATAGACCACAAGATTTCATATTTCCAATTCTCATAAACATACGTCCCATACATAGAGACAAAAATATCATTCATATGGATTGAACACCTGGTAACCGACATTCACAATATGCATATAAGAATATCCCCATCATTCCGGGATCCTCCTTCGGACATGATATAAATTTTGAAGTACTAAAGCATCCGGTACTTTGGATGGGGCTTGTTGGGCCCGATAGATCTATCTTTAGAGTTCGCGTCAATTAGGGTGTCTGTTCCCTAATTCTTAGATTACCAGACTTAATAAAAAGGGGCATATTCGATTTCAATAATTCAACCATATAATGAAGTTTCGATTACTTGTGTCTATTTCATAAAACATTTATAAAAATTGCGCATGTATTCTCAGCCCAAAAATATAAAGGGTAAAAAAGGCAAATGAAACTCACCTAATGTATTTTGTAGTAAAAATACATAGAACGACATTGAACAAGTATAAGGTTGGCCTTGGATTCACGAACCTATATCATTTGTGTATATATTAAAACGTATATTCGTAATCAGACAAATTTAAATATAACTATTAGTGAAATCGTTTTTATATCAATAACTTATATTCATTTTATAAAGTAAAAATATTAATTTCTGTTATGTTATATATATAATTAGTATATATATATATATATATATATATATATATATATATATATATATATATATGTAAATATATATCATTTGTTTGTTTAATCAGTATTTTAATAATTCAATATAATATTTGAATGGATAGCATTAATGATAATACTAATATTAATAATAATGATAATAATATTAATAATTCTATTGATGATATTATTAACGATAGTTTTTATAAGAAAACTCATAATAACGATAATAACAGTAGTTTTTAATAAAACGGATATTTTAATAGTAATGGTAATGAAAATAATAATTTTAATAATAATACTTACTAATAATCCTAAATGGTAATAATAATACTTATAATAATATTTGTAGTAAAAATAATGATAATCTTAATGTTAATACTAATGTCTTTAATAATAATTATAGTTATGATAAATAATAATAATAAAAATGATACTTTTAATAATAATGATAGAAAATGATAAATTAAATAATACCTTGAATAATATTAATAATAATAATAATAATGATAACTTTACTTAAATGATAATTTTTAATATTTTTAGTAATAAGAATAATAATAATATAACAATATTAGTAATAATAATAACTATAATGTCTAATATAATAATACTCTTACTAATAATGATATTAATAATGATTTTACTAATAATAATACTTCTAATAGTAATATTAGTGATAATATCTAATTTGGATCATGACTTAATTATAGTTTTTACTCATTTTCATATTTGTATTCATAATTCATAATTTATATGTATATAATATTACAATCCTTACAATAACTATTATCATAATACTAACAATAATAATACTAAATAATAATACTTAATACACCAATAATAACACAATTAATAATAATCTTAATAATAACAATAATAAAATTAATAGGAAATAATAATAATGACAATAAAAAATAATAAAATTTGATAATGAGAGTTATAGCCTCCTAAACGTCATCGAGCATATTCGTCATTCATCATCACCATCGTCCATTATCATCATGATCTTCATTATCATCATTATCATACTCAAATCATAATCATAAAATAATAAAATAAAAAAAATTAATAATAGGTATGATAAATAATAATAATAATAATAATCATAATAATAATAATGATAAAAGGTATACCATTATCATTATCATTTTCACATTTCATTATCATCATTAATACATACACCACGGCATCATCATCATATCTCGACATCATCATCATCATCTCGGCATCATCATCATCATCTCTTCGGCATCATCATCATCATCTTTTCGGCATCATCATCATCATCTCTCGGTATCATCATCTCATACACCATCGCCGTCCTTATGTATCATTCATCTCATCATCTTCTTTATGTTGCGAATCACTATCATCATCACCGAATGATCATCATACCACCACGTAACATAATTATCACCATTAATTAACCCTAATTAACATCATCTAACATCACGTTATCATAATTATCCTCTTCACCGTAACCATCATCATGATCATTCTTAATTTATGTGTTCATCATCGTGACAACATCATCACTTCATCTTCACCGTCGTTACTAATATTCTCTTAACAGATCGTCATCACAGACTCTTCTTAATCTACTGTTTATCGTCTTCTTCTTCTAACCTCGTTCAAATAGTAGCAGCAAAACAGTAGCTCAACAATGGTGGTTCGAAGGTGGTGAGTTGATAACGAGGAAACCGTGGTGGTGGTGGGTTTCAATAGTGGGTTCAAGGATGAGAAGGTGGCGGTGGTGCTGTGAGGTAGTCGAACAACAAGAGTGTGGTGTTAGCCGGCAGTTATGGTGACCGGCAGAAGGGTGATGGTAGCGGCGGTGGTGGCGGTGTCTCTCCTTCTCCTCTCTTCCCGAAACATATACATATATTACATATATATAGATATATATTATGTATAATATATAATATTTATAATATTTAATATTAATAATAATAATAATTAAAACATAAGATATTGACAAGTGAATGATTGGAGCATTATACAGTACACACTATGCCGACATTTAATAAAGGATAGGTGTATCGTGTCCATTGCTAAACAGTTACGAAATAAAAGTGTCCCTAAAAAATCCCAAATTTTTAGATTAAATATATTTAATTATTTCACTCATTATTTGATTGAAACCTGATTAAAAATGTTCAATAAATATTTATTTTCTGTTCCAATTAATATATACGGAGTACAAATATTTAAACTTTAAAGGGTAAAAATATTTTTATTAAACCTAAAATCTTTGTAATCAATTTACAGTTCAATTTTTATTTTCAATCTTTTTAAACATGAATTAGAACTATATGAACGCTGGCGAAATGTCAACCGAGTTGTACTGACGTTCACTATTTAAGCTTGAAATCATTCATATTCCCTTTCTATATATAAACAGTTTTTAAATAGCAAAGTTAAGTACTAAAACAATTATATTATATATTTTTAAACAAATAAAATTAATATAACTTTATATATTTTACAAGTAATATTTATTTACATATTTACACATATATCTATATATTTTATAGTTTCCATTAATCGCATTTTACTTTATTTATTTTACAATATAAATCCTAATAATCATACTATGTAATATTTTAAATTATGTTTCAAATCATAAATACCTATTTAAATATAAATATATGTTATCTATTTACAAATAATTGTTCGTGAATCGTCGAGAATGGTCTAAAGTCAAACGAATATATAAAACAGTTCGAAATATTTGTGACTCAACATTACAGACTTTGCTTATCATGTCGGAAATTTATAAAGATTAAGTTTAAATTTGGTCGGAAATTCCCGGGTCATCACAGTACCTACCCGTTAAAGAAATTTCGTCCCGAAATTTGAGTGAGGTGGTCATGGCTAACAATAAAAATGTTTTCATTACCAATATGAGTTGATAATTAGAGTTTTATCATCATTAAGTAATGTGGATAAAATGATTCGATTAATCGAATCGTATGAATGAAGCTATCACAAAAGAGTGAAAAGTTTCGTCTTAACTTTTGACGTAGTCACGATTGAATTTAGAAAATAAGGCGCATCTTAACCTTTTACGTTGTCTTGGTTGGATTCCGGAATTCAAGGGATTTAAAAGACAATCTTGAAAATCTATAAGATCTGATTCTTCGGGATTTATGGAAAATAAGATCTCTATAATTAAATGTGATCATCTGTCTCGATTTCTCTGTCTGGTATTTTCACTATAAATGAACTTCTTCCGTTCTATTACTTCTCACCACTTCCAATTTCTATATTTTAATTCATACTTTCAATTCATCAGTAAATATGCTTCATCCAGTTTTAATCCTTGTCCTTATCCTTACTATCGCAACAATTATTCTCCTTTTCCAACTACCATCGGAGGAATCTGTTTTCTTCTACTTCGCCCTTGGGGTTATAATGTTTTTAATTCTCCCATGTCTTTATGTTGCAATAAACATTGATATGCACAGTTTGTAATTCCTGTGTTTATGATCGGTTTTCTATTTCCTTTTATTTTTTCGGAGCTCCATGCTCTTGTTTTCTCTTCCCGACTCCAATTCAAGCGAATAATGGTCCAGAATTCGTAGATATAGAGTTTCGAATGATTATAATGTTCTAAGTAGGGTGGAACATGATAGCACGATTTGATTTTCAAATTTATCAAAATTACAGAAGATAGAATCATCAAGAATACATTTTCTTGATATATTCCGAAGTTAAGTAGAATGAAAGAGTTATGTAACATGGCACATGATGACGTTAAGATCTGTGAATCATCACGTTCCATTAGAAACTCAGCATGACTTACTGTAATATAATCACGTTGATCAAGTGTCATTATATTATACTAACTCATGCATCAGTTCCCAACACTACTTCAAAACATTCGTATTTTAAACTCGAAAGTTTACAGAATATAGAAAACTAATAGTTTCTATATGATGTAACACTGATAGCACGAAAAGATTAATGATTTCAGATTTGATTAGTTATGAAAATATCTTCAGAAATATGGAGGATATTTATAATGAAAGATACGATGACATCTTGGAATTTCTAATATCGATGGATGATGAAGAAGATTTATCCGTAAGGGTTTAGATTCGGAAGCAAGGTATTCGCTAAAGATTTTATCAGAAACAGAATCATTTGGATTCTTTGAAGTCAAACTTATTCTTTGTGATTTGTCCACGGCTTTCTTCATAGTTTCGCATAATCTGCTTTTCGGTACTAAATTTTCTATTGAATGTTTCCAATATAATGATACCTAGGAAGCACGAAGAGGTATATAATTTCGGACGAGAATATTTATGAAAATATCCTCAGAAATATCGAAGATATTGATGATGATATTTTAGAATTTCTAAGTTCGATGTTTGATAGAGAAAGATTTTCCGTAAAATTTTAACATGGCTTCGGAGCAAGATATTTTCTAAAGATTCCAATGGATCCAGAATTATCTGGATTCTTTGAATATAGGGTATGATCCTTGTATTTATCCTTGGTCTCCTTCATAGTTAACTCTATCCGTTTTCCAGTTCCAACATTTCTGAGCTTTTCCAACATATTATTCTTTATCATCATACTTCCGATGATTTAAGGTCGTCTACGGCTATCTACGATTTCTGATGCTTCATTCAGCTTTTTCAACATTCGAAGTATTGATTTGTAGACTGAGTGCTTTTCAAAATTTTAGAATAAAAGACCATAATTCTAAGAGATAAATGTCATACATATAACTGTTGATGTAGATATGCTGTGAGTTTTTCGAAGTACTGATTGCTGACTCCCGGTAATTGGTATGACAGTTCTCATTACAATATGCGGATGAGTATATGATAGGGTTTCAATGAATAAATATAATGATTTGTCAAAGAAATTTAAGTCAAGAAGTAACGAGGTTGCTGGTACGTCTGCTGGTAGTATGATGGAATATAAAAGATTCCCCGGTAATAATAACAGAGCACGCATATATATCTAGGTTATAATAAGGTTGTTTCGAACGAAAAGTCGAAGTTGACTTGCTGGAGCTGTGAAAAAATTAGCTATCTCGAACAGGAGTTGCAAGGTTATTTTTGTTAATAAATGCCAAAGGATCTGACGCGGCTACGTGTTAAACTTTTACTCAGTTGTCGAGAGTTTCTCAGGTGCATAACTATATGCATAAATCTTTCCTTCCGTAGATGAAGTGCGGTTGATTCATCCTATCGATTGAGGTGTTTTCAAGAATTATGAAAGGTATGAACGCAGAGTTGTAATTATCAAGATACAAATGAGGTTTAAGGTGAAATCAAGTGGCAAACTTGAAGAATTGTTTAGTTTCATATAGTATAATCAATATTTTTAATTCATTTTAATTGTCCAATGTTATTAGTCCACAGTCGATAGTCCACAGTTAACAGTCTAATAATTTATATATAGTTTAATATATAATATTCGAATTAATTACTAAATATCGTGACCCGTGTACATGTCTCAGAATCGATCACAACTCAAAATATATATATTATTTGAGAATCAACCCCAACCCTGTATAGAGAACTCGATCATTACTGCATATAGAGTGTCTATGGTGATTCCAAATAATATATATAGATGCGTCGATATGATATGTCAAAACCTTGTATACGTGTCCCGATATTTAAAGTGCGTAAAATAAATAACAGAAATTAAATGACGATAAATAAAGTGCGTAAAGTAAATAACAGAAATTAAATGACGATAAATAAAATTGCGAGAATGTAAATTGCGATAAATAAACTGCGATAATTAAATTGCGATAATTAAATGGTAATACGAAATTAACAGTTAGCTAGGAACAGTTAGCTAGGATTTTGTTAGCGTGGATTCTTAATAGAATTTCATATTGTTAATTAATCTCTTTCTAATCAATTTTTATTGTGTCCATTATTTCTTCGTTATGCCACTTGATGGATTCTGATAGGTCGAAATCCAAATATGTAATTAGATGAATATGGTTATTCTGTGGTGAACGGATTTGTATATCGGTGGATGTAAGTAGGATAGTATATGACTGTTGAAACAGATTCGAAGAACATACAATGTAACTTATTAATGTGAAATTTAAATAGTCCTCGGGTATTACCTACCCGTTAAAATATTTTCACCATTAACAATTTGTACAAGAGGATTTTTAATTACAATCTTTATGAAAACATATATACATATATATTTTCTTCAGATATAATCACGGATTTAATGAGTTAATATGATATTAAACTCATTTGGTTTACCATTAGAACTAGAATACATAATCTCTAAAACATTTAGAGATTACTTAATCGTCATGAAGAACGAAAATAATCGATGTAGAACGATACGTAGAACGATGATTATACTCGAGGTACATAATGAGATGTTGAGGCATGGATTGTTGATGGTACTGGTGCTGTTACTGATGGTACTATTGGTGCCGGTGATGTTGCTGGAGCTGGTACATTTTGCACCATATTCTCCGAATTGATTATTCGAGTGCGAAGTTCGTTGACTCATTACTCCAGGACGGTTGTCGGTCAGAACGAGCGGATGAATAAGGTTCAGAATTGTGGATAGAATGTAATCTTATCGAGTTACCCTGTAAATGAGACTGAAAATGGTGTCTCGAATAGGTTCGCCGATAAGCGCTTCAGGTTCATTGTCAATAGGTGAATTCGGTTGGTGGAAGGGATTGCCTTCTGCGCGTTTCCATTAATTAAGTCGACTACAAACCCATCAGATGAATTGATAATGGCTGATTGGTTGATTCATTCCAATGACGCTGTTTTCGGAGCTTAGGTGAATATCTATGTTGGAATAGCTGTCGGAATAACTATCGGAATAGCTATCGAAATCTGAGGGACTCGAACTGGTTGCAGGATTCATCTAGTACAATCAGATGAAGGATTTTCGATAAGAAATAGATTATAGGATGTAGATTAGTACCCTGCAATACATAATTTACATATGCATATATAATACTAAAATCCCATAAGTTACGGAGGAATCTACGGAAGTTGTCAGACAAAGGTAACAATAATAGATACGCTAAGATATAAATTTATCTATACACTATTCATGCAATCAATGCAGTAATATGTGTCTAGACTAAGAATGATAAGCAGATAATTTCCTAAGGATGATAAGTAGAGGATTTCCGACAAAAATGATAACCCAAACTTTTGACATGCAGACACGGTCGAAGTCCAGACTCACTAATGCATTCTAACGACTATCAGTTAGACACACTAATGTAAGACCCGGTTCGCTAAGACCACCGCTCTGATACCAACTGAAAGGACCCGTCCTAATCCATCCGGAAGAAGTCCATATCGATTTTAAACGATTCACAACAGTTGATTACATCCCGAGGTACTTGACCTCTATATGATACATTTTACAAACATTGCATTCGTTTTTAAAAGACAAACTTTCATTTACATCGACAGTTGACAGACATGCATCCCATTTCATAATATATCTAAATATAATTGACTTAATAATAATCTTGATGAACTCAACGACTCGAATGCAACGTCTTTAGAAATATGTCATGAATGACTCCAAATAATATCTTTTAAATGATCGAATGCACAGCGGAAGATTTCTTTCGTACCTGAGAATAAACATGCTTTCAAGTGTCAACCAAAAGGGTTGGTGAGTTCATTAGTTTAGCATAAATAATCATTTCATAAATTTTAATAGACCACAAGATTTCATATTTCCAATTCTCATAAACATACGTCCCATACATAGAGACAAAAATATCATTCATATGGATTGAACACCTGGTAACCGACATTCACAATATGCATATAAGAATATCCCCATCATTCCGGGATCCTCCTTCGGACATGATATAAATTTCAAAGTACTAAAGCATCCGGTACTTTGGATGGGGCTTGTTGGGCCCGATAGATCTATCTTTAGAGTTCGCGTCAATTAGGGTGTCTGTTCCCTAATTCTTAGATTACCAGACTTAATAAAAAGGGGCATATTCGATTTCAATAATTCAACCATATAATGTAGTTTCGATTACTTGTGTCTATTTCGTAAAACATTTATAAAAATTGTGCATGTATTCTCAGCCCAAAAATATAAAGGGTAAAAAAGGCAAATGAAACTCACCTAATGTATTTTGTAGTAAAACTACATAGAACGACATTGAACAAGTATAGGGTTGGCCTTGGATTCACGAACCTATATCATTTGTGTATATATTAAAACGTATATTCGTAATCAAACAAATTTAAATATAACTATTAGTGAAATCGTTTTTATATCAATAACTTATATTCATTTTATAAAGTAAAAATATTAATTTCTGTTATGTTATATATATAATTAGTATATATATATATGTAAATATATATCATTTGTTTGTTTAATCAGTATTTTAATAATTCAATATAATATTTGAATGGATAGCATTAATGATAATACTAATATTAATAATAATGATAATAATATTAATAATTCTATTGATGATATTATTAACGGTAGTTTTTATAAGAAAACTCATAATAATGATAATAACAGTAGTTTTTAATAAAATGGATAATTTAATAGTAATGGTAATGAAAATAATAATTTTTAATAATAATACTTACTAATAATCCTAAATGGTAATAATAATACTTATAATAATATTTGTAGTAAAAATAATGATAATCTTAATGTTAATACTAATGTCTTTACTAATAATTATAGTTATGATAAATAATAATAATAAAAATGATACTTTTAATAATAATGATAGAAAATGATAAATTAAATAATACCTTGAATAATATTAATAATAATAATAATAATGATAACTTTACTTAAATGATAATTTTTAATATTTTTAGTAATAAGAATAATAATAATATAACAATATTAGTAATAATAATAACTATAATGTCTAATATAATAATACTCTTACTAATAATGATATTAATAATGATTTTACTAATAATAATACTTCTAATAGTAATATTAGTGATAATATCTAATTTGGATCATGACTTAATTATAGTTTTTACTCATTTTCATATTTGTATTCATAATTCATAATTAATATGTATATAATATTATAATCCTTACAATAACTCTTATCATAATACTAACAATAATAATACTAAATAATAATACTTAATACACCAATAATAACACAATTAATAATAATCTTAATAATAACAATAATAAAAAATTAATAGGAAATAATAATAATGACAATAAACAATAATAAAATTTGATAATGAGAGTTATACCCTCCTAAACGTCATCGAGCATATTCGTCATTCATCATCACCATCGTCCATTATCATCATGATCTTCATTATCATCATTATCATACTCAAATCATAATCATAAAATAATAAAATAAAAAAAATTAATAATAGGTATGATAAATAATAATAATAATAATCATAATAATAATAATGATAAAAGGTATACCATTATCATTATCATTTTCACATTTCATTATCATCATTAATACATACACCACGGCATCATCATCATCATATCTCGGCATCATCATCATCATCTCGACATCATCATCATCATCTCTTCGGCATCATCATCATCATCTTTTCGGCATCATCATCATCATCTCTCGGTATCATCATCATCTCATACACCATCGCCGTCCTTATGTATCATTCATCTCATCATCTTCTTTATGTTGCGAATCACTATCATCATCACCGAATGATCATCATACCACCACGTAACATAATTATCACCATTAATTAACCCTAATTAACATCATCTAACATCACGTTATCATAATCATCCTCTTCACCGTAACCATCATCATGATCATTCTTCATTTATGTGTTCATCATCGTGACAACATCATCACTTCATCTTCACCGTCGTTACTAATATTCTCTTAACAGATCGTCATCACAGACTCTTCCTAATCTACTGTTCATCGTCTTCTTCTTCTAACCTCGTTCAAATAGTAGCAGCAAAACAGTAGCTCAACAATGGCGGTTCGAAGGTGGTGAGTTGATAACGAGGAAACCGTGGTGGTGGTGGGTTTCAATAGTGGGTTCAAGGATGAGAAGGTGGTGGTGGTGCTGTGAGGTAGTCAAACAACAAGAGTGTGGTGTTAGCCGGCAGTTATGGTGACCGGCAGAAGGGTGATGGCAGCGGCGGTGGTGGCGGTGTCTCTTCTTCTCCTCTCTTCCCGAAACATATACATATATGACATATATATAGATATATATTATGTATAATATATAATATTTATAATATTTAATATTAATAATAATAATAATTAAAACATAAGATATTGACAAGTGAATGATTGGAGCATTATACAGTACACACTATGCCGACATTTAATAGAGGATAGGTGTATCGTGTCCATTGCAAAAAGTTACGAAATAAAAGTGTCCCTAAAAAATCCCAAATTTTTAGATTAAATATATTTAATTATTTCACTCATTATCTGATTGAAACCTGATTAAAAATGTTCGATAAATATTTATTTTCTGTTCCAATTAATATATACGGAGTACAAATATTTAAACTTCAAAGGGTAAAAATATTTTTATTAAACCTAAAATCTTTGTAATCAATTTACAGTTCAATTTTTATTTTCAATCTTTTTAAACATGAATTAGAACTATATGAACGCTGGCGAAATGTCAACCGAGTTGTACTGACGTTCACTATTTAAGCTTGAAATCATTCATATTCCCTTTCTATATATAAACATTTTTTAAATAGCAAAGTTAAGTACTAAAACAATTATATTATATATTTTTAAACAAATAAAATTAATATAACTTTATATATTTTACAAGTAATATTTATTTACATATTTACACATATATCTATATATTTTATAGTTTCCATTAATCGCATTTTACTTTATTTATTTTACAATATAAATCCTAATAATCATACTATGTAATATTTTAAATTATGTTTCAAATTATAAATACCTATTTAAATATAAATATATGTTATCTATTTACAAATAATTGTTCGTGAATCGTCGAGAATGGTCTAAAGTCAAACGAATATATAAAACAGTTCAAAATATTTGTGACTCAACATTACAGACTTTGCTTATCATGTCGGAAATTTATAAAGATTAAGTTTAAATTTGGTCGAAAATTCCCGGGTCATCACAGTACCTACCCGTTAAAGAAATTTCGTCCCGAAATTTAAGTGAGGTGGTCATGGCTAACAATAAAAATGTTTTCATTACCAATATGAGTTGATAATTAGAGTTTTATCATCATTAAGTAATGTGGATAAAATGATTCGATTAATTGAATCGTATGAATGAAGCTATCACAATAGAGTGAAAAGTTTCGTCTTAACTTTTGACGTAGTCACGATTGAATTTAGAAAATAAGGCGCATCTTAACCTTTTACGTTGTCTTGGTTGGATTTCGGAATTCAAGGGATTTAAAAGACAATCTTGAAAATCTATAAGATCTGATTCTTCGGAATTTATGGAAAATAAGATCTCTATAATTAAATGTGATCATCTGTCTCGATTTCTCTGTCTGGTATTTTCACTATAAATGAACTTCTTCCGTTCTATTACTTTTCACCACTTCCAATTTCTATATTTTAATTCATACTTTCAATTCATCAGTAAATATGCTTCATCCAGTTTTAATCCTTGTCCTTATCCTTACTATCGCAACAATTATTCTCCTTTTCCAACTACCACCGGAGGAATCTGTTTTCTTCTACTTCGCCCTTGGGGTTATAATGTTTTTAATTCTCCCATGTCTTTATGTTGCAATAAACATTGATATGCACAGTTTGTAATTCCTGTGTTTATGATCGGTTTTCTATTTCCTTTTATTTTTCCGGAGCTCCATGCTCTTGTTTTCTCTTCCCGACTACAATTCAAGCGAATAATGGTCCAGAATTCGTAGATATAGAGTTTCGAATGATTATAATGTTCTAAGTAGGGTGGAACGTGATAGCACGATTTGATTTTCAAATTTATCAAAATTACAGAAGATAGAATCATCAAGAATACATTTTCTTGATATGTTCCGAAGTTAAGTAGAATGAAAGAGTTATGTAACATGGCACATGATGACGTTAAGATCTGTGAATCATCACGTTCCATTAGAAACTCAGCATGACTTACTGTAATATAATCACGTTGATCAAGTGTCATTATATTATACTAACTCATGCATCAGTTCCCAACACTACTTCAAAACATTTGTATTTTAAACTCGAAAGTTTACAGAATATAGAAAACTAACAATTTCTATATGATGTAACACTGATCGCACGAAAAGATTAATGATTTCAGATTTGATTAGTTATGAAAATATCTTCAGAAATATGGAGGATATTTATAATGAAAGATACGATGACATCTTGGAATTTCTAATATCGATGGATGATGAAGAAGATTTATCCGTAAGGGTTTAGATTTGGAAGAAAGGTATTCGCTAAAGATTTCATCAGAAACAGAATCATTTGGATTATTTGAAGTCAAACTTATTCTTTGTGATTTGTCCACGGCTTTCTTCATAGTTTCGCATAATCTGCTTTTCGGTACTAAATTTTCTATTGAATGTTTCCAATATAATGATACCTAGGAAGCACGAAGAGGTATATAATTTCGGACAAGAATATTTATGAAAATATCCTCAGAAATATCGAAGATATTGATGATGATATTTTGGAATTTCTAAGTTCGATGGTTGATAGAGAAAGATTTTCCGTAAAATTTTAACATGACTTCGGAGCAAGATATTTTCTAAAGATTCCAACGGATCCAGAATTATCTGGATTCTTTGAATATAGGGTATGATCCTTGTATTTATCCTTGGTCTCCTTCATAGTTAACTCTATCCGTTTTCCAGTTCCAACATTTCTGAGCTTTTCCAACATATTATTCTTTATCATCATACTTTCGATGATTTAAGGTCGTCTACGGCTATCTACGATTTCTTCTGCTTCATTCAGCTTTTTCAACATTCGAAGTATTGATTTGTAGACTGAGTGCTTTTCAGAATTTTAGAATGAAAGACCATAATTCTAAGAGATAAATGTCATACATATAACTGTTGATGTAGATATGCTGTGAGTTTTTCGAAGTACTGATTGCTGACTCCCGGTAATTGGTATGACAGTTCTCGTTACAATATGCGGATGAGTATATGATAGGGTTTCAATGAATAAATATAATGATTTGTCAAAGAAATTTTAGTCAAGAAGTAACGAGGTTGCTGGTACGTCTGCTGGTACGTCATCGTGACAACATCATCACTTCATCTTCATCGTCGTTACTAATATTCTCTTAACAGATCGTCATCACAAACTCTTCCTAATCTACTGTTCATCGTCTTCTTCTTCTAACCTCGTTCAAATAGTAGCAGCAAAACAGTAGCTCAACAATGGTGGTCCGAAGGTGGTGAGTTGATAACGAGGAAACCGTGGTGGTGGTGGGTTTCGATAGTGGGTTCGAGAAGGTGGCGGTGGTGCTGTGAGGTAGTCGAATAACAAGAGTGTGGTGTTAGCCGGCAGTTATGGTGACCGGCAGAAGGGTGATGGCAGCGGCGGTGGTGAGGTGGTGGCGGTGTCTCTCCTTCTCCTCTCTTCCCGAAACATATACATATATTACATATATATAGATATATATTATGTATAATATATAATATTTATAATATTTAATATTAATAATAATAATAATTAAAACATAAGATATTGACAAGTGAATGATTGGAGCATTATACAGTACACACTCTGCCGACATTTAATAGAGGATAGGTGTATCGTGTCCATTGCTAAACTGTTACGAAATAAAAGTGTCCCTAAAAAATCCCAAATTTTTAGATTAAATATATTTAATTATTTCACTCATTATCTGATTGAATCCTGATTAAAAATGTTCGATAAATATTTATTTTCTGTTCCAATTAATATATACGGAGTACAAATATTTAAACTTTAAAGGCTAAAAATATTTTTATTAAACCTAAAATCTTTGTAATCAATTTACAATTCAATTTTTATTTTCAATTTTTTTAAACATGAATTAGAACTATATGAACGCTGGCGAAATGTCAACCGAGTTGTACTGACGTTCACTATTTAAGCTTGAAATCATTCATATTCCCTTTCTATATATAAACAGTTTTTAAATAGCAAAGTTTAGTACTAAAACAATTATATTATATATTTTTAAACAAATAAAATTAATATAACTTTATATATTTTACAAGTAATATTTATTTACATATTTACACATATATCTATATATTTTATAGTTTCCATTAATCGCATTTTACTTTATTTATTTTACAATATAAATCCTAATAATCATACTATGTAATATTTTAAATTATGTTTCAAATTATAAATACCTATTTAAATATAAATATATGTTATCTATTTACAAATAATTGTTCGTGAATCGTCGAGAATGGTCTAAAGTCAAACGAATATATAAAACAGTTCGAAATATTTGTGACTCAACATTACAGACTTTGCTTATTATGTCGTAAATATATAAAGATTAAGTTTAAATTTGGTCAGAAATTCCCGGGTCATCACAAAACAGTCCTCAATTATATTGAGACCAAACGAATCCCGCCCCTCTGCTGCATCTTTTGGCTATTCGAAACGTGGGCAAAATTAGAAAAGTCTATTAATTGGATAACTTATATAATTTTTCTTTCCTTTTAAAAACTAATAGGATATTCAGTGAATGCACCGAGCAAGACGTTCACCACCTTTTGTACGTTCGCCACCTGTAACTAGATCAAGACATCTAGCTAATATTGTCGCAGTTGATTTTTCTTTAGAATCGTCATCCAGTCGACCAAGTACTCCAGTTCAAATTTCTGATAATCCATTTTTTGAACCCGACCTCACAATTGAGAATCCGGAGAATATTCAGGGACGATTCATAGATCCTGAACCATTAGTTTTCCTCCGGAACCACCAATCATTCAAACAGAGATTGTTGAGGAACGAACCATTAAATCAGAATCCTCTAGTGATTCAGATTCAACAAATTCAATTATGGAAGTAACGGAACCTTTAAGTATGGAAGACCGAATGAGAGCTAAACGCACTGGCCAAGGTCACGCAATTACTCATCCTGACATTAATGCGCCAGATTATGAAATCAAAGGACAAATTCTACATATGGTGACTAATCAATGCCAATTTAGTGGTGCACCGAAGGAAGATCCAAATGAACATCTTCGTACCTTTAATAGGATCTGCACACTATTTAAAATAAGAGAAGTCGAAGATGAACAGATATATCTCATGTTATTTCCCTGGACTTTAAAGGAAGAAGCCAAAGATTGGTTGGAATCGTTACCTGAAGGGGCGATTGATACATGGGACGTTTTAGTTGAAAAATTTCTTAAACAATTCTTTCCAGCATCTAAAGCCGTAAGACTTCAAGGAGAAATTGTTACGTTCACACAGAAACCAAATGAAACTCTATATGAGGCGTGGACAAGATTTGGAAAGTTATTGAGAGGATGTCCAAAACATGGTTTAGACACCTGTCAAATAGTACAAATATTCTACCAAGGATGCGACATCACTACAAGGAAAGACATCGATATAGCAGCTGGTGGTTCTATTATGAAGAAAACCGAAACTAATGCTTACAAAATTATTGATAACACTGCTTCCCACTCACATGAGTGGCACCAAGAAAAAGATATCGTTAGATCATCTAAAGCAGCTAGAGCCGATTCTAGCCATGACTTAGATTCCATTTCAGCAAAGATAGATGCTGTCGAGAGACGAATGGAAAAGATGACTAAAGATATTTACTTAATACGAATTAGTTGTGAGCAGTGTGGAGGACCACATTTGACAAAAGATTGTCTTAGTATTGAGCTAACGATGGAACAAAGAGAGAATGTTTCATATCTAAACCAAAGGCCTGGAAATAATTATCAGAATAATTATCAACCGCCAAGAACGATCTACAATCAAAACCAGAACTATAACCAAAATATTCCATACAATAACCAACAAGGTCCTAGCAATCAACAAGTATCCAATAATACTTACAACCAGCAAAGACCTAATTTTCAAAACAAACCACCACAAACCGATGATAAAAAGCCGAATTTAGAAGATATGATGACGAAGCTAGTTGAAACTCAAACGCAATTTTTCACATCTTAGAAACAAACTAATGAACAAAATGCTCAAGCATTTAGAAATCAACAAGCTTCTATTCCACATCTGGAACAAGAAGTAAGTAACCTAGCAAGGTTAATAGGTGAAAGAAAACCGGGAAGTTTACCTAGTGATACAAATGCTAACCCCCGGAATGAAGCAGCTAAAGCTATTACCACAAGAAGTGGTACAACACTTAAACCACCTGAAATACCTGTAACTTCTGATGAAGCTATTCCTACTCTACAAGAACCACAACCTGAGCAAGATAAGGAAACGGAACTGGTAGTTGAAAAGGTTAATGAAGATAACATAGTTAAGGCTAAACCTTATGTTAAACCATACCAACCACCACTTCCTTACCCGAGTAAAATGAAAAAAGAGAAACTTAAAGCCGAGCAATCCAAATTCTTGGATATGTTTAAACAGATAAATGTAAATCTTCCTTTCATTGATGTGATTTCAGGAATGCCTAGATATGCTAAATTCTTGAAAGATCTAATCTCAAATAGAAAGAAAATGGAAGAACTCTCGGTTGTTACTATGAATGCTAATTGTTCTGCAGTGCTGTTGAATAAGATACCAGAAAAATTATCTGATCCAGGAAGTTTCACAATTCCATATTTTCTGGGTAGTCTTAGTTCAATAGAAGCATTGGCAGACTTAGGTGCTAGTATAAATTTAATGCCGTATTCACTATACACTAAACTAGACCTTGGAGAATTGAAACCAACAAGAATAAGTATACAACTAGCTGATCGATCAATAAAATATCCTAGAGGGATAATGGAGAACATGCTAGTTAAAGTTGGTACTTTAGTATTTCCAGTAGATTTTGTTGTTCTGGACATGGAAGAAGATTCTCAAGTTCCTCTCATATTAGGAAGACCATTCTTAAACACGGCTAAAGCAATGATAGACGTGTTTGGTAAGAAACTGACCCTAAGTATAGAGGACGAGAGTGTTACCTTTTCAGTTGATAGAGCAATGCAACAACCGCAATCTGCAGATGATACATGCTATTATATTCAAACTATAGACTCACATGCAGAATTGTTAGAAGAATTTCCAGAATTACAAGGAACAGAAGAATGTTCTTTAGGAGAAGGAACTGAACCAATTGATGAAGCTGAAATGTTAGCTACACTAATAGCTAATGGATATGAACCAACAACAAAAGAAATTCAAATGCTAAAAGAAGAAGACAGATATCGATATAAATCATCGATAGAAGAACCACCGACATTAGAGTTAAAGCCACTTTCAAACCATTTGGAATACGCTTATTTACATGGTGAATCTGAATTACCTGTAATAATATAGTCTTCTCTTACTGAAAATGAGAAATCACAACTCATTTCTGTGTTGAAAGCTCATAAACCAGCTATTGCATGGAAGATTCATGATATTAAATGAATAAGTCCTTCGTATTGCACACATAAAATCCTTATGGAAGAAGGTCATAAAACGTATGTGCAACGCCAACGAAGACTAAATCCTAATATGCAAGATGTAGTTAAGAAAGAAATTATTAAATTGCTAGATGCAGGTTTAATTTATCTGATTTCTAATAGTTCATGGGTTATGCCCAGTTCAATGCGTGCCCAAGAAGGGTGGCATGACTATCATTACACATGAGAAAAATGAGCTTATTCCTACTAGGACTGTAACAGGATGGCGTGTATGTATTGATTATAGAAAATTAAATGACGCCACCAGAAAAGATCACTTTCCCTTACCTTTTATTGATCAAATGTTAGAAAGGTTAGCCGAAAACAGTTACTATTATTTTTTAGATGGTTTTTCCGGATATTTTCAAATTCCAATAGCACCCGAGGACCAAGAAAAAACCACATTCACGTGCCCTTATGGTACTTTTGCTTACAAACGCATGCCATTTGGACTTTGCAACACCCCTGCAACCTTTCAAAGGTGCATGATGGCGATTTTTCACGACATGATAGAAGAATGCATGGAAGTTTTCATGGATGACTTTTCAGTCTTCGGTGATACATTTGAATCATGTCTAGCTAATCTTGAACGAATGCTGATTAGATGCGAACAATCAAATCTAGTTCTTAATTGGGAGAAATGTCATTTCATGGTTAAAGAAGGCATCGTTCTTGGACATAAAATTTCAAAGGAAGGAATTGAAGTGGATAGAGCTAAAGTAGATGTAATTGCTAAACTTCCACATCCCACCAATATTAGAGGAGTTAGGAGTTTTCTAGGACATGCCGGTTTTTACCGAAGTTTCATAAAAGATTTTTCTAAAATTGCCACTCCTATGAATAAACTCCTAGAAAAGAATGCTCCATTCATCTTTTCAGATGAATGTATCAACTCTTTTAATATTCTTAAAGAGAAACTCACTAATGCGCCGATCATGATAACACCAAATTGGAATCTACCGTTTGAACTAATGTGCGATGCAAGTGATTTTGCAATGGGAGCCGTTTTAGGACAAAGGATTGAAAAAAGATTTCAACCTATATATTATGCTAGTAAGACGTTACAAGGAGCATAAACAAATTACACAACTACTGAAAAAGAACTCCTTGCTATTGTCTTTGCTTTTGACAAATTTCGTTCATATCTCGTTCTAGCAAAAACGGTGGTCTATACCGACCATTCTGCTCTTAGATACCTATTTTCGAAACAAGATGCCAAACCAAGATTAATCCGTTGGATCTTACTCTTACAAGAGTTCGATATTGAAATCCGAGATAAAAGAGGAGCAGAAAATCTCGCCGCTGATCATCTTTCTCGTCTTCAAAATCCCGAATTAGAAGTTCTAAATGAATCGGCCATACAAGACAACTTTCCTGATGAATATCTATTGAAGATAGATTATAATGAAATTCCATGGTTTGCAGACTATGCAAACTACTTAGTTTGTGGATTCCTTGAAAAAGGATTGTCGTACCAAAAACGAAAGAAATTCTTTTGTGATATAAAACACTATTTCTGGGAAGATCCACATTTGTTTAAAAGTTATCCAGATAGAATAATACGCCGATGTGTATTCGGAGATGAACCTAGTAAAATCTTAAACCATTGTTACACAGGACCAACAGGAGGGCATTATGGGCCTCAACTAACAGCAAGAAAAGTTTATGATGCTGGATTCTATTGGCCTACAATTTACAAAGACGCACACCTACTTTGCAAATCCTGTGATGCTTGTCAAAGGGCCGGAAAAATAAGTCAACGTGATGAAATGCCACAAAATGTCATTCAAGTATGTGAAGTATTTGACATTTGGGGTATTGACTTTATGGGTCCATTTTCAAAATCTCATAATAATCTCTATATTCTCGTAGCCATTGATTATGTATCTAAATGGGCGAAAGCACAAGCTCTCCCAACTAACGATGCACGAGTTGTAGTCAACTTTTTAAAACGTCTTTTTGCAAGGTTTGGAACACCGAAAGCTTTAATAAGTGATCGGGGAACTCATTTCTGTAATAATCAACTTGAGAAAGTTCTTAAAAGATATGGAGTAACTCATAAAATCTCCACCGCATATCATCCACAAACTAGTGGACAAGTTGAAAATACCAACCGAGCTTTAAAACGTATTCTAGAAAAAACCGTAGGATCAAATCCGAAGGAATGGTCCATGAAATTGGAGGATACACTCTGGGCTTTTAGAACAGCCTACAAAACTCCAATTGGAACCACACCTTTTAGACTCATTTATGGAAAAGCATGTCATCTTCCAGTAGAAATTGAACACAAAGCATTTTGGGCTTTGAAGACATGTAATCTTGATTTACATGAAGCTGGACGTCTACGGTTAAGTCAACTAAACGAATTAGAAGAATTAAGACATGAAGCATACGAAAATTCATTAATCTATAAGGAAAGAACGAAGAAATGGCATGATAAAAGAATCAGAAGTTCAAAAGAATTTAAAGAAGGAGATAGAGTTCTTCTTTTCAATTCACGATTCAAGCTATTTCCTGGAAAATTAAAATCAAGATGGTCTGGACCATTCATAGTCAAAAGAGTTTTCCCATACGGAACAGTAGAATTAATAAATTCAAATGGGATTGAATTTAAAGTTAATGGTCACAGAGTTAAACATTACATAGATAGTCCAATGGAAGTTGACAACGAAGTTAATCACAATTTCGATACCACGGCTAACTAAGTGTGGGGAGAATCAAGTCTTTTAAAGGATAATATGTATTTCTGTTAGAGTTAGATTTTCTGTTTTCGTGTAGTTCTCGAAAATGAAACCCGAATGGTCTTTCCCTAGCAGACCCTAAAGAACTAGTCTTCTCCCCCCATTCTGAATTTTTATTTTTTTTAGGTTTTTACGAAATGAAGACTTCCTGTGAACTAAACCATGGTCTAATGTTACACGTTTTGATCACTAAACGTAATAATGACACACTTCCGAGTGAACTAGTATCAGTAATCAGAGAAAGATTGGATGGAGTAAGAAAAGAATCCAGATGCGAAGATAATAAGTTACAATTTGGTTAAGGAAAATCAAAATCCGCAGCGAAAAAAAGAGCACGACACCTTGAAAAATGTCACAAATGCGAAAAATTGTCACATGGAGGTAAATGTTCAAATAATCAAACTTATTCAAACACCGAATTTGTTACTTTATGCAGAGACGGACAGTTTATATGTTTAGAAGAAAAAACACTGAATGCTCGAGGTTACGCCTATGTAGCTATAGAAAACCAATTAAACCGACTATCTTATGAGTGGGATAGATCATATCACTAAGAATATATTTCACAGGTAAGTCTATATAGTTTTTATTTTTATTTTTAACCTTTTGATAATAAACGCTAATTTGTTCGCTATAAAGTATTAAATTGGTATTGAATAAAATTAGGTTTGGCGACCGAAATTGTTGATATCATACAAAAATTTATTACATCACTGCGAAATTTAACGTTTATTCTTAAGGTATAAATATCTTTAATCAATCAACCCAAAATATTTCAAAAATTCGTCATGAGTTAAATTAGGTCATGAAACCGAAATTACTTTACCAAAAAGAGGGGCGCATATTTTTGATAATATTTGATTGATTAAAGTAGGATAAAAGCCAAAAAGATTTTTAATTTATTTTTACCATGTTTTTAAAATTAATATATAAATCTTAAATTAATATTGTGAACTTTGTAAAATCAATATATTTAAGTTTGTCAATATTTGAAAAATTAATATTTTTAATATAAGTTTGTATGTATAAAAACAAAAATATAATATAAGTTTGGTGTGAATTTATAATATGAATTTTTAATTAAGTTTGGTGTGATATTTTTTAATTTTATGCATTTTAAATTTAAGTTTGGTTTGAATTTAAAAATTTACTTTATTTCGTAAGTTAAAAATATGATTTTTAAAATTCGTCGTGAGTTGAAGACTAGGTCTTTGAAACGAAATTGCTTTACCCAAGGGAGGGATGAGAACTTTTATTATCATTATTTTTAATCTTATTGAATTAAAGTATGCCAAAAACATTAAAAACCCCAAAAATCTAAGCTTTTAAAACCGCGCTTTAAATAGACAAATTTTAAAATTTTGTGGAGGGACGGACTAGGACATCGTTCCGAAACGACCTCATCCTAAATAATAAGGGAAACAAAATTTTAAAATTAATTAATTAATTATTTTATAAGTTAAGATTTTTATATAAAAAAAAAAAAAAAGAGGCCGCGACTCGCGGAGTTTTTAAAGGGCAAACACCGCAAGTCGTGGAGCTTGAAAAATCCAGAAAAAAATAAAAACGCTGGATCAGATCAGTTTGCACACCACAACTCAAAAAAACTGCGAAAATACACACACAAACACACCAAAAAATCGAATTTTTTCACCATTTTTCATCAAATCTTTCACAAAATCATGTTGAGAAAGATGCTATCAAGGAATTACTCAAGAAAAACGGTAAATTTCTACACCTAAACACCATTTAATCCAAAAATTAATGTTCTTGAGCAATTTTATACCCAATTCGATTTTGATGCTTTTTAGTGTAATTATGCTTAAATTGTTTATGTATTATGCTTGTATAACCTAGATTGATGCTATTTAACATTATTAGAAGCCTTAAACTTCAAATTTTAAGTAATCTAGGGTTTGTGTTCTTGTGCAAATTTGGGGCTTTTTGATATAAACAGGTTATGGCCGATTTTTGTCATGAATTGTTGCTAAATTAAGTAGTGTAACATGTTTAGGTAGTTAAATGATCCAAACTTTGAGCCTAAACATGATTTTGAGAATTAAAGTGGACTTTTTCAAGTCTAAAATTCATGAACTTGATTTTTGAGAGATAATGCCATTTGAAACTTGTTTAATTGCTAGTA
Organism: Rutidosis leptorrhynchoides; assembly: GCF_046630445.1. Taxonomy (NCBI): domain Eukaryota; kingdom Viridiplantae; phylum Streptophyta; class Magnoliopsida; order Asterales; family Asteraceae; genus Rutidosis; species Rutidosis leptorrhynchoides. The sequence goes on along the minus strand of NC_092339.1, from coordinate 246,384,039 downwards.
ATGATTATTTTGACATGTTATTTGAGTTGAATGCTTATGAACTTGGCGAACATTTTCGTATATGCTTATTTGAAAAAGTGTGGATTTGATAAAAATATGAAAATGAGCATAAGTTTGATATAAATTGGACATGTCATTGTAATCATTGTAATTGATGATTTTGCTGACACTAATGCATATTTGGATGCACAAAAAGTGTGTTTGATGTGTTTTGCAGACTGAAAGGGGTGAATCTTCATCCCAAGCTCGCAATGCTCCTCTTGAGAATGCTGAACAACAGGAGGTTGATAACTATTACAAACAAGATATACCTCATCCAGTTATGACATTTTCAGATATGCACTTGGAAGATTTGCACCCGAACTTGAGATTTGACAGACTTTGGATAGATTATCCAAAATACCAAAGGGGCTTGCATACTCTTCATTCTAAAGCTGTTGAAGTACCTAGGGTAATAAGATGGGATCCATTAGAAGCAGTAGAATTGGCCGAGCCAATTAGAGAATTACTTACACAGAGGTATGGTAATTCTATTTTTAACGATTGGGTACGATTATTCAACATGCGTAGACCTGTATATAAAGTATGGTGTGAAGAATTATTGTGTAGTATAGAAATAAATGATCGGGTAGTTAGTTTAACCGATCGATCTTTTATTAGATTTTTGTTAGGAGGTTCGATGCGACACATGTCTCTACTAGACATGGCTCAGGCCTTACGTATATATACGCCTGAGGAACTAGCATCTACCGATTGTTGAGGGTTGATACTAAATGGTAGGAAAATTGATGAAAATTTTGATACGCATAGTGTATGGAGTCAAATGACTAGCCATCATCTATTTAAAGGGGGAAATTACTCTTATTTGGATATAGATAGAGCTGAGTTAAGAGTAATTCATAGGTTTTTAGCCAATTCGATTACACAATGAGGTAAGAATAAGGAAAAGGTAAATTAACAGGATTTGTTTTACCACATGTGTATTCGAGACCCACAAAGCGCTGTAAGTATACCTTATTGTGTGGGTTATTATTTATCAGCTATGGTTAGGGGGATGAGACCGCATAGGATAATAGGAGGTGGTATATTTATTACATTAATTGATGAGTATCTCAATGTGAATATAAGTCGGGGGGATTATTAATCGAAGAACCAGAACCCCACAATACAATTGGTTTAAATGTATACCATGGTGCTAAAGTTTTGAAGAGGCAAAATAACGCCGCAGTACGATATGATGGTAGACATCCACAGGTTGAGAGAAACCAACAGCCAGGTAATGTGGGAGGGGGAAATGAAATGACAGAAATGCAAAGGTTTATAGCTTCACAAGAGTATGAAAATGCTAGACATCGAGCATTTGAAGATTGGCAAGTTCATCAAAACCAAATCATAGCTCATTGCCAACATGTAGGTAGAAACTATATTCCTACTCCAACGCCCATATTCCCTCCCTAGTCTATATAGATGCAACCACCGTATCCTACTTATAACCCAGCTGAAGCATTTTATAACACATATGGTTATGCATGGAACCCCTACTGGTATCAGTAACTACCCTAGTTTATTTAGTTTTTTTTTTTTTGTAATGTTACTACATTTAATACTTATGTTGATATTGTAATAGTTTTTATAATTTTCTAACTTTTATTATTAGATTTTAATAATTTTTGAATGTGGGGTAATATACCAAACTTCAAAAATATATATATATGTTTGCAGTTTATCTTATGTACACAACAGGGTAAAACAACGCATTTTCAAAGACTGGTATTAAGTTCAGCAAAAGCAACTAATTTTGATGACAAGATGCAAAATATATGTGAAATAACAACAAGACGGAATGAACAAATGATGTGCACCATTTATCATTCAACACAAACAACAATATGTTTGGAAACTTTGATAAAATTTAATCATTTCTACGCTAATCACCCTCAATAATTTAAATTGTTACTAATTTCTTGCAAATGAGGGCATTGCAAGATCTTAAGTGTGGGAAGGGGTTAAATTCTTTCGGATTTTTAAAATTTTTATCTTAAACACTTGGTTACCATTAATAATACTAGTAAAGCAGTAGTTGTATTAGAATCTAGTGCTCTCTGATAACAAAGAACAGCCCTAGTCTTATATACTGACTACCCAATTCTAGTAAAAATTTTAAAAATTTTCAATTAAATGAACTCAAAATCATGTTTATACATATTTATGAACGATAAAACTAGGTGTTAACACCGGAATTATTGTTACCTTGGAAAGGACATAAATTGAGAAACAAACCAAAATATTAGAATTCATTTAAGAATGGAATAGAGGAGAACAAAAAGGAAAATAAAAGCCAAGTGTGGGAAATTTTCACCAAGTTATTCAAAATATATATCACATATTTTTTACAAATAATTGAAAATACTTTTGTTTTGGACAATAATTAACTGTTTTACCCAATTTACTGTAAGAAAGATGGATCTACACGATGAATCAATTTCATCATTAAAAGGAAGTAAAGTCTTCCGAAAAAGAAACGCGCTTCCTGATTTAGGTCATGAAGTTGTCGACCAGACCAGCTGTAGGTTGACGAAAAACCTAGAAAAGTCATCAATAAAATCAGCAGGAAATCCACGGACCTCAGCATCAAACAGGGTCGCCAAGTGGTCAGACTTATCCTAACCATGAGAGGATCTGTCTTGTAAAATGGGGAGGACGCCGTGCAAATTAGCTTGATAAGACTAATAAATCAAATCTCCAGAAAGGATAATCTCCTTAAAGATCAAAAATCAGCTTTTAAGCCTGATATTACTCAATCCTTGAGATTGACCTTAAAGATTGAGAATTAAAAACTCATGGAATTCAATGATATCTAAACTCGAGCTTGAACGAGAAAATATTTTGATCAAAATTACAAACCGATTTGTTTTCTGAAAACCCTATTTTCAATGCGTTCATTACCATTGAACGTAAAATCCTAGGAATTCACCTGGAATTCATTAGGTCACCTGAACCAAATCGGGTGTCAACCGTAAGAACGGTGGTTGCATAGCATGGTCAAAGACAGGACCTTGTGCCAGACCGAAAAAATTATAAGGGTGAGCTTTACTATTGCTCCTACAAAGGATAGTAATTGCGTTCGACACGTTATAGACCATAATTAAAAGCATGTCAGGGGACATTGCCTTAACAGTTGCTTGTTCAACGCTTTCCTTTACAATCGGACGGTAGTTTATCGAAAGGTAATATTCAGAGCAAGTATACTGGACTTTTTGCTTTCCCAATACAAGGTTAGCAAGTGGGTGACACAAAACCACAAGTTTTGAGCTAAAATTTTCAAATCTGAAACCCACCAAACCCACAAAAATATTTTGCAAACACCGGTGAAGGGTTATTCCAGAAAACTTATCTAGGGTAAAAACTAGATTTAATTTTCAAAAGATCAGACTTTTTCATAAAGATCCAATTTCCTTAATGGATCTAAATTTTCATAAGTCATGTGAGACTGTAAACCACATCGTTACTACCATTGTTTATACCGCCATATAGAAATTACTGATGTACAAAGTGTGAAGAATAAAGAAGTGATTCTAATATTTCAAGACTATATTGCTTGAGGACAAGCAACGCTCAAGTGTGGGAATATTTGATAATGCTAAAAACGGACATATATTTCATAGCATTATTCCTCAAGAAAGACAAGCTTTTAGTTGCAATTGTTCTATTTACAAGTGATATTCGTTTAAATAATAAAAGGTGAAGACAAAAGACAGATTCGACGAATTGAAGACGCAAAGGTTCAAAAAGCTCAAAAGTACAAAATACAATCAAAGTGGTTCCAATTATTGATAAGAAACGTCTCGAAATTACAAGAGTACAAGATTCAAATCGCAAAGTACAAGATATTAAATTGTACGCAAGGACGTTCGAAAATCTGGGACCGGGACCAGAGTCAACTCTCAACGCTCAACGCAATGGACTAAAAATTACAAGTTAACTATGTATATAAATATAATATAATATATAATTAATTATATAAATTATATATATATATTATATTTATATAAAAATCCGTCGGCAAGAAAGGAGCCAAAATGGAGTGAGCTGTAAAATCAAACTCCGCGACTCGCGGAGTTTGAAGGGGAAAAGTGCCGCGAGTCGCGGAGATTCCCTGGACTCAAATCCCTATAAAAGGCAATGCAGTTTGATCGTTTTTAAAATGAATATATCCATCCTCTCTATATCTATACGTAAATATTTATATTTATATTTTAATTTTAATTTTAATTTTAATCCTAATAATAAGGGTATGTTAGCGAATGTTGTAAGGGTGTAATTCAAAATTATGTCCGTGTAACGCTACGCTATTTTTAATCATTGTAAGTTATGTTCAACCTTTTTAATTTAATGTCTCGTAGCTAAGTTATTATTATGCTTATTTCAAACGAAGTAATCATGATGTTGGGCTAATTACTAAAATTGGGTAATTGGGCTTTGTACCATAATTGGGGTTTGGACAAAAGAACGACACTTGTGGAAATTAGACTATGGGCTATTAATGGGCTTTATATTTGTTTAACTAAATGATAGTTTGTTAATTTTAATATAAAGATTTACAATTGGACGTCCCTATAAATAACCATATACACTCAATCGGACACGATGGGCGGGATATTTATATGTACGAATAATCGTTCATTTAATCGGACACGGGAATGGATTAATAGCCACTAGAATTATTAAAACATGGGTGAAATTATGTACAAGGACACTTGGCATAATTGTTAACAAAGTATTAAAACCTTGGGTTACACGCAGTCGATAACCTGGTGTAATTATTAAACAAAGTATTAAAATCTTGTTACAGTTTAAGTCCCCAATTAGTTGGAATATTTAACTTCGGGTATAAGGATAATTTGACGAGGATACTCGCACTTTATATTTATGACTGATGGACTGTTATGGACAAAAACCAGACGGACATATTAAATAATCCAGGACAAAGGACAATTAACCCATGGGCATAAAACTAAAATCAACACGTCAAACATCATGATTACGGAAGTTTAAATAAGCATAATTATTTTATTTCATATTTAATTTCCTTTATTTTATATTTAATTGCATTTCTAATTATCGCACTTTATTTTATTGTTATTGTATTTAATTGCACTTTTAATTATCGTACTTTTTAATTATCGAACTTTTATTTATCGAAATTTCATTATCGTTATTTACTTTACGCTTTAAATTAAATCTTGTATTTATTTTTAATATTTTACATTTAGGTTTTAACTGCGACTAAAGTTTTTAAAATCGACAAACCGGTCATTAAACGGTAAAAACCCCCCTTTATAATAATAATATCACTTATATATATATATTTGTATTTTTATAAAATAAAACTAATATAGCGTTAAGCTTTGTTTAAAAGATTCCCTGTGGACCGAACCGGACATACTAAAAACTACACTACTGTATGATTAGGTACACTGCCTATAAGTGTTGTAGCAAGATTTAAGTATATCCATTCTATAAATAAATAAATATCTTGTGTAAAATTGTATCGTATTTAATAGTATTTCCTTGTAAAATTTAATAGTATTTTATACCCCTTAGCTTTGACATCACCATACCAGCCACCACTTCCTTACCTGAGTAAAATGAGAAAAGAGAGACTTGAAGCCGAGCAATCCAAATTCTTGGATATGTTTAAACAAATAAATGTCAACCTTCCTTTCATTGATATAATATCAGGAATGCCAAGATATGCTAAATTTCTGAAAGATCTAATCACAAATAGAAAGAAAATGGAAGAACTCTCAGCTGTAACTATGAATGCTAATTGTTCTGCAGTGCTGTTGAATAAGATACCAGAAAAATTATTAGATCCAGGAAGTTTCACAATTCCATGTTTTCTGGGTAGTCTTAGTTCAATAGAAGCATTGGCAGACTTAGGTGCTAGTATAAATTTAATGTTGTATTCACTATACGCTAAACTAGACCTTGGAGAATTGAAACCAACACAAATAAGCATACAACTAGCCGATCGATCAGTAAAATATCCTAGAGGGATAATGGAAAACATGCTAGTTAAAGTTGGTACTTTAGTATTTCCAGTAGATTTTGTTATTTTGGACATGGAAGAAGATTCTCGAGTTCCTCTCATATTAGGAAGACCATTCTTAAACACAGCTAAAGCAATAATAGACGTGTCCGGTAAGAAACTGACCCTAAGTATAGAGGACAAGAGTGTTACCTTTTCAGTTGATAGAGCCATGCAACAATCGCAATCTGCTGATGATACATATTATTATATTCAAACTATAGATTCACATGCAGAATTGTTAGAAGAATTTCCAGAATTACAAGGAACAGGAGAATGTTCTTTAGGAGAAGGAACTGAACTAATTTATGAAACTGAAATGTTAGCTACACTTATGGCTAATGGATATGAACCAACAATAGAAGAAATTCAAATGCTAAAAGAAGAAGACAGATATCGATACAAATCATTGATAGAAGAACCACCGACATTAGAGTTAAAGCCACTTCCAAACCATTTGGAATATGCTTATTTACATGGTGAATTTGAATTACCTGTAATAATATCGTCTTCTCTTATGGAAAATAAAAAATCTCAACTCATTTCTGTGCTAAAAGCTCGTAAACCAGCTATTGCATGGAAAATTCATGATATTAAAGGAATAAGTCCTTCGTATTGCACACATAAAATTCTTATGGAAGAAGGTCATAAAACGTATGTGCAACGCCAACGAAGACTAAATCCTAATATGCAAGATGTTGTTAAGAAAGAAATTATTAAACTGCTAGATGCAGGTTTAATTTATCCAATTTCTGATAGTCCATGGGTAAGCCCAGTTCAATGCGTACCTAAGAAGGGTGGCATGACTGTCATAACAAATGAGAAAAATGAGCTTATTCCTACTAGGACTGTAACAGGATGGCGTGTTTGTATTGATTATAGAAAATTAAATGACGCCACCAGAAAAGATCACTTTCCCTTACCTTTCATTGATCAAATGTTGGAAAGATTAGCCGGAAATAGTTACTATTGTTTTCTTGACGGTTTCTCCAGATACTTTCAAATTCCAATAGCACCCGAAGATCAAGAGAAAACTATATTCACATGCCCTTATGGTACTTTTGCTTATAAACGCATGCCATTTGGACTTTGCAACGCCCCTACAACCTTTCAAAGGTGCATGATGGTGATTTTTCACGACATGATAGAAGAATGCATGGAAGTTTTCATGGATGACTTTTCAGTCTTCGGTGATACATTTGAATCATGTCTAGTTAATCTTGAACGAATGCTTATTAGATGCAAACAATCAAATCTAGTACTTAATTGGGAGAAATGCCATTTCATGGTTAAAGAAGGCATCGTTCTTGGTCATAAAATTTAAAAGGAAGGAATTGAAGTGGATAGAGCTAAAGTAGATGTAATTGCTAAACTTCCACATCCCACCAATGTAAGAGGAGTTAGGATTTTTCTAGGGCATGCCGATTTTTACCGACGTTTCATAAAAGATTTTTCTAAAATTGCCACTCCTATGAATAAAATCCTAGAAAAGGATGCTCCATTCATCTTTTTAGATGAATGCATCAAATCTTTTAATATTCTTAAAGAAAAACTTACTAATGCACCGATCATGATAACTCCAAATTGGAATCTACCATTTGAACTCATGTGCGATGTAAGTAATTTTGCAATGGGAGCCGTTTTAGGGCAAAGGATTGAAAAATGATTTCAACCTATTTATTATGCTAGTAAGATGTTACAAGGAGTACAAACAAATTACACAACTACTGAAAGAGAACTCCTTGCCATTGTCTTTGCTTTTGACAAATTTTGTTCATATCTCGTTCTAGCTAAAACGGTGGTCTATACCGACCATTCTGCTCTTAGATACCTATTTTTGAAACAAGATGCTAAACCAAGATTAATCCGTTGGATCTTACTCTTACAAGAGTTCGATATTGAAATCCGAGACAAAAAGGGAGCAGAAAATCTCGCCGCTGATCATCTTTCTCGTCTTGAAAATCCTGAATTAGAATTTCTAAATGAATTGGCCATACAAGATAACTTTCCTGATGAATATCTATTGAAGATAAATTATAATGAAATTCCATGGTTTGCAGACTATGCAAACTACTTAGTATATGGATTCCTTGAAAAAGGGATGTCGTACCAAAAGCGAAAGAAATTCTTTAGTGATATAAAGCACTATTTCTGGGAAGATCCACATTTGTTTAAAAGTTGTCCCGATGGAATAATACGCCGATGCATATTCGGAGATGAAGCTAGTCAAATCTTAAACCATTGTCACACAGGACCAACAGGAGGGCACTATGGGCCTCAACTCACAACAAGAAAAGTCTACGACACTGGATTCTATTGGCCTACAATTTTCAAAGATGCACACCTTCTTTGCAAATCCTGTGATGCTTGTCAAAGGGCCGGAAAAATAAGTCAACGTGATGAAATGCCACAAAATGTCATTCAAGTATGTGAAGTATTTGACATTTGGGGTATTGACTTTATGGTTCCATTTCCAAAATCTCATAATAATCTCTACATTCTTGTTGCCATTGATTATGTATCTAAATGGGCGGAAGCACAAGCTCTCCCGACTAACGATGCACGAGTTGTAGTCAACTTTTTAAAACGTCTTTTTGCAAGGTTTGGAACACCGAAAGCTTTAATAAGTGATCGGGGTACTCATTTTTGTAATAATCAACTTGAGAAAGTTCTCAAAAGATTTGGAGTAACTCATAAAATCTCAACCGCGTATCATCCACAAACAACTGGACAAGTTGAAAATACCAACCGAGCTCTAAAACGTATTCTAGAGAAAATCGTAGGATCAAATCCGAAAGAATGGTCCATGAAATTGGAGGATGCACTCTGGGCTTTTAGAACAGCCTACAAAACTCCAATTGGAATCACACCTTTTAGACTCGTTTACAGAAAAGCACGTCACCTTCCAGTAGAAATTGAGCACAAAGCATTTTGGACTTCAAAGACGTGTAATCTTGATTTACATAAAGGCGGACGTCTACGATTAAGTCAACTAAACGAATTAGAAGAATTAAGACATGAAGCATATGAAAATTCGTTAATCTATAAGGAAAGAACGAAGAAATGGCATGATAAAAGAATCAGAAGTTCAAAAGAATTTAAGGAAGGAGACCGAGTTCTTCTTTTCAATTCACGATTCACGCTATTTCCTGAAAAATTGAAATCAAGATGGTCTGGACCATTCATAGTCAAAAGAGTTTTCCCATATGGAACAATAGAGTTAATAAATTCAAATGGGATTGAATTCAAGGTTAATGGTCATAGAGTTGAACATTACATACATGGTCCGATGGAAGTTGACAATGAAGTCAATCATAATTTCACCACCCAAGAAAACCTTCAAAATGAAAACAGAAATATGTTATCAACAACATATGAAAAATCAAAATTGAAAAATGGGGAGGAATCAAATTGGAGTGATGAAGAAGAATTTCTATACAAACCTCCCATTCCAAGAAATGAAGAAAAAGAAGTTCAAATAGAAGTGAAAGAACCAAGAAAAGAACACCCGAAAAAGGTTAACAAACCAACTCGACTTACTAAAGTAGGAGACCCGGGTGAATTTATCATTTCTTGCTTGCTTAATGATAGTGCTATATATAATGGACTCGCAGATTTAGGAGCAAGTGAAAATATTATGCCCCTTTCCTTATACAAAAGATTAGGTATGGGTAAATTAAAACCAACCAAAATAGGTGTTTAATCATTTGACCTAACCATTAAACACCCGGTTGGAATAGCAAATAATTTACTTTTTAAAGTAGGAAGTTTGACCTTTGTTGCAAACTTCATAGTTATTAATATGGAGGAAAACTTTGATATTCCTCTAATTTTAGGTCGCCCAGTTTTAGCAACCACCGAGGCATTCATTGATGTAAGAGAAGGTAGAATGACACTTAGGGATGGTGATAAATCGGTCACCTTTGTGAACCGAAAGTTTAGATCTCCACCAACCAAAACTGTTAAACCAATAAAAACATATAAGTGTGGGGAAGATGAAGAAACACTTAATGATGATCCGATAACAAAGAACCCCGTTGATGATACGAAATTAGATGAACCCATTTTTAACAGTTCAACGAAGAAACTTTATAAACGGATTCACGATGCTAGGATTAAGGGAAACTATAAGTTATGTAACCGATTAGTATCCAATTTATCGCCAAAAGAAAAGGCGATGTTAGTTGAATTTGTGAAAGTTACGGAGGAAATCAACAAATGGATTGAAGCAAAAGTCAGAGATATACAAGTTGTTGATGATCCAATTGAAAATAACGTTAATCACAATTTCAACACCACATCTAACTAAGTGTGGGGAGTTTCGAATCTTTTTAGGGTAATATGTATTTCTGTTAGAGTTAGATATTCTGTTTTCGTGTAGTTTCCGAGAATGGAATCCGAATGGTCTTTCCCTAGCAGACCCTAAAGAACTAGTCTTCTTCCCCCATTCTGAATTTTTATTTTTTTAGGTTTTACAAGATGTAGAATTCCTTTGATCTGAACCATGGTCTAATGCTACACGCTATGATTACTAAACGTAATAATGACACACTTCTGAGTGAACTGGTATCATTCATAAGAGGTAAAATGGACAGAGTAAGAAAAGAACTCAGAAAAGATCATCATAAGATACATTTTGGTAAAGGCAAATCAAAATCCGCAACAAAAAGAAGAGCCGACACCTTAAAAGATGTTATAAATGCGGAAAATGGTCACATGAAGGTAAATGTTCAAATAATCAAACATATTCAAATACCGAATTTGTTACTTTATGCAGAGAAGGACCGCTCATATGTTTAGAAGAAAAGATATTGAAGAATCGAGGTTATGCTTACGTAGCTATGGAGAACCAAATCACACGACTCTCCTATGAGTCGGCTAAAGCAGGTCTCTGAGAATTCTATCTCATAGGTAAGTATGTACAGTTTTTATTTTATTTTTATTGCTTTTAACCTTTTGATAATAAATGCTGAATCGTTCGCTATAAAGTATTAAATTGGTATTCAATAAAATTAGGTATGCGTAACCGAAATTATTGATATCATACAAAAATTTCTTACATCACTGCGAAATTTACCGTTTATTCTTAAGGTATAAATATCTTTAATCAATCAACCTAAAATATTTCAAAAATTCGTCAGGAGTAAAACTAGGTTATGGAACCGAAATTATTTTACCGAAAAGAGGGGCGTATATTTTTGATAATATTTGATTGATTAAAGTGGGATAAAAGACCAAAAAGATTTTTAATTTTAATTTTTTTACATGTTTTTAAAGTTAATATATAAATATTAAATTAATATTGTAAACTTTTTAAAATCAATATATTTAAGTTTGTAAATATTTAAAAAATTAATATTTTTAATATAAGTTTGATGTGAATTTTTAATTTTAATAATATGAATTTTTAATTTTATGCATTTTAAATTTAAGTTTGGTGTGAATTTAAAAACAAAAATTTACTTTATTTTATTAAGTTAAAAATGTGATTTCTAAAAATTCGTCGTGAGTTGAAAACTAGGTCGTTGAATCGAAATTGCTCTACCCAAGGGAGGGACGAGAACTTTTATTATCATTATTTATAATCTTATTGAATTAAAGTATGCTAAAAACATAAAAAAAAAAACAAAAAAAACAAAAACAAAAACAAACAAACAAACGCCAAAATGTTTGGAAACTTTGGTAAAAATTTAATCATTTTTCTACGCTAATCACCCTCAATAATTTAAATTGTACTGATTTCTTGCAAATGAGGGCATTGCAAGATCTTAAATGTGGGAAGGGGTTAAATTCTTTCGGATTTTTAAAATTTTAAACTTAAACACTTGGTTACCATTAAAAAAATACTAGTAACGCAGTAGTTGTATTAGAATCTAGTGCTCTCTGATAATAAAGAACAGCCCTAGTCTTATATACTGACTACCCAATTCTAGTAAAAAAAATTCAAAATTTTCAACTAAATGAACTCAAAATCATGTTTATACAAATTTATGAACGATAAAACTAGGTGTTAACACCGAAATTATTGTTACCTCGGAAAGGACATAAATTGAGAAACAACCCAAAATGTTAGAATTCATTTAAAATGGAATAGAGGACAATAAAAGGCAAAGAAAGAAAAATAAAAGCCAAGTGTGGGAAAAATTTACCAAGTTATTTAGAACATATATCACATATTTTTGTACAAATAATTGAAGATACTTTTGTTTTGGACAAAATTAACTGTTTTACCCGGTAAATTGTAATATATTTGAAAGAAAGATGGATCTACACGATGAATCAATTCCATCATTAAAAGGAAGTAAAGTCTTTCGAAAAAAACGCGCTTCTTGATTTAGATCAGGAAGTTATCGTCCAGACCAGTTGTAGAGTCTACGAAAAACCTTGAAAAGTTTTCTCAAAAATTAGATGAAAATTCACGGACCTCAGCATCAAACAGGGTCGCCAAGTGGTCAGACTTATCCTAACCATGAGAGGATCTGTCTCGAACAATGGGGGCGCCGTGCAAATTAGCTTGATAAGACTAATGAATCAGACCTCCGGAAAGGATAATCTCCTTAAAGATTAAAAATCAGCTTTTAAAACTGATATTACTCAATCCTTGAGATTGACTTTAAAGATTGAGAATTACAAACTCATGGAATTCGATGATATCTAAACTCGAGCTTGAACGAGAAAATATTTTGATCAAATTAAAACCGATTTGTTTTCTGAAAAACCATTTTTAATGCGTTTTTTACCATTGAACGTAAAATCCTAAGAATTCACCGGAATTCATTAGATCACCTGAACCAAATCGGGTGTCAACCGTAAGAACGGTGGTTGCATAGCATGGTCAAGACAAGACCTTATGCCAGACCGAAAAACTATAGGGTGATCTTTACTATTGCTCCTACAAAGGATAGTAATTGCATCCGACACGATATAGACCATAATCAAAAGCATGTCACGGGACATTGCCTTAACAGTTGCTTATTCAACGCTTTCCTTTACAACCGGACGGTAGTTTACCGAAAGGTAATATACGGAGCAAGTAAACCGGACGTGTTGCTTTCCTAATACAAGGTTAGCAAGTGGGTGACACAAAACCGCAAGTTTTGAGCTAAAATTTTCAAATCTGAAACCCACCAAACCCACAAAAACAATTTGCAAACACCGGTGAAGGGTTATTCCGAAAAACTTATCTAGGGTAAAAGCTAGATTTAATTTTCAAAAGATCAAATATTTTCATAAAGATCCAATTTCCTTAAGGATCTAAATTTTCATAGTCATGTGGGACTATAAACCACAACGTTACTATCATTGTTCATACCGCCGTATAGAAATCACTGATGTACAAAGTGTGAAGAATAAAGAAGTGATTCTAGTATTTTTATTTCAAGAATATATTGCTTGAGGACAAGCAACGCTCAAGTGTAGGAATATTTGATAATGCTAAAAACGAACATATATTTCATAGCATTATCCCTCAAGAAAGACAAGCGTTTAGTTGCAATTGTTCTATTTACAAGTGATATTCGTTTAAATAATAAAAGGAGAAGACAAAAGACAGATTCGACGATTTGAAGACGCAAATGACCAAAAAGCTAAAAAGTACAAAGTACAATTAAAGTGGTTCAAATTATTGATGAGAAACGTCTAAAAGTTACAAGAGTACAAGTTGTGAAACGCAAAGTACAAGATATTAAATCGTACGAAAAGGCGTTCGAAAATCCGGAACCGAGACATGAACTAACTTTCAGCACGCGACGCAATGGACCAAAAATTACAAGTCAACTATGCACAAGAATATAATATAATATATAAATAATTATATAAAATTATATATATATATATATATATATATATATATATATATATATATATATATATATATATATATATATATATATATATATATATATATATATATATATAATATAATATAACGTCGACAAGCAAATGGCCAAAAGTTGGTGAGCTGGAAGGCGTGCCTTCGCGATCTCGGAGCTGGAAGGCACTATTGCTTCGCGATAGCGGAGCAGTCATTTCAGAATCTGCCTATAAAAGGCCACAAAATCTGCCGAATTTTGTACCTATTTTTTCAATCTCTCTTACTCTCAATATATATATATATATATATATATATATATATATATATATATAATTTATAATTTTAATTTTAATTTAAGATTAATAATAATAAGGTTATGTTAGCGAATGTTGTAAGTGTGTAAGTTGAAATTCTGTCCGTGTAACGCTACGCTATTATTAATCATTATAAGTTATGTTTAACCTTTTTAAATTAATGTCTCGTAGCTAAGTTATTATTATGCTTATTTAATGCCGAAGTAATCTTGATGTTGGGCTAAATATTAAATTTGGGTAATTGGGCTTTGGACCATAATTGGGGTTTGGAAAAAAGAACGACACTTGTGAAAATTAGACTATGGGTTATTAATGGGCTTTATATTAACTAAACGATACCTCATTAATTTAATATAAAGATTACAATTTGACGTATCTATATATAACCACATACGCTTAATCGGGTACGGTGGGCGGGATATCTATAAATACGAATTATCGTTCATTTTATCGAATATTAGAATGGATTAATAGTTAATAGACTTGTTGAAACAGGGGTGGATTACATTCAAGGGTAATTGGTGTAATTGTTAACAAAGTAGTAAAACCTTGGACTACACGCAGTCGATAACCTGGTGTATTTATTAAACAAAGTATTAAGACCTTGTTACAATTCGAATCCCCAATTAGTTGGAATATTTGATTTCGGGTATAAGGATAATTTAACGAAGACTCTCGCACTTTATATTTATGACTGATGGACTATTATGGACAAAACCGTATAGATATATCAAATAATCCAGGACAAAGGACAATTAACCCATGGTACTAAACTAAAAAATAACACGTCGAACATCATGATTATGGAAGTTTAAATAAGCATAATTCCTTTATTTCATATTTTATCGCACTTTTATTTACTGTCATTTTATTTAATTGCACCTTTAATTATCGTACTTTTTAATTATCGCAATTTTATTTATTGTCATTTTATTTATCGCATTTTAATTTATCGTACTTTAATTATTGTCATTTACTTTACGCTTTAAATTAAGTTATTTTTATTTTTAATATTTTACATTAGGTTTTAACTGCGACTAAAGTTTTAAAATCGATAAACCGGTCATTAAACGGTAAAAACCTCCTTTTATAATAATAATACTACTTATATATATATTTATATTTATACAAATATAGTTTTAAAAATATAGCGTTAAACTTGGCTAGTTCCCTGTGGACGAACCGGACTTACTAAAAACTACACTACTGTACGATTAGGTACACTGCCTATAAGTGTTGTAGCAAGGTTTAGGTATATCCACTCTATAAATAAATAAATAACTTGTGTAAAATTGTATCGTATTTAATAGTTTTTCCTAGTAAAAATTAATACTATTTCGTATACACCTCGCATAACATCACTACAGTACCTACCCGTTAATTAAATTTCGTCCCGAAATTTTAAGCAGTTGGAGGTGTTGACGCATCTTCTGGAAATAGGTGCGGGTATTTCTTCTTCATCTGATCTTTACACTCCCAGGTAAACTCGGGTCCTCTACGGGCATTCCATCGAACCTTAACAATTGGTATCTTGTTTTGCTTAAGTCTTTTAACCTCACGATCCATTATTTCGACGGGTTTTTCAATAAATTAAAGTTTTTCGTTAATTTGGATTTCGTCTAACGGAATAGTGAGATCTTCTTTAGAAAAACACTTCTTCAGATTCAAGACATGAAAAGTGTTATGTACAGCCGCAAGTTGTTGAGGTAACTCCAGTTGGTAAGCTACTGGTCCGACACGATCTATAATCTTGAATGGTCCAATGTACCTTGGATTTAGTTTCTCACGTTTACCAAATCGAACAACGCCTTTCCAAGATGAAACCTTAAGCATGACCATCTCTCCAATCTCAAATTCTATATCTTTTCTTTTACTGTCCGCATAGCTCTTTTGTCGACTCTGGGCGGTTTTCAATCATTGTTAAATTTGGATGATTTTCTTGGTAGTTTCTTGTATTATCTCCGGACCCGTAATCTGTCTATCCCCCACTTCACTCCAACAAATTGGAGACCTGCACTTTCTACCATAAAGTGCCTCAAACGGCACCATCTCAATACTCGAATGATAACTGTTGTTGTAGGAAAATTCTGCTAACGGTAGGTGTCGATCCCAACTGTTTCCGAAATCGATAACACATTCTCGTAGCATGTCTTCAAGGGTCTGTATTGTCCTTTCACTTTGCCCATCAGTTTGTGGATGATAAGTAGTACTCATGTCTAGACGAGTCCCCAATGCTTGTTGCAGTGTCTGCCAAAACCTTGAAACAAATCTGTCATCCCGATCAGAGATTATAGAGACTGGTATTCCATGTCTGGAGACAACTTCCTTTAAGTATAGACATGTTAACTTCTCCATTTTGTCATCTTCTCTCATTGGCAGGAAGTGTGCTGACTTGGTGAGACGATCGACTATTACCCAAGTAGTATCATAACCACTTGCAGTCCTTGGCAATTTAGTAATGAAATCCATGGTAATATTTTCCCATTTCCATTCTGGGATTTCAGGTTGTTGGAGTAGACCTGATGGTTGCTGATGTTCAGCTTTGACCTTTGAACACGTCAAACATTCTCCTACATATTTAGCAATATCGGCTTTCATACCCGGCCACCAAAAGTGCTTCTTGAGATCTTTGTACATTTTTCCTGCTCCGGGATGTATTGAGTATCTGGTTTTATGTGCTTCCTTAAGTACCATTTCTCTCACATCTCCAAACTTTGGTACCCAAATTCTATCAGCACTATATCGGGTTCCATCTTCTCAAATATTAAGATGTTTCTCCTGTGACGACCCAGAAATTTCCGACTAAATTTAAACTTTATCTTTATATTATTCTGACACAATAAGCAATGTTTGTTAAGTTAAATCTCAAGGATTTTAAACTATGTTTATACATTCATTTAAACCTCGACCAAATTCCAATGATTCACGAACCATTAAATGAACATATATGAATATGTATGTATATGTGTATATATTATAAATTGAAAATGTCAAAAAAGTATTTAAACGTATAATGCTTTACATGAACGTATTTGTTTCAATATGATTATCGACGAAATTAAAAAAATATATATTAAATGCTTGAATTATCAGAAACATTGAATTATGATTACAAGTCTCTGTTGAGAGGTCCACTATGATTGAGAAAATCTATTCCTTTTAACTATATTCGGAATAATTTGTAAAGCTATTTATAAATAAAAACAAAAAGTGTCATTTACGAAAGTTAGAAAAAAGTTAGTGGAGAATTGGTTTCCATAATATTCTATTAATCTATTTTCAAACGTACAAAAACGTTTTCAGTTTAAAAAGAACTTTATTATTAAAATATATATAACTTTTATAAATATCTAGAATCACTTTTGACAACTCATTACTTAACCAGTATAATAAATATAATGATATTTATATTTTATTTCATTAAATATATATAACGATTTAAATTAATATTATATATATTTATACGCGTATTATACATACATAGTTTTTATACTTTTACTATACTTTAACTTTACCTTTACTTTACTTTTACTTTACTTTAACTTTAATAATTCACTTTAATAATTCATACTTTAATAATTCACTTTAATAATTCATACTTTAATAATTCACTTTAATAATTCATACTTTAATAATTCACTTTAATAATTCATACTTTAATAATTCAAAAATCTATTATAAATAGAATTCAATATGTTTCATTATTTCATAGAAACTTGAAAATATATTTCTCTGAACTCTCTCAATCGATTTACACACACATATATATATATATATATATATATATATATATATATATATATATATATATATATATATATATTTGCTCTGTATTATTTCAAGATATTATTAGTATACATAAAATATTACGACGGAGTGATGTCCGAGTGATTTCAAAATAGTTTTTTGAATGAGTCAAAGCTAAGGAAATTATGGGTTATAGCTATGGAGGTGATGGGTATGGTTCATGGGTATGCTCGTGAGGTCAATCTAGTGTTTATCATCTCCGTTGCGTCTACGTACTTTCCTGCAATATTAAATCTCAATATTGATACGTTCGTGAATCCGAGGCCAACCTTGCACTT
This sequence comes from Rutidosis leptorrhynchoides, assembly GCF_046630445.1. Lineage (NCBI taxonomy): Eukaryota > Viridiplantae > Streptophyta > Magnoliopsida > Asterales > Asteraceae > Rutidosis > Rutidosis leptorrhynchoides. The sequence goes on along the minus strand of NC_092339.1, from coordinate 246,365,736 downwards.
GTTAAATGACGTTATATGTATTTTTACTACGAAATACAGTATGGTAAGTTTCATTTGCTCCCTTTTTAATTGCTTTTGCAATATATATTTTTGGGCTGAGAATACATGCGCTGCTTTTATAAATGCTTTACGAAATAGAGACAAGTGATCAAAAATGATAATTCTGCGGATTGATGTGCTAGGTAATTTAGTTACATGTTATAAGAGCATGTGAGCGCGAATCCTAAAGATAGATCTATCGGGCTTAACACCCCCATCCTGTAGGCTGCACTAGACATAAGAGCTAGTGGGCGGATGTTTAGTACTTCGAGGATTATTTATACACTTGCGAGTGTACGTATCCATCTTTGCGAAGATGACTTATTATATTGTTGTTAAGGTTGGTTACTGAGGCCTCAACATAAGCAGAACGGTTTTATACACTTGCGAGTGTACATATATTTATAAACGAAAATCTTGTGGTCTATTAATATATTGAAATGATTGTTATGATAAACCTATGAACTCACCAACCTTTTGGTTGACACTTTAAAGCATGTTTATTCTCAGGTATTAAAGAAATCTTCCGCTGTGCATTAGCTCATTTTAAGGATATTACTTGGAGTCATTCATGGCATATTTTGAAAGACGTTGCATTCGAGTCATTGAGTTCATCAAGATTATTTTTAAGTCAATTATAGTTGGATGTATTATGAAATGGTATGCATGCCGTCAACTTTCGTTGTAAAGAAAGTTTGTCTTTTAAAAACGAATGTAATGTTTGTAAAATGTATCATATAGAGGTTAAATACCTCGCGATGTAATCAACTATTATGAATCGTTTATAATGTATATGAACGGGTCATTTCAGTTGGTATCAGAGCGGTGGTCTTAGCGAACCAGGTCTGCATTAGTGTGTCTAACTGATAGTCGTTAGGATGCATTAGTGAGTCTGGACTTCGACCGTGTCTGCATGTCAAAAGCTTTGCTTATCATTCTTGTCAGAAATTACTTGCTTATCATTCTTAGTCTAGACACATCTTATTGCATTGATTGCATGAATAGTGTATAGACAAAATTCATATCTTAGCGTATCTGCTAATTCATATCTTAACGTATCTGTTACTGTAAACTTTGCCTGACATATTCCGTAAATTCCTCCGTAATCTACTAAATCTTTTGCGCTATATATATAGATATTCTATGTAATTAAAATACCACCCGATAGCCGAAAAATCATTTCATATCGAAAAATCCTTTATTCAATCGAACGAAATGGAATTCGTCATTAGTTCAAGTCCCTCGAATTCCGATATAGAATCCCACTCAAGCTCCGAAAGCAGTGTGACCGGAATGGATCAACCAATTAGCCATCATCTATTCTGGATGAATTGAGGATAGGTTCGTAGCCTCCTCAATAATTGGAGACAAGAAGAAGGTGATCCCTTCCATCCACCACATTGCCCTCTTGGCGATGAACCTGAAGCACTTACCCGCGAACCGGTCTGAAACACCATTTGCTCTCTCATTTTCAGAGTATCTCGTCATGATTATATACTACATCAAATTCTAGATTTTATTTATCCGCTCGTCCGAACCGACAATCACCCCGGTGTAACAGAAGAAGTCAACGCGCTTCGCGCTCGAGTAGTGGCTTTAGAGAATATGGTGCAAGGGTTACAAACACCAACAAATAACGAAGTATTAATTCATAATTTCAATTTTATTGAATAAATACTCCGTAGAAGTTATGTAATTTCTAAAGTCTTTAGGGATTATTCAGTTCTAGTTTCAACCGTAAATCAAATGAGTTTAATTTAATATTAACTCATTAAATCTATGTTACATCTGAAGAAAATATGCACATATATATTTTCATAAAGACTGTAATAAAATTCTGTTGTACAAAATATTAATTGTGAAAAAAAAAATTTTAACGGGTAGGTAATACCCGAGAGATATATAAATTCACAATTAATATGTTACATTTTTCGAATCTGATTAAGCAAATCATCAACTATACTCCCAAAATCTCACAACAATATACATTCTTGTATAGTAATCAAAACAACCATTCTCACCCAAATTTGATTACGCATTCTAATTTTGACAAATCAAAATCCAAGTCATGATTTAACAGAAGACATCACTCTTAGATTCCTACATCTTTCAAAGCTATACTTTGACTTCAAAACTGTGTTAGAACATCATATGTATATTAACGATTACAAACTGTGTTCAAACTCTCCGAAGTTTTCAAAGACACTTCAAATAATGAACAATCGAGATGATGATCCAACCACATATTACCCACATTTATGCACCTAAAAAGCTCTCGAAGCCAAAGTCATAGTTCAACGTGTATCCGTGTCAGACCCTTTGGCATTTATTAGCTAAAATGACTTTTCAATTCCTTTTCAAAGTAGACAGTTTTGTCACAGCTCCAGCAAGTCAACTTCGACTTTTCAGTCGGACTAGTCTTATTATAACCTCGATAGATACGTTGCCCTTTCGCCAACGTTACCGGGGAATCGTTTATATTCACCACATTAGCAATAAACTTACCAACAACTTCACTGATCTTTGACTTTCCAAAAAAAAAATCATTATAATTATCGAAACCCTATCATATATTTATTCGTACCTTATAACAAGAATTGCCATACCAATTATTGAGAATCAGCAATCAGTATTTTGAAACCTCGCAGCATGTCTACATCAACAATTACATATACACACAACGTCTACCTCCAAGACTTACATTCTTTGAATGAGAAATTTCTGAAAAACACCCTAAACTGCGAACCAGTTCTCGAAATTTTAAAAAATGCTGATGAAGCAACAAAAACTGTAAACGACCTTAACAGTAAAAGTTGGATTATAAAGGATAGTATATTGGCAAAGCTCAGAAAAAGAGAAGCTTTAGAACTGGAAAACGGATTGAGCAAAGTATGAAGGAGGCTGTGGACAAATCATAAAGGCTGAACCTGCCTTCAAAGGATCCAAATGATTCATTACTTGCTGAAGTCATTAACGAATACCTTGCTCCTAACTCTAAACCCCTACGGACAATATCCTTCATCATCCTCTGATATTAGACATTCTAAGATATCATCGTATCTTTCATTATAAATATCATCCATACTTCTGAAGATATTTTTATAATTATTCTTATCTGAAATCATTTACCTCTTCGCGCTATCTGTATTATATCATAAAGGAAACTATTTTAGTTTCTAAATTCTGAAACATTCGAGTTTAAAATAGGAATATTCTTGAAGAAGTGTTGGGAGCTGAAGCATGAGTTAGTATAATATAATGACACTTAATCAACGTGATTATATTACAGTAATTCATGCTGATTTTCTAAATGGAACATGATGATTCACAGATCATAACGTCATCATGTGCTATGTTACACGACTCTTGTATTCTATTTAATCTCTAAAAATATCAAGAATATATTTTCTTGATGATTCGGTCTTTTCAGGGTATTTTGGTAAATTAACAAATCAAGATCGTGTCATTACAATTTCCTTCCTAGAACATTAACAATATTCATTCCGAAATTTATATCTGCGAATTCTGGACCATTACAAGCGGTGCTTAATCGCAAGAAGAAGAAACGAAAGGACAAAGCTCCGAACTAGAAATGGGAGTATAAATCATAGCAAATAGAAGAGAGCATTAACTGTGGATGACAATGATTATAGAAGAAGCAAGGACTTTGAAATATAAGGGAAGATATAAAACCCAACAACCCAGAAATCACAAACCGTATATATCAATGCATATAGCAATATAAAGACACGGGAGAACTAAAAACACTATAAAACCAAGAGTATAGTAGAAGTAAATAGATTCTTCCGGAGGCAGATGAAAAAGAAGAATGACAGATATGAAAGTGAGGAGTATATCGAGAATCAGTACTGGATGAAGCATATTGACAAATACTTTAAAATATGAGTTGAGGGAGAAAGAATAGAAGGTGTGAGTTGTAAGGAAACGAAGGAGGTGGATTTATAGTGAAATACCCGACAGAGAAATCAAGATGGATTATCGTATTAATTCGAAGAGAATCATAATCTCCTTAATCATCGAAGCATCAAATCCAACATAGATTACAAAGATTTTCTTTAAATTCGGAGATCAATTGTGATGACGTCAAAAGATATGACGAATCACTATAATCTTATTTCCTTCATTTACGATAACTTCCCTCATACGCTTCAAGTAATCGAATTATTTTATCCATACTTCTTAGACATGATAAAACTTTATAATCGTCATAATAACATTCTCATTGTTAGTCATGACGACCTCTATCAAATTTCGGGGACGAAATTTCTTTAACGGGTAGGTACTGTGACGACCCAGAAATTTTCGACTAAATTTAAACTTTATCTTTATATTATTCTGACACGATAAGCAATGTTTGTTAAGTTAAATCTTAAGGATTTTAAACTATGTTTATACATTCATTTAAATCTCGACCAAATTCCAATGATTCACGAACCATTAAATGAACATATATGAATATGTATGTATATGTGTATATATTATAAATTGAAAATGTCAAAAAAGTATTTAAACGTATAATGTTTTACATGAACGTATTTGTTTCAATATGATTATCGACGAAATTAAAAAAAAATATATTAAATGCTTGAATTATCAGAAACATTGAATTATGATTACAAGTCTCTGTTGAGAGGTCCACTATGATTGAGAAAATCTATTCCTTTTAACGATATTCGGAATAATTTGTAAAGCTATTTATAAATAAAAACAAAAAGTGTCATTTACGAAAGTTAGACAAAAGTTAGTGGAGAATTGGTTTCCATAATATTCTATTAATCTATTTTCAAACGTACAAAAACGTTTTCAGTTTAAAAAGAACTTTATTATTAAAATATATATAACTTTTATAAATATCTAGAATTACTTTTGACAACTCATTACTTAACCAGTATAATAAATATAATGATATTTATATTTTATTTTATTAAATATATATAACGATTTAAATTAATATTATATATATTTATATGCGTATTATACATACATAGTTTTTATACTTTTACTATACTTTAACTTTACCTTTACTTTACTTTTACTTTACTTTAACTTTAATAATTCACTTTAATAATTCATACTTTAATAATTCACTTTAATAATTCATACTTTAATAATTCACTTTAATAATTCATACTTTAATAATTCACTTTAATAATTCAAAAATCTATTATAAATAGAATTCAATAGGTTTCATTATTTCATAGAAACTTGAAAATATATTTCTCTGAACTCTCTCAATCGATTTATATATATATATATATATATATATATATATATATATATATATATATATATATATATATATATATATTTGCTCTGTATTATTTCAAGATATTATTAGTATACATAAAATATTACGACGGAGTGATGTCCGAGTGATTTCAAAATAGTTTTTTGAATGAGTCGAAGCTAAGGAAATTATGGGTTATAGCTATGGAGGTGATGGGTATGGTTCATGGGTATGCTCGTGAGGTCAATCTAGTGTTTATAATCTCCGTTGCATCTACGTACTTTCCTGCAATATTAAATCTCAATATTGATACGTTCATGAATCCGAGGCCAACCTTGCACTTGTTAAATGACGTTATATGTATTTTTACTACAAAATACAGTATGGTGAGTTTCATTTGCTCTCTTTTTAATTGCTTTTGCAATATATATTTTTGGGCTGAGAATACATGCGCTGCTTTTATAAATGCTTTACGAAATAGAGACAAGTGATCAAAAATGATAATTCTACGGATTGATGTGCTAGGTAATTTAGTTACATGTTATAAGAGCATGTGAGCGCGAATCCTAAAGATAGATCTATCGGGCTTAACACCCCCATCCTGTAGGCTGCACTAGACATAAGAGCTAGTGGGCGGATGTTTAGTACTTCGAGGATTATTTATACACTTGAAAGTGTACGTATCCATCTTTGCGAAGATGACTTATTATATTATTGTTAAGGTTGGTTACTGAGGCCTCAACATAAGCAGAACGGTTTTATACACTTGCGAGTGTACATATATTTATAAACGGAAATCTTGTGGTCTATTAATATATTGAAATGATTGTTATGATAAACCTATGAACTCACCAACCTTTTGGTTGACACTTTAAAGTATGTTTATTCTCAGGTATTAAAGAAATCTTTCGCTGTGCATTAGCTCATTTTAAGGATATTACTTGGAGTCATTCATTGCATATTTTGAAAGACGTTGCATTCGAGTCATTGAGTTCATCAAGATTATTTTTTAGTCAATTATAGTTGGATGTATTATGAAATGGTATGCATGCCGTCAACTTTCGTTGTAAAGAAAGTTTGTCTTTTAAAAACGAATGTAATGTTTGTAAAATGTATCATATAGAGGTCAAATACCTCGCGATGTAATCAACTATTATGAATCGTTTATAATGTATATGAACGGGTCATTTCATCTCCGATCCTTTGGGTATTTCATTCTTCAACTTTCCTTCTTTTACAACTCCCTGCTGTGCCTCCTTTATTTGAGTAGTAAGGTTAGTACGAATAATTATATTCATAGCTTTTACCCGCATAGGTTCTCTGTCCTTTCTACTCAAAGCGTCGGCTACAACATTTGCCTTCCCCGGGTGGTAACGAATCTCGAAACCGTAATCATTCAATATCTTAATCCACCTACGCTGCCTCATGTTCACTTGTTTCTGATTAAATATATGTTGGAGACTTTTGTGGTCGGTATATATGATACTTTTGACCCCATATAAGTAGTGCCTCCAAGTCTTTAATGCAAAAACAATAGCGCCCAATTCCAAATCATGAGTTGTATAATTTTGCTCGTGAATCTTCAATTGTCTGAACGCATAAGCAATTACCTTCGTTCGTTGCATTAATACACCACTGAGGCCTTGCTTTGAGGCATCACAATATATCACAAAATCATCATTCCCTTCAGGCAATGACAATATAGGTGTCGTAGTTAACTTTTTCTTCAACAATTGGAACGCTTCCTCCTGTTCATCCTTCCATTCAAATTTCTTTCCTTTATGTGTTAATGCAGTCAAGGGTTTTGCTATTTTGGAAAAATCTTGGATGAATCTTCTGTAGTAACCAGCCAATCCTAAAAATTAACGTATATGCTTCGGAGTTTTCGGGGTTTCTCAATTTACAACGGTTTCAATCTTTGCCGGATCAACCTGAATACCTTCTTTGCTCACAACATGTCCGAGGAATTGAACTTCTTTCAACCAAAATGCACACTTTGAAAACTTAGCGTACAGTTTTTCTTTCCTCAACAATTCCAGTACTTTCCTCAAATGTTCTTCATGCTCTTGATCATTCTTTGAGTAAATAAGTATGTAATCGATGAAGACAATGACAAACTTGTCGAGATATGGTCCACACACTCTATTCATGAGGTCTATGAACACAGCTGGTGCGTAAGTCAAACCAAACGGCATAACCATAAATTCGTAATGACCGTATCGCGTCCTGAAAGCAGTCTTCGGAATATCATCCTCCTTTACCCGCATTTGATGATATCTGGAACGTAAATTGATCTTTGAATAAACCGACGAGCCTTGTAATTGATCAAATAAGTCATCGATTCTCGGTAGTGGGTAACGGTTCTTGATGGTAAGTTTGTTCAACTCTCGCTAGTCGATACATAACCTGAATGTACCATCCTTCTTTTTGACAAACAAAACAGGAGCTCCCCATGGTGATGTACTTGGTCGTATGAAACTACGCTCTAGAAGTTCTTGTAATTGGCTTTGAAGTTCCTTCATTTTGCTGGGTGCGAGTCTGTATGAAGCACGAGCTATTGGTGCAGCTCCCGGTACAAGATCTATTTGAAATTCAACGGATCGGTGTGGAGGTAATCCCGGTAATTCTTTCAAAAATGCATCGGGAAATTCTTTTGCGACGGAAACATCATTGATGCTATTTTCTTCAGTTTGTACTTTCTCGACGTGTGCTAGAACAGCATAGCAACCCTTTCTTATTAGCTTTTGTGCCTTCAAATTACTAATAAGATTTAGCTTCGCGTTGCTCTTTTCTCTGTACACCATTAAGGGTTTTCCTTCATCTCGTACAATGCGAATTGCATTTTTGTAACATACGATCTCTGTTTTCACCTCTTTCAACCAGTCTATGCCGATTATCACATCAAAACTCCCTAACTCTACTGGTATCAAATCAATCTTATACGTTTCGCTACCCAGTTTAATTTCTCGATTCCGACATATATTATCTGCTGCAATTAATTTAACGTTTGCTAATTCTAGTATAAACTTATTATCCAAAGGCGTCAATGGACAACTTAATTTAGCACAGAAATCCTTACTCATATAGCTTCTATCCGCACCCGAATCAAATAAAACATAAGCAGATGTATTGTCAATAAGAAACGTACCCGTAACAAGCTCCGGGTCTTCCTGCGCTTCACCGTATTAATGTTGAAAACTCTTCCTTGGCCTTGCCCATTATTATCCCCCTGATTTGGACACATATTTTTGTAATGGCCCTTTTTCCCGCATCCGAACAGGTAATGTCAGCATAACTTGTTCCGGCATTATTTATTCCCTTAGCCATTGATCCGTAGATTTCGCACTTTGTCGCACCATGGCCCTTTCTATTACACTTAGTACACACTGCTGTACAGAGCCCAGTTGGATGGTATCCTTCACATCTCTGGAAGAATTTCTGCCTCTTGTTGTTATTGTTGGGATTGTTGTTGTTGCAGTTGTTATTGTTGTTGAAACGGTTATTGTAGTTGTTGTTGGGGTGGTTGTTGTTGTTGCGTTTGTTGTTGCGAAAATTGGTGCGATTGTAGTTGTGATTGTTGGGTTGATTATTGAAATTGTGACCCTTGTCACTGGTTTCTTCCCATTTCCTCTTAACTTGTTTCTTATTGGCTTCTTCGGCCGCCTGTTCTTTAATCCTTTCCTCAATTTGATTTATAAGTTTATGAGCCATTCGACTTGCCTTTTGTATGGAGGCGGGCTCGTGTGAACTTATATCTTCTGGGATCCTTTCCGGTAACCCTTTTACAAATGCGTCGATTTTCTCTTCTTCATCTTCGAACGCTCCCGGACACAATAGGCACAACTCTGTGAATCGTCGTTCGTATGTGGTAATATCAAACCCTTGTGTTCGTAACCCCTAAGCTCTACCTTGAGCTTATTGACCTCGTTTCTGGGACAGTACTGCTCGTTCATTAAGTGTTTGAATGCAGACCACGGTAGTGCGTAAGCAGCATCTTGTCCCACATGTTCTAGATAAGTGTTCCACCATGTTAACGCAGTACCCGTGAAGGTATGCGTAGCGTACTTTACTTTGTCTTCTTCAGTGCACTTACTTATGGCAAACACCGATTCAACCTTCTCAGTCCACCGTTTTAATCCGATTGGACCCTCGGTTCCATCGAATTCCAAAGGTTTACAGGCAGTGAATTCTTTGTAGGAGCATCCTACACGAGTTCTCATGGCGTTAGTTCCATTGCTGGATTCAGAGTTATTGTTATTTTGCATCGCAGCCTGTACTGCGGCTATGTTTGCTGCAAGGAAAGCACGAAATTCCTCCTCACTCATATTCAGGGTGTGTCGAGTAGTTGGTGCCATTTCCTTCAAAAATAGCCAAAAGAATTTAGTTAATCATATAGAATATCAAGAGTAGTCAATAGTATTTCGTAGCATAATATGAACTTATTTATAAAATCTTTTTCTTCATATTAGCGTTTTATAGTTTTTTTTTTCTCGGGTAGTACCTACCCGTTAAGTTCATACTTAGTAGCTACTATACAATTCATCCACTACAATTCTATATGAAAAACTAATTATAATAATATTTCGCGTTCAAACTATTACATAATATTTTACAAACTTACAATACCGCTATATAGCATAAAATATAGCACACAATAACATTGATACAAAGCAGTTTCAATGACAATCCTAGCTAATACGCAAGTCATTCAACAAAGGCAATAAAGACACGTAGTTCATAAGTCCAGAAACAAATCATGCATTCTGGTTTTTCTAAGAGTACTTCCCATCCTTGGTTTTGTAGAACATAACCGTTGTAGCCATTGATAAGACAGCATGTTGTAACATCGTCAAAGGGATGAGGGTTTCGTAATGCCCAACAGCCCCGTAACAATCTAAAAACCTTGTTTCTTACCCCAACTACTGAGTCCGTTACTTGTGGGAATGTTTTGTTTAATAGTTGTAATCCGATGTTCTTTTTCTCACTTTGGTGAGAAGCGAACATCACTAACCTATAAGCATAACATGCTTCTTTATGTTGCATGTTAGAAGCTCTTTCTAATTCACGAAGTTCTATGTTGGGATAAGTTGAGTCAAAATAGGTTCTTAATCCGTAGCGTAAAATTGCACTTGGGTTCCTCGCATTTAATGCTTTAAAGAAAACACGGCGTAGCTTACGGTCCCCCCAATGTGATATACCCCAACTTTCAAAGGAAAGCCTTTTATAAACTAAGGCATTCTTGGAATTTTCATCAAATGTTCTACAAACTAATTTCGCCATAAATAATTGTGCCGATGAATTCTGACCAACTTTAGACAAGATTTCATCAATCATGTCCCCGGGTAGGTCTTCTAAAATTTTTGGTTGTCTATCCTTAACGTCCATTGTGTTTTTATACTGTAAAACAGACGAGGATTAGATTTGTAAAAGATAATTATCAAATAATACAAGCAAATTTTTTTTTACATACAACATAAAAGTACAAGCACACTTATATTACATATATTACACCGCATGATTACAACCCTTTATTCCGACTCGCTTGTTTCTTCTTCTTCGAACTTAGTTCGTTTCGCTAATTTTCTAGGGATATATGGTGCTCCCCTAATACGGGCTGTCGTTTTCCACAATGGTTTAGAAAAACCTGGTGGTTTAGAGGTTCCCAGGTTATTGTTACAATTTAGGAAATACGAATGTTGCCGATACATATAAAGTTCATCAGGGTTGGAATCAGGTTTCTCTATTTTTATACCTTTTCCCTTATTATTTTCTTTTGCCTCTTTAAATTGGGTAGGGGTAATTTCTATAACATCATCGGAATCCTCATCGGGATCCGATTCATCGGAGAATTGGTAATCTTCTCAACATTTTGCTTCCTTAGCGGAAACACCATTGACCATTATTAACTTTGGTCCATTGGTTGAGGATTTTCTTTTATTTGACCATTTTTCTGTGGTTCCTAATATTTTCCCCTCCGGAACCTCTTATTCTTCCGGTTCCTCTTCTTCCGGTTCCTCTTCTTCCGGTTCTTCTTCTTCCGGTTCTTCTTCTTCCGATTCTTCTTCTTCTTTTGGTTCTTCGGGAATTTGTGAATCTTCCTAATATATATTCGACTCTTCATTATTATTAGGTGAGTCAATGGGATTCGTCCTAGAGGTAGACATCTATCACACAATATCAAACACGTTAAGAGATTAATATATCACATAATATTTACATGTTAATAATATATAGTTTCCAACAAAAATGTTAAGCAATTATTTTTAAAAAAAACACGGTCGAAGTCCAGACTCACTAATGCATCCTAACAAACTCGATAAGACACACTAATGCAAATTTTCTGGTTCTCTAAGACCAACACTCGGATACCAACTGAAATGTCCCGTTCATATTGATTATAAACGTTCCATATTAATTGATTTCGTCGCAAGGTTTTGACCTCTTTATGAGACGTTTTTCAAAGACTGCATTCATTTTTATAACAACCATAACCTTTATTTTATCGATAAAGGTTTAAAAAGCATTACGTAGATTATTAAATAATGATAATCTAAAATATATCATTTACACACGACCATTACATAATGGTTTACAATAAAAATATATTACATTAAACTAAGTTTCTTGAATACAGTTTTTACAAAATATCATACAAGCATGGACTCCAAATCTTGTCCTTATTTTAGTATGCAATAGCGGAAGCTCTTAATTATCACCTGAGAATAAACATGCTTAAAATGTCAACAAAAATGTTGGTGAGTTATAAGTTTAACTTATATATAATCAAATCATAATAATAGACCACAAGATTTCTCATTTTTCATAAATATCATTACACTCGCAAGTGCATAAAAATCATTCATATGTTGAACACCCGGTAACCAACGTTAACTTAATGCATAGAATATCCCCAAAACAGAACCTCTCGTCTGTATAATAATCTCGAAGTACTAAACCATCCATAACCTGAATGGGGGTTGTTAAGCCCAATAGATCTATCTTTAGGATTCGCGTCAATTAGGGACCATTTCCCTAATTCTTAGGCTACCAGACTTGAAGGGCGATATTCAGTTTAATAATCCAACCATAGAATGTAGTTTCGCATACTTGTGTCTATTTTGTAAAACATTTATAAAAGTGTATGTATTCTCATCCCAAAAATATTAGATTTTAAAACATGGGACTATAACTCACTTTCACAGATTTTTACTTCGTCGGGAAGTAAGACTTGGCCACTGGTCGATTCACGAACCTATAACAAATATGTACGTATATATCAAAGAATGATCGAAATATATTCACAACACTTTTTATTACTTTTTAATGATTTAAGTGTATTAAGTCAGCTGTCCTCGTTAGTAACCTACAACTAGTTGTCCATAGTTAGATGTATAGAAATAAATCGATATATATTATCTTGAATCAATCCACAACCCAGTGTATACATGTCTCAGGCTAGATCACAACTCAAAGTATATATATTTTTGGAATTAACCTCAACCATGTATAGCTAACTCCAACATTACTGCATATAGAGTGTATATGGTTGTTCCAAATAATATATATTCATGGGTCGATATGATATGTCAAAACATTTGCAAACGTGTCTATGGTATCCCAAGATTACATAATATATTAGAATACATGTATAATACAATATGAGTTAGCTAGGATATGATTAATATAGATTTGTTACAGTATTTCCTGTAGCTACAACAATCAAAAAAATATCCAATCTTGTTTTACCCATAACTTCTTCGTTTTAAATCCGCTTTGAGTGAATCAAATTTCTATGGTTTCATATTGAACTCTATTTTATGAATCTAAATAGAAAAAGTATAGGTTTATAGTCATAAATATAAGTTACAAGTCGTTTTTGTAAGAGGTAGTCATTTCAGTCGAAAGAACGACGTCTTGATGACCATTTTGAAAAACATACTTCCACTTTGAGTTTAACCATGATTTTTGGATATAGTTTCATGTTCATAAGAAAAATAATTTTCCTAGAAGAAAAAATTTTAAATCAAAGTTTATCAAAGTTTTTAATTATCAAACTCAAAACAGCCCGCGGTGTTACTACGACGGCGTATGTCGGGTTTTACGGTGTTTTTCGTGTTTTCAGGTTTTAAATCATTAAGTTAGCATATCATATAGATATAGAATATGTGTTTAGTTGATTTTAAAAGTCAAGTTAGAAGGATTAACTTCTGTTTGCGAACAAGTTTAGAATTAACTAAACTATGTTCTAGTGATAACAAGTTTAAACCTTCGAATAAGATAGCTTTATATGTATGAATCGAATGATGTTATGAACATCATTACTACCTCAAGTTTTGTGGATAAACCTACTGGAAAATATAAAAATGGATCTAGCTTCAAAGGATCCTTGGATGGCTTGAAAGTTCTTGAAGCAGAATCATGACACGAAAACAAGTTCAAGTAAGGTTTCCCCTCGAAATAAGGTTGTTATAGTTATAGAAATTGAATCAAAGTTTGAATATGAGCATTACCTTGAATTAGAAAGATATCTTAATGTAAATAAGAAAGATTTCTTGAGATTGGATGATCACTTGAAATGGATTTACAAGATTGGAAGTAAGCTAGAAAGATTTCTTGAAGTGTTCTTGAATGGTTGTTTTTATGATGATTAAAGCTTGTAATTGAAGCTAAAAGATGGTGAAAATGCTTGGAGATGATCAAGTATGATGTTAAGAGTATTTTGAGAGAGAATTTGGAGTGTAAGTATGAGAAAATGGAATGAAAAAATGGGGTGAAATCATAAAAACGAAATTACTTGTTATAAAGGAAAAAAGATCCTTAAGTTTGTTTTTATCTCAATAGTCATAGAAGTTGTTAAATAATGGTTCCACATATTTTTGACTCTAAGATGGCTGTTAAGAATGAATGATTAAAGGTGTATATATCAATAGTAAATACATCTAGAAGCTATGTATTGTACGAGTACAAATACGGGTGTACACGAGTAGAATTATTGATGGAAACGAATGAGAATGTAATTTTGAGCATTTTTTCTAAGTAGAAATACTTTGATATATGTCTTGAAGTCTTTCAAAAGTGTATTAATACATCTTAATACACTACATGTATATACATTTTAACTGAGTCGTTAAGTCACCGTTAGTCATTACATGTAAGTGTTGTTTTAAGACCTTTAAGTTAACGATCTTGTTAAATGTAATTAATCCATTGTTATTATACTTAAATGATATGTTAAATTATTACATTATCATGATATTATAATGTATGAATATATCTTAATATGATATATATACATTAAAATGTCGTTACAACGATAATCGTTACATATATGCCTCGTTTAGAAATTCTTAAGTTAGTAGTCTTGTTTTACATATGTAGTTCGTTGTTAACACAGTTAACGATATACTTAATTATCATTTTATCATGTTAAACATAGTGTATCAATATCTTAATATGATTCATATGTATTTAGTAAGGCGTTGTTATAACGATAATCGTTATATATATCGTTTGCGAGTTTCTTAATTCAATAAACTCATTTTTATGTATATCACTCATTGTTAATATACTTAGTGAGATACTTACTTATCATAATCTCATGTTAACCATATATATATCCATATATATATCATCATGTAGTTTTTACAAATTTTTAACGTTCGTGAATCGCCGGTCAACTTGGGTGGTCAATTGTCTATATGAAGCACATTTCAAATAATCAAGTCTTAACAAGTTTGATTGCTTAACATGTTGGAAACATTTAATCATACAAATATAGTTTTCATTTAATATATAACATGGAAAAGTTTAGGTCACTACAGTTTCGTGTTGGCTTCTTCGGCCGCTTGCTCTTTAATTCTTCCCTCAATCTGATTTATGAGTTTATGAGCCATTCGACTTGCCTTCTATATAGAAGTGGGCTCGTTTGAACTCACATCTTCTTGAATCCTTACTGGTAACCCATTTACAAATGCGTCGATCTTCTCTTCTTCATCTTCGAATGCTCCCGGACACAATAGACACAACTCTGTGAATCGTCGTTCATATGTGGTAACGTCGAACCCTTGTGTTCGTAACTCTCTAAGTTTTGCCTTGAGTTTATTGACTTCGTTTCTAGGATGGTACTGCTCGTTCATCAATTGCTTGAATGCCGACCACGGTAGTGCGTAAGCAGCATTTTGTCCTACCTGTTCAAGATAGGTGTTCCACCAAGTTAACGCAGTACCTGTGAAGGTATGCGTAGCGTACTTAACTTTGTCCTCTTTAGTACACTTACTTATGGAAAACACCGATTCAACTTTCTCGGTCCACCGTTTCAATCCAATTGGTCCTTCGGTTCCATCAAATTCCAAAGGTTTGCAGGCAGTGAATTCTTTGTAGGAGCATCCTATAAGATTTCTTGCGCCGTTAGCTGCATTGCTAGATTCAGAGTTATTGTTGGTATGTAGCGCAGGCTGTACTGCGGCTATGTTTGCAGCAAGAAAGGTATAAAATTCCTCTTCGCTCATATTCATGGTGTGTCGAGTAGTCGGTGCCATTTCCTTCAAAATAGCCAACTGAATCGAGTTAATCATACAGAATATTAAGAGTAGTCAATAGTATTTCGTAGCATAATATGAACTCATTTATAAAAGCTTTTTCTTCATATTAGCGTTTTATAAGTTTAAATTCGGGTACTACCTACCCGTTAAGTTCATACTTAGTAGCTAATATACAATTCAACTACTACAATTCCATATGAAAAACTGATTATAATAATATATCACATATAAATATTCTTCAAACTTACGATATCGCTATATTACATATAACATGAAATATAGTACACTTTGATACAGGACAGTTTTGAAGATAAATCTAGTTAATACGCAAGTTGTTCAGCAAAGGAAATAAAGACACGTAATTCATAAGTCCAGAAACAAGTCATGCATTCTGGTTTTACTAAGACGACTTCTCATCCTTGGTCTTGTGGAAAATAACCGTTATGACCATTGGCTAGGCAGCATGTTGTAATGTCGTCAAAAGGACGAGGGTTTCGTAATGTCCAACAGCCCTGTAATAATCTAAAAACCTTGTTTCTCACCCCAACTACTGAATCCGTCACTTGTGGGAAGGTTTTATTTAAAAGTTGCAATCCGATGTTCTTTTTCTCACTTTGGTAAGAAGCGAACATCACTAACCCGTAAGCATAACATGCTTCTTTATGTTGCATGTTAGAAGCTCTTTCTAATTCACGAAATCCTATGTTGGGATATGTTGAGTCAAAATAGGTTCTTAACCCGTAGCGTAAAATTGCATTTGGGTTCCTCGCATTTAACGCTTTAAAGAAAAAATGGCGTAACTTACGGTCTCCCCAATGTGATATACCCCACCTATCAAAGGAAAGCCTTTTATAAATTAAGGCATTTCTGGAAAGTCTTTCAAATGTTTGACAAGTTAATTTTGCCATAATTAATTGTGCTGATGAATTCTGACCGACTCTAGACAAGATTTTCTCAATCATATCCTCTGGTAGATCTTCTAAAATATTCGGTTTTCTACCCTTAACATTCATTTTGTTTTTATACTGTAAAATAGACAAGGATTAGATTTGTAAAAGATAATTAACAAACAATACTAGCAATTTTTACATAGAACATAAAAGTACAAGCATACTACAATACATATAATAAACAACATGATTACAACCCTCTAATCTGAATCACTGGTTTCTTCTTCTTTGGACTTGGTTCGTTTTCCTAATTTTCTAGGGATATATGGTGTTCCTCTAATACGAGCCGTCATTTTCCACAATGGTTTAGAAAAACCTGGTGGTTTAGAGGTTCCCCGGTTATTGTTACAATTTAGGAAGTACGGACGTTGCCGATACATATAAAGTTCATCGGGGTTGGAATCAGGTTTCTCTATTTTTATACCTTTTCCCTAATTATTTTCTTTCGCTTTATTAAATTGGGTCGAGGTAATTTCTATAACATCATCGGAATCCTCATCGGGATCTGATTCATCGGAAAATTGATAATCTTCCCAATATTTTGCTTCCTCGGCGGAAACACCATTGACCATTATTAACTTTGGTCCGTTGGTTGAGGATTTTCTTTTATTTAATCGATTTACTATAGGTATCAGTATTTCTTCCTCCGGAACCTCTTCTTCTTCCGGTTCCTCCTCTTCCGGTTCCTCCTCTTCCGGATCCTCTTCTTCCGGTTCCTCCTCTTCCAGTTTCTCCTCTTCCGGTTCCTCTTCTTCCGGTTCCTCTTCGGGAATTTGTGAATCTTCCCAAAATATATTCGAATCTTCATTATTATTAGGTGAATTGATGGGATTTGTACTAGTGGTAGACATCTATCACACAATATCAAACACATTAAGAGGTTAATATATCACATAATATTTACATGTTAATAATATATAGTTTCCAACAAAAGTGTTAAGCAATCATTTTTAAAGAAAACACGGTCAAAGTCCAGACTCACTAATGTATCCTAACAAACTCGATAAGATACACTAATGCAAATTTCTGGTTCTCTAAGACCAACGCTCGGATACCAACTGGAATGTCCCGTTCATATTGATTATAAACGTTCCATATTAATTGATTTCGTTGCGAGGTTTTGACCTCTATATGAGACGTTTTTCAAAGACTGCATTCATTTTTAAAACAACCATAACCTTTATTTTATCTATAAAGGTTTAAAAATCATTACGTAGATTATCAAATAATGATAATCTAAAATATACCGTTTACACACGACCATTACATAATAGTTTACAATAAGAATATATTACATCAAAAATAAGTTTCTTGAATGCAGTTTTTACATAATATCATACAAGCATGGACTCCAAATCTTGTCCTTATTTTAGTATGCAACAGCGGAAGCTCTTAATAATCACCTGAGAATAAACATGCTTAAAACGTCAACAAAAATGTTGGTGAGTTATAGGTTTAACCTATATATTATCAAATCATAATAATAGACCACAAGATTTCATATTTCAATATACATCTCATACATAGAGATAAAAATCATTCATATGGTGAACACCTGGTAACCGACATTAACAAGATGCATATAAGAATATCTCCTATCATTCCGGGAAATCCTTCGGACATGATAAAAACGAATTCGAAGTACTAAAGCATCCGGTACTTTGGATGGGGTTCGTTAGGCCCAATAGATCTATCTTTAGGATTCGCGTCAATTAATAGATCGGTTTACTAATTCTTAGGCTACCAAGCAAAAGGGGCATATTCGGCTTCGATCATTCACCCATATAATGTAGTTTCATTTACTTGTGTCTATTTCGTAAAACATTTATAAAATTGCATGTATTCTCATCCCAAAATATTAGATTTTAAAAGTGGGACTATAACTCACTTTCACAGATTTTTACTTCGTCGGGAAGTAAGACTTGGCCACTGGTCGATTCACGAACCTATAACAAATATGTACATATATATCAAAGTATGTTCAAAATATATTTACAACATTTTTAATACATTTTAATGTTTTAAGTTTATTAAGTCAGCTGTCCTCGTTAGTAACCTACAACTAGTTGTCCATAGTTAGATGTACAGAAAATAAATTGATATATATTATCTTGACCCAATCTACGACCCAGTGTATAGACGTCTCAGGCTAGATCACAACTCAAAGTATATATATTTTTAGAATCAACCTCAACCCTGTATAGCTAACTCCAATATTACTGCATATAGAGTGTCTATGGTTGTTCCAAATAATATATATAGATGGGTCGATATGATATGTCAAAATATTTGCATATGTGTCTATGGTTTCCCAAGATTACATAATATATTAGAATACATGTATAATATAATATAAGTTAGCTAGGATATGATTAATATAGATTTGTTACAATATTTTTCGTAGCTACAACAATCAAAAAAAATATCCAATCTTGTTTTACCCATAACTTCTTCGTTTTAAATCCGTTTTGAGTGAATCAAATTGATATGGTTTCATATTGAACTCTATTTTATGAATCTAAACAGAAAAAGTATAGGTTTATAGTCGGAAATATAATTTACAAGTCGTTTTTGTAAGAGGTAGTCATTTCAGTCGACCGTCTTGATGACCATTTTGAAAAACATACTTCCACTTTGAGTTTAACCATGATTTTTGGATATAGTTTCATGTTCATAAGAAAAATCATTTTCCCAGAAGAACAACTTTTAAATTAAAGTTTATCATAGTTTTTAATTATCAAACCCAAAACAGCCCGCGGTGTTACTACGACGGCGTATGTCCGGTTTTACGGTGTTTTTCGTGTTTCCAGGTTTTAAATCATTAAGTTAGCATATCATATAGATATAGAACATGTTTTTAGTTGATTTTAAAAGTCAAGTTAGAAGGATTAACTTTTGTTTGTGAACAAGTTTAGAATTAACTAAACTATGTTCTAGTGATTGCAAGTTTAAACCTTCGAATAAGGTAGTTTTATATATATGAATCGAATGATGTTATAACAACCCTCACTTTTCCACTTCTAATTTGACTATTATACCCCTAGGGTTTCTTTGCATCTTTATGTGTATTAATGTCTAGTGTTGTTCTTCGAGCTTAATTAAAACGATATAATTAAAGTCTATATTAATCGTAATATACTATAATTGATATTAACGTGTAATAAATAATTGTGGCACAATTATAAAATATAAAACTATAATGTAAAACTATAAACTAATTAAATGATTAATTAATATAATTATTGAATTAAATGATATAATATTTATATATTTATTACTAATTGGATAAATAAATAAATAAATAAATAAAAGAGATAATAACAAATTTAAATAAAATCTAGAAACTTCTAAAATATTAGATAAGATTTTATTTTTATTTTATTATAACCAAAATATTTAAATTAAATATATTAAATTCGGATTTAATTAATTAATTAAGATAATGATAAATTTAAATAGAATTCTAATACCTTTTTCTCCAAGAAACTTTTCCCCTATAATTACACATTAAAAACCCTCATTTTTTTATAAAAATTTCTGGAAACTCTCCCAAGCCTTGAAAATATTTGAGGTACTTTTTCTCTCTTTTTCTTTTTTTTTTTCTTTCGATATATGCATATATGTACAAAATTTTAATAAAATAGCTATAAACTATTATAATTCGTAAAAACAATTTTCCCATGTTCTATTAATGTTATAAAGATGATATAAGTCGAAAAGATTATTTTTATGATGTATTAATTATTTATTTTAATTATATCTATCGGCTAGGGTTTATATAAGCTAAAATTAATAAAAAATAGCAAACGAATTCTAAAAGTGAAACAAAAATTTTCGTAACTTCTTTTTAATGTATAAAGAGTTTTGGAATCAAAAACTTCATTTATTTGCTGATCTAAATAATTATTACATATTTAGTATTGAAAACAATATACATATATGTAAAATATAGTAATAATTTGTATAAAAATATAAGAATAGTAGGTTTTGCATTAAAAATACTTAGAACAGTTAAGGTATGTATAAAAATGAATTTTGGAAGTTTTGGTGTATTATTATTAATTATATTTGAATTATATGGTTAAACAATTCAAAAATTCGTAATAAATATTTAAATCAGAAAATAAAATATATATATATATATATAATTTTCCTGAGTTTATAAAATATATAGAAACCTATAAAAAAATATAATATAGGTCGAATTAGTATTTATGCCATATTTAAACTCTTATTACGTACTTAACAAAAATAAATACAAGATATATACTAAATAAATATAGGATAAGGATAAATAATTTTTATAAATTTTTATAAAGTTATACTAATTATATAAGGTCTGTAAAATTTATATTTTAATTATTTAATAATTATTTGATAAATCGTGAATTTTGTGTAATATATACATGTATAAAAGATGTATGTATAAGTATTATATATAATAAATAATTAATATATCAAAGGTATATAATTAATAATAAACATTGTTATGATATATTAGACAATAATAACTTAATAAACCTAAACTTATATATACTTAATATAATATAACTATTAGTGTATTATATGTAATACAAGTAATTAAATACTTAAGTTATTATTATACTATAATATTGTAAAAGAATAATATTATACTAATTTAAAAACTTATAGTATAATATAAAATAATTAAATTGTATTACATTAATGAATATAATATAACTTATATATTAACATATAATATAATCTAAAGAAGGTTAATCAAGATAAGGTATGACTTATGCGAACTTCACCGCTACTCACGGTCGTAAATGAATGATGTCTAGGTTGCCATTTATGGGGATAGCTTGTGGATCTCGAATGTCATGACTTAGATTCTGGTCAAGAGTCCTGGGCCCTCGATTACATCTGGTCATTCCTGGCTTATTTGATAGCAACGAAGTTTGAGTAAAGTTGTACAACGTCTTGCTAAAGATTATAACCCGAACTTTCTATAATTGGAAAGTTACTATAAGTGGAAGTTTTTCATAAATAGTAACCTTCCGAAAATGAAAATTCTTTTAGAAAACCAACACTATTACTATAGTTACTATATTAGTACATACGTTGTCTGTTAGGCAATATCTGATCATACGTTCTATCTCTAGGTTGAGACTTCGATCACTTTCTTCCGTTCAGTTCATTCTTTTGTGGAATAACTCTTCTGTGCTACCAAGGTGAACTTCATAGCCCCACTTTTTAACTTGATTTATTTACTTATTTTATAAACTTTGGGGTGAGACACATGCTTGCTTTCAAACTGTTTTACGCTTAGACACGAGTACTCAAACTTTATTCTGATTAGTTCAAACTGTGCTAACATTCTTTGATTCATGCTAAATCCCTACCATGATATCGTTAGTTGCTACGTATAAAGGCAAGCTTAGTTATTGTGAATAGCGCTATGGAGAGTGACGTCTCTATCCGGATGACCGTTGGTCAATGGATACATAATAATGATACACGACACGAACGTGATGTGTTTAGGGTAACTTATGGTTAGTATCGATATCATATACACCAGCACTACTACCGAACTGATTAAACTTTATAATTAAATTTTGTGGTCTAAAAACTTGGTTATTATTGATAAACCTATGTTGTTCACTCGACCATTTTTGGTTGACACTTTAAGCATGTTTTGTCTCAGGTGAAGATTACTAAAGATTAATTGCTATTTGGACTTTGCTGCTTTTAGAATCCGCATTTATACATTCATATTACTGCATTAGAACACCTATTGTAATGACTTAATACTTTTTGCTGCTTTAATACATTGGTTATATTAAAAACGTCTCATATAGAGTCGTTCTCGTTTATACATACTTGTGTTGTGATATTGTGAAGTCATATTTCCCCGGCTCTATTTGGGGGTATGACAGAGTGGTATCAGAGCCACGTTTGTTATAGAGAACCAGGATTGCATTTTTATGTGTGCCTTATGTGTTAGTTAGGTGCCTTAGCAATCTATAGGACTATAACCTTTCCTGCCTTAGTTTGAATGTAATCCTCATATCTATGATTGCCTTACTATGCCCCCTTATATCCCTGCCATCATACCGTGCTTTAGAATCTACATAGTACTCCTTCTCAAGGATATCTTGTCATCAACCAGTCATCATTTTGGATACCGAAGGATTCGACACTGAAGGATCTATCCGCACACCCAAATACTCACTTGCTTCACCATCATTATCACTAACTAACCCATATTACTTTTTCTTATCCATTGGTGTTGCTACATAGTGCACCATATCTCTCCAACTAATACTGTCTTTGTGTATTGAAGATCAATGGCAACTCGTGGCACTAACGCTCTTCCCAATGTTACTTTAAATCCCGCACAATTTCAACAACTGCTTGCTGCCACCCAAGGCAACAATAATCAAGGAAACAACCAAGAAAACCCACTTACATCATGCACCTACAAGGAGTTTATGAACTGTAAGCCTCCATCCTTCAATGGAAATGAGGAAGCAGTCGAATTGACTCGTTGGTTCGAAAAACTCGAATCAATCTTTTGCATCTATAACTGCGTGGAGGTCGACCGAGTGAAGTATGCCACTCATACACTAAGTGGTCTTGCTTTGACTTGGTGGAACGCTTATGCCCAAACTATGGGGCTAGGTGCTACTAATGCTATTC
Source organism: Rutidosis leptorrhynchoides (assembly GCF_046630445.1). NCBI lineage: Eukaryota > Viridiplantae > Streptophyta > Magnoliopsida > Asterales > Asteraceae > Rutidosis > Rutidosis leptorrhynchoides. The sequence continues at coordinate 246,342,295 of NC_092339.1, read as the reverse complement.
CATGGGCCGTTGTGAAAAGAATGATGACGGATAAGTTTTGCCCAAGGAACCAAATTCAAAAGCTAGAAGTAGAGTTTTGGGAATTGAAGGTCAATGGTACCAATATTTAAGCTTATACCAACAGGTTTATAGAGTTGGTTTCATTGTGCCCGGACATGGTGCCCACTAAACAAAAGAAGATTGAGCGATACATAGAAGGTCTTCCTGATGAGATTCAAGGAAATGTTATTGCTGCTAGTAAAGAAACTTTAGATGCGGTGATACTTATGGCTCAAAACTTGATGATGGCTAAGAGGAGAAAGGTCGCGGCTAATAAACAAGCCGAGGCTAAGACTAGTGAAGGCAAAAGGAAGATTGAGCCTACTCAGGAATCAAACCAAGGTTCGAATAAGAAGGTTGCTGAAAATTTAAGAGGAGGTTATTTAGGGAACCAACCTTATTGTAATCGTTGTGAGAGACACCATTCTGGGTGGTGCAAGGCTGAGTGCACTAAGTGTAAGAAGATTGGTCACATAGCCAAGACTTGTAGGGTTGCAGTTCCTTCAACCAATACACCTGCCATAAAAGTCAACGCAACCGTTCCTACCCGCTATGACTGTGGAGAAACAGGGCATTTTCACAACCAGTGTCCAAAGAAAAAGGATAACACGGGAAATGCTAAAGGCCGAGCATTTGTGATGACTGTCGAGGAAGCTCGAGATAATGAGGAAGAAGGGGAAGAGGCACAACGAAGAGTTTTGACAACCAAGAGTCATTTAAATTTCTTATAGTGTTCTTTATGTTATCATTTAGTACTTCTATATTTTTGAAGATTTCGTTAAGTTTCTGTAATACTCTGGTTATTTTCTTTTAAATGAATGAATGATGTTATTTTTTTTCCTTTCATTTTCCATTGAATTATTCGCCTCGAAGAAGATGCATATTGACTAGATGACATAGTAGTAACCTTATTGAGTGATAAAAGTATGATTTAGTATAATATAACGGCACTTGATCAACGTAGTTATATTATGATAAGTCATGCAGAAATCCTAATGGATCATGATGGAAATAAGATTTGATCAACCTTAGGACCATTGTGTACCGTTACCTACTCCTTATCTCTACATTGTCAACTAAAAATATCAACCCTAGATATCATATTATCCTTTACTTGTAAAATATCCACGCCCGGTGATGTACCTATTGCATGGGTACCATACCGCTTAGCTCCATCCGAAATGAAGGAATTATCTAACCAACTCCAAGAACTTTTGGAGAAAGGTTTCATTCGTCCTAGCTTGCCTCCGTGAGGAGCACCCATTCTTTCCATTAAGAAGAAAGGTGGCACGTTGAGAATGTGTATTAATTACTGAGAACTCAACAAGCTAACTATCAAGAATCGTTATCCACTCCTGCATATTGATGACCTGATTGACCAACTGTAAGGGTCAAGTATCTATTCGAAGCTTGATCTTAGGTCGGGGTCATCATCAATTGAGAGTCAAGGAAACTAATATTTCTAAGACTACTTTCTGAACTCGTTATGGGCATTATGAGTTTCTTGTCATGCCTTTTGGTTTAACCAATACTCCTGCTGTATTCATGGATCTTATGAACCGTGTATGCAAACCTTATCTTGATAAATTCATAACCGTTTTCATTGATGACATCTTAATCTATTCCAAGAGCGAGAAAGAGCATGAGCAACATCTGCAATTGATTCTAGAGCTCTTAAAGAAGGAACAACTGTATGCCAAGTTTTTCCAAGTGTGAACTTTGGCTGCGAACTGTACAATTTCTTGGACATGTAGTTAATAGTGAAGGAATACATGTCGATCCTATAAAAATCACCGTTAATCAGAAATTTTCAAGAACTAGTCTTGGATGAAGTACATAAGAATAGATGTTCTAATCACCCAGGCTCTTTTGGCTGAAATTTCATACAATATCAGTTATCACTCAAGTAGATCCCCATTGTAATTAAGTGTAAACTTTGCTTTAACAAAACGTTGACCGAATGATAATTTTAATCAACACTTCCTGTTAATTAAAGTTCATACATTTCGCATCTCGAATCTTAAAATTTGTCATGCGGTTAAAAGCTTGAAACAAAGCACTATACCTATTGTTAAAATCCGTTGGAATTCACGTAGAGGCCCCGAGTATACCTGGGAACGTGAAGACCAAATGAAACAGAAATATCCACATCTATTCTCACCTGCTAATGCATCCGAGAAGTCTTCCTTAAACTTCGGGACGAAGTTTAAATTAACAGAGAGGTACTATAACACCCTCACTTTTCCACTTCTAATTTGACTATTATACCCCTAGGGTTTCTTTGCATCTTTATGTGTATTAATGTCTAGTGTTGTTCTTCGAGCTTAATTAATACGATATAATTAAAGTCTATATTAATTGTAATATACTATAATTGATATTAACGTGTAATAAATAATTGTGGCACAATTATAAAATATAAAACTATAATGTAAAACTATAAACTAGTTAAATGATTAATTAATATAATTATTGAATTAAATGATATAATATTTATATATTTATTACTAATTGGATAAATAAATAAATAAATAAATAAATAAAAGAGATAATAACAAATTTAAATAAAATCTAGAAACTTCTAAAATATTAGATAAGATTTTATTTTTATTTTATTATAACCAAAATATTTAAATTAAATATATAAAATTTGGATTTAATTAATTAATTAAGATAATGCTAAATTTAAATAGAATTCTAATACCTTTTTCTCCAAGAAACTTTTCCCCTATAAATACACATTAAAAACCCTCATTTTTTTATAAAAATTTCTGGAAACTCTCCCAAGCCTTGAAAATATTTGAGGTACTTTTTCTCTCTTTTTCTTTTTTTTTCTTTCGATATATGCATATATGTACAAAATTTTAATAAAATAGCTATAAACTATTAGAATTTGTAAAAACAATTTTCCCAGGTTCTATTAATGTTATAAATATGATATAAGTTGAAAAGATTATTTTTATGATGTATTATATATTTATTTTAATTATATCTATCGGCTAGGGTTTATATAAGCTAAAATTAATAAAAAATAGCAAACGAATTCAAAAAGTGAAACAAAAATTTTCGTAACTTCTTTTTAATGTATAAAGAGTTTTGGAATCGAAAACTTCATTTATTTGCTGATGTAAATAATTATTACATATTTCGTATTGAAAACAATATACATATATGTAAAATATAGTAATAATTCGTATAAAAATATAAGAACAGTAGGTTTTGCATTAAAAATACTTAGAACAGTTAAGGTATGTATAAAAATGAATTTTGGAAGTTTTGGTGTATTATTATTAATTATATTCAAATTATATGGTTAAACAATTCAAAATTCGTAATAAATATTTAAATTAGAAAATAAAATATATATATATATATATATATATATATATATATATATATATATATATATATATATATATATATATATATATATATAATTTTCCTAAGTTTATAAAATATATAGAAACCTGTAAAAAGTATAAAAATTAATATATAGGTCGAATTAGTATTTATGCCATATTTAAACTCTTATTACGTACTTACCAAAAATAAATACAAGATATATACTAAATAAATATAGGATAAGGATAAATAATTTTTATAAATTTTTATAAAGTTATAATAGTTATATAAGGTCTGTAAAATTTATATTTTAATTATTTAATAATTATTTGATTAATCGTGAATTTTGTGTAATATATACATGTATAAAAGATATATGTATAAGTATTATATATAATAAATAATTAATATATCAAAGGTATATAATTAATAATAAACATTGTTATGATATATTAGACAATAATAACTTAATAAACCTAAACTTATATATACTTAATATAATATAACTATTAGTGTATTATATGTAATACAAGTAATTAAATACTTAAGTTATTATTATACTATAATATTGTAAAAGAATAATATTATACTAATTTAAAAACTTATAGTATAATATAAAATAATTAAATTGTATTACATTAATGAATATAATATAACTTATATAATAACATATAATATAATCTAAAGAAGGTTAATCAAGATAAGGTATGACTTATGCGAACTTCACCGCTACTCACGGTCGTAAGTGAATGATGTCTAGGTTGCCATTTATGGGGATAGCTTGTGGATCTCGAATGCCATGACTTAGATTCTGGTCAAGAGTCCTGGGCCCTCGGTTTCATCTGGTCATTCCTGAATTATTTGATAGCAACGAAGTTTGAGTAAAGTTGTACAACGTCTTGCTAAAGATTATAACCCGAACTTTCTATAATTGGAAAGTTACTATAAGTGGAAGTTTTCCATAAATAGTAACCTTTCAAAAATGGAAATTCTTTTAGAAAACTAACACTATTACTATAGTTACTATATTAGTACATATGTTGTCTGTTAGGCAATATCTGATCATACGTTCTATCTCTAGGTTGAGATTTCGATCACTTTCTTCCGTTCAGTTCATTCTTTTGTGGAATAACTCTTCTGTGCTACCAAGGTGAACTCCATAGCCCCACTTTTTAACTTGCTTTATTTACTTATTTTATAAACTTTGGGGTGAGACACATGCTTGCTTTCAAACTGTTTTACGCTTAGACACGAGTACTCAAACTTTATTTTGATTAGTTCAAACTGTGCTAACATGCTTTGATTCATGCTAAATCCCTACCATGATATCGTTAGTTGCTACGTATAAAGGCAAGCTTAGTTATTGTGAATAGCGCTATGGAGAGTGACGTCTCTATCCGGATGACCGTTGGTCAATGGATACATAATAATGATACACGACACGAACGTGATGTGTTTAGGGTAACTTATGGATAGTATCGATATCATATACACCAGCACTACTACCGAACTGATTAAACTTTATAATTAAATCTTGTGGTCTAAAAACTTGGTTATTATTCATAAACCTATGTTGTTCACTCAACCATTTTTGGTTGACACTTTAAGCATGTTTTGTCTCAGGTGAAGATTGCTAAAGATTAATTGCTATTTGGACTTTGCTGCTTTTGGAGTCCGCATTTATACATTCATATTACTGCATTAGAACACCTATTGTAATGACTTAATACTTTTCGCTGCTTTAATACATTGGTTATATTAAAAATGTCTCATATAGAGTCGTTCTCGTTTATACATACTTGTGTTGTGATATTGTGAAGTCATATTTCTCCGGCCCTATTTGGGGGTATGATAGATGTTATGAACATCATTACTACCTTAGGTTTTGTGGATAAACCTACTGGAAATGAGAAAAATAGATGTAGCTTCAAAGGATCCTTGGATGCCTTGAAAGTTCTCGAAGCAGAATCATGACACGAAAACAAGTTCAAGTAAGATTTCCACTCGAAATAAGATTGTTATAGTTATAGAAATTGAATCAAAGTTTGAATATGAGTATTACCTTATATTAGAAAGATATATTACTGTAAATAAGAAAGATTTCTTGAGGTTGGATGATGACTTTACAAGATTGGAAGTAAGCTAGCAAACTTGGAAGTATTCTTGATTTTATGAAACTGGAACTTATAGAATTTATGAAGAACACTTAGAACTTGAAGATAGAACTTGAGAGAGATCAATTAGATAAAGAAAATTGAAGAATGAAAATGTTTTTAGGTGTTTTTGGTCGTTGGTATATGGATTAGATATAAAGGATGTGTAATTTTGTTTACATGTAAATAAGCCATGAATGATTACTAATATTTTTGTAATTTTATGAGATATTTCATGCTAGTTGCCAAATGATGGTTCCCACATGTGTTAGGTGACTCACATGGGCTGCTAATAGCTGATCATTGGAGTGTATATACCAATAGTACATACATCTAAAAGCTGTGTATTGTACGAGTACGAATACGGGTGCATACGAGTAGAATTGTTGATGAAACTGAACGAGGATGTAATTGTAAGCATTTTTGTTAAGTAGAAGTATTTTGATAAGTGTCTTGAAGTCTTTTCAAAAGTGTATGAATACATATTAAAACACTACATGTATATACATTTTAACTGAGTCGTTAAGTCATCGTTAGTCGTTACATGTAAATGTTGTTTTGAAACCTTTAGGTTAACGATCTTGTTAAATGTTGTTAACCTATTGTTTATAATATCTAAAGAGATGTTAAATTATTACATTATCATTATATTATGATATATTAATATATCTTAGTATGATATATATACAGTTAAATGTTGTTACAACGATAATCGTTACATATATGTCTCGTTTCGAAATCATTAAGTTAGTAGTCTTGTTTTTACATATGTAGTTCATTGTTAATACACTTAATGACATGTTTACTTATCATTTCATGATTAAACATAGTGTATCAATATCTTATTATGATTCATATGTATTTAGTAAGACGTTGTTATAACGATAATCGTTATATATATTGTTTTTGAGTTTTCTTAATTCAATAGTCTCATTTTTATGTATATACACATAGTTAAAATACCTAATGAGATACTTACTTATCATAATATCATGTTAACTATATATGTAACCATATATATGTCATCATATAGTTTTTACAAGTTTTAACGTTCGTGAATCACCGGTCAACTTGGGTGGTCAATTGTCTATATGAAACCTATTTCAATTAATCACGTCTTAACAAGTTTGATTGCTTAACATGTTGGAAAAACTTAATCATGTAATTATTAAATTCAATTAATATAAATAAATATGGAAAAGTTTGGGTCACTACATAAATAATATATCGGGATTGGGTAACATGTCTTCTAAGACAGGATTCTTGATCGGGTATTCATGTGATCTAAAATCATGAAAAGAAATATTTTAGGAGAAAACTTTGTAGATTTTATAATATGTAGGCAATTTAATTTTAATTTTAGAATAATCCCTTTTATTATAGATTTTATTTTTAAGAGGAAATTTCGGAAACATATTAATATATTAATAGAATTTAGATTAATAAAGATAATAATAAATATTAATGACAAAGTTATAAATATAAATATAAATACCAACTTTTATCGCATAACAACGAATAATCAAACATAAATCAGCCTATTGAATCTTTGAATACTTAAGTCACTGTCAGCGTCTAGGTTCGAGCACGATCCTTTAAATCGGAACCCCAACAACCCTCCCTTAAAGGAAGACCATCATCACTTGTTTTCAAGAAATATCAATAACCCAAATATATCCAATTTTCGTATTTACCGCGCTCTCCGACAGCGGCGCCAAAAAGTTGATGTGTTAAAAGTGTGTGCAATAGTGCTTAATTTGTCTTTCAACTTTTAAATTTATAAAACCTTTATTTTACTTTTAACACCCTAACGAGCAACAAAACCAGATCAGATGTAGTATTTTAGGTTATCGTCCCAAGAGAGCTTAGATGTATTTTAAGTTGGCTTATTAGATAGCTTAGTCCTTATTAAAGAACTACGGATAGATTTTTATTTCTTTTATGGTTGTTGATTCTTTTCTCTTAGGAAAGAGATGATATAAAGATATGTTTTCAATAAATAAAATAACAAGATATAAAGCAAGAAATTGCGAATTAAAATAAACAATTGTAAATAAAGGCAGTTACATGAACGAATAACTCATACGCGAATCATATTAGGCAAGTTTCATAACTTATATTAACACAAGTCAAGATAACAATCATAGACCAATTATTATCCCTAAACATGTTAAGACAACTGTTGCATATCATTCATTAGGTAGGACAAAAAGCATATGCTAGACATGTGATGTGTATGACTAACATCTCAATTCTTAGCATTCACTTCAATTACATGATACGTATTAACCTTATGATGCGGATCAACATGAAAATAGACTGACAAATTATATAAGCTATTAATCATCAAGTAGATCAACTCAAGTTACTAGCTGAAAGTTAATTATTACTTGGTTTTCATGCAATCATTAATCAAACACATTCAAACAGAGGATCTTTGACTAAGCCTAACAATATCAAACTTTATTATATAAGTGTAATTCAAATTTAGCAGATTTATCACTAACCATGTTGTTTAACTTAATTGCATGCAATCCAATTTAACTAGTTTGGTTGACTAGATCTAAACAAGTAGCATGAATCGAATAATAGATCATTGGATTAAGTGCTAATCAATCCTAAGATCTAGAATTTAATCATTAAGCATGGAAACCAAGCATATTAAAACATAAAAGATTCAAAATAGTTTAAATAATCATCACAGAAACTCAGTTTATACAGATCTGGAAAAAACCAGAAACTGCACAGAATTAAGCACGAAGCCGACGACTTTTTCCAGTCAAGTCGGCGGCTTCATCTGATTCTTAGACAAAGTTAGTTTTCGTCCACGTAACCACTATGAACATTTAGTTCATAGTGAAAGACGAACAGAAACTGGAAAAAATAAATAAAATAAGATAAACAAGAGTTTAAGGATAAAGTCATGTACCTTAAAAAGGTAGATGAAAAGAAAACTTTATTGATAACTTTGATAATCTTGATTACAACTCAAAATAAACCCTAATCTAGGATTTTCATGATTTAGAGAAAACCTTAAAATAAAAACGAAAATAGTACATTGAAAACTGATACAGAAGGCCTCTATTTATAGTTTTTAGATTCGGTAGCCAAGCTGGCGGCTTCAATGGGAAGCCGGAGGCTTCACATGGCGGTGACTCCTTTTGCAAGTTTAACGTAGGCCGCAAGTAAATGAACGCATAACCGTCCTAAGTCAGGCCGGCGGCTTCAGTACCAAGCCGACGGCTTCAAAGATCCGACAATCTTTTTGATTTCGTTTCCATTTTTAGCTTTTTCTTGGGCTTTAAGTACACGAAATGATTTTAGGCCGGCGGCTTCAATCTCAAGCCGGCTGCTTTAAATGATTCTGGCCTTTTCTGCAGAATTTTAGAACTTTCTGGAATATTCTCTTCAAACCGGCGGCTTCAGGTGCCAGGCCGGCGGCTTCATCTACTTTTCTGCAGTTTTTACTTCTTTTTTATCCTATTTGATACTCCCTCCATCCCAAATTAATAGCCCTGTTTTGACTTTTCAAAGTCTTTATTTCGTAACTTTGACTTTAAATAATTTTTTTTGTGTTATATAACGTTAGACGAAATTTATATGAATAACTTAAGTTTTACATGTGCTTTCATTTGGTATAACTTTCATCAAATATTATCTAACACAAAGAAATATATGAATAACTTAAGTTTTACATGTGCTTTCATTTGGTATAACTTTCATCAAATATTATCTAACACAAAGAAATTTATTTAAAGTCAAAGCTACGAAATAAAGACTTTGAAAAGTCAAAACAGGACTATTAATTTGAGACGGAGGTAGTATATAACTTCAATAAAATCATTAGAATTACCTTTTTTCCCCTTTTATCCCTTTTAGTGTGTTTTAGGATTAAAATGACTTAAAATACTAAGATAACTCCGTAAAATGTTATCAAAATTCTGTATAATTTAGGAGTTATTAGTACTCTTTCATTCCTTGAAGATATCGCAATACTTTCTTAGTAGCTTTCCAATGATAAAGGCCAAGATTAGATTGAAATCTGCCTAACATGCCACATATATATGCGATATCTGGTCGAGTACAAACTTGAGCATATGTTAAGCTTCCTACTACGGAAGCATAAGGAATTCACTTCATTTCCTCATGTTCTACTCAGTTTTCGGACATTGATGAGATCCGAAAGCATCACCCTTAACCACGGGAGCGACCGTGGGGGAGCAATGTTGCATACTGAAGATCTTTCATGTCAAAGTTCGATATATGCCTTCTATGACAATCCTAAAGTCTCATTGGCTCGATCTCGATGAATTTCAATTCCTATAACATAAGAGGCTTCATGAAGATCTTTCATGTCAAAGTTTCTAGAAAGAAAACGCTTCGACTCATGCAACAAATCAATATTATTACTTGCTAAAAGGATATCATCAACATAAAGCAAAAGTATAATAAAGTTGCTCCCACTCATTTTGAGGCACACATATTGATCTACCTGATTTTTGATAAAGTTTTGTTTCTTCATCACTTCATCAAATTTTAAGTACCACTGGTGAGAAGCTTGCTTAAGTCCATAAATAGATTTCTTGAGTTTACAAACTAAGTTTTCCTGGCCTTCGGATATAAAACCTTGAGGTTGAGTCATGAACAAATCTTCATGTAAATCTCCATTAAGAAATGTGGTTTTGATGTCCATTTGATGTAACTCCAAGTCAAAATGAGCTACTAAGGCCATTACGATCCTTAGGGAGTCTTTTCTCGATACAGTTTAAAAGGTTTCCTTATAATCAATGCCCTCATTTTGAGTATACCCTTTCGCAACCAAATGAGCTTTGTAACGCTCAACATTTCCATTTGGGTCAAGTTTAGTCTTAAAAACCCACTTGCTTCCAACGGTTTTTGCACCCTTTGGTAGTTTAGCAAGTTCCCAAATGTCATTTTTGCTCATTGAGTTAAACTCATCGTTCATTGCTTCCCTCCAATGAGCTGATTGGTCACAAGTAATGGCTTCTTCATAACAATTAGGGTCATTGCATTTCCTTAAGTCAAAATCAGCCTCATTCAAATAAGTAGAGTAATCGTCAAAATTCGTAGGCTGCCTTTGTCATTGTGACGTGGGCAACAGTTGTTGAGTTTCTTGTGGTTCAACATTAGTCACAGGGCTAGGTTCAGTTTCCTCGACGTTATTTGGATGATCATTAGAAGTTAAATGATCATTCGATTTGTCATGTGGCATACTAATCGGGATGGGCACATGAATTATTGGTGTCTCATCTCGAGCCTTTTGAAGCTCAATTTTTCTATGTGAAGCACTCCCACTGTTTTAAGCATTCTCAAGAAACTCAGCATGACGTGTCTCGGCAATATTGGTACTGTGAGACAGGCAATATAATCGGTAACCCTTTGATCGTTCTGGGTAGCCAATGAAGAAGCAACTAATAGTTTTCAAGTCCAGTTTTCGTGATTGAGGATTGTATATCTATGCTTCGATTAGACATCCCCAAACCCGTAAATATCGTAAGCTAGGTTTCCTTCATGTCCAAATTTCATATGGTGTTTTTGGAACAGACTTTGAAGGAACTCTATTAAGAATGTGAACATCCGTTTTCAATGCCTTCGTCCAAAGAAATTCAGGATGGTTTGAATTTTCTAACATACTTCGATCCATGTCCATAAGTGTGCGATTTCTTCTCTCAGCTACACCATTTTGCTGAGGGGTACCCGGCATGGTGTATTGGTTAATAATTCCATGATCTTTGTAAAATCCAAAGAAAGATCTAGGAGCTTGACCAATATCAGTATGTCTACCATAATATTCACCTCCTCTATCCGATCTTACCACTTTAATTTTGCGGTCAAGTTGATTTTCAACTTCCGTTTTAAAAGTTTTGAACATTCCAAGTGATTCAAATTTTTCATTAATTAAGAACAGGTACATGTAACGTGAGTAATCGTCAATGAATGTAGTGAATGATTTATGACCACCAATGCTCGAAGGAAAAGGTCCACATATGTTAGTATGTACAAGTTTTAATAATCCAGTACTTCGTGTGACACCTTTCTGATTTCCTTTGGTCATTTTTCCCTTTATGCTTTCTACACATTATCTAAAATCGGAGAAATCAAGATGAGGTAAAACTTCATCTTTCACGAATCTAGTAATCCTGTCTCGTGAAATATGACCTAAACGTTGATGCCATAACTTTGATGAGGTTTCTAGATCTTGTTTTCTCTTATTTTGGCTTACATTCTCATTAACATTGTATGATAATAGAGATTCCAAAAATTGATTGTCTAAACATAACTTAAAGAGGTTTCCCTCAAGACAACCAGTTCCAACAACACGGGAATTTAAACTAATATACACTTTATTATATCCAAACGTAAATATAAAGTCATTAATGATTAGTTTAGATATAGATATTAAGTTTTGAGTCATGCTCGATACATAAGGAGTTCTATGAAGATTTAAACAAAAGTCACCTTCCAAAATTAAGGATAGGGTTCCTACAGCTTCAACATTTAAATCAACTCCATTTTTGACTTTAACCGTTCGTTGGTTTCTTTCCATTCTCCGGATTGTACAGAATCCCTGTAAAGAATTAGAAATGTGTACCATGGATCCAGAGTCAATCCACCATGAATTAATAGGGACATTAACATTAAAAGTTTCATTAATCATAAAATATTCAAATATACCTTTCTTTGCTAACCATTCCTTGAATTTCGGATAGTCCCTTTGAATATGCCCATTCTTATGGCAAAATTTGCATTTTGGACCGTCTTGGAATGAGCTAGTACTTGCACCCGTTTTTTGGAGTTTATTTGGAGTACGATTATCTCCACTTGAACCTTTGCCCTTCCATGAGCCCTTTCTCTTTTTAGAGTTTGTAGTAGCAATGTGAGCAACATCAGGTTTTTCTACTTTAAGGCGTTCATCCTGTTGCACGCACAAGGCAATTAGTTCGGTTATTTTCCATTTCTCTTTTTGTGTGTTATAATTGATCTTAAAAGGACCAAATTGCATAGGGAGTGATGTCATTATGAAATGAACTAAAAAACTTTCACTAATTTCCATATTCATGTTTTTCAGTTTGTTCATCATATCACTCATCATCATAATATGCTCACGTACACCACTAACCCCATCATACTTGGTAGTCAACATTTTGAGGATCAAAGTACTTGCATGGGCTTTTGAAGTCCCTTTAAATTGTTCCTCTACGGAGCTTAAGTATTTCTTTGCATTCTCGGAGTTAGGAATGGCTCCTCGAATAGCAACAGATATGGAGTTCGTAATGATCATGAGCGACATACGGTTAGACCGCTCCCACTATTCATAAGCACGTTTCTGATCTGATGTACTAGCATCCATAAGTGCAGCAGGAGGATCAGTACGAAACGCATGATCGTGATCCATAACTCTGAGAGTAAGTTTCACTTGATCTCTCCATGTTGAAAAGTTGGTACCAGTTAACAGTTCAATTCCAGATAAGTAACCCGTATTAGAAGTTGAGGTAATTAAATGTATGCTCAAACAAGGCTAATAAATAACTAATGGGATATAAGTAAGTCAAGCATATTAGTAAAACATAAAACCTATTATGAACACCAATATAATAGGCATATAAGATGTTTGTCCAATTTTCAACCTTACGTTGGTTTAGTTGAAAGTTGGATCGTTAGACATCTTTAAATAAACTAAGCATGCATATATATCACATATCACCGTTGGGCAGAAACATAATATATATGTTAATTGTGCTTATACTATATTTATTGTTTAAGTTATCACACAAATAGTGTGATGACCCGGAAATTTCCGACCAAATTTAAACTTTGATCTTTACATGTTCCGACACGATAAGCAAAGTTTGTTAAGTTAAATCTCAAGAATTTTAAACTATGTTCATACATTCATTCAACCACGATCAAGTTCCGATGAATCACGAACCATTAAACAAATATGTGTATATATATTATAACTTGAAACTTAAACAAAATATTAGATTTAATACTTTACATGATTACATCTGTTTCAAAATGGTTATCGATGGAATTAGAAGATAAGATTAAATGATTGAATTATCAGATACATTGAATTATGATTACGAATCTCTGTTGAGAGGTCCACCTTGATTTAAGAAATCTATTTTCTTTTTAACGGTATTCGGAAAATAGTAAACTGATTTGCATATAAGAACAATGTGTCAAATATCGAGAGTTAGACAAAAGCTAGTGGGAGACTAAAGTACATAATAATCAATTGGTGAGATTTTCAACTATACGAAAACTTTTTTCGATATAATAGAACTTGTCTATCTAAACTGTCTTTGATTAAATAGACAAAAGTTAGAATATTGGTCGTAAAGTGTATTTAAAACGTGTTCATTAAAAATAAATGTTTTCAAACTAAGTACACGGTAGTAACACTCGCCTAGTGACGCAATTGATATTTAAAACGATTAGTACCTAAATAAATTGTATCTACTTAAATTCGTAAAATGAAAACATTACGCGATAAACTATTTTTCTAAACAAAATAAAAATAAACTTTGGAAAATAAATAAGTTTGAAAAACTAAATGTGATATTGTTAAATGAAAGATTTTGGATACAAACTTATATTTCTAAATATGTATGTATATATATATATATATATATATATATATATATATATATATATATATATATATATATATATATATATATATATATATATATATATATATATATATATATATATATATACATACATATTTTAACTTAGTCATAAAACGTCCCAATTCAAAATAATGTATTTTTGTAAACAAAGAGTCACTGATTTATAGAAGCAAATGACCACAACGCTCAAGTTTTATAAGATACTTTTTCATAAAGTAGTTTATTGATAAATAAGTTAAATTATTGTTAAAGGTACACGTCGCGTAACGTAAAAGGCTAGTTTTCTAAATGTACGAAAGTGCGCTCGAAAAACCGAAAGTGGTACATCAGTCGAGTGACAACGTACGAGTCATTTTAGTAAAAATTACATTTTTACTACACACGTAAATATAATATAATATTTAATTAATTCTAAAGATTAAATATAATATATATTAAATAAAATATAAAACTACGTATATGTGTAACATAAAAGGAATAACGGTGTCGGCAGCCTTAATAATTCAAATGTGGCCTGGTTGGTGAGTTCATGCAAACGCATGAAAAAGAGTCTTAGACCCCATGCGATCGCATGGGGGTCTTTGGCTGGACACAATTATATATCGAGCGAGATTCATTCATGTCACTCATTCAATCCTCCTCTTCTTTCTCTCTGTATTATATTTAATATTTATATTATTATTATTATTATTAATATTAAGATTATTAATATTAATCTTATTATTATTAGTATTAGTATTATTAGGAACGATATTTTTATACATAAAATACTACGACGAGGGTACATAGGAGCGATTTCAAAATGATTTTTCGAGCGGGATAGGGCTAAGGAAATTATGGGCTATAGCTATGGAGGTGATGGGTATGGTTCATGGGTATGCTCGTGAGGTCAACCTAGTGTTTATCGTCTCCGTTGCGTCTACGTACCTTTCCTGCAATATTGAATCTCAATATTGATACGTGAGTACTCGTAAATTAATTTTTACATATCGATAGTGTATCCCTGACTAGTGCTCGAGTATTTAGGATTATGCATGCTTGTACTGTTGATATTGCCCTTAGTTAGGTTATGTTGAATCTCGAATTAGTTACACCTGCGGTTGAGATAAGGTATAAGATATGCATGTCGTTGGAAAGCTAGCGAAAAATTAAGAACTTTTCCTTTAGATGTCGAATGGTTTCGATGAACGGATTAGAAGTTATAATCAATTGAATTTTTGATATTATTATTAAAAATGATTATTATTATCGTCGTTATTATCGTCGTTCTAGTTTTTATCAAATTATTATTATTATTATTATTATTATTATTATTATTATTATTATCATTATCAATGAAAAGTATTATCATTGAAAATTGTTATTTTTATTATTATTACTATCATTATCATTGTTAAAGTTATAATTAGTATTATAATTATTATTATCATTAAAATAGTTATTAGTATTAATATTATCATAATATTTATTATTATTAGTATTATTATAATTAAAACTAATATTAGTAAATACTTAATTATTAAGATTACTATTATTATCATTAAAATGGACGCGATATAAAAGACAATTAAAAGCTATTAAACGAATCGATCAGGAAATAATGAGTATGAGTATCATGGTGAAATTAAAATATTGTAAGATATTAATTTAGATAAAATTATCGTTCCTATTATTTTTACTATTAAAAGTATCGTTCGTATTAAAACTATCATTTTAACAAAAAGTATCATTTTAAATGAAATGTTATTACAAAATATCAATATTATTATCTTTTTAAGTAAAATTATTATTTTAATGTTAATATTAAAAAGTATAGTAAATATTAAAGATATTATAATTAGAATTATCATTTTATTATAAGATCATTTTTAGTAAATATAAGTATTGATATTTTATTAATAGAATAATAATAAATATTATTACAAAAATAATACAACTTTTACTTATTAATATTATCAATGTTATTTTATTAAATAAATATGTAATACAAATAACATAATTACCTTAATAAAATCTATTGAAATATTTTTATGATATTAAATGAACTTTATGAATTTATTACTTATGATATATATAAAAGTATATTTTTATATAAAGTTTTATTTATAAATGAATTATATTATTTACTCTAATAAGACTTTTAAAAATATTTTAAAATATAAAAACGACGATATTTAAACTATATAATGATCATGTATAAATTTTGGAAATCATTTTGAGTCAAATTGACTTTTGTTGACTTTTGCATATTAGTCTCGAGCATTAGGATCGTGGTACACTATGACTTGACCTAAATTGTTAGACAAACATTGATCAACATATAAATATATATAATTAATATAGGTTCGTGAATCCGAGGCCAACCTTACACTTGTTCATTGATGTTATATGTATTTTTACTACAAAATACAGTATGGTGAGTTTCATTTACCTTTTTACCCTTTATATTTTTGGGCTGAGAATACATGCGCAATTTTTATAAATGTTTTACGAAATAGACACAAGTAATCGAAACTACATTATATGGTTGAATTATAGAAATCGAATATGCCCCTTTTTATATAGTCTGGTAATCTAAGAATTAGGGAACAGACACCCAAATTGACGCGAACTCTAAAGATAGATCTATCGGGCTCAACAAGCCCCATCCAAAGTACCGGATGCTTTAGTACTTCGAAATTTATATCATGTCCGAAGGAGGATCCCGGAATGATGGGGATATTCTTATATGCATATTGTGAATGTCGGTTACCAGGTGTTCAATCCATATGAATGATTTTTATGCAGATGCAGTTTGCGAAATGCCTGATATGCATGTTATTTATGAGAAATGGAAATGAAATCTTGTGGTCTATTAAAATAATGAAAATGAAATGATTACTATAAACTAATGAACTCACCAACCTTTTGGTTGACACTTTAAAGCATGTTTATTCTCAGGTATTAAAGGAAATCTTCCGCTGTGCATTTGCTCATATTAGAGATATTACTTGGAGTCATTCATGACATATTTCGAAAGACGTTGCATTCGAGTCGTTGAAGTTCATTAGAGAATATTATTAAGTAAATGACAGATTAGGTCATTTATAGTTTGGATATTATGAAACGGTATGCATACCTGTCAACTTTCAATGAAATGAAAAGTTGTATTTTTAAAATGAATGCAATGTTTGTAAAAATGAATCATATAGAGGTCAAGTACCTCGCGATGTAACCAATTATTGTAATTTGTTTATAATCAATATGGACTTTGTCCGAATGGATTAGGAACGGTTGTTAAAAATAGCCGTTGGGTTCAATGCCTGAACAACTTAACAATTGTATAATATGGTATTGCTTAAACTTCTACATTGATCTAAACAACCATTCGTTGGGCCGGTTTTTTTAAATTAATATAAAAGTTACCATTAAATTAAATATGAATTAATCAAAATTCATAAACAAACAAGAATGAAGTAGCATTATGTGACCATACATGTTATTGACATTTGATAAACATACGCTAACTATACAAGGCCAAATTTAATCAATAAAAAGGAAATTCACTACGTGGATTTTTCATATACAATTATGCCATATATAATAAATTGATATCGTATACTTATTCATGCCACATATATCATAATATATATATATATATATATATATATATATATATATATATATATATATATATATATATATATATATATATATATATATATATATATATATATATGCTATTCGATTATTTAAGGCATATATGTCTAATGAATTACATTCAAGCAATGGTGAATCAAATTTACGTGGCATATATATTAAATCATGTCAAGTTCGTATTTCATACGGAGTGACTTGTATACAATGAATTAATAATTTTATATTTAGTTAGGAAATTCAATATTTGAATTAAATGTTATCAATTGCTAATGATACCACATGTTGATTAATTCATAATAACATTAAGGATCAACATGTAATCACAAATTAATTAGAATAACATTAAAGTAAAACTTACTTGATGGAAGAATCGTTGTGCAATTAGGGTTTGGTGATGAAGCCATAATCTTTATGATTGATCAATTCCAGTACTAATATCAATAATCCAATTGAAGGATTAATTCTCTTGAGTTTTGGTGTTCCAGAGAAAATACGTAATATGATATTATACAGGAAACCACAACCCTAATATTTTATGTGTTATGTTATTATGACAGTTATTTCTAATAAATAACTGTCAAATTTAGTTAGGGGTAATTATATCATCTTGGCAAACTTGAGGGGTGTAATATGACAAATGGTGATAAAGGCCACCATAATGATAATACATGTCTAACACCGGTAGCTCAAATGAGCATCACGGATTGACGGATGAATTTTTACTCGTGAAGGGTATGAAATACCCGCGATCCACCAATGGATATAAAATTTTACCCAACTAGTGCCTGCAGTTACATTTTTTCATAAATACCCGCCCGTCACGGGCACGGGTACCTGCGGATCACGGGTGTTTTCCCGCCAATTTCCATCCCTACTAAACATACATCCAAAAGCTTCCGAACTAATGAACATTATGTTCTTATTTATACTAAGGAGTAGGTGTGTTCGTCGATTTGGTTTGAATCCGTTTAAACCGAATATAGAATCAAAACCAAATCGAAAAAATCCAAACCGAATTTAAAAAATGATTTTTGGATCAATTCAAACTGAAACCGAATTTAAATTCGGATATACGGTTTTGTTTTGATTTTTATAATTCTAAATTTGGTTAACCAAAAATCGAATATAAAACCGAATACAAATTATAAAATGTTAAATAAATATATTAAGTTAATATATTATTGTATATATCTACGAGATATGATTTGAATATATATTTTAACTTTTCAAATCAAATTATGTTTACTCTGATTTGAAATTCTACTTGAATCTTTATTTTCAAACTTTTCTTTATTTCTTTCACTCTACATTTTTGAAACGTACCAATTTCAAGTCAACTTGTTGTTCAAATTATATACTATGTGTGTATGTATGTTGAATCAATAAAATTTATCTACAATTTCTATTACAAAACTTTACTTTTAGAAAAAGATACACTATGACTAAGATATATGTAGTTTTAGTTTTTCTATTGGTTATTAATTTTATTTTATTTATTCTCTTGATATAATATGTATTGTATTATGATATTTTATAAGCTTAGTACATTTTGTAAATTATTATTTATGTTCGATTATATATATATATATATATATATATATATATATATATATATATATATATATATATATATATATGGGGGATGATTCTCACACACACTTTTTTGATCCTCAGACACCAATTGAGTATTATTAGAAGAGTAAAAGGTTAAAATAGGTGTGTGAAGATCAAAAAAGTGTGTGTGAGAATCATCCCCCTATATATATATATATATATATATATATATATATATATATATATATATATATATATATATATATATATATATATATATATATATAGATATAAAGGGATACGTAACATTTTTGGGATAAGGGGATAAGTAAAATTTGCTTTTTATATCTTTTACATTAGAGCTCCGATTAAAAAAAAATTGTGATTAACTAACATCGTGTGGATTCATAATTTTTTTTTTTCAACAGGAGCTTAAAATGCATGTGATGTATGTTAACGTGTTTTAAGGTCTTTTTTTTTAGAATTTAGCCCGATTTAGAGTTTAGGATTTAGGGGTTGGAGTTTGGGGTTTAGTGTACCCTAAACCCTAAACTCCAAACAGTTCGTATTAAAAACTCGTTCTAAATCCTAAATCTAAACCTTAAACTCTAATTGCTAAACCCTAAATACTGTTTTTCATTAATCAAAAGTCATTTTTTTGTTAACTTACAGATGATGCATGAACAGCAGCTAAAATGCATTAAACATCAACTAACATGCATCAGATGTATTTAAGGATCCAGTTAAAAAAATTATTTTTTTTTCTCAATCTGCACAATGAAAATAGATACTAGCAATTTTTTTTATTTTTTTATTTTAAATCGGAGCTGTAGAACTAAAGATATAAAAATCACAAAATCACTTATCCCTTATCTCAAAAATGTTACTTAGCGCTAGATCATTCCCATATATATATATATATATATATATATATATATATATATATATATATATATATATATATATATATATATATATATATATATATATATATATATCTTAGTTTAGTATGATACTTTACATAGTTAACTAGTTTAATACATGCAATCTTGCGGGTTTGAAATAGAAATTTTTTATTGGATTCGTTATTATGGTAACATACATATATACAAATGACATTGTACGAGCATTAACAAGACTATTTTCCCAAACACTTTGGCGTTTCAACTCTCCAAATAAAGTAGGCATAATTTCTTTGTTTTAAATGGCAGAGGAGTTTACAGTTTTAAAGTGGTTCAGAATTGAGTTTAAAGTAATTAGCAAACTAATATTTATAGCATCAACAACGAATTGACATTCATTGATAGTTCAAAAGGAAACATGGTGATAGTATGACAAAAAGTAATCACGCAACATAAACTTATAGTTTAGGATCAAAGATCCACTCAAAAATACATGCAAAGTATTGTTTATTTTGAATCAGAATGTACTGTTACGTTTAAATCATAATATTATATTATACAAAACTAATAAACTTATCATTAAGAAGTCAGTTCTAATCTATTGGTCTTCATTTTTCATTAGTTATCTTAATGTACCCATATTTTTGACAAATTTGTTTTTTTTTTTCTTATAGAACCAGTCATTCTCGACTGAATTTGGGTCCCATAAAATCATATATAATCCCTTAGGCATGACTATTGAGAAGTAGACACTTCCACCTTTCTATAGATAGATTATTTGTCGAAAACGTAGTTATGATTTAAAATTAATGACCTTACGAATCAGCCTCCCAAAACAAATACTGCAACGCTGTGCTCTGACCTTGTGCCGTTATCAGCATAGGATCAGCAAAAACGTCTCATTTTTTTACTCATTTTAAACCTCTTTAGACTCGACAAACCCATACATATCCTATATCATTTCGAAGCTCGCCGGGTCTACTTTCTGTCAAACCTAATCATTTTCAACTTGAGAGCCCGCAAAGTAGGATCGAGAGTCATTTGACACTTTTGCTAAAAAAAAATAAAATGTTCAATTCACAACTCAAATTCCCAATCACAATTCCTGAGCATGCCAAGTTCATGTTACAAGTCCAAAATGACATTTGTAAATAATTTGATTGTATATGTTTGTCCAGATATTATTGTCATATGCCTATATGAACACATATATTCTTTGTAGGGTTGTTGACTTGCAACCCTTGAGTATAAACACTAAGATTGGTGTTGAGAAAAAATCTATCAAGTTTAGACTACGGAATACCAAGTAATTTTGAATGCACTAAATGTGATTCTGAAGTTGAAATATCTCCCAAGTGAGTTTCACCAGGATTGATAATGAAGCGACCCGTCCTAATCCATCCAGACGAAGTCCATATCGATTACAAACGATTCACAATAGTTGATTACATCGCGAGGTACTTGACCTCTATATGATACATTTTACAAACATTACATTTCGTTTTTAAAAGACAAGCTTAAATCGGGATTTTTACACCATTGCTATTGAGATTGAGACTACAAAACTCGTAAATTTGCAAACCTGTTGGTTTCAGGGGATTTGTTGTACAACTTCGCATGTGAAGTGTCATATATAACTGTTTTTGCAGACAACATAAGATATATTTTCCCATTCACTTTGCTTAGTGAAAAAAACAGCGCATCATAAAGTTAAAGAATTTTTCATTATCAAAACACAAAAAAGAAAACATATTGTTCATTTCCAATCTTATAAAAAACAGATGATACATCTTCACCATTGTCAATAATAACTCCATTGAAAAGAAGTAAAGCTCCTCATTAGAGGCTTTGTTATCACCGATTTTCGATCTCTTGATTATTTCTTGACACTCAATCGCCATCTGTTTTGCCATGTCGTTATCCACATCAAAATGCAAGAGTTCTCGTTCATTGTTATCATCATTGAGCCTCATATTTTCTTTACAATCTCTCTGTAGACAATTGCATGATCATGTTATAGCATATTCGTGTATTATTTAGTTGTTAGAGAAAACATAAGACAAATATACTGGATTTTAAACATAGAAATGGGATTAAACTCTACGCTTTCAACAAAAACGCCACCACTGCCACAGTAATAACGCGAAATGCTCTCAAGTGAAACATCAAAATCAAAACTTTCCTTGTTATTCCAAAACCGAAACAATTCGACCATCAACCAGTCACTTCCAGCTTTCCACTTTGCGAAATACGCATTTAAAGTTTCACCTGAATTATTGTATTTTAAATTCACATATACAGGTCGACTAGAAACCTTTCTTCGATCACAAAATTTGAACACTATGTAAGCTCCATACAACGTTTCAGGGGTTAAAAATTGAGTTTTAAAATAAATTCCAATATTCAGTGTTGAGATATTTGATATCTTTGCCATCTTCGAAAACCTACACACATATATATAAAAACATAAACATCACAATATTAGTAAGTGTATTGGAAAAACATATGGAATACGATTTCACATTTTCCCTAGTGAAACTGTGAAAAGGTGCAGGGTTAGCATTATTAGTTCCTCATACTTATCATGATAGTAAAAGAGTTTAAAATAACTTTAAGTTTCAATCTGCTATAAATAAGCGAGCTTTTAAAAGAAAGAGCTAGACCTTGAACTTCGAATCGGTCTCCACTTAACATTTACGTAAGAAAACTTTGTTGCTGATACCATTCCGTTTTTCAATCCATCTGTGTTTATCGAGAACCACTGTTTTCAAATAAAAGACCATTAGATTATATAAGCGGCATATGATTGTATAAAATGTACTTCAAAATTGTTATGCAACGTATGGTATATATATATATATATGTACATATATATATATGTATATATATATATATGTACATATATATATATATATACATATATATATATGTACATATATATATAAATATATATGTACATATATATATATGTACATATATATATATATGTACATATATATATAAATATATATGTACATATATATATATGTATATATATATATATGTACATATATATATATATATGTACATATATATATATATATATATATATATATATATATATATATATATATATATATATATATGTACATATATAGATATATATACATATATATATATATATATATATATATATATATATATATATATATATATATATATATAACCAATCTATAGAAAACATCTAATAGTTAAATAGATTTAATCATAAATCTTTCTTTGTTTAGTACGATTCCCAAAGAGAAGAGGGAATAGAGATCTTTCTTGGTTCGTATAATTAGTCGTTGTTTCTATGTTAAACTCGTATTTTTCACATGGTTGATATTCGAACCGAAGGCTTTTATCTTTTAAAGCTAATGTTGACGTTGATATTTAAAGTACAAATAGAATTCAAGTGAACCTCGCAAATAGTAGTAACAACGGCAACTAAAATTTGAATTCACTGTTGAAAATTCCATCTTTGATTAGGTGCTATCTCAGTCCACCCACGAAGCTGTTCCTTCAAAACATAAAACGAAAAACCATTAAACTGTTCGAATAAAAACAATAATAAAAAAGCATGATCAAGCAGGGTGTTTCGGGAAAACCAATTAACATAATCCTTCATGCTGATTTTGAAAAGAACTTCCAGGCCGCCAAATATATATATATATATATATATATATATATATATATATATATATATATATATATATATATATATATATATATATATATTATGATGACCCGGAAATTTCCGACCAAATTTAAATTTAATCTTTATGTGTTTCCGACACGTTAAGCAAAGTCTGTGATATTAAAATCTAAAACTTTGAACTGTGTTCAAGTATACATTTAACCCTTGACTATTCCCGACGATTCACGAACCACTATTTGTAAATAGTTATGTGTGAATATATATATATATATATATATATATATATATATATATATATATATATATATATATATATATATATATATATAATAATTGAAAATATAATTCGAAACATTATATGTTACTAAAACAAATTATGTAAAATAAAATAAAAATAGAATATTATAAAAATTATTATTTACCACATAACTATATATAAATAAAGTATAGTAAAAATAGATATTTAATGATTGTTATACTCGTTTAATGTTCCGATTGATATTAAGAAAGTTAAATTCAAACTGACATGATTTTAAAACAAACGGTGACCCGAAAATGAGTTATATAAATTTTAGACTTATTAATAATATATTTAGAAGTTATTTGTTGAATTTTAAAACTTTTTATATTTTACTTGGGGTTGGGAGTGAATAACTAATGTAATTTTTATCTAATAATTAATGATCGAATTGTATACCATAATGACTAAATTAATTAAATATATTTACTCTAAAAATTTAGGATTTTTCTGTGTGCATTTATCCACCACTAATTATCAACGGTGTACGAAATAATAGTCGATGGAAAATGTGTCGGTAGGATAAAGCAAAAGATAGGTTGTTTTTCTATTAACTTACTGTATCTGATTTTCGTTTGATTGAATCAATCATGAGATATTTTTATTATTCTATTATTTATTTGACTTATATGTCACAATATACATAAATAAACATAAGGCTTATGTATACAGATATAGATGGAAGTAGCAGAGATAAAACCCACATCTTTACTATCACCACTTGTTCATGATCTCATTCGATTGTAAAAACACACAAAAACCCAATTTACTTAAAAGTTAATGTTTTTATTCGGTTACTAAACTAAAACGCCACTAGTCACCATCTTTTCTCTATATTGACACATACATACATGTTTACATATAAACCATGGAAGTCCATCAACCATAATCACCACCACTCCTCAAACCCATCAGCAAAGCACCCTTGAGTTGCTCGAACAAATATATCTGCCTGATTGCTGTTCTAGTCCAGCTCGAAACAAGATCACAACCATCATCGAACTACATGCCTTCGTTAATGCTACAGTTCCATCGTTCAGCTGGGACTGCAACAGTTGCTGCAGCCTCAAATCGTTATTATGGATTGAACAAAGCTCACCAAACTAACCTACAATTGTTATATTCTATTTCTGATTTGAGATCCTACTGTTTGCAGTTCGAACACGATCACCTGCAATCCCAGGTTTTGCTGCTGTAATCGTTACTGTTTTTTTGTTATTTCGAACTATCACTACCACCATGAAATCATCATCAATCACCATTATGAAACCCATTTCTTTTGTTCAACATTGTTGTTGCTTTTGCTCCTGTTTCATACGCACAAATCACCACCCAACTTGCTGCTACTTCAGTTATTATTTTTTTTCTTTCCATCGTGTTGCATATATTTTTTTTTTTTTGATTTGTTGGTAAACACATGATAAAGCAAATAACCCACTTATTGATTTGTAATTATTAAAGATAACGATTCATGGTTGTTGCTGTGTCCCATTTTCTGAAACCCACCACAAATTGGAATGATAATCTATATTATTGTTTTAAATCTCCACATGTCATGAACTCATTAAAAAGTTTATATGTTGAGCTTCCCCTTTCTGTTACGAAACCCAAACACAAACATAGACCATGAATATAAAGTTTTGTAGGGCCGTGAGCTTAAATTGTATTGGGCCGTGTTGGTTTGTAAATGCTGGGCTGAGACACTAGTCTCATTTCATTTTTATTTTGGGCTGAATAAATGGGTATATGAAACGGTGTAGTCAAGATTCAGGGCCGGCCCAATATGGGAGCAAGGTGAGCAAGTGCTCAGGGCCCAATATTTTTGGGGGCCCAATATCTTTTACGAAATTAGTAAGCCCAATATTATTTAAGAAGTCCAAAGAAAAATCAGGGACAAGCAAGACCAGTACAGCTTTAGTTCATTTCAACTTATAGACCACCCATCTTTAGTTTATAGGATATATTTTCTTGTTCAGGTAGCGATGTGGGAAACAAAACACTAGTTAAACACACTAGCTTATAAAACACTATCTTATGTCATTTACATACGGATAAATTGTGGACGTGGTTTTACTAACCTATTGAATAAAATATAATGGAGTAATAAATTAATATTTATAAACTTTATAGTTATATTTTATTTATTTAATACAAACTAAGGAAGAATCTTTGGATCAAAGAACAAGTAACCCTGTGAAGTGATGTCAATTGTCACAAAAGGCTATGCAATTTATTTTTAATTAACAAATTGATTCATTGAACAAAGTAAGAGTAATAATCTTTAGCAAATTTTTAAATATTAATATGACGTTAATTGTCGTTTTTTAATTAACTTATATTATTTGTTAGGGTCTAGGGGCCTTTTTTTCTGTTCACTCAGGGCACTCAAATTTTCGGGACCGGCCCTGTCAAGATTGATCACGAAAACGAAGAATGATGATGAACGAGGTCGTAGACGAAGGAGTTAAAAGAAGATGATGATTATTAGGATTGTGATTATGATGAACATAAGAATGAAAAAGATAATGATGATAGGATGATCATGGAAGAAGATATAGTTAATGTAGAATAATTATGGGTATTGTTTTAGAGAAGAAAGGGAAAACAGAATCATACGGTTTATATATTATAAGTAGGGAATAAAAACAGATTAATTGAAATGGCAGAATGGTTAAAGTGTTGTTAGTGTGAACGAGAGGTCTTGTGTTCAATCCTGGTCTGCTGCATTTTTTTCATGTTTATCTAAACAGACTCAGGTCAAGCCCATTGGACTTGATTATGTATTTGTTGGGCCGATTTCCCTTCTATTGGGTTAAGTGATCTCGGTTGGGCCGAATTAGAAATAGGCCAAACTTTTGCGGACTTAAAATGGATATAAGGTTTAATAAATTTAAGATATAAGTTATTTTAGAAAATAGTAAATGGAGCAGACGATTAAGGGTGTGGGTGCTTAAGCAAGAGGTCGAGGGTTCGAGTTTCGGCGGTGGCATTCTTTTTTTGTTGAGCTTTTCTTCAAAGGTTGTATCTCCTTATTTGTTATTATTATTATTATTATCATTATTATTATTATTATCATTAATATTAGAAATTGTAGCATTTTATAATTATTAGTATATTTATTATTATTATGGCTAGGTTAATTATTAGTAATACCATAATAAGGCAATTACATATTAGTATCATTAAATGAGTATTATTAACATGACTATAAATATTATTATCATCGTTAACAGAATTACTAACATTATTATATTATTAACAAATAATAAGTATTATAATCTCTTTTACCACTATTAATATCATTTTAGTATTAACTATAATTATTAAGATAAAAATGATATATTTAATACATAACATAACAAAATTAATATTTTTGTATACAAAAATGAATATATGAAATCTATATATATTATTAATATAAAAATGATATAACTAATACATTTATATGTGTTCAATTACAATCGTGAATATTAATAAATATACAAATGATATAGGTTCGTGAATTCGAGGCCAACCCTGCATTGTTCAGTTGTTTAATGTCGTTATATGTATTTTTACTACAAAATACATTAGGTGAGTTTCATTTGCTCCCCTTTTACTCTTTACATTTTTGGGGCTGAGAATACATGCAAATGTTTTATTAACTGTTTTACAATAATTATATGCGTGAGTTTCATTAATCCCTTTTTAAATGCTTTTGCAATATATATTTTTGGGACTGAGAATACATGCACCGTTTTTATAACTGTTTTACGAAATAGACACAAGTAATTGAAACTACATTCTATGGTTGAATTATCGAAATCGAATATGCCCCTTTTTATTAAGTCTGGTAATCTAAGAATTAGGGAACAGACACCCTAATTGACGCGAATCCTAAAGATAGATCTATCGGGTCCAACAAGCCCCATCCAAAGTACCGGATGCTTTAGTGCTTCGAAATTTATATCATGTCCGAAGGAGGATCCCGGAATGATGGGGATATTCTTATATGCATATTGTGAAAGTCGGTTACCAGGTGTTCAATCCATATGAATGATATTTTTGTCTCTATCCATGGGACGTATGATTATGAGAAATGGAAGTACGAAATCTTGTGGTCTATTAAAATTATGAAATGATTATTTATGTTAAACTAATGAACTCACCAACCTTTTGGTTGACACTTTAAAGCATGTTTATTCTCAGGTACGAAAGAAATCTTCCGCTGTGCATTTGCTCATATTAGAGATATTACTTGGAGTCATTCATGACATATTTCAAAAGACGTGGCATTCGAGTCATTGAGTTCATCAAGACCATTATTAAGTCAAATGTGTTTTGTAATGGTATGCATGTTATCAACTTTCACTGAAATGAAAGTTTGTCTTTTAAAAACGAATGCAATGTTTGTAAAATGTATCATATAGAGGTCAAGTACCTCGCGATGTAATCAACTGTTATGAATCGTTTATAATCGATATGGACTTCGTCCGGATGGATTAGGACGGGGCGCTTCAGTTGGTATCAGAGCGGTGGTCTTAGCGAACCAGGTCATGCATTAGTGAGTCTAACTGATAGTCGTTAGGATGCATTAGTGAGTCTGGACTTCGACCATGTCTGCATGTCAAAAGTTTTGCTTATCATTTTTTGTCGGAAATCATCTATTTATCATCCTTAGGAAATTACCTGCTTATCATTCTTAGTCTAGACACATCTTACTGCAATGATTGCATGAATAGTGTATAGATAAAAATTCGTATCTTAGCGTATCTACTAATTCATATCTTAGCATATCTTGTACTGTAGACTTTGTCTGACAACTTCCATAGATTCCTCCGTAACTTATAGGATTTTAGTATTATATATGCATATGTAAATTATGTATTGTAGAGTACTAATCTAAATCATATAACCTATTTCTTATCGAAAATCCTTCATCTGATCGTACGAGATGAATCCCTCAACCAGTTCGAGTCCCTCGGATTTCGATAGCTATTCCGATGGTTATTCCGACAGCTATTCCGATATAGAGTTTCACCTAAGCTCCGAAAACAGTGCACCAGAATGAATCAACCAATCATCAATCCCCAATTCATCTGATGGGTTCGTAGTTGACTTAACTGATGGAGACGAGAAGAAGGCGATCCTTTCCACCCACCAACCGAATTTACCTCTTGGCAATGAACCTGAAGCACTTACCGGCGAACCAGTCTGAAACACCATTTTCACCCCCATTTCCCGAATGTCTCATCACGATTGTATTCTATCTAAAATTCTAAACCTTATTCATCCGCTCGTACCGACCGACAATCATCCCGGAATAATAGAAGAAGTCAACGAACTTCGCGCTCGAGTAATCAATCTGGAGAATATGGTGCAAAAAATTACCAGCTTCAACAACATCACCGGCACCAACAGTACCATCAATAACAACACCAGTACCATCAACAACCCATGCCTCGACGTCTCATTCTATACCTTGAGTACAATTATCGTTCTACGTATCGTTCTACATCATTTATCTTCGTTCGACATGGCGATTATGTAATCTCTAATGTTTTAGAGATTATATATTCTTATTCTAACAGTAAATCAAAAAAGTTTAATATCATATTGACTCGTTAAATCCATGATTATATTTGAAGAAAATATATATGTATATATATTTTCATAAAGATTGTAATTAAAAATTCTTGTGTACAAACTGTTAATGGTGAAAATATTTTAACGGGTAGGTAATACCCGATGAATATTTAGATTTCACATTAATAAGTTACACTGTACATTCTTCGAATCTAATTCAACAGTCATTTACTATCCTACTTACGTCCACCGATATACAAATCCGTTCACCACAGAATAACCATATTCATCCAATTTCATATTTGGATTTTGATTTATCAAAAATCAAGTGGCATAATGAAGGAAACATTTGACAAAATAAAATTTGTTAGAAACAAACAAATTAACTATGAGAAATTTTGTTAAGAATCCACACTAACTGTTCCTAACTAATTGTTCCCAGCTAACTGATTACACTTTATTTATAGCAATTTAATTATCGCAATTTACATTCTCGTAATTTTATTTATCGTCATTTAATTTCTGTTATTTATTTTACGCACTTTAAATATCGGGACACGCGTACAAGATTTTGACATATCATATCGACGCATCTATATATATTATTTGGAGTAACCATAGACACTCTATATGCAGTAATGATCGAGTTCTCTATATAGGGTTGAGGTTGATTCTATAATAATATATATACTTTGAGTTGTGATCGAGTCTGAGACGAATACGGGTCACGATACGTATTAATTAATTCGAATATTATATATTAAACTATATAACAATTATTGAATTGCTAACTATGGACTATCGACTGTGGACTAATAACATTGGACAATTAAAATGAATTAAAATATTGATTATAACATATGAAACTAAACAATTCTTCAAGTTTGCCACTTGATTTCATCTTAAACCTCATTTGTATCTTGACAATTACAATCTGCGTTCAAACCTTTCATGATTCTTGAAAACACCTCAATCGAAGGGACGAACTAACCGCACTTCATCTATAGAAGAAAAGATTGATGCATATAGTTATGCACCTGAAAACATTCGGAACCTGAGTAAACGTTTACCACGTATCTGTGCTAGCTCCTTTAGTGTTATTATTACCCAAAATAACTTGATAATCCCTTTTCAAAGTAGCAAATTTTATCACAGCTCCATCAAGTCAACATCGACTTTTCGTTCGAAACAACCTTATTATAACCTTGATATATATGCGTGCTCTTTTATTGTTACCAGGGAACCTTTTATATTCTACCATATTACCAACAGACATACCAGTAATCTCGTTGCTCTTTGGTTTAAATCCCTCCGACAAATCACTACTTTTATCTATTGAAGTCTCATCATATTCTCATCTGCATCTGGTAACGAGAATTGCCATACCAATTACCTGGAATCAAAAAATCTGTATTGTGAGCCTCGCAACGTTTCCACATCAATAGTTATATGTAAATATATAACATTTATCTCTTAGAATTATGATCTTTCATCTGAAATCCTGAAAAGCACTCAGTCTACAAATCAAATACTCTGAATATTGAAAAAGCTGAATGAAGCAGCAGAAACCATAGACAACCGTAAACAACCTTAATCGTCAAAAGTTGATAATAAAGAATTGTAGGTTGGCAAAGCTCAGAAAAAGTTTGAAACTGAAAAACTGATTGAGCAAACTATGAAGGAAGCCTTGGACAAATCACAAAGAATAAGTTTGACTTCAAAGAATCTAAATGATTCAGTATCTGCTGAAGTCATTAACGAATACCTTGCTTTTGACTCCAAACTCTTGCGGATAAAATTTTTCTTCATCATCCTTCGATATTAGAAATTCCAAGATATCAGCGTATCTTTCATTATAAATATCCTCCATATTTTTGAAGATATTTTCATAACTATTCTTATCTGAAATCATTAATCTCTTTGTGCTATCAGTGTTGCATCATATAGAAACTGTTAGTTTCTATATTTTGTAAACTTTAGAGCTTAAAATATGAATGTTATTGAAGTAATGTTGGGAACTGATGCATGAGTTAGTATAATATAATGACACTTGATCAACGTGATTATATTACATTAAGTCATGCTGAGTTTCTAATGGGACGCGATGATTCACAGATTATAACGTCATCATGTGCCATGTTACATAACTCTTTCATTATGCTTAACTTCTGAACATATCAAGAAAATATATTCTTGGTAGTTCTATTCTCAGTGATTCAGGTAATTTGACAAAACAAATCGTCCTACTACCTTTCCTTTCTACCTTGTATATTATGATAATTCGAAACTCCATACCTATGAATTCTGGACCGCTACTTGCGAAAAGTAAACAAAAGCATGAAGCTCCGAAATAGAAAAGGGGTATAAATAGCAGCAAATAAGAGAGTGCATTAACTGTGGATGAAAATGATTATAGGAGACAGGAGCAGGGACATTGAAATAAAAGGGAAGACATAAAACTCAACAACAACCCAGAAATTACAAACCGTGGATATTAATACGAATAATAATATAAAGACACGGTATAATTAAGAATAGTATCACCCCAAGGTTATATTAAACAGATTTTCTGGTGGAAGATTAAAAAGAAGGATGACAGAAATGATAATTAGGAAAATATTAGGGTTTAGAATTGGATTAAGCATTTTCATAATCTTTTGATTATGGGAATTGAGTATAGGAATGGTGAAAATAAGGGGGACGGAAGAGGTTAAATAATAATGGAAGTATCAGACAGAGTAATCGAGGCGGATCACCGTATTTAATTTTAGAGATCCTAAATTTTCTTATTCACCGAAGAATCAAATCTTTTAGATTTCTAAGATTTTCTTCAAATTCCTTGAATTCCGGAATTCAACCAAGACAACGTCAAAAGTTATGACGCACTTCATTATCTAGATTCAACCTTGACTTTTTCAAAAGTTAAGACGAACCTTATTCTCTGAATTCAACCATGACTAGTCAAAGTTATGATGAAGCTTGTCTTTCTCATTTCACTCTTTTGTGATAGCTACATTCGTACTCTTCGAATAATCGAATTGTTTTATCTGTATTACTTAATAATGATAAAACTCTATTTCTCAACTAATAACCGTCATGAAAATATTTTTATTGTTAACCATGACCAACTCACTCAAATTTCGGGACGAAATTTCTTTAACGGGTAGGTACTGTGATGACCCGGAAATTTCTGACCAAATTTAAATTTAATCTTTATGTGTTTCCGACACGTTAAGCAAAGTCTGTGATATTGAAATATAAAACTTTGAACTGTGTTCAAGTATACATTTAACCCTTGACTATTCCCGACGATTCACGAACCACTATTTGTAAATAGTTATGTGTGAATATATATATATATATATATATATATATATATATATATATATATATATATATATATATATATATATATATATATAATAATTGGAAATATAATTCGAAACATTATATGTTACTAAAACAAATTATGTAAAATAAAATAAAAATAGAATATTATAAAAATTATTATTTACCACATAACTATATATAAATAAAGTATAGTAAAAATAGATATTTAATGATTGTAATACTCGTTTAATGTTCCGATTGATATTAAGCAAGTTAAATTCAAACTGACATGATTTTAAAATAAACGGTGACCCGAAAATGAGTTATATAAATTTTAGACTTATTAATAATATATTTAGAAGTTATTTGTTGAATTTTAAAACTTTTTATATTTTACTTGGGGTTGGGAGTGAATAACTAATGTAATTTTTATCTAATAATTAATGATCGAATTGTATACCATAATGACTAAATTAATTAAATATATTTACTCTAAAATTTGGGTTTTTTCTGTGAGCATTTATCCACCACTAATTATCAACGGTGTACGAAATAATAGTCGATGGAAAATGTGTCGGTAGGATAAAGCAAAAGATAGGTTGTTTTTCTATTAACTTACTGTATCTGATTTTCGTTTGATTGAATCAATCATGAGATATTTTTATTATTCTATTATTTATTTGACTTATATGTCACAATATACATAAATAAACATAAGGCTTATGTATACAGATAGATGGGAGTAGCAGAGATAAAACCCACATCTTTACTATCACCACTTGTTCATGATCTCATTCGATTGTAAATACACACAAAAACCCAATTCATAATCCATGCTACTACTACTTAAAAGTTAATGTTTTTATTCGGTTACTAAACTAAAACGCCACTAGTCACCATCTTTTCTCTTTATTGACACATACATACATTTTTACATATAAACCATGGAAGTCCATCAACCATAATCACCACCACTCCTCAAACCCATCAGCAAAACACCCTTGAGTTGCTCGAACAAATATATCTGCCTGATTGCTGTTCTAGTCCAGCTCGAAACAAGATCACAACCATCATCGAACTACATGCCTTCGTTAATGCTACAGTTCCATCATTCAGCTGGGACTGCAACAGTTGCTGCAGCCTCAAATCGTTATTATGGATTGAACAAGGCTCACCAAACTAACCTACAATTGTTATATTCTATTTCTGATTCGAGATTCTACTATTTGCAGTTCGAACACCATTAATCATCACTCAACGATCACCTGCAATCCCAGGTTTTGCTGCTGTAATCGTTACTGTTTTTTTGTTATTTCGAACTATCACTACCACCATGAAATCATCATCAATCACCATTATGAAACCCATTTCTTTTGTTCAACATTGTTGTTGCTTTTGCTCCTGTTTCATACGCACAAATCACCACCCAACTTGCTGCTACTTCAGTTATTATTTTTTTCTTTCCATCGTGTTGCATATATATATATTTTTTTTTTTTGATTTGTTGGTAAACACATGATAAAGCAAATAACCCACTTATTGATTTGTAATTATTAAAGATAACGATTCATGGTTGTTGCTGTGTCCCATTTTCCGGAACCCACCACAAATTGGAATGATAATCTATATTATTGTTTTAAATCTTCACATGTCATGAACTCATTAAAAAGTTTATATGTTGAGCTCCCCCTTTCTATTACGAAACCCAAACACAAACATAGACCATGAATATAAAGTTTTGTAGGGTCGTGAGCTTAAATTGTATTGGGCCGTGTTGGTTTGTAAATGCTGGGCTGAGACACTAGTCTCATTTCATTTTTATTTTGGGCTGAATAAATGGGTATATGAAACGGTGTAGTCAAGATTGATCACAAAAACGAAGAATGATGATGAACGAGGTCGTAGACGAAGGAGTTAAAAGAGGATGATGATTATTAGGATTGTGATTATGATGAACATAAGAATGAAAAAGATAATGATGATAGGATGATCATGGAAGAAGATATAGTTAATGTAGAATAATTATGGGTATTGTTTTAGAGAAGAAAGGGAAAACAGAATCATACGGTTTATATATTATAAGTAGGGAATAAAAACAGATTAATTGAAATGGCAGAATGGTTAAGGTGTTGTTAGTGTGAACGAGAGGTCTTGTGTTCAATCCTGGTCTGCTGCATTTTTTCCTGTTTATCTAAACAGACTCAGGTCAAGCCCATTGGACTTGATTATGTATTTGTTGGGCCGATTTCCCTTCTATTGGGTTAAGTGATCTCGGTTGGGCCGAATTAGAAATAGGCCAAACTTTTGCGGACTTAAAATGGATATAAGGTTTAATAAATTTAAGATATAAGTTCTTTTAGAAAATAGTAAATGGAGCAGACGATTAAGGGTGTGGGTGCTTAAGCAAGAGGTCGAGGGTTCGAGTTTCGGCGGTGGCATTCTTTTTTTGTTGAGCTTTTCTTCAAAGGTTGTATCTCCTTATTTGTTATTATTATTATTATTATCATTATTATTATTATTATCATTAATATTAGAAATTGTAGCATTTTATAATTATTAGTATATTTATTATTATTATGGCTAGGTTAATTATTAGTAATACCATAATAAGGCAATTACATATTAGTATCATTAAATGAGTATTATTAACGTGACTATAAATATTATTATCATCATTAACAGAATTACTAACATTATTATATTATTAACAAATAATAAGTATTATAATCTCTTTTACCACTATTAATATCATTTTAGTATTAACTATAATTATTAAGATAAAAATGATATATTTAATACATAACATAACAAAATTAATATTTTTGTATACAAAAATGAATATATGAAATCTATATATATTATTAATATAAAAATGATATAACTAATACATTTATATGTGTTCAATTACAATCGTGAATATTAATAAATATACAAATGATATAGGTTCGTGAATCCGAGGCCAACCCTGCATTGTTCAGTTGTTTAATGTCGTTATATGTATTTTTACTACAAAATACATTAGGTGAGTTTCATTTGCTCCCCTTTTACTCTTTACATTTTTGGGGCTGAGAATACATGCAAATGTTTTATTAACTGTTTTACAATAATTATATGCGTGAGTTTCATTAATCCCTTTTTAAATGCTTTTGCAATATATATTTTTGGAACTGAGAATACATGCGCTGTTTTTATAACTGTTTTACGAAATAGACACAACTAATTGAAACTACATTCTATGGTTGAATTATCGAAATCGAATATGCCCC
The DNA here is from genome assembly GCF_046630445.1 of Rutidosis leptorrhynchoides. Classification (NCBI taxonomy): domain Eukaryota; kingdom Viridiplantae; phylum Streptophyta; class Magnoliopsida; order Asterales; family Asteraceae; genus Rutidosis; species Rutidosis leptorrhynchoides. The sequence continues at coordinate 246,305,871 of NC_092339.1, read as the reverse complement.
TTTTTATTAAGTCTGGTAATCTAAGAATTAGGGAACAGACACCCTAATTGATGCGAATCCTAAAGATAGATCTATCGGGTCCAACAAGCCCCATCCAAAGTACCGAATGCTTTAGTGCTTCGAAATTTATATCATGTCCGAAGGAGGATCCCGGAATGATGGGGATATTCTTATATGCATATTGTGAAAGTCGGTTACCAGGTGTTCAATCCATATGAATGATATTTTTGTCTCTATGCATGGGACGTATGATTATGAGAAATGGAAGTATGAAATCTTGTGGTCTATTAATATTATGAAATGATTATTTATGTTAAACTAATGAACTCACCAACCTTTTGGTTGACACTTTAAAGCATGTTTATTCTCAGGTACGAAAGAAATCTTCCGCTGTGCATTTGCTCATATTAGAGATATTACTTGGAGTCATTCATGACATATTTCAAAAGACGTGGCATTCGAGTCATTGAGTTCATCAAGACCATTATTAAGTCAAATGTGTTTTGTAATGGTATGCATGCCGTAAACTTTCACTGAAATGAAAGTTTGTCTTTTAAAAACGAATGCATTGTTTGTAAAATGTATCATATAGAGGTCAAGTACCTCGGGATGTAATCAACTGTTATGAATCGTTTATAATCGATATAGACTTCGTCCGGATGGATTAGGACGGGGCGCTTCATATATATATATATATATATATATATATATATATATATATATATATATATATATATCGTTAGTAGCTTATTGGAAGGTAGTAGCAGCAAATGCATAAAGAAGAGCATGCTCACATCAGTTATTAACGAATTAAATCAAATTCTCTAAATTCACTATTCTAAAGAATCAGATCATTTATGTATCAAACTTTTAGAAAATGTTAAAGATGATTCAAACAAAGAATTAGATCACAGCCTGACCCATATCAAAAGGGTTACCCATTTTGACCGGTTTTGCCCAAATATGTCCATTTTACCATCCCTAGCACTTCAAACAATGAATTAGCAGCGATGTTCTATGATAAAGGTAAAGCGTGAAATCTATTTAATTGCCTCTAAATCTTTGACATGGTACATCAACGGATCAAAGTTTATATAAAAGTGATCTTGAAGATCCTTTGAGCAACGATTAACACATTTAGGGAACAAAAAAGGCTGAAAAGTTTTGCTCGGATTGCGTCGTGCCACAAGCTTGCCTGCACAATATATATGTATAATAAGAAGTTGCATTGCATATTTCACGAGATTCGAATACTCAGTAGTACCTCTAACGAAGAATAACAACATCGTAATTGTTCAATGGAGTTTAAAAAATGATCTAATTCTTTCATGGTTCTTTCAACAACCGATCAGTGAAATAAAGCCCAATTGAACATATTAAATCTAAATCACTTTATCAGCGAAATAAAGTTTGATAAATATTATGGACATAAAGCAATTATATCATAAAACACTATAATCATCATATAATAACCTTCAAACTACACGTAAATATTATGACTTAAGATTGGATAAATATTATGTAACAGTAACTATTAGCACTTGTAAATTCAATTTTACTCTGAAATAAGATTGAAATCCATGATTCTATGTTTCAAATTATCAAATACGAAATACACGAATGTATAGTTGATGGTAAAACCCACAATCAAGAATGTTTTTATGCAAAGAACAACAAAGCGAAAAAATATTAAGAACAAAACACAAATAAAGCATGAATTACCAAATCGGAGAGGCAATCTGATGGAATGTCTCACGCTGCAGGTAAACAAACATTTTGATAGGGTTTCAAATAACACTTGTTGAAATTCATTCATATCACTTGATCCATGTTACTTTCTAATTACCATTGGGAATCCAACTATATACATCTATCTATAAAGTATGAATAATAATGGTTTATAACACACATTTTTGTTTGAAGGATTTAATCGAACAGTTGAATGACTCTTCCTTTATCTCCATATGTGAACATTTCTTATGAACCCTAATTTCTTGGCAAACCTAATCAGATTCAATTTCTGATAAATCATTCCAGATTTATGATCGTGATTTGTGCTCGTGATTTCTGATTTATGATCGTGATTTGTTGCGAGTGATTGTAGGTGTCGATTACAGGAGCAATGTAGGTGTCGATTGAAGGTTGAGAAAACAGGTCTGTATTGTATTTACTTTAGATAAGCCCGCGTGTATTTGTTAATCTAGGGATAATATGGGAAGAAAATTTTAGAGAGTGTAGTTATTGAGTTATAATTAAATCAATGGATCAGAGAATGGTAGGTGATTGTAAATTTCTTGATCTAATGGTTGAGATTAGTGGAAAATTTTAAACATATCTCTATTATGACTTTATTATAATGTATAGAAGGGATATATTATACATGTACAATGACAACGAGTTGTAATTTTTGATTTATGAACAATTATTTATAATAATAATTTATTTACATATTTAACTATAATTATATTAAGTATTATTCTTTTGAAGGACATATAATTATAATTGATAATTAAAATCAAATTATATAGTGGATCTCAGTGTTTTAAAAGAAATATATGTTCTAAGTGACAAATTATTAGTTTGAAATTCTACAACTAAGGTTGCAAAATTCACTATTCGGGGTTAATCAGTTGTAACTTTGAAAGGAGTAATCGGTAATTCGGGGATTAATCGAATTGTACTTTATACATTTAAATATTAAATTTTAAAAATTATATGTGTGAATATAGAAGAAAACCATAAATATAAACAAAAATTTAACATAATTCTTAAAAATTGTTCATTTTATTCAAAAACTATAAAGTTTAAGTTTAAATTCATGTTAGAATGTTAACAAATTTTAACCTTGACCGACTTTGATTACCAAATTCGATTTTGCCCTTCAATTCATGTTAACCGATTAATTAAACAAATTTTGGAAAATCGAAACGGATTACTATCAGAAAAGATTAATCGAAGATTAATCGGCGAGTAATCGGGGTGTCTGCAACTACAACCAACAAAACAACGACAAACATAATGAAATCGTACGTTAACACAATAACTAGAAACAAATTACAACTACCAAGCCGACACATCCGATTAACAAACCAAATCAAACAAGACTAAAACCAAGGTGTTTGAATATGTTGAGTTGATAATCTAGGAGTATTAGCACTCTCGAACACCAATAGATTTGATATCGGATCGGTATTATTGAGTGGTATTTCGGGATCTTCATCTTGATTGTATGGGGTGTTTGGAGTGTTAGACATTTTTAAAAAAATATATATAAGACATATGTAAAGAATGTGTGTTTTTTAGTGAGGGACATGGAAGATTAAATAGAGTATATAAATAGAATAAATAATATTGAGTTTATCTTTATTTAATAAAATCGCAAAGGGCAAAATACAATAAGTTCAAACGGTCAAAAATGCACACCAATCAAATCAGTCTACGTGGTCTAAACATCCGTTGCCTACCCCATTGGATTGCAGCCAACGCCACCGAAACGCGGCCCATCGACGCCTCAATACGCCACCTAGGCACGTTGGATTGCTAACACCTGTCACCACTAGTGTTTCTTACTTCCGATACAAATGGTCTTAGTAATGCACCGCCCATAAGAGTCAATGGGCTTGAGGAAAGATTACACTAATCAGAATAGATACTAATAACATTTATTAAGAAATTATGACATTTTAACTCATTTAACTAAAAAATTTGTGAATGTTTCAAAACATTATTTACAATTCTTAAGATCATTACATTTGAGCCCTTTTCATATATATTACAGTTTGACATAGACGAGCCTTCGAACTATTCGAGCCATATGTGCTCGATTAGTTCGTTTGATTATTAAACGAGTTTTTGAGCTAGTCGGCTCGAATACTAACATTTTTATACTCGACTCGTGAAACTAATCGAACACTATTTTTAGTTTGAATTCGACTCGATTTCGAATTCGACTAGAGTTCGAACTCGTTAAAGCTCAAACTCGAAATAAACAAGCTCGAACTTGAGTAACTCGTTAAAAGCTCGGTTCTTTAACAACCCTAGTGGTGGCAAGAGTTAGCTAAAGTCAGGTCGTTTGCAGGTAGTGACGGGTAAACGGGGATACCCATTTACTTACTAATTCTCGGGTTACCTTATTTTCTCACGGGTATCGAATATCTTTGCTGTTAGTCATTATCATTCACCATTAATCTATTTCAATTTTTTTTTAATAATGCTATTAAAATTGTGTAATAAATTTAAAAGACTAGGGTTTAGGGATTAGAGTCTAGGGTTTAAGGATTAGGGTTTAAGGTCTAGGGTCTATGGTCTAGGGTCTAGGGTTAAAACACTATAGTAATCATTAAACATCTTGTCGTCACCTTGATAATTTTGGAAGATTTAAAGTTGTTTTAGACTCGTTACTTCTGAATGATCACCCGAGTTCACAGCTATTAAAAAATGGTATATATCAAGTTAAAGACGGTAGATTGAAGATCGATAATATTCTTTTATCGTCTAATGGTCACTTTACTCGTCTAACCATCAGGACTAGGAGCCTTCTCATCATCAATATCAAAAATGGTAGCCTTATATTCATCATCATGAATGTATCTAACCATGAATAAAGCATTCTCGTATGATATTCTTCCTAGTAAACAGAGTTTCAGGAGAAGATATAGGTTGAACATCCACAGAGGTACAAAGAACAGACTTGAAATATGGTTTAGGGTTTATGATTTAGGATTTATGGTTTAGGGTTTATGGTTTAAGGATTAGAGTTTAACTTGATTTTCTCCCAATACTATTTTCTAAGAAACTATGTAATGTATATAATGAATACGGGGATTTATTATCATTAATTTAACTTATAACGGGGCCGACAATAGTGGGTGCATCAATTAAACTTAAAAAGGGCCGGGGGATTGATAGTATGTCAGTTACATCATAAATTTGTTTGCAGCAATAGATGATTTCTCTATACATTAATTTGCAATAATAGATGGTTTTTGCTATACTATAAGCATTTTTACAAGATTAAAATCACTCTTTGTGAAGTAACCGGTCTCTTTTGATACCGAATGAAAAATTAAAAATTATATTTATCAAAAATTTCACTTAAACCATTAAAGATATATTTAAGATAAATTATTTTATTGTTGGTGATTTGTGTCACCAATATGATTTAAGTGTAATGGGATTATTTTGTTAACCAAAATAATCTTGATAAATATCGAACAAGTTTGGGAAAGTGTGGAGTGCACACTTGTTTGAACTTATCTTGATTATGACGGGGGTTCGGGGGCAGCGCCCCCGATAGCGGGGTCCAAGGGGTGGTAACCCCTGGCGGGGTCCAAGGGGCAGAGCCCCTGGAAATTTTTTATTTGGGTTAACATCGCTTTATTAAAAATGTGTTAAAATTCGATTTTGACCCGGTTTGACCCAAAATAAAAAAGCCCGGATTTGAGCCTTTTTAGCAGTTATGAAACTGCCGTTCGACAGTTATAGATAGAACTACCATTCGGCAGTTATGGAACTCCCGTTTTGTGCGTAGAGGTGTATACGAAATAGCTATATTTTTACTACGAAATACTATTAAATACGATACAATTTTACACAAGTTATTTATTTATTTATAGAGTGGAAATACCTAAACCTTGCTACAACACTTATAGGTAGTGTACCTAATCGTACAGTAGTGTAGTTTTTAGTAAGTCCGGTTCGTTCCACAGGGATCTAGCTAAGTTTAACGCTATATTTTTAAAACTATATTTGTATAAATATATATATAAATATAAGTAGTATTATTATTATAAAAGGGGTTTTTACCGTTTAATGACCGGTTTGTCGATTTTAAAACTTTAGTCGCAGTTAAAACCTAATGTAAAATATTAAAAATAAATATAACTTAATTTAAAGCGTAAAGTAAATAACGATAAATGAAATTGCAATAAATAAAATGACAATAAATAAAATTGCGATAATTAAAAAAATACGATAATTAAAAGTGCAATTAAATAAAATGACAGTAAATAAAAGTGCGATGAAATATGAAATAAAAGAATTATGCTTATTTAAACTTCCGTAATCATGATGTTTGACGTGTTGATTTTAGTTTATTACCATGGGTTAACTGTCATTTGTCCTGGATTATTCAATATGTCCATCTGGTTTTTGTCCATAACAGTCCATCAGTCATAAATATAAAGTGCGAGTGTCCTCGTCAAATTATCCTTATATCCGAAGTCAAATATTCCAACTAATTGGGGACTTAAACTATAATTACACCAATTTTCCTTGTATGTAATTCACCCCTGTTTTAATAAGTCCATTGACTATTAATCCATTCCCGTATCCGGTTAAATGAACGATTATTAGTACTTATAAATATCCAGCCCATCGTGTCCGATCGAGTGTATGTGGTTATTTATAATTACGTCCAATTGTAAATCTTTATATTAAATTAACGAACTATCATTCAATTAAACAAATATAAAGCCCATTAATAGCCCATAGTCTAATTTCCACAAGTGTCGTTCTTTTGTCCAAACCCCAATTATGGTACAAAGCTCAATTACCCAATCTTAATATTTAGCCCAACATCATGATTATTTTGGCTTAAATAAGCATAATAATAACTTAGCTACGAGACATTAATTTAAAAAGGTTGAACATAACTTACAATGATTAATAATAGCGTAGCGTTACACGAACAGAATTTCGACTTACACACTTACAACATTCGCTAACATACCCTTATTATTAAACTTTAATATTAAAATTATAATTAAAATATAATTATAAATATATATATATATATATATATGAGAGGAGTGAGAGATAGATGATAGAGTACTCCATTCGTCCGAAAAACTGACTTTTTATAGAATGTGGCGTGCTACAGTGATCCATGCGATCGCATGGATCTTGTGCCTTCTGGCCATGCGATCGCATGGCGACTTTTTACAGCTCAGGATCTTTTGTTTGTTTATTTGTCGATGGTTTTATTAAATAATATAATATATATATAATTTTAAGAATTAATTATATATTATATTATATTCATGTGCATAGTTGACTTGCAATTTTTAGGTCCGTTGCGTCGAGCGTTGAGAGTTGACTCTGGTCCCGGTTCCGGATTTTTGAACGTCCTTTCGTACTATTTAATATCTTGTACTTTGTGTTTTGCGACTTGTACTTTGGTAATTTTGAGACGTTTCTCATCAATATTTCGAACCACTTGGATTGTACTTTGTATTTTTTAGCTTTTTGGTCATTTGCGTCTTCAAATCGTCGTTTTCTTCTTTTGTCTTCGCACTTATTTATTTAAACGAATATTACATAAAAATAGAACAATTACAACTAAAAGCTTTACATATTGGAAGGATATTGTGCCTAAATATATGTTCATTTGGAGCACTATCAGTTATTTAGTCTAGTACGTTTAATAAATTTTATATATACAAAAACACATATTCTTTGTTCAATAATTCTGAGTTTTATCTGATTAGAGATTTCGATAGTACCATCGAAATACTTTGATTTGAAAGTGATTACACGACTCTCGAAAATTCGAATTCGAAACTCTAATTAACAACATTTAGCGTTTATCACATTGAAGTATAACTAAAACCAATAAAAAAAATATAGAAGTGTTAATAAGGAATTTTAACAAAATCCCTAAATTCTAAATTCCCTCCTGCTTATTTTTCCAAATTTTTGAATTCTCTCCTTTTATTTTGTTAAATTTTTGAATACCCTCTCATCACATCTCCTTCCATTGATCATCCCAATAGCCTACCAAAACACAGTTGTATGTACTATTTTAGTTATCTAACTAGATTTGTGATCCGCGCTTCGCGGCGGATTAGTGTCATTTTAACGCTACAATATCGCTAGACAGTTTTTGGCCTGAAAGTCATCAAAATGTTGTCCACTCTTTCTAGACCATTTACGCAACGGCCGGCAACTGTTATGGTAATATTCTACTATATAAATGAAAAATATATAAACAACTGGATATATGTTACAGTCTGGGTTGCAATGCTCAATTTAACGACAAAACGAATCAAAACAAATTAAGTTTTGAGGCTTCTAAACAAATTACTTATTCGGCAAAACCTTATGGTCCATATAATTTTAGTAGGTTTTTTAAAAGATAAAAAATCAAATAATATATAGTATATTGAAAAAGGTGATGAAAATATAAAAATATAACTCTTTTTACCTATATTTTTTTAGGCTTCTATTACGATAGGATTGTATTAGTAAGTTAAAAAAAAATGTTACTACAGTATAACGGTACTTTTGTTGACGTGGCGTGGCGTGGTTGGTGGGTGATTATCCATATTTAGTATATATATAAATTATGAATGTACGTTTGATATGAGTATTAATTAGTTATATTTTGATTTATACGGAGTATTTGTTAATAGTGATTTGTAAATATGATATTAAACTAAAGATACTAATTACTCCATATATAAATATTAATACTAAAAGATAGTTTGTAATATACTAATTCAGTAATTTGAGAGGGTGAATATTGAAAAGTTAAAAAAGTATAGGGATAAATGTAAAATATGAAGAAGATTGTGGAGGTGACATGTGGACCAATCATTTGTAAATGGGCTTTTGTATATATAGTAATCTATCTATTTTTAATCTTTTGTTCTTTTTCTATGTCCACAACCTATCCCCAAAAAAACCCTAAACTACCATCGCCATCTTCATCGTTTCATCATTACTTAATCGACGCGATTGTTGATGCCAAATCAAAACCTAGATAACCACTGCCATCGCCAATTTATCAATCTATTTTGAAAACGATTAAGACCTCTTCGTTTTCATATTTTCATTCTCTCCATCAAAAACCTAGATAACCATTGCCAACGCCATAAGCATCTTCTACTGATGGTTTTACTCGGTCGTTATCGATGAATTGTTTCCCTTTTAAAGCTACCGACATGCTGAAAGGTAGGGGTTTATTTTCAATTTGTTTCTTACAATTTAATTTTTACAGTTGCTGGATTAGATAATTTTGTATTCTAAAATTGTTAGGGTTCTTGAAGTATTCCCTAAATACATATAAAATTGGTCTTTTAAGGTTTACGCATTGATGAGCGGAGTTTGTAGCTTGAATCTGTTATAATATTGAATTGTTATTTATGTTTAGAATTTAATCTCTTTGTATTCTGAATATTTAGGGGTTTGTTTTCAATTAGCAGTAACTCAATATAATTCTTCTGTTATGCAGAAACTTAGTGACGAGACAGTCAGCAGCAAACAAGACATTCTGGCTACTCTTCAAGCTTTAGAACATATAACAAAAGATATTCAGACAGTGTATACAGAAGGTGATGGTTCGGATACGAGTAAAAAGATTCATTATGTGTTGGAGATTGCAGGGAGTGATTCAAAATCAATACTCCGTATATGTTTCTAATTGTTGATTTCTAAATTGATTGTCTATTTCGGTCATCAAGTAGTTTCAATATCATTATCACTCTACCAGGTAACCTTCTTTAATGTCTCTCTATCCTTTTCAATTATTGACAATTATTATATACGACTGGTACTTGAAATCTCAAGGCTCGTACATAAGTCGATTAAAAATCATAACTTTGATTTGTGCATCTACTATTTATGCTTAAAGTTAGGTTAAAAAAAGGTATGTTGATAACTTTTGTAAGCCACTAGACTGGTTCATGAGATACTTGAGATTAAGCAGTGGTAGTTACAGATTTTGAAGAGATAAATGTGTCTCAAGATGTCAGCATATGGTCATCAGGTGGAGTGCAAGTATACGGCTCGATGTTTCTTGAGTGCTGAAAGATCAGGTTTGTTTTTTCCCCTGCGATTTTCGGTCGTCAATGTTAGGAAATGTATAGATCGAATGTTTGATTCATTGATTTTTATGTTTAATCTATATGTCATCTTGATTCATTGATTTTTAGTTTCAACAACATGTGTGTCTTTTGAATCTAAAATTTATTATAAATGTTTTTAATTGTACAATCCTTAACAAATAAATCTGATGTCATTTGATAATATGATAATGATGATACAGAATATGGAAGTGCTATTGAAGATGGGAAAGTTCACTGGTATTACATCTGAGTTGGCTCTTCCTGCCGATAAAGCCAATATATCCCAGTATCCAAGCGAGCACCATTGACAGCGCAAGTGATTATTGGCACACCTGGTACAATTAATAAATGGATTGCGGCTAAGAAACTCGGTACATCTCATTTGAAGATTCTCGTGTTTGATGAGGCCGATCGTATGCTTGCAGAGGTAATTGTTTGTTCATGTTTATGTCATAGTAAGAAAACCATGTTGCATGTTTTATTTGCTTACTTGGTAGTCTAGAACCTAGATATTAAGTACCTTAAAGCATTTTCCTACTACACAATTTAAGAAAATGATCATACATGATGATAAGTTGCACGTTTTAGAAGTTGGTAACTTGGTAATGTATCATTTGCTTTTTTGAGGTAATTACAACCAATGTGAGGTACATAGTGTTTCTTGTAGCAATATGGGTGCATATTATGGCTAGTGGTATGTGATAAAAAGAAAAAGGGCAGATATAGAAGAAATATAAAAAATTTGTGAAGGAAATAACATAACATCTACAGATCCACATGACAAATGTAATAAAAATCCAGTTATACTACGAAAATAAAGTAATTACTACTTTTTAAGTTCATCCACTGTTGGCTAATCATTACGGTAAACCTCAAAGTTGCATCCCAGCTCTCTCATATACTAGATATTAAAAAAAGGCGTAATTTTCAGTTTATCTCACTTTCGTACGAGCTCATCAACAAATTGTCCATAGTTACCAAATGTAAAAGATATAAAATTAATATGAAACAGACAAACGTCTTTTTCATATTCTGGCTTAGTTTTTCAAGAATAAAAAAAACCTGGCAGAGGTTATAAGTGAAGCTATCATAATTGTCGATTACTATTATTGGGTTGTCGTTTTTGGCGGTCCCACCCGAGAAGCTTGATTTTCGGGTCGTCAATGTTAGGAAATGTATTTAGTTGGGACTTTCATTTTTTGTTAATGACCTTTTTAACTGCATTGACATCAATTACGATCATGTGAAAGTAGCGACGCTACAGTTCTTGAGTCTTTGAAATCTGATAATTAGTGTTTTGATTATTTCTAAGTGGCTGCTTTCACATTCTGAGATTAATAGATTCGAAGTGTATACTTTGCTTGAAGTATGTGAAGATGTTGCCTTTATATAAATTAAAGGTCATTACATGAATGACTTGAATACTTTGGTGTCATTAGTTGTGAATTTTTTCAATGTAACTAAGCATGATGATGGTGGTCATGATGTGGTATTAATTTACATGGATAACAACATCCTCTGGATCAGCACATAGTATAGCATAGCATGATGTTGTCCAGGTGAATTGCACATTTGTTAATCCTTGCTTTACATAGGAGTCACACAATGTAATGGACTAATGGGTTAACCTTTATTCAGGAATGGAGATAAAAAGCTAACCAAACAGGCAAATGCACAAGTGGTTTCAAGTTTCGACACCACACATGAAAAAATTAGACCTAAGTGGGTTTACGAAAGCATCAGAGATTACATCCGGTCTAATAAGAAAGATAAAGAACATTCTCTGGAATCTCAGATAAAGAACATTCTCTGGAATCTCAAAAGTTAGCATTACAAAACTAATCTAGAGAAGGTTTATAAGTTATATTAACGCGAAGATTTAAAACTAACATATGATTTTTTTTTTTTGTAGGTAGTACCTCTTAATTAAGAGAAGATTGCTTCATGATCCATATACTCGTTCTTATTATTCATGTATTTACTTCTTTATTATTATCACCAAATGTTACTAGATTTTTATATTTGATTTTTTTGTAACTATGTTTACTTCCAGATGAAACATATCTGAGTTCTGAGTTTGCTACTCCGTATTAAATAAAAATCAGTTGTTGGATGTCTATTTCATTTATAGAATTTGTTTGTTTTAATTATAATTTTAATATCATGCCCATGATTATTTTATATTTATCATGACCATTATAGCTGAATTCCGCGACCCAAAAAATCGGTTTCATAATTTTACTTTGAGATTTAAGGACCCTTTTAAAAGGTCCTAATATATGTTTTTAGGACCTTTTTAATGGATCCTAATATATGTTTTAGGACCCATTTATAATGTAAACTAGTTAAAGACCCGCGATTTTGCGGGTTTTATGAAACGGTGATATTTTAAGACAATTTTCAACCATGATAACACTACTTGAAACATGAAACAGAACTTCTGCCTTTATGAGTCAGCACAACCACCAAATCATACACTAAAGTCCACCAAACAGAACTTCTGCCTTTATGAAACAGAACTTCTTATTAGAAGCACCACCTGAAACATAAAATAATCAAATTCAGTATGATGTCAAAATAATCAAATTCAGTATGATGTCTGGTAAAATAACAAAAAAAATCTATGTCTCATAAAATAACCAAAAGAAAGTTCTCATTTTGACCTGTTACTCAACCCACCCATTTTGCCACTTCTATGATGTCTTTTTAACCAGAATATATTATGTGGCAAACAAAGCCTCATTATGGTTGTTAACTTATCTTCAACAACTCAAACGGAGAAGATTTAGAAACTACACAAGGGTAAAATGGATCACCCTCTTTAGACTTGTTAACAGAGTTTCATTATAGTTGTTAACAGAGCTTTTATAGTTGTTAAAATGGATCATCGTTTTAAACATAAAAACACAATATGTACCATCCTGTACATTAATCTAAATACACATTTCATGAATTAAGCTTCTCTAAGACTTGCAATCATGTTTGTTGTTTAAGCTAACTATCTATCTTAATCAACCACATATGTTCACTTTCTATCAATCTTTTCATAAATTATCTTTGATCTCGAATTTTTATCAAAAACTAACTAAATTTACCCTACAATGTAACAACATAACTAAATGCAATTCAAACCCATTAACTCCCCTAAATATTAAATCAGGAAGTTAAAATTCGTTCTTGCATTTCAATTCAACATAAACAATCAATATTCTTTTCATTCTATTTCTTTTGTTTATTTGCAATGATCAACGACATATTCTTAATTATTTAATTATTCCAAAAAAAAAAAAAAAAAAAAAACTAAAACTAAACCTTGACCTGTTAAAAGTGACCCATTTTAACCGTTGCATATTGTTAAACCTATCCATATTGACATTAATACTCATAACAGTAGAAGGCATCTAACTGCAAGGTTGTGTGTCATGTGAAGTACATAAATCTAGATTCTGAATTTTCCTTTTATAAACAATCAACGAAAATTTTTAAAAACATGAAATTAAGAGTAAATACCTAAATTGGAGACGCACAAATGAATTCACCATCAAACTGATTTCATGATGTATTCATGAATCAATTGTGAGAGACCGAAAAATTAAAAAAATTTCTTGAATAGTTCTTCGTAATTAATCAGTGATTTTGAAACCTCAACAAATTTCCAAGATCATTCCATTCTTCTCGTGATGATCAAGACTTACCCGAGTTGATGACACGTCTCATCCAATTCTAAGTGTTTGTGCAATCTGAATTCAATAACTACAAAATCACAGCATCAATGCATTCAAGAAGTTCAAATGTTATGAAAGTTTAATTTGACAGCTACCAATCTTGTAGAAAACTATAGTTTGAGTACTCAATTCTTTAGCTTCCGTGTCTTTAAACAAAAACATCAAATTGAAGTTGATGGCTCATACTCTTGATTATATAAATATTTTAAAGGGAGTTGACAATTGACATTCAAATATTATCTAAAAAACTTATCAGTAACTAAGGAATGGGTTTTAGTTTTTAACAACTAAACATAAATCTTTTATCACTTATTGAACAATCTCTTTATGTTCATACCGACTCATTTCAAGTGACATTAAACTTTATCAGTATAGCTATTCAATGTCACATTAAATTTAGAGGTGCATTAAGGCTAATGAGTAACTCAAAAGAGTTGTTTTTTTGACTACTTAACTTCATTTAAACACATACCATTGATTTAATACTCCTTAATCTCCTCATGTTAATGTCAATGTGCGAGTCACATACTAATAATAAATAAGTTCAAGATCTGGTATTTGTCCACCAACATAGTCATCATTCCCAAGTAAAGGAGACGATGAAAGTTATTCAGCACTTAAGGTAGCAATTTCAACCTACTTACTTTTGCATGAGTCGATTTGGGTTGTGTTTTATCTCACCGTTTAAATAAAAAAAGCTATTTAAGGTGAAATAGAACCTGCGTGAGTGATGCTCACTTATTTGTTGCAATAAAAAATTATACACATCAGTTTTTTTAAAATAAAGTTTTATGCCTGGGTCAACACAACCATTCCTACCCATTTCGACTACAACCCATTACGCATGCAACCAGTTTTTACCCATAACCAATCCACATAATACTTTTACTTCTGACCTACTTTTAATCATAAATGCATCATCATGTGTCAAATAACTATTGCTCCCACTCTTCCCAAGAGAAGAAAGTTGACCCAAAGCATCATTGCAACAGTTCAACAACAATTCGTTGAACATATGTAACCTGCAGTTCACTTAAAATAACTCTTCAATATCAGAAATCATTAACCCATTTAGTTGTCATCAAACAACATAATTATAATGCACTTAAATGCACATCTCTATCAATTAGATTCAAACAATATACATGAACACAATCAGACCTGTTTTGTTGAGAAAATTCTCGTTTATTCCAGTGCCATGTTTGATAAATGAAAGTAGCATAGTATAAGTATTAATATCTCAATTACCCTCTAGTTTTAACCAAAATTTTGGAAGCATGTTTAGAGAGAATCCCTTTTTTAGTATCAAGAAAAAACTAATGAAATTCCATTAAAATCATTTATGATGAACATAGAAATGGTGAAAAAACAATCTAGCAAAAATAGACAATGCTTATCAGTAGCAATTCTTATCCTTGTTACATCTAACAAACCCAATTGACCATGAAAAGATTAACTGTTACCAATGAAATATTATTAATAATATGCTTTTTGTAATCATATGTAACAAATCTATTACCAATGAAAAAGTAAATTATTTAAATAAAACTTGTGCATGGGTATCACTGACCCATTTATACACAGACATAAAGTAAACATTTGAATATTTAAATCAATATCTATCGATATTAGAGTTGGAAAAAGAAAATGGTAATACTATCAATCTATATCGAATTCTTAATAACCCCCAAAACAATATAACCTAATACCATACTATCAATCTATCTATATCATCCTTCAAACCAATATAATCAATAACCAAACACCAACACATAGAATATATACATACATATATTTGACTATATAGTATATTATATAATTATTAATAAAAATTATAGAAATACAGTACCTTGAAACCATTTTTTTAAAGCTAAAATCTCAATCTTTTTTATTTTTTCCAACTGGGTATACACTGATCTTTAAAGATCTTTCCTTGATATGCTCAAAGATTTCCCCAATTTCATTTTTTTTCTTATTCTCAACCGGAGTATTCTTCTTTGTTTACAATATGCATTCCACACGTCTTTAAGAAAGTCAATTGCATGATACTCGTATGATGTTACAACTATGGCACAAAAAGAAAAGTCAAACAGAACAAACTTTGTGGTTACTGAATATTTAGTTACCGAAATATTAATATGACACATTCGTAACTGCATTATTTTCCTCTACAAGAATCTATAGATGTTAAAACATAACATGGTAACATCATACATTGGTGAACATATGAATTGTTTATAAATATCAGTAAAACTTACCTATGTGGTTGCTGAAATCAATTTCAGGAGGTAACCACATACCTGCAGAAAATTGCAAGGGTAGATAAATTATATAAATACATGTGCAATCATAATAATACATAAAACATATAACAATCAAATGGTACTCACACTTACAGAGTCAATATTAATGAATATACTTGTAGATGAGTTGATTAAGGTTATACTTCATCTTTAATATGCCAAACAGTTTAATAGAAACTCCACCTCTATTAATAATGACTCATTCACCCCATTTCTGATAACACCAATTGTCTTAGGTTGGTTAACCCATTGGGACCATGCACCTATTTTAGTTTCATCCTTACCCTCATCCACAGCTCAAAGATACAAATTGTAGTTATGGAAATGAGCGACTAAATAAATCGTAAGACCTGTGCCTTTCATACAACCAAAACATGCATAAAAGATTAAAATAGTTATGTGATCGAACCTGTGGAACTTCATTGGGCTGGTTTAGTTTTCCATATGTGATTTCAACTGGTGCCTGATCAGCCTTTCACAATAATATATAACAATAGAATACCTAAAGATTCAAAATAATAACATTCACCACCAACAACATGATTGTAATGATTAAGTATTCAACTGTGGATTTTATAACTTGGTAGTTTGTACACATTCAAATATAACAATAGAGTAACTAAACATGTAATGACAATGAGAATATATCCATCAACCATCTAATCCAAGTTCATGAGTAACAATAACAATTAAAGTACAAACTGTAATACAAGATCAGTCAAATTATTAAAATACATCATATTATAAATACATGTACCTATTTGTAAGTCATGACAGTTTTAACTAATCAAATGAATTCATAAATTTGACTGAAATTACCAAGTGAATCAACATTTGAATGTGTACAAATTACCAAGTTATAAAATCCACATTTGAATGTACTCAAATTACCAAGTGAATCCACTATTCATCTATAGTTGTAGTATACTGTATTCATTATTATTTCATCTAACGTGTAATTTTATAACTTGTGTTTGTACATACCTAAAGTTCTTATAACTACGCAAGAAATAAAATTTGACAAAGACTTAACATAGTTAAAAATGATACTACCTACGGAATATAACGATAGAATACCTGAAGATTCACAGTAATAACATTCAACACCAACAATATAGATATTAGTTATAGTCAATGTATAAATTTAAATAAACAATATACAATCAAACAATAATCAATGCACATGGTGCACTTCTATATTAACCAAACATCTACGAAATTATATTCTGCTGAAAGAGTAATATCATGGAGTATTAACAAATTATACCATAACCCTACCAACTATTTTGTACTATACTAATCTAAATTCTCAGCGAATTTGTAGCACATAAAGAGCTAAAATTTACATAAAAATGTGCAAAGATAACAAAAAAGATACCTTGCAGTTGTACGTGTATCCACAACGCTCGATCTCAACCGCTTTAAATCTTCAGCTACCGCCACAGGTGTTAAAGCCTTCGAGTGACCATAACCATTTGCAACTCAATCAACTTATCAATTTTTCGATCACCAATCGAAATCGGATCTAGTGACAAACACTAAGACAACGATAAATTGTATTCCACCATCTCTTTTCTCCCTTCCTAATTTATATTCTGCTTTGATTGACCTGCAAAACCCTAATGTAATCGAGGTTTCATGTCTTTTTTCAACATCTTAGTCGATTGAATTGTTCCGCAGCAACCTAGGCTTTTTTAATGATAAAAGCGTGAATGAAAAGTGTATCGATGAAACCCAGAAAATTGATTTTCTATTCCGTGTTTTTGATTAAAAGGGTAATTAAGGAAGATTAAAATAAAAAAAAAAGTGATTTATTAGCTAACAGTGTTAGGAGATGAATATAGGCCCTTGGATTAAAGGGTATTAGATTGTCATTTTTTGATCTAATGGTTTAAAAAAGGGTTTTAAAATTAATTATTACTTAATAAAAACTCTCTTTTAATGTATAGTAGTTTAAAAAAGGGTTTTAAAATTAATTATTACTTAATAAAAACTCTCTTTTAATGTACAGTAGGATAGGATAATTATATTATAGGACCCTTTTTAGGGTATCATCATCTTAGTTAGGATATTAGGACCATCATTAACAGTCTTAACATGTGCTTTTTAGGACCTTTTTTTGTGTGTTTCAGGACTCTATCGAAAGGTCCTAATATGTTCTTGGGACCCTTCTTAAGCGTCCTTAATGATATTATATAACCCTTATTCATGGGTTTCATAAACTTTTTTCAGCTATTAGGACCCTTTTTAAAGATCCTGATATGTTTTTTAGGACCCTTAAATAAAGTCCTTATATGTTTTAAAATATTAGAAGTCCCATTATATGACCCTATAATAAGGTCCTAATATGGTTCTTGGGACCCTTCTTAAGCGTCCTTAATGATATTATAGGACCCTTATTAGTGGGTTTCATAAACGTTTTTCAGCTATTAGGACCCTTTTTAAAGATCCTCATATGTTTTTTAGGACCCTTAAATAAAGTACTTATGTGTTTTGAAATATTAGATGTCGCATTATACGACCCTAGAATAAGGTCCTAATAGGTTCATGGGACCTTTCGTAAGGGTTCTAATACATTTTTTTTAAAATCGTTTTCTAATAAGGTCCTAAAATGTTGTTAGGACCCTTCTTAGGCTATTAGGACGCCACTATGGGAGGACCAAGTCGTTAATGGTCCTATCAGCTCAAAGGTCCTATTAGAGTACATAATAGGACCTTTATGGTGGTCCTATAAGGCCGTTTTTCTTGTAGTGAAACGGGACGACTTCCAACAATTCGCTCAAACACGCCTATCAAATCGAGGCAACATCGTACCCTCCAGGTACATACTCCCCCACTTAGGGTTTTAACCCCATACTTTCACCGCCAAGATGATAACATCTCGCGAAATTTCGACATTCCACAACATACATGACCGGTCTCGACGTTGGTCATACTCAACAATTTTTCGCAAACTCACAACAAGGTACTCGAACCTCGGCCTTTCAAATCGGTCAAACGT
Organism: Rutidosis leptorrhynchoides; assembly: GCF_046630445.1. Taxonomy (NCBI): domain Eukaryota; kingdom Viridiplantae; phylum Streptophyta; class Magnoliopsida; order Asterales; family Asteraceae; genus Rutidosis; species Rutidosis leptorrhynchoides. The sequence goes on along the minus strand of NC_092339.1, from coordinate 246,286,997 downwards.
TAACGCCCTCTAAAAACCACAATAAACCATCGTTGTATCTTCGGGTTTCTCACCGGTACCCAAGTGTAGTGACCCGAACTTTTCATGTTTATATATATATATATTAAATAAAATTGTTATTTACATGATTAAGTGTTTCCAACATGTTAAGCAATCAAACTTGTTAAGACTTTATTAATTGAAATAGGTTTCATATAGACAATTGACCACCCAAGTTGACCGGTGATTCACTAACGTTAAAACTTGTAAAAACTATATGATGACATATATATGGTTATATATATAGTTAACATGATATTATGATAAGTAAACATATCATTAAGTATAATAACAATGAACTTCATTTGTAAAAACAAGACTACTAACTTAATGATTTTGAAACGAGACATATATGTAACGATTATCGTTGTAACGACATTTAATGTATATATATCATATTAAGAGATATTCGTACATCATAATATCATGATAATATAATAATTTAAAATCTCATTTGATATTATAAACATTGGGTTAACAACATTTAACAAGATCATTAACCTAAAGGTTTCAAAACAACACTTACATGTAACGACTAACGATGACTTAACGACTCAGTTAAAATGTATATACATGTAGTGTTTTAATATGTATTCATACACTTTTGAAATACTTCAAGACACTTATCAAAATACTTCTACTTAACAAAAATGCTTACAATTACATCCTCGTTCAGTTTCATCAACAATTCTACTCGTATGCACCCGTATTCGTACTCGTACAATACACAGCTTTTAGATGTATGTACTATTGGTATATACATGCCAATGATCAGCTCTTAGCAGCCCATGTGAGTCACCTAACACATGTGGGAACCATCATTTGGCAACTAGCATGAAATATCTCATAAAATTACAAAAATATGAGTAATCATTCATGACTTATTTACATGAAAACAAAATTACATATCCTTTATATCTAATCCATACACCAACGACCAAAAACACCTACAAACACTTTCATTCTTCAATTTTCTTCATCTAATTGATCTCTCTCAAGTTCTAACTTCAAGTTCTAAGTGTTCTTCATAAATTCTACAAGTTCTAGTTACATAAAATAAAGAATACTTTCAAGTTTGCTAGCTCACTTTCAATCTTGTAAGGTGATCATCCAACCTCAAGAAATCTTTGTTTCTTACAGTAGGTTATCATTCTAATACAAGGTAATAATCATATTCAAACTTTGGTTCAATTTCTATAACTATAACAATGTTATTTCAAGTGATGATCTTACTTGAACTTGTTTTCGTGTCATGATTCTGCTTCAAGAACTTCTAGCCATCCAAGGATCCATTGAAGCTAGATCCATTTTTCTCTTTTCCAGTAGGTTTATCCAAGAAACTTAAAGTAGTAATGATGTTCATAACATCATTCGATTCATACATAAAAAGCTATCATATTCTAAGTGGTAAACTAGTAATCACTAGAACATAGTTTAGTTAATTCTAAACTTGTTCGCAAATAAAGTTAATCCTTCTAACTACACTTTTAAAATCAACTATACACATGATCTATATCTATATGATATGCTAACTTAATGATTTAAAACCCGGAAACACGATAAACACCATAAAACCGGATTTACGCCGTCGTAGTTACAACTGGAGGCTGTTTTGGTTTGGATAATTAAAAACTATGAAAAACTTTAATTTAAAAGCTATACTTTTGGGAAAATAATTTTTCTTATGAACATGAAACCATATCCAAAAATCATGGTTAAACTCAAAGTGAAAGTAAGTTTTTCAAAACAGTCATCAAGATGTCGTTCTTTCAACGAAAATGACTACCTCTTTCAAAAATGACTTGTAACTTGTATTTCCGACTATAAACCTATACCTTTTCTGTTTATTTTCATAAAGTCAAGTTCAATACGAAACCGTGGCCGCTTAAATCACTCAAAACGGATTAGAAACGAAGAAATGGCGAACAAAACAAAATTGGTAAAAACTACTCATTTTAGCTACGTGAAAATTGGTAACAAATCTATTCCAACCATAACTTAATCAACTTGTATTGTATATTATGTAATCTTGAGATACCATAGACACGTATACAATGTTTCAACCTATCATGTCGACACATCTATATATATTTCGGAACAACCATAGACACTCTAAATGTGAATGTTGGAGTTAGCTATACAGGGTTGAGGTTGATTCCAAAATATATATAGTTTGAGTTGTGATCAATACTGAGATATGTATACACTGGGTCGTGGATTGATTCAATATAATATATATCGATTTATTTCTGTACATCTAACTGTGGACAACTAGTTGTAGGTTACTAACGAGGACAACTGACTTAATAAACTTAAAACATCAAAATGTATTAAAAGTGTTGTAAATATATTTTGAACATACTTTGATATATATGTACATATTTGTTATAGGTTCGTGAATCGACCAGTGGCCAAGTCTTACTTCCCGACGAAGTAAAAAAATCTGTGAAAGTGAGTTATAGTCCCACTTTTAAAATCTAATATTTTTGGGATGAGAATACATGCAGGTTTTATAAATGATTTACAAAATAGACACAAGTACGTGAAACTACATTATATGGTTGAATTATCGAAATCGAATATGCCCCTTTTTATTAAGTCTGGTAATCTAAGAATTAGGGAACAGACACCCTAATTGACGCGAATCCTAAAGATAGATCTATTGGGCCTAACAAACCCCATCCAAAGTACCGGATGCTTTAGTACTCCGAAATTTATATCATATCCGAAGGGTGTCCCGGAATGATGGGGATATTCTTAAATATGCATCTTGTTAATGTCGGTTACCAGGTGTTCACCATATGAATGATTTTTATCTCTATGTATGGGATGTGTATTGAAATATGAAATCTTGTGGTCTATTATTATGATTTGATAATATATAGGTTAAACCTATAACTCACCAACATTTTTTGTTGACGTTTTAAGCATGTTTATTCTCAGGTGATTATTAAGAGCTTCCGCTGTCGCATACTTAAATAAGGACGAGATTTGGAGTCCATGCTTGTATGATATTGTGTAGAAACTGCATTCAAGAAACTTATTTCGTTGTAACATATTTGTATTGTAAACCATTATGTAATGGTCTTGTGTAAACAGGATATTTTAGATTATCATTATTTGATAATCTACGTAAAGCTTTTTAAACCTTTATTGATGAAATAAAGGTTATGGTTTGTTTTAAAATGAATGCAGTCTTTGAAAAACGTCTCATATAGAGGTCAAAACCTCGCAACGAAATCAATTAATATGGAACGTTTTTAATCAATAAGAACGGGACATTTCAGTTTTATCCGAGCGTTGGTCTTAGAGAACCAGAATTTTACATTAGTGTGTCTTATCGAGTTTGTTAGGATGCATTAGTGAGTCTGGACTTCGACCGTGTTTACTTGAAAAATGATTGCTTAACAAATTTTGTTGGAAACTATATATTTTTAACATGTGAATATTATGTGATATATTAATCTCTTAACGTGTTTGATATTATGTGATAGATGTCTACCTCTAGAACAAGTCCCATTGACTCACCTAATAATAATGAAGAGTCAAATGTAAATTGGAGTGATTCGTGGACTGATTCACAAGTTCCCGAAGAGGAACCGGAAGAAGAGTCGGAACCGGAAGAAGAATCGGAACCGGAAGAAGAATCGGAACCGGAAGAAGAAATAGAACCAGTGGGGGAAATAATAAAACGGTTAAGTAGAAGAAAATCCTCAACCAACCGACCAAAGTTAATTATGGTCAATGGTGTTTCCGCCAAGGAAGCAAAGTATTGGGAGGATTACCAATTCTCCGATGAATCGGATCCCGACAAGGATTCCGATGATGTTATAGAAATTACCCCAACACAATTTAATAAGGTAAAAGAGAACAATAAGAGAAAGGGCATAAAAATAGAGAAATTTGATTCCAAACCCGATGAACTTTATATGTATCGTCAACACCCGTATTTCTTAAGTTGTGACAATAACCCGGGAACCTCTAAACCACCAGGTTTTTCTAAACCAATGTGGAAAACGACGGCTCGTATTAGGGGAACATCATATATCCCTAGAAACTTGGCAAAACGAACCAAAAACGAAGAAGAAGAAACGAGCGAGTCAGAATAAGATAGTTGTATTCGTGTGGTGTAATATATGTAATATAGTGTAGTGACCCGAACTTTTCCATGTTTATATATATTAATTGAGATTGATGTTTACATGATTAAATGTTTCCAACATGTTAAGCAATCAAACTTGTTAAGACTTGATTAATTGAAATATGTTTCATATAGACAATTGACCACCCAAGTTGACCGGTGATTCACGAACGTTAAAACTTGTAAAAACTATACGATGACATATATATGGTTATATATATAGTTAACATGTTTTTATTATAAGTATGTATCTCATTAGGTATTTTAACAATGAGTTATATACATAAAAATGAGACTATTAATTTAAGAAACTCGAAAACGATATATATAACGATTATCGTTATAACAACGTCTTACTAGGTACATATGAATCATATTAAGATATTGATACACTTGGTTAATTATGTTAAATGATAAGTAAATATATTATTAAGTGTATTAACAATGAAATACATATGTAAAAATAAGACTACTAACTTAATGATTTCGAAACGAGACATATATGTAACGATTATCGTTGTAACGACATTTAACTGTATATACATCATACTGAGATATATTATATATTATAATATCATGATAATATAACAATTTAACATCTCATTTGTTATAATAAACAATGGGTTAACAACATTCAACAAGATCATTAACCTAAAGGTTTCAAAACAACATTTACATGTAACGACTAACGATGACTTAACGACTCAGTTAAAATGTATATACATGTAGTGTTTTAATATGTATTCATACACTTTTGAAAGACTTCAAGACACTTATCAAAATACTTCTACTTAACAAAAATTCTTACAATTACATCCTCGTTCAGTTTCATCAACAATTCTACTCGTATGCACCCGTATTCGTACTCGTACAATACACAGCTTTTAGATGTATGTACTATTGGTATATACACTCCAATGATCAGCTCTTAGCAGCCCATGTGAGTCACCTAACACATGTGGGAACCATCATTTGGCAACTAGCATGAAATATCTCATAAAATTACAAAAATATGAGTAATCATTCATGACTTATTTACATGAAAACAAAATTACATATCCTTTATATCTAATCCATACACCAACGACCAAAAACACCTACAAACACTTTCATTCTTCAATTTTCTTCATCTAATTGATCTCTCTCAAGTTCTATCTTCAAGTTCTAAGTGTTCTTCATAAATTCCAAAAGTTCTAGTTTCATAAAATCAAGAATACTTTCAAGTTTGCTAGCTCACTTCCAATCTTGTAAGGTGATCATCCAACCTCAAGAAATCTTTGTTTCTTACAGTAGGTTATCATTCTAATAAAAGGTAATAATCATATTCAAACTTTGGTTCAATTTCTATAACTATAACAATCTTATTTCAAGTGATGATCTTACTTGAACTTGTTTTCGTGTCATGATTCTGCTTCAAGAACTTCAAGCCATCCAAGGATCCATTGAAGCTAGATCCATTTTTCTCTTTTCCAGTAGGTTTATCCAAGGAACTTAAGGTAGTAATGATGTTCATAACATCATTCGATTCATACATATAAAGCTATCTTATTCGAAGGTTTAAACTTGTAATCACTAGAACATAGTTTAGTTAATTCTAAACTTGTTCGCAAACAAAAGTTAATCCTTCTAACTTGACTTTTAAAATCAACTAAACACATGTTCTATATCTATATGATATGCTAACTTAATGATTTAAAACCTGGAAACACGAAAAACACCGTAAAACCGGATTTACGCCGTCGTAGTAACACCGCGGGCTGTTTTGGGTTAGTTAATTAAAAACTATGATAAACTTTGATTTAAAAGTTGTTATTCTGAGAAAATGATTTTTATTATGAACATGAAACTATATCCAAAAATTATGGTTAAACTCAAAGTGGAAGTATGTTTTCTAAAATGGTCATCTAGACGTCGTTCTTTCGACTGAAATGACTACCTTTACAAAAACGACTTGTAACTTATTTTTCCGACTATAAACCTATACTTTTTCTGTTTAGATTCATAAAATAGAGTTCAATATGAAACCATAGCAATTTGATTCACTCAAAACAGATTTAAAATGAAGAAGTTATGGGTAAAACAAGATTGGATAATTTTTCTCATTTTAGCTACGTGAAAATTGGTAACAAATCTATTCCAACCATAACTTAATCAACTTGTATTGTATATTATGTAATCTTGAGATACCATAGACACGTATACAATGTTTCGACCTATCATGTCGACACATCTATATATATTTCGGAACAACCATAGACACTCTATATGTGAATGTTGGAGTTAGCTATACAGGGTTGAGGTTGATTCCAATATATATATAGTTTGAGTTGTGATCAATACTGAGATACATATACACTGGGTCGTGGATTGATTCAAGATAATATTTATCGATTTATTTCTGTACATCTAACTGTGGACAACTAGTTGTAGGTTACTAACGAGGACAGCTGACTTAATAAACTTAAAACATCAAAATATATTAAAAGTGTTGTAAATATATTTTGAATATACTTTGATATATATGTATATATTGTTATAGGTTCGTGAATCAACCCGTGGTCAAGTCTTACTTCCCGACGAAGTAAAAATCTGTGAAAGTGAGTTATAGTCCCACTTTTAAAATCTAATATTTTTGGGATGAGAATACATGCAGGTTTTATAAATGATTTACAAAATAGACACAAGTACGTGAAACTACATTCTATGGTTGAATTATCGAAATCGAATATGCCCCTTTTTATTAAGTCTGGTAATCTAAGAATTAGGGAACAGACACCCTAATTGACGCGAATCCTAAAGATAGATCTATTGGGCCTAACAAACCCCATCCAAAGTACCGGATGCTTTAGTACTTCGAAATTTATATCATATCCGAAGGGTGTCCCGGAATGATGGGGATATTCTTATATATGCATCTTGTTATTGTCGGTTACCAGGTGTTCACCATATGAATGATTTTTATCTCTATGTATGGGATGTGTATTGAAATATGAAATCTTGTGGTCTATTGTTACGATTTGATATATATAGGTTAAACCTATAACTCACCAACATTTTTGTTGACGTTTTAAGCATGTTTATTCTCAGGTGATTATTAAGAGCTTCCGCTGTCGCATACTTAAATAAGGACAAGATTTGGAGTCCATGCTTGTATGATATTGTGTAAAAACTGCATTCAAGAAACTTATTTTGTTGTAACATATTTGTATTGTAAACCATTATGTAATGGTCGTGTGTAAACAGGATATTTTAGATTATCATTAATTGATAATCTACGTAAAGCTTTTTAAACCTTTATTGATGAAATAAAGGTTATGGTTTGTTTAAAAATGAATGCAGTCTTTGAAAAACGTCTCATATAGAGGTCAAAACCTCGCAACGAAATCAATTAATATGGAACGTTTTTAATCAATAAGAACGGGACATTTCAGTTGGTATCCGAGCGTTGGTCTTAGAGAACCAGAATTTTGCATTAGTGTGTCTTATCGAGTTTGTTAGGATGCATTAGTGAGTCTGGACTTCGACCGTGTTTACTTGAAAAATGATTGCTTAATAAATTTTGTTGGAAACTATATATTTTTAACATGTGAATATTATGTGATATATTAATCTCTTAACGCGTTTGATATTATGTGATAGATGTCTACCTCTAGAACAAGTTCCATTGACTCACCTAATAATAATGAAGAGTCAAATGTAAATTGGAATGATTCGTGGACTGATTCACAAGTTCCCGAAGAGGAACCGGAAGAAGAGTCGGAACCGGAAGAAGAATCGGAACCGGAAGAAGAATCGGAACCGGATGAAGAAATAGAACCAGTGGGGGAAATAATAAAATGGTTAAGTAAAAGAAAATCCTCAACCAACCGACCAAGGTTAATTATGGTCAATGGTGTTTCCGCCAAGGAAGCAAAATATTGGGAGGATTACCAATTCTCTGATGAATCGGATTCCGACGAGAATTCCGATGATGTTATAGAAATTACCCCAACTGAATTTAAAAAGGCAAAAGAAAATAATAAGGGAAAGGGCATAAAAATAGAGAAATCTAATTCCAACCCCGATGAACTTTATATGTATCGTCAACCCCCGAAGTCCTTAAGTTGTAACAATGACCCGGGAACCTCTAAACCACCAGGTTTTTCTAAACCAATGTGGATCACGACGGCTCGTATTAGGGGAACATCATATATCCCTAGAAACTTGGCAAAACGAACCAAAACCGAAGAAGAAGAAACAAGCGAGTCGGAATAAGATAGTTGTATTCGTGTGGTGTAATATATGTAATATAGTGTGCTTATGCTTTATGATATATGTAAAAATTGCTTGTATTAATAAGTATATTTTTTTTTATGAATCTAACTCTTGTCTATTTTACAGTATAAAAACACAAAATGGATAGACAACCCAAAATTTTAAGAGACCTACCCGGAGACATGATTGATGAAATCTTGTCTAGAGTCGGCCAGAATTCCTCGGCACAACTATTTAAGGCGAGATCAGTTTGTAAGACATTCGAAGAACGTTCCAAGAATGTCTTGGTTTATAAGAGACTTTCGTTTGAAAGATGGGGGATATCACATTGGGAAACCCATAAGTTACGATGTGTTTACTTTGACGCATATATTGCGGGGAACCCAAATGCTATTTTACGCAACGGGTTAAGAAATTATTTTGACTCAATATATCCGAATATTGGACTTCGTGATTTAGAAAAAGCGGCTAACATGCAACATAAAGAAGCATGTTATGCTTACGGATTAGTAATGTTCGCTTCTCACCAAAGTGAGAACAAGAACATCGGGCTACAACTATTAAACAAAACGTTTCCACAAGTGACGGAGTCGGTAATTGGGGTAAGAAATGAGGTTTTTAGATTATTACGGGACTGTTGGACATTACGTAACCCTCGTCCCTTTGACAACGTTACAACACGCTGTCTTATCAACGGCCATGACGGTTATGTTGCACAAGACCAAGGATGGGAAGTGGTCCTAGTAAAACCAGAATGCATGACTTGTTTCTGGACGTATGAATTACGTGTCTTTATTGCCTTTGCTGAACGACTTGTGTACTAGCTAGAATTATCTTCACAACTATCTTGTATCAAAGTTATTGTGTGCTATATTTCATGTTTTATGTAAAATAAGCGGTATTGTAAGTTTGTAAAATATTGTGTAAAAGTTTGAACGCGAAATATTATTATAATCAGTTTTTCATATAGAATTGAAGTAGTTGAATTGTATATTAGCTACTAAGTATGAACTTAACGGGTAAGTACTACCCGAATTTAAACTTATAAAATGCTAATATGAAGAAAAAGCTTTTATAAATGAGTTCATATTATGCTACGAAATACTATTAACTACTCTTAATATTCTGTATGATTAACTTGTTCCATTTGACTATTTTGAAGGAAATGGCACCGACTACTCGACACACCGTGAATATGAATGAAGAGGAATTCCGTACTTTTCTAGCTTCAAACATAGCCGCAGTACAGGCTGCGCTACATACCAACAATAACCTTGGATCTAGCAGTACAGGAAATCGTGTAGGATGCACCTACAAAGAATTCACTGCCTGTAAACCTTTGGAATTTGATGGAACCGAAGGACCGATCGGATTGAAACGGTGGACCGAGAAGGCCGAATCGGTGTTTGCCATAAGTAAGTGTACTGAAGAGGACAAAGTGAAGTACGCTACGCATACCTTCACAGGTTCTGCGTTAACATGGTGGAATACCTATCTAGAGCAAGTGGGACAAGACGATGCGTACGCACTACCGTGGTCAGCATTCAAGCACTTGATGAACGAGAAGTACCGTCCGAGAACCGAGGTCAATAAGCTCAAGACAGAACTTAGAGGGTTACGAACCCAAGGATTTGATATTACCACGTACGAAAGACGATTCACAGAATTGTGCCTATTGTGTCCAGGAGCATTCGAAGATGAGGAAGAGAAGATCGACGCATTTGTGAAAGGATTACCGGAAAGAATCCAAGAAGATATAAGTTCACACGAGCCCGCCTCCATACAACAGGCATGTAGAATGGCTCACAAACTCGTGAACCAGATTGAAGAAAGAATTAAAGAACAGACTGCTGAAGAGGCCAATGTGAAGCAAGTCAAAAGAAAGTGGGAGGAAAACGGTGATAAGAATCACCAATACAACAACAACAGCAATTACAACAATAATCGCAACAATTATCCCAACAATCGCAACATCAATCGCAACTACAACAAACGGCCCAACAACAACAACAATAATAACAACAGCAACTACAACAATCATCCCAACAACAATAATAACCGTAACAACAACAACAATCAGAAGCAGCTATGCCAAAGGTGTGAAAAGAATCACTTGGGGTTCTGCACCAAATTTTGCAACAAGTGTAAAAGAAATGGTCATAGCGCGGCGAAGTGTGAGGTCTACGGACCAGGGGTTAATAGAACGAAAGGAACAAATGGTGTCGGAACGAGTAATGGCGGAGCAAGTAGTGTCGGAGCAAGTTATGCCAATGTAGTTTGTTATAAATGTGGAAAACCGGGCCACATTATTAGAAATTGCCCGAACCAGGAGAACACGAATGGACAAGGCCGTGGAAGAGTTTTCAATATTAATGCGGCAGAGGCACAGGAAGACCCGGAGCTTGTTACGGGTACGTTTCTTATTGACAATAAATCTGCTTACGTTTTATTTGATTCGGGTGCGGATAGAAGCTATATGAGTAGAGATTTTTGTGCTAAATTAAGTTGTCCATTGACGCCTTTGGATAGTAAATTTTTACTCGAATTAGCAAATGGTAAATTAATTTCAGCAGATAATATATGTCGGAATCGAGAAATTAAACTGGTTAGCGAAACATTTAAGATTGATTTGATACCAGTAGAGTTAGGGAGTTTTGATGTGATAATCGGTATGGACTGGTTGAAAGAAGTGAAAGCGGAGATCGTTTGTTACAAAAATGCAATTCGCATTATACGAGAAAAAGGAAAACCCTTAATGGTGTACGGAGAAAAGGGCAACACGAAGCTACATCTTATTAGTAATTTGAAGGCACAAAAACTAATAAGAAAAGGTTGCTATGCTGTTCTAGCACACGTCGAGAAAGTACAAACTGAAAAAAAGAGCATCAATGATGTTCCCGTCGCAAAAGAATTTCCTGATGTATTTTCGAAAGAATTACCGGGATTACCCCCACATCGATCCGTTGAATTTCAAATAGATCTTGTACCAGGAGCTGCACCAATAGCTCGTGCTCCTTACAGACTCGCACCCAGCGAGTTGAAAGAACTACAAAGCCAATTACAAGAACTTTTAGAGCGTGGTTTCATTCGACCAAGCACATCACCGTGGGGAGCTCCTGTTTTGTTTGTCAAGAAGAAAGATGGTACATTCAGGTTGTGTATCGACTACCGAGAGTTGAACAAACTTACCATCAAAAACCGCTACCCACTACCGAGAATCGATGACTTATTTGATCAACTACAAGGCTCGTCTGTTTATTCAAAGATTGACTTACGTTCCGGGTATCATCAAATGCGGGTGAAAGAAGATGATATTCCAAAGACTGCTTTCAGAACACGTTACGGTCATTACGAGTTTATGGTCATGCCGTTTGGTTTAACTAATGCACCAGCTGTGTTCATGGACCTTATGAACCGAGTGTGTGGACCATACCTTGACAAGTTTGTCATTGTTTTCATTGATGACATACTTATTTACTCAAAGAATGACCAAGAACACGGTGAACATTTGAGAAAGGTGTTAGAAGTATTGAGGAAGGAAGAATTGTACGCTAAGTTTTCAAAGTGTGCATTTTGGTTGGAAGAAGTTCAATTCCTCGGTCACATAGTGAACAAAGAAGGTATTAAGGTGGATCCGGAAAAGATAGAAACTGTTGAAAAGTGGGAAACCCCGAAAACTCCGAAACACATACGCCAGTTTTTAGGACTAGCTGGTTACTACAGAAGGTTCATCCAAGACTTTTCCAGAATAGCAAAACCCTTGACTGCATTAACGCATAAAGGGAAGAAATTTGAATGGAATGATGAACAAGAGAAAGCGTTTCAGTTATTGAAGAAAAAGCTAACTACGGCACCTATATTGTCATTACCTGAAGGGAATGATGATTTTGTGATTTATTGTGATGCATCAAAGCAAGGTCTCGGTTGTGTATTAATGCAACGAACGAAGGTGATTGCTTATGCTTCTAGACAATTGAAGATTCACGAACAAAATTATACGACGCATGATTTGGAATTAGGCGCCGTTGTTTTTGCATTAAAGACTTGGAGGCACTACTTATATGGGGTCAAAAGTATTATATATACCGACCACAAAAGTCTTCAACACATATTTAATCAGAAACAACTGAATATGAGGCAGCGTAGGTGGATTGAATTATTGAATGATTACGACTTTGAGATTCGTTACCACCCGGGGAAGGCAAATGTGGTAGCCGATGCCTTGAGCAGGAAGGACAGAGAACCCATTCGAGTAAAATCTATGAATATAATGATTTATAATAACATTACTACTCAAATAAAGGAGGCGCAACAAGGAGTTTTAAAAGAGGGAAATTTAAAGGATGAAATACCCAAAGGATCGGAGAAGCATCTTAATATTCGGGAAGACGGAACCCGGTATAGGGCTGAAAGGATTTGGGTACCAAAATTTGGAGATATGAGAGAAATGGTACTTAGAGAAGCTCATAAAACCAGATACTCAATACATCCTGGAACGGGGAAGATGTACAAGGATCTCAAGAAACATTTTTGGTGGCCAGGCATGAAAGCCGATGTTGCTAAATACGTAGGAGAATGTTTGACGTGTTCTAAGGTCAAAGCTGAGCATCAGAAACCATCAGGTCTACTTCAACAACCCGAAATCCCGGAATGGAAATGGGAAAACATTACCATGGATTTCATCACTAAATTGCCAAGGACTGCAAGTGGTTTTGATACTATTTGGGTAATAGTTGATCATCTCACCAAATCAGCACACTTCCTGCCAATAAGAGAAGATGACAAGATGGAGAAGTTAGCACGACTGTATTTGAAGGAAGTCGTCTCCAGACATGGAATACCAATCTCTATTATCTCTGATAGGGATGGTAGATTTATTTCAAGATTCTGGCAGACATTACAGCAAGCATTAGGAACTCGTCTAGACATGAGTACTGCCTATCATCCACAAACTGATGGGCAGAGCGAAAGGACGATACAAACGCTTGAAGACATGCTACGAGCATGTGTTATTGATTTCGGAAACAGTTGGGATCGACATCTACCGTTAGCAGAATTTTCCTACAACAACAGCTACCATTCAAGCATTGAGATGGCGCCGTTTGAAGCACTTTATGGTAGAAAGTGCAGGTCTCCGATTTGTTGGAGTGAAGTGGGGGATAGACAGATTACGGGTCCGGAGATTATACAAGAAACTACCGAGAAGATCATCCAAATTCAACAACGGTTGAAAACTGCCCAAAGTCGACAAAAGAGCTACGCTGACATTAAAAGAAAAGATATAGAATTTGAAATTGGAGAGATGGTCATGCTTAAAGTTGCACCTTGGAAAGGCGTTGTTCGATTTGGTAAACGAGGGAAATTAAATCCAAGGTATATTGGACCATTCAAGATTATTGATCGTGTCGGACCAGTAGCTTACCGACTTGAGTTACCTCAACAACTCGCAGCTGTACATAACACTTTCCACGTCTCGAATTTGAAGAAATGTTTTGCTAAAGAAGATCTCACTATTCCGTTAGATGAAATCCAAATCAACGAAAAACTCCAATTCATCGAAGAACCCGTCGAAATAATGGATCGTGAGGTTAAAAGACTTAAGCAAAACAAGATACCAATTGTTAAGGTTCGATGGAATGCTCGTAGAGGACCCGAGTTCACCTGGGAGCGTGAAGATCAGATGAAGAAGAAATACCCGCATCTATTTCCAGAAGATTCGTCAACACCTTCAACAGCTTAAAATTTCGGGACGAAATTTATTTAACGGGTAGGTACTGTAGTGACCCGAACTTTTCCATGTTTATATATATTAATTGAGATTGATGTTTACATGATTAAATGTTTCCAACATGTTAAGCAATCAAACTTGTTAAGACTTGATTAATTGAAATATGTTTCATATAGACAATTGACCACCCAAGTTGACCGGTGATTCACGAACGTTAAAACTTGTAAAAACTATACGATGACATATATATGGTTATATATATAGTTAACATGTTTTTATTATAAGTATGTATCTCATTAGGTATTTTAACAATGAGTTATATACATAAAAATGAGACTATTAATTTAAGAAACTCGAAAACGATATATATAACGATTATCGTTATAACAACGTCTTACTAGGTACATATGAATCATATTAAGATATTGATACACTTGGTTAATTATGTTAAATGATAAGTAAATATATTATTAAGTGTATTAACAATGAAATACATATGTAAAAATAAGACTACTAACTTAATGATTTCGAAACGAGACATATATGTAACGATTATCGTTGTAACGACATTTAACTGTATATACATCATACTGAGATATATTATATATTATAATATCATGATAATATAACAATTTAACATCTCATTTGTTATAATAAACAATGGGTTAACAACATTCAACAAGATCATTAACCTAAAGGTTTCAAAACAACATTTACATGTAACGACTAACGATGACTTAACGACTCAGTTAAAATGTATATACATGTAGTGTTTTAATATGTATTCATACACTTTTGAAAGACTTCAAGACACTTATCAAAATACTTCTACTTAACAAAAATTCTTACAATTACATCCTCGTTCAGTTTCATCAACAATTCTACTCGTATGCACCCGTATTCGTACTCGTACAATACACAGCTTTTAGATGTATGTACTATTGGTATATACACTCCAATGATCAGCTCTTAGCAGCCCATGTGAGTCACCTAACACATGTGGGAACCATCATTTGGCAACTAGCATGAAATATCTCATAAAATTACAAAAATATGAGTAATCATTCATGACTTATTTACATGAAAACAAAATTACATATCCTTTATATCTAATCCATACACCAACGACCAAAAACACCTACAAACACTTTCATTCTTCAATTTTCTTCATCTAATTGATCTCTCTCAAGTTCTATCTTCAAGTTCTAAGTGTTCTTCATAAATTCCAAAAGTTCTAGTTTCATAAAATCAAGAATACTTTCAAGTTTGCTAGCTCACTTCCAATCTTGTAAGGTGATCATCCAACCTCAAGAAATCTTTGTTTCTTACAGTAGGTTATCATTCTAATAAAAGGTAATAATCATATTCAAACTTTGGTTCAATTTCTATAACTATAACAATCTTATTTCAAGTGATGATCTTACTTGAACTTGTTTTCGTGTCATGATTCTGCTTCAAGAACTTCAAGCCATCCAAGGATCCATTGAAGCTAGATCCATTTTTCTCTTTTCCAGTAGGTTTATCCAAGGAACTTAAGGTAGTAATGATGTTCATAACATCATTCGATTCATACATATAAAGCTATCTTATTCGAAGGTTTAAACTTGTAATCACTAGAACATAGTTTAGTTAATTCTAAACTTGTTCGCAAACAAAAGTTAATCCTTCTAACTTGACTTTTAAAATCAACTAAACACATGTTCTATATCTATATGATATGCTAACTTAATGATTTAAAACCTGGAAACACGAAAAACACCGTAAAACCGGATTTACGCCGTCGTAGTAACACCGCGGGCTGTTTTGGGTTAGTTAATTAAAAACTATGATAAACTTTGATTTAAAAGTTGTTATTCTGAGAAAATGATTTTTATTATGAACATGAAACTATATCCAAAAATTATGGTTAAACTCAAAGTGGAAGTATGTTTTCTAAAATGGTCATCTAGACGTCGTTCTTTCGACTGAAATGACTACCTTTACAAAAACGACTTGTAACTTATTTTTCCGACTATAAACCTATACTTTTTCTGTTTAGATTCATAAAATAGAGTTCAATATGAAACCATAGCAATTTGATTCACTCAAAACAGATTTAAAATGAAGAAGTTATGGGTAAAACAAGATTGGATAATTTTTCTCATTTTAGCTACGTGAAAATTGGTAACAAATCTATTCCAACCATAACTTAATCAACTTGTATTGTATATTATGTAATCTTGAGATACCATAGACACGTATACAATGTTTCGACCTATCATGTCGACACATCTATATATATTTCGGAACAACCATAGACACTCTATATGTGAATGTTGGAGTTAGCTATACAGGGTTGAGGTTGATTCCAATATATATATAGTTTGAGTTGTGATCAATACTGAGATACATATACACTGGGTCGTGGATTGATTCAAGATAATATTTATCGATTTATTTCTGTACATCTAACTGTGGACAACTAGTTGTAGGTTACTAACGAGGACAGCTGACTTAATAAACTTAAAACATCAAAATATATTAAAAGTGTTGTAAATATATTTTGAATATACTTTGATATATATGTATATATTGTTATAGGTTCGTGAATCAACCCGTGGTCAAGTCTTACTTCCCGACGAAGTAAAAATCTGTGAAAGTGAGTTATAGTCCCACTTTTAAAATCTAATATTTTTGGGATGAGAATACATGCAGGTTTTATAAATGATTTACAAAATAGACACAAGTACGTGAAACTACATTCTATGGTTGAATTATCGAAATCGAATATGCCCCTTTTTATTAAGTCTGGTAATCTAAGAATTAGGGAACAGACACCCTAATTGACGCGAATCCTAAAGATAGATCTATTGGGCCTAACAAACCCCATCCAAAGTACCGGATGCTTTAGTACTTCGAAATTTATATCATATCCGAAGGGTGTCCCGGAATGATGGGGATATTCTTATATATGCATCTTGTTATTGTCGGTTACCAGGTGTTCACCATATGAATGATTTTTATCTCTATGTATGGGATGTGTATTGAAATATGAAATCTTGTGGTCTATTGTTACGATTTGATATATATAGGTTAAACCTATAACTCACCAACATTTTTGTTGACGTTTTAAGCATGTTTATTCTCAGGTGATTATTAAGAGCTTCCGCTGTCGCATACTTAAATAAGGACAAGATTTGGAGTCCATGCTTGTATGATATTGTGTAAAAACTGCATTCAAGAAACTTATTTTGTTGTAACATATTTGTATTGTAAACCATTATGTAATGGTCGTGTGTAAACAGGATATTTTAGATTATCATTAATTGATAATCTACGTAAAGCTTTTTAAACCTTTATTGATGAAATAAAGGTTATGGTTTGTTTAAAAATGAATGCAGTCTTTGAAAAACGTCTCATATAGAGGTCAAAACCTCGCAACGAAATCAATTAATATGGAACGTTTTTAATCAATAAGAACGGGACATTTCATATAGTGTGCTTATGCTTTATGATATATGTAAAAAATGCTTGTATTAATAAGTATTTTTTTTATGAATCTAACTCTTATCTATTTTACAGTATAAAAACACAAAATGGATAGACAACCCAATATTTTAAGAGACCTACCCAGAGACATGATTGATGAAATCTTGTCTAGAGTCAGTCAGAATTCCTCGGCACAACTATTTAAGGCGAGATCAGTTTGTAAGACATTCGAAGAACGTTCCAAGAATGCCTTGTTTATAAAAGGCTTTCGTTCAAAAGATGGGGGATATCACATTGGGAAATCCATAAGTTACGATGTGTTTACTTTGACGCATATATTGCGGGGAACCCAAATGCTATTTTACGCAACGGGTTAAGAAATTATTTTGACTCAATATATCCGAATATAGGACTTCGTGATTTAGAAAAAGTGGCTAACATGCAACATAAAGAAGTATGTTATACTTACGGGTTAGTAATGTTCGCTTCTCACCAAAGTGAGAACAAGAACATCGGGCTACAACTATTAAACAAAACGTTCCCACAAGTGACAGAGTCGGTAATTGGGGTAAGAAATGAGGTTTTTAGATTGTTACGGGACTGTTGGACATTACGTAACCCTCGTCCCTTTGACGACGTTACAACACGCTATCTTATCAACTGCCATAACGGTTATGTTCCACAAGACCAACGATGGGAAGTAGTCCTAGTAAAACCAGAATGCATGACTTGTTTCTGGATGTATGAATTACGTGTCTTTATTGCCTTTGCTGAACGACTTGTGTACTAGCTAGAATTATCTTCACAACCATCTTGTATCAAATTTATTGTGTGCTATATTTCATGCTATATGTAAAATAAGTGGTATTGTAAGTTTGTAAAATATTGTGTAAAAGTTTGAACGCGAAATATTATTATAATCAGTTTTTCATATAGAATTGTAGTAGTTGAATTGTATATTAGCTACTAAGTATGAACTTAACGGGTAGGTACTACCCGAATTTAAACTTATAAAACGATAATATGAAGAAAAAGCTTTTATAAATGAGTTCATATTATGCTACGAGATACTATTGACTACTCTTAATATTATGTATGATTAACTTGTTTCATTTGACTATTTTGAAGGAAATGGCACCAACTACTAGACACACCTTGAATATGAGCGAAGAGGAATTTCGTGCCTTTCTTGCTTCAAACATAGCCGCAGTACAGGCTGCGCTACATACCAACAATAACCTTGGATCTAGCAGTACAGGAAATCGTGTAGGATGCACCTACAAAGAATTCACTGCCTGCAAACCTTTGGAATTTGATGGAACCGAAGGACCGATCGGATTGAAACGGTGGATCGAGAAGGTAGAATCGGTGTTTTCCATAAGTAAGTGTACTAAAGAGGAAAAAGTGAAGTACGCTACGCATACTTTCACAGGTACTGCATTAACATAGTGGAATACCTATCTAGAGTAAGTGGGACAAGATGATGCTTACGCACTACCGTGGTCAGCATTCAAGCACTTGATGAACGAGAAGTACCGTCCCAGAACTGAGGTCAATAATCTCAAGACAGAACTTAGAGGGTTACGAACCCAAGGATTTGATATTACCACGTATGAAAGACGATTCACAGAATTGTGCCTATTGTGTCCGGGAGCGTTCGAAGATGAGGAAGAGAAGATCGACGCGTTTGTGAAAGGATTACCGGAAAGAATCCAAGAAGATATAAGTTCACACGAGCCCGCCTCCATACAACAGGCATGTAGAATGGCTCACAAACTAGTGAACCAGATTGAGGAAAGAATTAAAGAATAGGCGGCTGAAGAGGCCAATGTGAAGCAAGTCAAAAGAAAGTGGGAGGAAAACGGTGATAAGAATCACCAATACAACAACAACAACAACAATTACAACAATAATCGCAACAACTATCCCAACAATCGCAACATCAATCGTAACTACAACAAACGGCCCAACAACAACAACAACAACAGCAACTACAACAATTATCCCAACAACAATAACAATCGCAACAACAACAATAATCAGAAGCAGCTATGCCAAAGGTGTGAAAAGTATCACTCGGGGTTCTGCACCAAATTTTGCAACAAGTGTAAAAGAAATGGTCATAGCGCGGCGAAGTGTGAGGTCTACGGACCAGGGGTTAACAGAACGAAAGGAAAAAATGGTGTCGGAACGAGTAATGGTGGAGCAAGTAGTGTCGGAGCAAGTTATGCCAATGTAGTTTGTTATAAATGTGGAAAACCGGGCCACATTATTAGAAATTTCCCAAACCAGGAGAACACGAATGGACAAGGCCGCGGAAGAGTTTTCAATATTAATGCGGCAGAGGCACAGGAAGACCCGGAGCTTGTTACGGGTACGTTTATTATTGACAATAAATCTGCTTACGTTTTATTTGATTCGGGTGCGGATAGAAGCTATATGAGTAGAGATTTTTGTGCTAAATTAAGTTGTCCATTGACGCCTTTGGATATTAAATTTTTACTCGAATTAGCAAATGGTAAATTAATTTCAGCAGATAATATATGTTGGAATCGAGAAATTAATCTGGTTAGCGAAACATTTAAGATTGACTTGATACCAGTAGAGTTAGGGAGTTTTGATGTGATAATCGGTATGGACTGGTTGAAAGAAGTGAAAGCGGAGATCGTTTGTTACAAAAATGCAATTAGCATTATACGAGAAAAAGGAAAACCCTTAATGGTGTACGGAGAAAAGGGCAACACGAAGCTACATCTTATTAGTAATTTGAAGGCACAAAAACTAATAAGAAAAGGTTGCTATGCTGTTCTAGCACACGTCGAGAAAGTACAAACTGAAGAAAAGAGCATCAATGATGTTCCCGTCGCAAAAGAATTTCCCGATGTATTTCCGAAAGAATTACCGGGATTACCCCCACATCGATCCGTTGAATTTCAAATAGATCTTATACCAGGAGCTGCACCAATAGCTCGTGCTCCTTACAGACTCGCACCCAGCGAGATGAAAGAACTGCAAAGCCAATTACAAGAACTTTTAGAGCGTGGTTTCATTCGACCAAGCACATCACCGTGGGGAGCTCCTGTTTTGTTTGTCAAGAAGAAAGATGGTACATTCAGGTTGTGTATCGACTACCGAGAGTTGAACAAACTTACCATCAAGAACCACTACCCACTACCGAGAATCGATGACTTATTTGATCAACTACAAGGCTCGTCTGTTTATTCAAAGATTGACTTACGTTCCGGGTATCATCAAATGCGGGTGAAAGAAGATGATATTCCAAAGACTGCTTTCAGAACACGTTATGGTCATTACGAGTTTATGGTTATGCCGTTTGGATTGACTAATGCACCAGCTGTGTTCATGGACCTTATGAACCGAGTGTGTGGACCATATCTTGACAAGTTTTTCATTGTTTTCATCGATGACATACTTATTTACTCAAAGAATGATCAAGATCACGAAGAACATTTGAGAAAAGTGCTAGAAGTATTGAGGAAAGAAAAACTGTATGCTAAGTTTTCAAAGTGTGCATTTTGGTTGGAAGAAGTTCAATTCCTCGGTCACATAGTGAACAAAGAAGGTATCCAGGTGGACCCGGCAAAGATCGAAACCGTTGAAAAGTGGGAAACCCCAAAAACTCCGAAGCATATACGTCAATTTTTAGGATTGGCTGGTTACTACAGAAGATTCATCCAAGATTTCTTCAAAATAGCAAAACCCTTCACTGCATTAACGCATAAAGGGAAGAAATTTGAATGGGAGGATGAACAAGAGAAGGCGTTTCAGTTATTGAAGAAAAAGCTAACTACGGCACCTATATTGTCATTGCCTGAAGGGAATGATGATTTTGTGATATATTGTGACGCCTCAAAGCAAGGTCTCGGTTGTGTATTAATGCAACGAACGAAGGTAATTGCTTATGCGTCTAGACAATTGAAGATTCACGAGCAAAATTATACGATGCATGATTTGGAATTAGGCGCGGTTGTTTTTGCATTAAAGACTTGGAGGCACTACTTATATGGGGTCAAAAGTATTATATATACCGACCACAAAAGTCTTCAACACATATTTAATTAGAAACAACTGAACATGAGGCAGCGTAGGTGGATTGAATTGTTGAATGATTACGACTTTGAGATTCGTTACCACCCGGGGAAGGCAAATGTGGTAGCCGACGCCTTGAGTAGAAAGGACAGAGAACCCATTCGAGTAAAATCTATGAATATAATGATTCACAATAACCTTACTACTCAAATAAAGGAGGCGCAACAAGGAGTTTTAAAAGACGGAAATTTAAAGAATGAAATACCCAAAGGATCGGAGAAGCATCTTAATATTCGGGAAGATGGAACCCGGTATAGGGCTGAAAGGATTTGGGTACCAAAATTTGGAGATATGAGAGAAATGGTACTTAGAGAAGCTCATAAAACCAGATACTCAATACATCATGGAACGGGGAAGATGTACAAGGATCTCAAGAAACATTTTTGGTGGCCAGGTATGAAAGTCGATGTTGCTAAATACGTAGGGGAATGTTTGACGTGTTCTAAGGTCAAAGCGGAGCATCAGAAACCATCAGGTCTACTTCAACAACCCGAAATCCCGAATTGGAAATAGGAAAACATTATCATGGATTTCATCACTAAATTGCCAAGGACTGCAAGTGGTTTTGATACTATTTGGGTAATAGTTGATCGTCTCACCAAATCAGCACACTTCCTGCCAATAAGAGAAGATGACAAGATGGAGAAGTTAGCACGACTGTATTTGAAGGAAGTTGTCTCCAGACATGGAATACCAATCTCTATTATCTCTGATAGGGATGGCAGATTTATTTCAAGATTCTGGCAGACATTACAGCAAGCATTAGGAACTCGTCTAGACATGAGTACTACCTATCATCCACAAACTGATGGGCAGAGTGAAAGGACGATAGAAACGCTTGAAGACATGCTACGAACATGTGTTATTGATTTCGGAAACAGTTGGGATCGACATCTACCGTTAGCAGAATTTTCCTACAACAATAGCTACCATTCAAGCATTGAGATGGCTCTGTTTGAAGCACTTTATGGTAGAAAGTGCAGGTCTCCGATTTGTTGGAGTGAAGTGGGGGATAGACAGATTACGGGTCCGGAGATAATGCAAGAAACTACTGAGAAGATCATCCAAATTCAACAACGGTTGAAAACCGCCCAAAGTCGACAAAAGAGCTACCCCGACATTAAAAGAAAAGATATAGAATTTGAAATTAGAGAGATGGTCATGCTTAAGGTTGCACCTTGGAAAGGTGTTGTTCGATTTGGTAAACGAGGGAAATTAAATCCAAGGTATATTGGACCATTCAAGATTATTGATCGTGTCGGACCAGTAGCTTACCGACTTGAGTTACCTCAACAACTCGCAGCTGTACATAACACTTTCCACGTCTCGAATTTGAAGAAATGTTTTGCTAAAGAAGATCTCACTATTCCGTTGGACGAAATCCAAATCAATGAAAAACTTCAATTCAATGAAGAACCAGTTGAAATAATGGATCGTGAGGTTAAGAGACTTAAACAAAACAAGATACCGATTATTAAGGTTTGATGGAATGCTCGTAGAGGACCCGAGTTCACCTAGGAGCGAGAAGATCAGATGAAGAAGAAGTACCCTCACTTATTTCCAGAAGATGAGCTAACACCTCCAATCGCTTAAAATTTCGGGACGAAATTTATTTAACGGGTAGGTACTGTAGTGACCCGAACTTTTCCATGTTTATATATTAAATGAAATTGTTATTTACATGATTAAGTGTTTCCAACTTGTTAAGCAATCAAACTTGTTAAGACATGATTAATTGAAATAGGTTTCATATAGACAATTGACCACCCAAGTTGACCGGTGATTCACGAACGTTAACACTTGTAAAAACTATATGATGACATATATATGGTTATATATATAGTTAACATGATATTATGATAAGTAAACTTATCATTAAGTATATTAACAATGAACTTCATTTGTAAAAACAAGACTACTAACTTAATGATTTTGAAACGAGACATATATGTAACGATTATCGTTGTAACGACATTTAATGTATATATATCATATTAAGAGATATTCGTACATCATAATATCATGATAATATAATAATTTAAAATCTCATTTGATATTATAAACATTGGGTTAACAACATTTAACAAGATCGTTAACCTAAAGGTTTCAAAACAACACTTACATGTAACGACTAACGATGACTTAACGACTCAGTTAAAATGTATATACATGTAGTGTTTTAATATGTATTCGTACAATTTTGAAAGACTTCAAGACACTTATCAAAATACTTCTACTTAACAAAAATGCTTACAATTACATCCTCGTTCAGTTTCATCAATAATTCTACTCGTATGCACCCTTATTCGTACTCGTACAATACACAGCTTTTAGATGTATGTAATATTGGTATATACACTCCAATGATCAGCTCTTAGTAGCCCATGTGAGTCACCTAACACATGTGGGAACCATCATTTGGCAACTAGCATGAAATATCTCATAAAATTACAAAAATATGAGTAATCATTCATGACTTATTTACATGAAAACAAAATTACATATCCTTTATATCTAATCCATACACCAACGACCAAAAACACCTACAAACACTTTCATTCTTCAATTTTCTTCATCTAATTGATCTCTCTCAAGTTCTAACTTCAAGTTCTAAGTGTTCTTCATAAATTCTACAAGTTCTAGTTACATAAAATCAAGAATACTTTCAAGTTTGCTAGCTCACTTCCAATCTTGTAAGGTGATCATCCAACCTCAAGAAATCTTTGTTTCTTATAGTAGGTTATCATTCTAATACAAGGTAATAATCATATTCAAACTTTGGTTCAATTTCTATAACTATAACAATGTTATTTCAAGTGATGATCTTACTTGAACTTGTTTTCGTGTCATGATTCTGCTTCAAGAACTTTGAGCCATCCAAGGATTCATTGAAGCTAGATACATTTTTCCCTTTTCCATTAGGTTTATCCAAGGAACTTAAGGTAGTAATGATGTTCATAACATCATTCGATTCATACATAAAAAGCTAACATATTCGAAGTGGTAAACTAGTAATCACTAGAACATAGTTTAGTTAATTCTAAACTTGTTCGCAAATAAAGTTAATCCTTCCAACTACACTTTTAAAATCAACTATACACATGATCTATATCTATATGATATGCTAACTTAATGATTTAAAACCCGAAAACACGATAAACACCATAAAACCGAATTTACGCCGTCGTAGTTACAACCAGGGGCTGTTTTGGTTTGGATAATTAAAAACTATGAAAAACTTTAATTTAAAAGCTATACTTCTGGGAAAATGATTTTTCTTATGAACATGAAACCATATCCAAAAATCATGGTTAAACTCAAAGTGAAAGTAAGTTTTTCAAAACAGTCATCAAGATGTCGTTCTTTCAACGAAAATGACTACCTCTTTCAAAAATGACTTGTAACTTGTATTTCTGACTATAAACCTATACCTTTTCTGTTTAGTTTCATAAAGTCAAGTTCAATACAAAACCGTGGCCGCTTAAATCACTCAAAACGGATTAGAAACGAAGAAATGGCGAGCAAAACAAAATTGGTAAAAACTACTCATTTTAGCTACGTGAAAATTGGTAACAAATCTATTCCAACCATAACTTAATCAACTTGTATTGTATATTATGTAATATTGAGATACCATAGACACGTATACAATGTTTCGACCTATCATGTCGACACATCTATATATATTTCGGAACAACCATAGACACTCTATATGTGAATGTTGGAGTTAGCTATACAGGGTTGAGGTTGATTCCAAAATATATATAGTTTGAGTTGTGATCAATACTGAGATATGTATACACTGGGTCGTGGATTGATTCAAGATAATATATATCGATTTATTTCTGTACATTTAACTGTGGACAACTAGTTGTAGGTTACTAACGAGGACAGCTGACTTAATAAACTTAAAACATCAAAATGTATTAAAAGTGTTGTAAATATATTTTGAACATACTTTGATATATATGTACATATTTGTTATAGGTTCGTGAATCGACCAGTGGCCAAGTCTTACTTTCCGACGAAGTAAAAAAATCTGTGAAAGTGAGTTATAGTCCCACTTTTAAAATCTAATATTTTTGGGATGAGAATACATGCAGGTTTTATAAATGATTTACAAAATAGACACAAGTACGTGAAACTACATTCTATGGTTGAATTATCGAAATCGAATATGCCCCTTTTTATTAATTCTGGTAATCTAAGAATTAGGGAACAGACACCCTAATTGACGTAAATCCTAAAGATAGATCTATTGGGCCTAACAAACCCCATCCAAAGTACCGGATGCTTTAGTACTTCGAAATTTATATCATATCCGAAGGGTGTCCCGGAATGATGGGGATATTCTTAAATATGCATCTTGTTAATGTCGGTTACCAGGTGTTCACCATATGAATGATTTTTATCTCTATGTATGGGATGTGTATTGAAATATGAAATCTTGTGGTCTATTATTATGATTTGATAATATATAGGTTAAACCTATAACTCACCAACATTATTTGTTGACGTTTTAAGCATGTTTATTCTCAGGTGATTATTAAGAGCTTCCGCTGTCGCATACTTAAATAAGGACGAGATTTGGAGTCCATCCTTGTATGATATTGTGTAAAAACTGCATTCAAGAAACTTATTTCGTTGTAACATATTTGTATTGTAAACCATTATGTAATGTGTGACGACCCGGAAATTTCTGACTAAATTTAAACTTTATCTTTATATTATTCTGACACGATAAGTAATGTTTGTTAAGTTAAATCTCAAGGATTTTAAACTATGTTTATACATTCGTTTAAACCTCGATCAAATTCCAATGATTCACTAACCAATAAATGAACATATATGAATATGTATGTATATGTGTATATATTATAAATTGAAAATGTCAACAAAGTATTTAAACGTATAATGCTTTATATGAACGTATTTGTTTCAATATGATTATCGATGAAATTAAAAAAAATATATATTAAATGATTGAATTATCAGAAACATTGAATTATGATTACAAGTCTCTGTTGAGAGGTCCACTATGACTTGAGAAAATCTATTTCTCTTAACGATATTCGGAATAATTTGTAAAGCTATTTATAAATAAAAACAAAAAGTGTCATTTACGAAAGTTAGACAAAAGTTAGTGGAGAATCAGTTTCCATAATATTCTATTAATCTATTTTCAAACGTACAAAGACGTTTTCAGTTTAAAAAGAACTTTATTATTAAAACGTATATAACTTTTATAAATATCTAGAGTCACTTTTGACAACTCATTACTTAACCAGTATAATAAATATAACGATATTTATATTTTATTTCATTAAATATATATAACGATTTAAATTAATATTATATATATTTATACGCTTATTATACATACATAGTTTTTATACTTTTACTATACTTTAACTTTACATTTACTTTACTTTTACTTTACTTTAACTTTAATAATTCATTTTAATAATTCATACTTTAATAATTCAAAAATCTATTATAAATAGAATTCAATAGGTTTCATTATTTCATAGAAACTTGAAAATATATTTCTCTAAACTCTCTCAATCGATTTATATATATATATATATATATATATATATATATATATATATATATATATATATATATATATATATATATATATATATATATATATTTGCTCTGTATTATTTCAAGATATTATTAGTATACATAAAATATTATGACGGAGTGCTGTCCGAGTGATTTCAAAATAGTTTTTTTGAATGAGTCGAAGCTAAGGAAATTATGGGTTATAGCTATGGAGGTGATGGGTATGGTTCATGGGTATGCTCGTGAGGTCAATCTAGTGTTTATCATCTCCGTTGCGGCTACGTAATTTCCTGCAATATTGAATCTCAATATTGATACGTGAGCACTCATAACTTAACTTTTAGATATCAATAGTGTATCCCTGACTAGTGCTCGAGTATATAGAATTATGCATACTTGTACATTCGATATTGTCCTTAGATAGGTTTGTTGAATCCTGAATTAGATACATATGCTACTGAGATAGGGTATATGATATGCATGTCGTTGGAAAGCTAGCGAAAAATTAAGAACTTTTCATTTAGATATCGAATGGTTTCGATGAACGGATTAGAAGTTATAGTCAACTGAATTTTAGTATTATTGTGAAAATGATCATTATTACTATCATCGTTATTATTTTAATGGAAATATCATTGTTATTATAAAATATCATTATTACTATTATGTTAGTATTATCATAATAACATTTTTAGTAAATATAAATATTGTTATTTTTTATAGAATAATAATAATTATTATTACAAAATAATACAACTTTTACTTATTATTATTATGATCAATATTATTTTATCAAATAAATAGGGGATACAAAGATATTTTTTACCACGCGTAATATAATTACATTAATAATACTTACCACTATAGTTTTATGATATTAAGTGAACTTTATAAATTTTACTACTTAAGATATATAAAAGTATATTTTATCATATATAAACGTTAATATAAATTTTTATTAATAAATGACTTTTATTATTATAAATATATTTAAATATATAAAACGACTATAGTTAAGTTATATAATAAACACGTATAAATTTTAGAAGTCATTTTGGGTCAAGTTGACTTTTGTTGACTTTTGCATATTAGTCTCGAGCATTAGGATTGTGGTACACTATGACTTGACCAAAAATTGTTAGACAAATATTGACCAACATATAAATATATATAATTAATATAGGTTCGTGAATCCGAGGCCAACCTTGCACTTGTTAAATGATGTTATATGTATTTTTACTACGAAATACAGTATGGTAAGTTTCATTTGCTCCCTTATATATATATTTTTGGGACTGAGAATACATGCGCTGTTTTTATAAATGTTTTATGAAATAGGCACAAGTACTAAAACTAATTCTACGTGGGTTTAAACCAGAAATATACCCTTAGCTTGGTAACATTAAACTACTTGTCTATGTACGGTAGGCGTGAATCCTAAAGATAGATCTATTAGGCCTGACAAACCCCATCCTGACTATGAGATGCTTTAGTACTTCGAGGTTATTTTAAACACACCTGATCTGGTATACTTCAAAGGGTAAAACATGAACGTTAAGGCATGTTACCAGGTGCCTACAACTTATAAAATACTTTTATACACTTGCGTGTGTACATATATTTATAAACGGAAATCTTGTGGTCTATTAATATATTGAAATGATTGTTATGATAAACCTATGAACTCACCAACCTTTTGGTTGACACTTTAAAGCATGTTTATTCTCAGGTATTAAAGAAATCTTCCGCTGTGCATTAGCTCATTTTAAGGATATTACTTGGAGTCATTCATGGCATATTTTGAAAGACGTTGCATTCAAGTCATTGAGTTCATCAAGATTATTATTAAGTCAATTATAGTTGGATGTATTATGAAATGGTGTGCATACCGTCAATTTTCGTTGTAAAGAAAGTTTGTCTTTTAAAAACGAATGCAATGTTTGTAAAATGAATCATATAGAGGTCAAATACCTCGCGATGTAATCAACTATTGTGAATCGTTTATAATGTATATGAACGGGTCCTTTCAGTTGGTATCAGAGTGGTGGTCTTAGCGAACCAGGTCTGCATTAGTGTGTCTAACTGATATTCGTTAGGATGCATTAGTGAGCCTGGACTTCGACCGTGTCTGCATGTCAAAAGTTTTGCTTATCATTTTTGTCGGAAATTGCCTGCTTATCATTCTTAGTCTAGACACGTTTTACTGCATTGATTGCATGAATAGTGTATAGACAAAATTCATTTCTTAGCGTATCTGTTAATCCATATCTTAGCGTATCTGTTACTGTAAACTTTTCCTGACATATCCCGTAAATTCCTCCGTAATCTACGAAATCTTTTGCGCTATATATATAGATATTCTATGTAATTAGAATACCACTTGATAGCTGGAAAATCATTTCATATCGAAAAATCCTTTATTCAATTGAACGAAATGGAATTCGTCATTAGTTCAAGTCCCTCGAATTTTGATATGGAATCCCACTCAAGCTCCGAAAGCAGTGTGACCAGAATGG
Organism: Rutidosis leptorrhynchoides; assembly: GCF_046630445.1. Classification (NCBI taxonomy): domain Eukaryota; kingdom Viridiplantae; phylum Streptophyta; class Magnoliopsida; order Asterales; family Asteraceae; genus Rutidosis; species Rutidosis leptorrhynchoides. Next base: position 246,257,170 of record NC_092339.1, on the reverse strand, counting down.
ATCAACCAATTAGCCATCATCTATTCTGGATGAATTGGGGATGAGTTCATAGCCTCCTCAATAATTGGAGACAAGAAGAAGGTGATCCCTTCCATCCACCACATTGCCCTCTTGGCGATGAACCTGAAGCACTTACCGGCGAACCGGTCCGAAACACCATTTTCTCTCATTTCCAGAGTATCTCGTCACGATTATATACTACATCAAATTCTAGATTTTATTTATCCGCTCGTCCGAACCGACAATCACCCCGGTGTAATAGAAGAAGTCAACGAGCTTCGCACTCGAGTAGTGACTTTAGAGAATATGGTGCAAGGGTTACAAACACCAACAGCAGTACCATCAGCATAACCAGTACCACCATCAGCAACACCAACAGTACCATCACCACCACCAACAGTAACATTCGCATCCCACACTTCAACATCACAACCTATATCCTACGAGTACCAATGACATACACTCTATAGATACCAAGGAATACCAACAACAACAACAAACGATGAAGTATTGATTCATAACTTCATTGGAGAAACATTTTGCGACGATTATGTAGTCTCTAAAGTCTTAGAGATTATCTATTCTAACCCTAACCATAAATTAGATGAGTGAACCCAAATGATAGAAGGAAGAGTAGAAACCCTGACAAGAATGATGTGTGGTTTACAAGCTAGACTTGATTTACCAACAGCATCAAACAGTACCATGAACATCACCAGTAAAGTCAGTACCATCAGCGTTGTCAGAATTAGCAGCACCTACACAAACTCCGTCAGTTCAAGAATCACCGTGGACATCATTATAAATCAAAAACAAGTACGTCATATCAATGAGTTATGAAGTATTAACTCATTTCCACTGAAGGATTTATATGTATATCTTATATATATAAATTTTTAGACCATAATAAATATTTCCGTACTAAGCTATTATGTGTGAATCTTAACTACTCGGTTAATTCATGTTACTAATATGCAATAATGTACGTCCTTCGTCCACAACTTAACCATCATTAACTACAATCTCTGCCTCAATTCAATAAATCCCAATTCATAATAAATCAAATGAATTATTCAAATATAAGTTTGATTTTTCACTTTCATCGTCGATGTACTCTAAACTTTTCAAATAACATTATTCGTACCTTGCGAAATTCACAAGAATTCCACAAACACCAACAACTAACGAAGTATTAATTTATAATTTCAATTTTATTGAATAAATACTCCGTAAAAGTTAAGTAATTTCTAAAGTCTTTAGGGATTATTCAGTTCTAGTTTCAACCGTAAATCAAATGAGTTTAATTTAATATTAACTCATTAAATCTATGTTACATTTGAAGAAAATATGCACATATATATTTTCATAAAGACTGTAATAAAATTCTGTTATACAAAGTATTAATTGTGAAATTTTTTTTAACGGGTAGGTAATACCCGAGAGATATATAAATTCATAATTAATATGTTACATTTTTCGAATCTGATTAAGCAAATTATCAACTATATCCCTAATCTCACAACAATATACATTCTTGTATAGAAATCAAAACAACCATTCTCACCCAAATTTGATTACGCATTCTGATTTTGACAAATCAAAATCCAAGTCATGATTTAACAGAAGACATCACTCTTAGATTCCTACATCTTTCAAAGCTATACTTTGACTTCAAAACTGTGTTAGAACATCATATGTATATTAACGATTACAAACTGTGTTCAAACTCTCCGAAGTTTTAGAAGACACTTCAAATAATGAACAATCGAGATGATGATCTAACCACATATTACCCACAGTTATGTACCTAAAAAGCTCTCGAAGCCAAAGTCATAGTTCGACGCGTATCCGTGTCAGACCCTTTGGCATTTATTAGCTAAAATAACTTTTCAATTCCTTTTCAAAGTAGCCAGTTTTGTCACAGCTCCAGCAAGTCAACTTCGACTTTTCAGTAGGACTAGTCTTATTATAACCTCGATAGATACGTTGCCCTTTCGTCATCGTTACTGGGGAACCTTTCATATCTCGCCACCTTAGCAATAAACTTACCAACCACTTCAATTATCTTTGACTTTTTGAAAAATCATTATATTTATTGAAATCACATCATTTACTCATTCGCATCTTGTAACGAAAATTGCCATACGAATCATCGGAAATCAGTAAACAGTATTTTGAAATCTCGTAGCATGTCTACGCCAACAGTTATATGTGTACGTAAAACGTCTATCTCCCAGACTTACATACTTTGAATGTGAAGTTCTAAAAAATATTTTGAACTGCAAACTAGTTCTTGAAATGCTGACGAAGCATCAAAAACTGTAAACGATCTTAACAGTAAAAAGTTTGATGACAAAGAATAGTAAGGTAGTAAAGCTGAGAAAAAGAGAAGGTTTGGAACTGAAAAACGGATTGAGCAAAGTATGAAAGAGGTTGTGGACAAATGACAAGGATGAAATCTACCTTCAAAGAATCCAAATGATTCAGTGTCTGCTGAAATCCTTAACAAATACCTTGCTCCTTGCTCTAAAACCCTTGCGGACAATATTCTTCATCATCATCTTATCTTAAATATTCTAAGATATCATCGTATCTTCCATTATAAATATCCTCCATATTTCTGAAGATATTTTCATAATCACTCTTATCTGAAATCATTTATCCCCTCGCGTTATCTGTATCACATCATAAAGGAAACTGTTTTAGTTTCTAAATTCTGAAACCTTCGAGTATAAAGTATGAATGTTTTGAAGTAGTGTTGGGAACTGAAGCATGAGTTAGTATAATATAATGACACTTGATCAACATGATTATATTACAGTAAGTCATGCTGAGTTTTTAAATGAAACGTGATGATTCACAGATCATAACATCATCATGTGCCATGTTACATGACTTTTGTATTCTATTTAACCTCTAAAATATCAAGAAAATATTTCTTGATGATTCGGTCTTTTCCAAGGTATTCTGGTAATTTAACAAATCAAGACCGTGCCATTACCATTTCCTTCTTAGAACATTAACAATGTTCATTCCGAAATTTATATCTGTGAATTAGGGACCATTACAAGCGATGCTTAATCGCAAGAAGAAGAAACGAAAGGACAAAGCTCCAAAATATAAATTGGAGTATAAATCGCAGCAAATAGGAGGGAGTATTAACTGTGGATGACAATGATTATAGAAGACAGAAGCAGGGACTTTGAAATATAAGGGAAAATATAAAACCCACCAACCACCCAAAAATTATAAACCGTATATATCGATGCATATAGCAATATAAAGACACGGAAGAACTAAAAACACTATAAAACCGAGAGTATAGTAGAAGTAAATAGATTCTTCCGGAGGCAGATGAAAAAGAAGAACGACAGATATGAAAGTGAGGAGTATATCGAGAATCAGTACTGGATGAAGCATATTGACAAATACTTTAAAATATGAGTTGAGGGAGAAAGAATAGAAGGTGTGAGTTGTAAGAAAACGAAGGAGGTGGATTTATAGTGAAATACCCGACAGAGAAATCAAGATGGATTATCTTATTAATTCGAAGAGAATCATAATCTCCTTAATCACCGAAGCATCAAATCCAATATAGATTACAAAGATTTTCTTTAAATTCAGAGATTAATTGTGATGACGTCAAAAGATATGACGAATCACTATAATCTTATTTCCTTCATTTACGAAAAATTCCCTCATACGCTTCGAGTAATCGAATTATTTATCCATACTTCTTAGACATGATAAAACTTTATAATCGTCATAATAATGTTAGCCATGACGACCTCTATCAAATTTCGGGGACGAAATTTCTTTAACGGGTAGGTACTGTGACGACCCGGAAATTTCTGACTAAATTTAAACTTTATCTTTATATTATTCTGACACGATAAGCAATGTTTGTTAAGTTAAATCTCAAGGATTTTAAACGACCCAGAAATTTCTGACTAAATTTAAACTTTATCTTTATATTATTCTGACACGATAAGCAATGTTTGTTAAGTTAAATCTCAAGGATTTTAAACTATGTTTATACATTCGTTTAAACCTTGATCAAATTCCAATGATTCACGAACCAATAAATGAACATATATGAATATGTATGTATATGTGTATATATTATAAATTGAAAATGTCAACAAAGTATTTAAACGTATAATGCTTTATATGAACGTATTTGTTTCAATATGATTATCGACGAAATTAAAAAAATATATATTAAATGATTGAATTATCAGAAACATTGAATTATGATTACAAGTCTCTGTTGAGAGGTCCACTATGACTTGAGAAAATCTATTCCTCTTAACGATATTCGGAATAATTTGTAAAGCTAAGTATAAAATAATACAACTTTTACTTATTATTATTATGATCAATATTATTTTATCAAATAAATAGGGGATACAAAGATATTTTTCACCACGTGTAATATAATTACATTAATAATACTTACCACTATAGTTTTACGATATTAAGTGAACTTTATAAATTTTAATACTTAAGATATATAAAAGTATATTTTATCATATATAAACGTTAATATAAATTTTTATTAATAAATGACTTTTATTATTATAAATATATTTAAATATATAAAACGACTATAGTTAAGTTATATAATAAACACGTATAAAGTTTAGAAGTCATTTTGGGTCAAGTTGACTTTTGCATATTAGTCTCGAGCATTAGGATTGTGGTACACTATGACTTGACCAAAAATTGTTATACAAATATTGACCAACATATAAATATATATAATTAATATAGGTTCGTGAATCCGAGGCCAACCTTGCACTTGTTAAATGATGTTATATGTATTTTTACTACGAAATACAGTATGATGAGTTTCATTTGCTCCCTTTTATATATATTTTTGGGACTGAGAATACATGCGCTGTTTTTATAAATGTTTTACGAAATAGGCACAAGTACTAAAACTAATTCTACGTGGGTTTAAACCAGAAATATACCCTTAGCTTGGTAACATTAAACTACTTGTCTATGTACGATAGGCGCGAATCCTAAAGATAGATCTATTGGGCCTGACAAACCCTATCCTGACTATGAGATGCTTTAGTACTTTGAGGTTATTTTAAACACACCTGATCTGGTGTACTTCAGAGGGTAAAACATGAACGTTAAGGCTTGTTACCGGGTGCCTACAACTTATAAAATACTTTTATACACTTGCGAGTGTACATATATTTATAAACGGAAATCTTGTGGTCTATTAATATATTGAAATGATTGTTATGATAAACCTATGAACTCACCAACCTTTTGGTTGACACTTTAAATCATGTTTATTCTCAGGTATTAAAGAAATCTTTCACTGTGCATTAGCTCATTTTAAGGATATTACTTGGAGTCATTCATGGCATATTTTGAAAGACGTTGCATTCGAATCATTGAGTTCATCAAGATTATTATTAAGTCAATTATAGTTGGATGTATTATGAAATGGTGTGCATACCGTCAATTTTCGTTGTAAAGAAAGTTTGTCTTTTAAAAACGAATGCAATGTTTGTAAAATGTATCATATAGAGGTCAAATACCTCGCGATGTAATCAACTATTGTGAATCGTTTATAATGTATATGAATGGGTCCTTTCATAATGGTCGTGTGTAAACAGGATATTTTAGATTATCATTATTTGATAATCTACGTAAAGCTTTTTAAACCTTTATTGATGAAATAAAGGTTATGGTTTGTTTTAAAATGAATGCAGTCTTTGAAAAACGTCTCATATAGAGGTCAAAACCTAGCAACGAAATCAATTAATATGGAACGTTTTTAACCAATAAGAACGGGACATTTCACCAAGTACAAACTAATCACACCATCGGAGTGAAGCATTCCACTAGCAGGTATAAGGAGGCACCTGACGCAGGGTTATGCAACTCCCATTACTACCACCGAGACTCAACGTTTGACCCTTACGGGGTCTTGATGTCAAAGCTAAGGGGTATAAAATGTAGTGACCCGAACTTTTCCATGTTTATATATATATATTAAATGAAATTGTTATTTACATGATTAAGTGTTTCCAACATGTTAAGCAATCAAACTTTTTAAGACTTGATTAATTGAAATAGGTTTCATATAGACAATTGACCACCCAAGTTGACCGGTGATTCAAGAACGTTAAAACTTGTAAAAACTATACGATGACATATATATGGTTATATATATAGTTAACATGATTTTATTATAAGTATGTATCTCATTAGGTATTTTAACAATGATTTATATACATAAAAAATGAGACTATTAATTTAAGAAACTCGAAAACGATATATATAACGATTATCGTTATAACAACGTCTTACTAGGTACATATGAATCATATTAAGATATTGATACACTTGGTTAATTATGTTAAATGATAAGTAAATATATTATTAAGTGTATTAACAATGAAATACATATGTAAAAATAAGACTACTAACTTAATGATTTCGAAACGAGACATATATGTAACGATTATCATTGTAACGACATTTAACTGTATATATATCATACTAAGATATATTATTATTATATATCATAATATCATGATAATATAACAATTTAACATCTCAGTTGTTATAATAAACAATGGGTTAACAACATTCAACAAGATCGTTAACCTAAAGGTTTCAAAACAACATTTACATGTAACGACTAACGATGACTTAACGACTCAGTTAAAATGTATATACATGTAGTGTTTTAATATGTATTCATGCACTTTTGAAAGACTTCAAGACACTTATCAAAATACTTCTACTTAACAAAAATGCTTACAATTACATCCTGGTTCAGTTTCATCAACAATTCTACTCGTATGCAGCCGTATTCGTACTCGTAAAATACACAGCTTTTAGATGTATGTACTATTGGTATATACACTCCAATGATCAGCTCTTAGCAGCCCATGTGAGTCACCTAACACATGTGGGAACCATCATTTGGCAACTAGCCTGAAATATCTCATAAAATTACAAAAATATGAGTAATCATTCATGACTTATTTACATGAAAACAAAATTACATATCCTTTATATCTAATCCATACACCAACGACCAAAAACACCTACAAACACTTTCATTCTTCAATTTTCTTCATCTAATTGATCTCTCTCAAGTTCTATCTTCAAGTTCAAAGTGTTCTTTATAAATTCCAAAAGTTCTAGTTTCATAAAATCAAGAATACTTCCAAGATTGCAAGTTTACTTCCAAGTTTTCTAAATCCATTCCAAGTAATCATCCAAGATCAAGAAACCTTTGTTACTTATAGTAGGTTATCTTTCTAATACAAGGTAATAATCATATTTAAACTTTAATTCAATTTCTATAACTATAACAATCTTATTTCGAGTGGAAATCTTACTTGAAATTGTTTTCGTGTCATGATTCTGCTTCAAGAACTTTCAAGCCATCCAAGGATCCTTTGAAGCTAGATCTATTTTTCTCATTTCCAGTAGGTTTATCCAAGGAAATTGAGGTAGTAATGATGTTCATAACATCATTCGATTCATACATATAAAGCTATCTTATTCGAAGGTTTAAACTTGTAATCACTAGAACATAGTTTAGTTAATTCTAAACTTGTTCGTAAATAAAAGTTAATCCTTCTAACTTGACTTTTAAAATCAACTAAACACATGTTCTATATCTATATGATATGCTAACTTAATGATTTAAAACCTGGAAACACGAAAAACACCGTAAAACCGGATTTACGCCGTCGTAGTAACACCGCGGGCTGTTTTGGGTTAGTTAATTAAAAACTATGATAAACTTTGATTTAAAAGTTGTTATTCTGGGAAAATAATTTTTATTATGAACATGAAACTATATCCAAAAATTATGGTTAAACTCAAAGTGGAAGTATGTTTTCTAAAATGGTCATCTAGACGTCGTTCTTTCGACTGAAATGACTACCTTTACAAGAAAGACTTGTAACTTATTTTTACGACTATAAACCTATACTTTTTATGTTTAGATTCATAAAATAGAGTTCAATATGAAACCATAGCAATTTGATTCACTCAATACGGATTTAAAATGAAGAAGTTATGGGTAAAACAAGATTGGATAATTTTTCTCATTTTAGCTACGTGAAAATTGGTAACAAATCTATTCCAACCATAACTTAATCAACTTATATTGTATATTATGTAATCTTGAGATACCATAGACACGTATACAATGTTTCGACCTATCATGTCGACACATCTATATATATTTCGGAACAACCATAGACACTTTATATGTGAATGTTGGAGTTAGCTATACAGGGTTGAGGTTGATTCCAAAATATATATAGTTTGAGTTGTGATCAATACTGAGATACGTATATACTGGGTTGTGGATTGATTCAAGATAATATTTATCGATTTATTTCTGTACATCTAACTGTGGACAACTAGTTGTAGGTTACTAACGAGGACAGCTGACTTAATAAACTTAAAACATCAAAATATATTAAAAGTGTTGTAAATATATTTTGAACATACTTTGATATATATGTATATATTGTTATAGGTTCGTGAATCAACCAGTGGCCAAGTCTTACTTCCCGACGAAGTAAAAATCTATGAAAGTGAGTTATAGTCCCACTTTTAAAATCTAATATTTTTGGGATGAGAATACATGCAGTTTTAAAATCTAATAAATAGACACAAGTACGTGAAACTACATTCTATGGTTGAATTATCGAAATCGAATATGCCCCTTTTTATTAAGTCTGGTAATCTAAGAATTAGGGAACAGACACCCTAATTGACGTGAATCCTAAAGATAGATCTATTGGGCCTAACAAACCCCATCCAAAGTACCGGATGCTTTAGTACTTCGAAATTTATATCATATCCGAAGGGTGTCCCGGAATGATGGGGATATTCTTATATATGCATCTTGTTAATGTCCGTTACCAGGTGTTCACCATATGAATGATTTTTATCTCTATGTATGGGATGTGTATTGAAATATGAAATCTTGTGGTCTATTGTTACGATTTGATATATATAGGTTAAACCTATAACTCACCAACATTTTTGTTGATGTTTAAAGCATGTTTATTCTCAGGTGAATACTAAGAGCTTCCGCTGTTGCATACTAAAATAAGGACAAGATTTGGAGTCCATGTTTGTATGATATTGTGTAAAAAATGCATTCAAGAAACTGATTTCGATGTAACATATTTGTATTGTAAACCATTATATAATGGTCGTGTGTAAACATGATATTTTAGATTATCATTATTTGATAATCTACGTAAAGCTTTTTAAACCTTTATTTATGAAATAAAGGTTATGGTTTGTTTTAAAAATGAATGCAGTCTTTGAAAAAACGTCTCATATAGAGGTCAAAACCTCGCAACGAAATCAATTAATATGGAACGTTTTTAATCAATAAGAACGGGACATTTCAGTTGGTATCCGAGCGTTGGTCTTAGAGAACCAGAAAATTTGCATTAGTGTGTCTTATCAAGTTTGTTAGAATGCATTAGTGAGTCTGGACTTCGACCGTGTTTTCTTTAAAAATGATTGCTTAACATTTTTGTTGGAAACTATATATTATTAACATGTATATATTATGTGATATATTAATCTCTTAACATGTTTGATATTGTGTGATAGATGTCTACCTCTAGCACAAATCCCATTGACTCACCTAATAATAACGAAGAGTCAAATATATATTGGACTGATTCACAAGTTTCCGAAGAAGAACTGGAAGAAGAATCAGAACCGGAAGAAGAATCAGAACCGGAAGAGGAGGAACCGGAGGAGGAAATAGAACCGGTGGGGGAAATAATAAAATGGTTAAGTAAAAGAAAATCCTCAACCAACCGACCAAGGTTAATTATGGTCAATGGTGTTTCTGTCAAGGAAGCAAAATATTGGGAGGATTACCAATTCTCCGATGAATCGGATTCCGACGAGAATTCCGATTATGTTATAGAAATTACCCCAACTGAATTTAAAAAGGCAAAAGAAAATAATAAGGGAAAGGGCATAAAAATAGAGAAATCTAATTCCAACCCCGATGAACTTTATATGTATCGTCAACCCCCGAAGCCCTTAAGTTGTAACAATGACCCGGGAACCTCTAAACCACCAGGTTTTTCTAAACCGTTGTGGAAAACGACAGCTCGTATTAGGGGAACATCATATATCCCTAGAAACTTGGCAAAACGAACCAAAACCGAAGAAGAAGAAACGAGCGAGTCGAAATAAGATAGTTGTATTCGTGTGGTGTAATATATGTAATATAGTGTGCTTATGCTTTATGATATATGTAAAAATTGCTTGTATTAATAAGTATTTTTTTTATGAATCTAACTCTTGTCTATTTTACAGTATAAAAACACAAAATGGATAGACAACCCAATATTTTAAGAGACCTACCCGGAGACATGATTGATGAAATCTTGTCTAGAGTCGGTCAAAATTCTTCGGCACAACTATTTACGGCGAAATCAGTTTGTAAGACATTCGAAGAACGTTCCAAGAATGTCTTGGTTTATAAGAGATTTTCGTTTGAAAGATGGGGGATATCACATTGGGAAACCCATAAGTTACGATGTGTTTACTTTGACGCATATATTGCGGGGAACCCAAATGCTATTTTACGCAACGGGTTAAGAAATTATTTTGACTCAATGTATCCGAATATAGGACTTCATGATTTAGAAAAAGCGACTAACATGCAACATAAAGAAGCATGCTATGCTTACGGGTTAGTAAAGTTCGCTTCTCACTAAAGTGAGAAAAAGAACATCGGGCTACAACTATTAAACAAAACGTTCCCAGAAGTGACGGAATCGGTAATTGGGGTAAGAAATGAGGTTTTTAGGTTATTACGAGACTGTTGGTCATTACGTAACCCTCGTCCCTTTGACGACGTTACAACACACTATCTTATCAACGGCCATAACGGTTATGTTCCACAAGACCAAGGATGGGAAGTAGTCCTAGTAAAACCAGAATGCATGACTTGTTTCTGGACGTATGAATTACGTGTCTTTATTGCCTTTGCTGAACGACTTGTGTACTAGCTAGAATTATCTTCACAACTATCTTGTATCAAAGTTATTGTGTGCTATATTTCATGCTCTATGTAAAATAAGCGGTATTGTAAGTTTGTAAAATATTGTATAAATGTTTGAACGCGAAATATTATTATAATCAGTTTTTTATATAGAATTGTAGTAGTTGAATTGTATATTAGCTACTAAGTATGAACTTAACGGGTAGGTACTACCCGAATTTAAACTTATAAAACGCTAATATGAAGAAAAAGCTTTTATAAATGAGTTCATATTATGCTACGAAATACTATTAACTACTTTTAATATTCTGTATGATTAACTTGTTCCATTTGACTATTTTGAAGGAAATGGCACCGACTACTTGACACACCGTGAATATGAATGAAGAGGAATTCCGTACTTTTCTAGCTTCAAACATAGCCGCAGTACAGGCTGCGCTACATACCAACAATAACCTTGGATCTAGCAGTACAGGAAATCATGTAGGATGCACCTACAAAGAATTCACTGCCTGCAAACCTTTGGAATTTGATGGAACCGAAGGACCGATCGGATTGAAACGGTGGACCGAGAAGGTCGAATCGGTGTTTGCCATAAGTAAGTGTACTGAAGAGGACAAAGTGAAGTACGCTACACATACCTTATGAAGGTTCTGCGTTAACATGGTGGAATACCTATCTAGAGCAAGTGGGACAAGATGATGCGTACGCACTACCGTGGTCAGCATTCAAGCACATGATGAACGAGAAGTACCATCCCAGAACCGAGGTTAATAAGCTCAAGACAGAACTTAGAGGGTTACGAACCCAAGGATTTGATATTACCACGTACGAAAGATGATTCACAGAATTGTGCCTATTGTGTCCAGGAGCGTTCGAAGATGAGGAAGAGAAGATCGACGCGTTTGTGAAAGGATTACCGAAAAGAATCCAAGAAGATATAAGTTCACATGAGCCCGCCTCCATACAACAGGCATGTAGAATGGCTCAAAAACTAGTGAACCAGATTGAGGAAAGAATTAAAGAACAGACGGCTGAAGAGGCCAATGTGAAGCAAGTCAAAAGAAAGTGGGAGAAAAACGGTGATAAGAATCACCAATACAACAACAACAGCAATTACAATAATAATCGCAACAATTATCCCAACAATCGCAACATCAATCGCAACTACAACAAATGGCCCAACAACAACAACAACAACAACAACAGCAACTACAACAATCATCCCAACAACAATAACAACCACAACAACAACAACAATCAGAAGCAGCTATGCCAAAGGTGTGAAAAGTATCACTCGGGGTTCTGCACCAAATTTTGCAACAAGTGTAAAAGAAATGGTCATAGCGCGGCGAAGTGTGAGGTCAACGGACCAGGGGTTAACAGAACGAAAGGAACAAATGGTGTCGGAACGAGTAATGGCAGAGCAAGTAGTGTCGGAGCAAGTTATGCCAATGTAGTTTGTTATAAATGTGGAAAACCGGGCCACATTATTAGAAATTGCCAGAACTAGGAGAATACGAATGGACAAGGCCGCGGAAGAGTTTTCAATATTAATGCGGCAGAGGCACAGGAAGACCCGGAGCTTGTTACGGGTACGTTTCTTATTGACAATAAATCTGCTTACGTTTTATTTGATTCGGGTGCGGATAGAAGCTATATGAGTAGAGATTTTTGTGCTAAATTAAGTTGTCCATTGACGCCATTGGATAGTAAATTTTTACTCGAATTAGCAAACGGTAAATTAATTTCAGTAGATAATATATGCCGGAATCGAGAAATTAAACTGGGTAGTGAAATATTTAAGATTGATTTGATACTAGTAGAGTTAAGGAGTTTTGATGTAATAGTTGGCATGGACTGGCTGAAGAAGGTGAAAGCAGAGATCGTATGTTATAAAAATGCAATTCGCATTGTACGAGAAGAAGGAGAACCCTTAATGGTGTACGGAGAAAAGGGCAACATGAAGTTACATCTTATTAGTAATTTGAAGGCACAAAAACTAATAAGAAAAGGTTGCTATGCTGTTCTAGCACACGTCGAGAAAGTACAAACCGAAGAAAAGAGCATCAATGATGTTCCCGTCGTAAAAGAATTTCCCGATGTATTTCCGAAAGAATTACCGGGATTACCCCCACATCGATCCGTTGAATTTCAAATAGATCTTATACCAGGAGCTGCACCAATAGCTCGTGCTCCTTATAGACTCGCACCCAGCGAGATGAAAGAACTGCAAAGCCAACTGCAAGAACTATTAGAACGTGGTTTCATTCGACCAAGCACATCACCATGGGGAGCTCCTGTTTTGTTTGTCAAAAAGAAGGATGGTACATTTAGGTTGTGTATTGACTACAGAGAGTTGAACAAACTTACCATCAAAAACCGTTATCCACTGCCGAGAATTGACGACTTATTTGATCAACTACAAGGCTCGTCGGTTTATTCGAAGATCGATTTACGTTCTGGATATCATCAAATGCGAGTAAAGGAGGATGATATTCCAAAAACTGCTTTTAGGATGCGTTATGGTCATTACGAGTTTATGGTTATGCCGTTTGGATTGACTAACGCACCAGCTGTGTTCATGGACCTTATGAACCGAGTGTGTGGGCCATATCTTAACAAGTTTGTCATTGTTTTCATCGATGACATACTTATTTACTCAAAGAATGATCAAGAGCACGAAGAACATTTGAGAAAAGTGCTAGAAGTATTGAGGAAAGAAAAACTATACGCTAAGTTTTCAAAGTGTGCATTTTGGTTGGAAGAAGTTCAATTCCTCGGTCACATAGTGAACAAAGAAGGTATCCAGGTGGACCCGGCAAAGATCGAAACCGTTGAAAAGTGGGAAACCCCAAAAACTCCGAAGCATATACGTCAATTTTTAAGATTGGCTGGTTACTACAGAAGATTCATCCAAGATTTCTCCAAAATAGCAAAACCCTTGACTGCATTAACGCATAAAAGGAAGAAATTTGAATGGAAGGATGAACAAGAGAAGGCGTTTCAATTATTGAAGAAAAAGCTAACTACGGCACCTATATTGTCATTGCCTGAAGGGAATGATGATTTTGTGATTTATTGTGACGCATCAAAGCAAGGTCTCGGTTGTGTATTAATGCAACGGACGAAGGTGATTGCTTATGCGTCTAGACAATTGAAGATTCACGAGCAAAATTATACGACGCATGATTTGGAATCAAGCGCGGTTGTTTTTTCATTAAAGACTTGGAGGCACTACTTATATGGGGTCAAAAGTATTATATATACCGACCACAAAAGTCTTCAACACATATTTAATCAGAAACAACTGAATATGAGGCAGCGTAGGTGGATTGAATTGTTGAATGATTACGACTTTGAGATTCGTTACCATCCGGGGAAGGCAAATGTGGTAGCCGACGCCTTGAGCAGAAAGGACAGAGAACCCATTCGAGTAAAATCTATGAATATAATGATTCACACTAACCTTACTACTCAAATAAAGGAGGCGCAACAAGGAGTTTTAAAAGAGGGAAATTTAAAGAATGAAATACCCAAAGGATCGGAGAAGCATCTTAATATTCGGGAAGACGGAACCCGGTATAGGGCTGAAAGAATTTGGGTACCAAAATTTGGAGATATGAGAGAAATGGTACTTAGAGAAGCTCATAAAACCAGATACTCAATACATCCTGGAACGGGGAAGATGTACAAGGATCTTAAGAAACATTTTTGGTGGCCAGGTATGAAAGCCGATATTGCTAAATATGTAGGAGAATGTTTGACGTGTTCTAAGGTCAAAGCTGAACATAAGAAACCATCAGGTCTACTACAACAACCTGAAATCCCGGAATAGAAATGGGAAAACATTACTATGGATTTCATTACTAAATTGCCAAGGACTGCAAGTGGTTATGATACTATTTGGGTAATAGTTGATCGTCTCACCAAGTCAGCACACTTCCTGCCAATAAGAGAAGATGACAAGATGGAGAAGTTAGCAAGACTGTATTTGAAGGAAGTCGTCTCCAGACATGGAATACCAATCTTTATTATCTCTGATAGGGATGGCAGATTTATTTCAAGATTCTGGCAGACATTACAGCAAGCATTGGGAACTCGTCTAGACATGAGTACTGCCTATCATCCACACACTGATGGGCAGAGCGAAAGGATGATACAAATGCTTGAAGACATGCTACGAGCTTGTGTTATTGATTTCGGAAACAGTTGGGATCGACATCTACCGTTAGCAAAATTTTCCTACAACAACAGCTACCATTCAAGCATTGAGATGGCGCCGTTTGAAGCACTTTATGGTAGAAAGTGCAGGCCTCCAATTTGTTGGAGTGAAGTGGGGGATAGACAGATTACGGGTCCAGAGATAATACAAGAAACTACCGAGAAAATCATCTAAATTCAACAAAGATTGAAAATCGCCCAGAGTCGACAAAAGAGCTACGCGGACAGTAAAAGAAAAGATATAGAGTTTGAAATTGGAGAAATGGTCATGCTTAAGGTTTCACCTTGGAAAGGCGTTGTTCGATTTGGTAAACGGGGGAAACTAAATCCAAGGTACATTGGACCATTCAAGATTATAGATCGTGTCGGACCAGTAGCTTACCAACTATAGCTACCTCAATAACTCGCGGCTGTACATAACACTTTCCACGTCTCAAATTTGAAGAAATGTTTTGCTAAAGAAGATCTCACTATTCCGTTGGACGAAATCCAAATCAATGAAAAACTTCAATTCATTGAAGAACCCGTCGAAATAATGGATCGTGAGGTTAAGAGACTTAAACAAAACAAGATACCGATTGTTAAGGTTTGATGGAATGCTCGTAGAGGACCCGAGTTCACCTGGGAGCGTGAAGATCAGATGAAGAAGAAATACCCGCATTTATTTCCAGAAGATACGTCAACACCTCCAACTGCTTAAAATTTCGGGACGAAATTTATTTAACGGGTAGGTACTGTAGTGACCCGAACTTTTCCATGTTTATATATATATATATATATATATTAAATGAAATTGTTATTTACATGATTAAGTGTTTCCAACATGTTAAGCAATCAAACTTGTTAAGACTTGATTAATTGAAATAGGTTTCATATAGACAATTGACCACCCAAGTTGACCGGTGATTCACGAACGTTAAAACTTGTAAAAACTATATGATGACATATATATGGTTATATATATAGTTAACATGATTTTATTATAAGTATGTATCTCATTAGGTATTTTAACAATGAGTTATATACATAAAAAATGAGACTATTAATTTAAGAAACTCGAGAACGATATATATAACGATTATCGTTATAACAACGTCTTACTAGGTACATATGAATCATATTAAGATATTGATACACTTGGTTAATTATGTTAAATGATAAGTAAATATATTATTAAGTGTATTAACAATGAAATACATATGTAAAAATAAGACTACTAACTTAATGATTTCGAAACGAGACATATATGTAACGATTATCGTTGTAACAACATTTAACTGTATATATATCATACTAAGATATATTATATATATCATAATATCATGATAATATAACAATTTAACATCTCAGTTGTTATAATAAACAATGGGTTAACAACATTTAACAAGATCGTTAACCTAAAGGTTTCAAAACAACATTTACATGTAACGACTAACGATGACTTAACGACTCAGTTAAAATGTATATACATGTAGTGTTTTAATATGTATTCATACACTTTTGAAAGACTTCAAGACACTTATCAAAATACTTCTACTTAACAAAAATGCTTACAATTACATCCTGGTTCAGTTTCATCAACAATTCTACTCGTATGCACCCGTATTCGTACTCGTACAATACACAGCTTTTAGATGTATGTACTATTGGTATATACACTCCAATGATTAGCTCTTAGCAGCCCATGTGAGTCACCTAACACATGTGGGAACCATCATTTGGCAACTAGCATGAAATATATCATAAAATTACAAAAATATGAGTAATCATTCATGACTTATTTACATGAAAACAAAATTACATATCCTTTATATCTAATCCATACACCAATGACCAAAAACACCTACAAACACTTTCATTCTTCAATTTTCTTCATCTAATTGATCTCTCTCAAGTTCTATCTTCAAGTTCTAAGTGTTCTTCATAAATTCCAAAAGTTCTAGTTTCATAAAATCAAGAATACTTCCAAGATTGCAAGTTTACTTCCAAGTTTTCTAAATCCATTCCAAGTAATCATCCAAGATCAAGAAACCTTTGTTACTTACAGTAGGTTATCTTTCTAATATAAGGTAATTATCATATTCAAACTTTAGTTCAATTTCTATAACTATAACAATCTTATTTCGAGTGGAAATCTTACTTGAAATTGTTTTCGTGTCATGATTCTGCTTCAAGAACTTTCAAGCCATCCAAGGATCCTTTGAAGCTAGATCTATTTTTCTCATTTCCAGTAGGTTTATCCAAGGAACTTGAGGTAGTAATGATGTTCATAACATCATTCGATTCATACATATAAAGCTATCTTATTCGAAGGTTTAAACTTGTAATCACTAGAACATAGTTTAGTTAATTCTAAACTTGTTCGCAAATAAAAGTTAATCCTTCTAAATTGACTTTTAAAATCAACTAAACACATGTTCTATATCTATATGATATGCTAACTTAATGATTTAAAACTTGGAAACACGAAAAACACCGTAAAACCGGATTTACGCCGTCGTAGTAACACCGCGGGCTGTTTTGGGTTAGTTAATTAAAAACTATGATAAACTTTGATTTAAAAGTTTTTATTCTGGGAAAATGATTTTTATTATGAACATGAAACTATATCCAAAAATTATGGTTAAACTCAAAGTGGAAGTATGTTTTCTAAAATGGTCATCTAGACGTCGTTATTTCGACTGAAATGACTACCTTTACAAGAAATAATTGTAACTTATTTTTCCGACTATAAACCTATACTTTTTCTGTTTAGATTCATAAAATATAGTTCAATATGAAACCATAGCAATTTGATTCACTCAAAACGGATTTAAAATGAAGAAGTTATGGGTAAAACAAGATGGGATAATTTTTCTCATTTTAGCTACGTGAAAATTGGTAACAAATCTATTCCAACCATAACTTAATCAACTTGTATTATATATTAAGTAATCTTGAGATACCATAGACACGTATACAATGTTTCAACCTATCATGTCGACACATCTATATATATTTCGGAACAACCATAGACACTCTATATGTGAATGTTGGAGTTAGCTATACAGGGTTGAGGTTGATTCCAAAATATATATAGTTTGAGTTGTGATCAATACTGAGATACGTATATACTGGGTCGTGGATTGATTCAAGATAATATTTATCGATTTATTTCTGTACATCTAACTGTGGACAACTAGTTGTAGGTTACTAACGAGGACAGCTGACTTAATAAACTTAAAACATCAAAATATATTAAAAGTGTTGTAAATATATTTTGAACATACTTTGATATATATGTATATATTGTTATAGGTTCGTGAATCAACCAGTGGCCAAGTCTTACTTCCCGACGAAGTAAAAATATGTGAAAGTGAGTTATAGTTCCACTTTTAAAATCTAATATTTTTGGGATGAGAATAAATGCAGGTTTTATAAATGATTTACAAAATAGACACAAGTACGTGAAACTACATTCTATGGTTGAATTATCGAAATCGAATATGCCCCTTTTTATTAAATCTGGTAATCTAAGAATTAGGGAACAGACACCCTAATTGACGCGAATCCTAAAGATAGATCTATTGGGCCTAACAAACCCCATCCAAAGTACCGGATGCTTTAGTACTTCGAAATTTATATCATATCCGAAGGGTGTCCCGGAATGATGGGGATATTCTTATATATGCATCTTGTTAATGTCGGTTACCAGGTGTTCACCATATGAATGATTTTTATCTCTATGTATGGGATGTGTATTGAAATATGAAATCTTGTGGTCTATTGTTACGATTTGATATATATAGGTTAAACCTATAACTCACCAACATTTTTGTTGATGTTTAAAGCATGTTTATTCTCAGGTGAATACTAAGAGCTTCCGCTGTTGCGTACTAAAATAAGGACAAGATTTGGAGTCCATGTTTGTATGATATTGTGTAAAAACTGTATTCAAGAAACTGATTTCGATGTAACATATTTGTATTGTAAACCATTATGTAATGGTCGTGTTTAAACATGATATTTTAGATTATCATTATTTGATAATCTACGTAAAGCTTTTTAAACCTTTATTTATGAAATAAAGGTTATGGTTTGTTTTAAAAATGAATGCAGTCTTTGAAAAAACGTCTCATATAGAGGTCAAAACCTCGCAACGAAATCAATTAATATGGAACGTTTTTAATCAATAAGAACAGGACATTTCATAAAATAGATTATATTTTACTATGAAAAACTTATTAAATACGATACAATTTTACACAAGATATTTATTTATTTAGAGAATGGATATACTTAAACCTTGCTACAACAATTATAGGCAGTGTACCTAATCGTACAGTAGTGTAGTTTTTAGTAAGTCCGGTTCGTTCCACAGGGAAAAATCTTTAAACAAAGCTTAACGCTATATTAGTTTTATTTTATAAAAATAGAAATATATATATAAGTAATATTATTATTATAAAGGGGGGTTTTTACCGTTTAATGACCGGTTTGTCGATTTTAAAAACTTAAGTCGCAGTTAAAACCAAATGTAAAATATTAAAAATAAATACAAGACTTAATTTAAAGCGTAAAGTAAATAACGATAATGAAATTGCGATAAATAAAAGTGCGATAAAATAAAATTGCGATAAAATAAAAAGTACGATAATTAAAAGTACAATTAAATACAATAACAATAAATAAAAGTGTGATAATTAGAAGTGCAATTAAATATAAAATAAAGGAAATTAAATATGAAATAAAAGAATTATGCTTATTTAAACTTCCGTAATCATGATGTTTGACGTGTTGATTTTAGTTTTATGTCTATGGGTTAATTGTCCTTTGTCCTGGATTATTTAATATGTCCGTCTGGTTTTTGTCCATAACAGTCCATCAGTCATAAATATAAAGTGCGAGTATCCTCGTCAAATTATCCTTATACCCGAAGTTAAATATTCCAACTAATTGGGGACTTAAACTGTAACAAGATTTTAATACTTTGTTTTATAATTACACCAGGTTATCGACTGCGTGTAACCCAAGATTTTAATACTTTGTTATCAATTATGCCAAGTGTCCTTGTACATAATTTCACCCTTGTTTTAATAATTCTAGTGACTATTGATCCATTCCCATGTCCGATTAAATGAACGATTATTCGTACATATAAATACCCCGCTCATCGTGTCCGATCGAGTGTATATGGTTATTTATAGGAACGTCCAATTGTAAATCTTTATATTAAAATTAACAAATTATCATTTAGTTAAACAAATATAAAGCCCATTAATAGCCCATAGTCTAATTTCCACAAGTGTCGTTCTTTTGTTCAAACCCCAATTATGGTACAAAGCTCAATTACCCAATTTTAATAATTAGCCCAACATCATGATTACTTCGGCTTAAATAAGCATAATAATAACTTAGCTACGAGACATTAATGTAAAAAGGTTGAACATAACTTACAATGATTAAAAATAGTGTAGCGTTACACGGACAGAATTTCAACTTACACCCTTACAACATTTGCTAACATACCCTTATTATTAGAATTAAAATTAAAATTATAATATATATATATATATATATATATATATATATATATATATATATATTACGTTTGTAAGATAGAGAGATAGGATATATTGATATATGGTGCACCAAAGCTCGAAATTTATAAGCCTGTGAACTGAAAAAGTTGGCCATGCGATCGCATGGGATTTCTTCCTCCAGGCCATGCGATCGCATGGTCGTCGGTGACAGCTCAAAGTTCTTGTTTTCTTGTTTGTCGACGTTTTAATTAAATAAATATAGTATATAAATAATTATAAGAATTATTTAAATATTATATTATATTTATGTGCATAGTTGACTTATAATTTTTAGTCCGTTGCGTCGAGCGTTGAGAGTTGACTATGGTCCCGGTTCCGGATTTTCGAACGTCCTTGCGTATAATTTAATATCTTGTACTTTGCGTTTTGAATCTTGTACTCTTGTAATTTTGAGACGTTTCTTATCAATAATTGGAACCTCTTTGATTGTATCTTGTACTTTTGAGCTTTTTGGTCGTTTGCGTCTTCAATTCGTCGAATCTGTCTTTTGTCTTCACCTTTTATTATTTAAACGAATATCACTTGTAAATAGAACAGTTGCAACTAAAAGCTTGTCTTTCTTGAGGGATAATGCTATGAAATATATGTTCGTTGTTAGCATTATCAAATATTCCCACACTTGAGCGTTGCTTGTCCTCAAGCATTATAGTCTTGAAATACTAGAATCACTTCTTTATTCTTCACACTTTGTACATCAGTGATTTCTTTACGGCAGTATAAACAATGGTAGTAACGATGTGGTTTACAGTCCCACATGACTATAAAAATTTAGATCCTTTAAGAAATTGGATCTTTATGAAAACATTTGATCTTTTTGAAAATTCAATCTAGCTTTTACCCTAGATAAGTTTTTCGGAATAACCCTTCACCGGTGTTTGCAAATTCTTTTTGTGGGTTTGGTGGGTTTCATATTTGAAAATTTTAGCTCAAAACTTACGGTTTTGTGTCACCCACTTGCTATCCTTGTATTGGGAAAGCAACACGTCCAGTATACTTGCTCCGAATATTACCTTTCGGTAAACTACCATCCGGTTGTAAAGGAAAGCGTTGAACAAGCAACTGTTAAGGCAATGTCCCCTGACATGCTTTTAATTATGGTCTATAACGTGTCGGACGCAATTACTACCCTTGGTAGGAGCAATAGTAAAGCTCACCCTTATAATTTTTCGGTCTGGCACAAGGTCCTGTCTTTGACCATGCTATGCAACCACCGTTCTTACGGTTGACACCCGATTTGGTTCAGGTGACCGAATGAATTCCAGGTGAATTCCTAGGATTTTATGTTTAATGGTAATGAACGCATTAAAAATGGGTTTTCAGAAAACAAATTGGTTTATAATTTGATCAAAATATTTTCTCGTTCAAGCTCGAGTTTAGATATCATTGAATTCCATGAGTTTGTAATTCTCAATCTTTAAGGTCAATCTCTAGGATTGAGTAATATCAGTCTTAAAAGCTGATTTTTGATCGTTAAAGGAGATTATCCTTTCTAGGGATCTGATTTATTAGTCTTATCACGCTAATTTACACGGTGCCCCCCATTGTACGAGATAAATCCTTCTCATGGTTAGGATAAATCTGACCACTTGGCGACCCTATTTTATGCTGAGGTCCGTGAATTTCCTGCTGATTTTAGAGATGACTTTTCTAGATTTTTCATCAACCTACAGCTGATCTGGACGACAACTTCATGACCTAAATCAAGAAGCGCGTTTCTTTTTCGGAAGACTTTACTTCCTTTAAATGATGGAATTGATTCATCGTGTAGATCCATCTTTCTTACAGTAAATCGGGTAAAACGTTTTATTTTAGTCCAAAGCAAAAGTATTTTCAGTTATTTGTTACAGAAATATGTGACATATGTTTAAAATTTCTTGGTAAATTTTCTCACACTTGGCTTTTATTTTCTTTTATTTGCCTTTTTATTGTCCTCTATTCCATTTTAAATGAATTTTAACATTTTGGTTTGTTTCTCAATTTATGTCCTTTCCGAGGTAACAATAATTTCGGTGTTAACACCTAGTTTTATCGTTCATAAATATGTATAAACATGATTTTGAATTCATTTAATTGAAAATTTTGAAAAATTTTACTAGAATTGGGTAGTCAGTATATAAGACTAGGGTTGTTCTTTATTATCAGAGAGCACTAGATTCTAATACAACTACTACTTTACTAGTATTTCTAATGGTAACCAAGTGTTTAAAATAAAAAATTTAAAAATCCGAAAGAATTTAACCCCTTCCCACACTTAAGATCTTGCAATGCCCTCATTTGCAAGAAATTAGTAACAATTTAAATTATTGAGGGTGATTAGCGTAGAAAATTGATTAAATTTTATCAAGGTTTCCAAACATATTGGCGTTTGTTTGCTGAATGATAAATGGTGCACATCATTTGTTCATTCTTTCTTGTTGTTACATCACATTTGTTTTTCGTTTTGTCGTCAAAACTAGCTTTTGCTGAACTTAATGCCAGTCTTTGAAAATGCGCTGTTTTACCCTGTTTTGTACAATCGACAATATACATACATACAAATATAAACATGCATGGCAATTTGAAATGGGACTTAATATCCCACTTTCAAATCCTAAATGTAAAATATTAGTACACAATAATAATAAAAATGATAAAAATTACACAAATATGTCCAATAACATAAGTTTAAACATGAAAAAGTCAAAAGATAAAAACATAACAATCATAAAAATAACCAAATGGAACCAAATCAGCCTGGATATGGGTTCAGTTCATCTCGTCAGGCGGGTTCCATTGTTGGTTATAGGTGTTCTGATAGACTTGGTTATAGTCATACCGGTTAAAGGGTGGTCGGATATCGGGGCTGTGTGGCGGAAAATGAGCAGGTCGAGTAGGTACATAGTTATTTGATACCTGATATGATAGCTGGCTCATGATTTGGTGCTGATGAACTAACCAGCTATCGTGTTGGCGTCGCCTATAATCCTCGTATACTTGCTCGGAGTTCCACTGCTCATACATACTATGTCTGGCCGCGTTCGTCATTGCTTCCTCATCTATACGAACGTGGACGTCAAGAATAGCATCTCGAAAGACATCCCTAATGTCTTCCGCCTCCTCCATTTCCTCGTCTGAGCCTCTCTCTACCTGAGGATGAGATCCCTCATAGGGTACTGCCTAGTTACGTCTACTTTTCAATACCTTAGCACCCACATAAACTTTCAATCCTAAGGGCTCAACCTATTCTCTACAAAGCTGTAATGGACCTCCTTGGTTCCTATCAACACCTAAATACTCTCCAATGAGAGTAACAAAAATACCTCCTCCTATTATACTCCCGTCCTGCATTAAGTAACAAATTCGGTGTTTGAATAGGTTTGATTATTTGAACATTTACCTTCGTGTGACCATTTTCCGCATTTGTGACATTTTTTAAGGTGTCATGCTCTTCTTTTCGCTGCGGATTTTGATTTTCCTTTACCAAATTGTAACTTATTATCTTCGCATCTGGATTCTTTTCTTACTCCGTCCAATCTTTCTCTGATTACTGATACTAGTTCACTTGGAAGTGTGTCATTATTACGTTTAGTGATCAAAGCGTGTAGCATTAGACCATGGTTTAGTTCACAGGAAGTCTTCATTTCGTAAAAACCTAAAAAAAATAAAAATTCAGAATGGGGGGAGAAGACTAGTTCTTTAGGGTCTGCTAGGGAAAGACCATTCGGGTTCCATTTTCGAGAACTACACGAAAACAGAAAATCTAACTCTAACAGAAATACATATTATCCTTTAAAGACTTGATTCTCCCCACACTTAGTTAGCTGTGGTATCGAAATTGTGATTAACTTCGTTTCGACTTCCATCGGACTATCTATGTAATGTTTAACTCTGTGACCATTAACTTTAAATTCAATTCCATTTGAATTTATTAATTCTATCGTTCCATATGGGAAAACTCTTTTGACTATGAATGGTCCAGACCATCTTGATTTCAAATTTCCAGGAAATAGATTGAATCGTGAATTGAAAAGAAGAACTCTGTCTCCTTCTTTAAATTCTTTTGAACTTCTGATTCTTTTATCATGCCATTTCTTTGTTCTTTCCTTATAGATTAACGAATTTTCGTATGCTTCATCTCTTAATTCTTCTAATTCGTTTAGTTGACTTAACCGTAGACGTCCAGCTTCATGTAAATCAAGATTACATGTCTTCAAAGTCCAAAATGTTTTGTGTTCAATTTCTACTGGAAGATGACATGCTTTTCCATAAACGAATCTGAAAGGTGTGGTTCCAATTGGAGTTTTGTAGGCTGTTCTAAAAGCCCAGAGTGCATCCTCCAATTTAATGGACCATTCCTTCGGATTTGATCCTACGGTTTTTTCTAGAATACGTTTTAAAGCTCGGTTGGTATTTTCAACTTGTCCACTTGTTTGTGGATGATATGCGGTGGAGATTTTATGAGTTACTCCATATCTTTTAAGAACTTTCTCAAGTTGATTATTACAGAAATGAGTTCCCCGATCACTTATTAAAGCTTTCGGTGTTCCAAACCTTGCAAAAAGACGTTTTAAAAAGTTGACTACAACTCGTGCATCGTTAGTTGGGAGAGCTTGTGCTTCCGCCCATTTAGATACATAATCAATGGCTACGAGAATATAGAGATTATTATGAGATTTTGGAAATGGACCCATAAAGTCAATACCCCAAATGTCAAATACTTCACATACTTCTATGACATTTTGTGGCATTTCATCACGTTGACTTATTTTTCCGGCCCTTTGACAAGCATCACAGGATTTGCAAAGAAGGTGTGCGTCTTTGTAAATTGTAGGCCAATAGAATCCAGCATCATAAACTTTTCTTGC
Source organism: Rutidosis leptorrhynchoides (assembly GCF_046630445.1). Taxonomy (NCBI): domain Eukaryota; kingdom Viridiplantae; phylum Streptophyta; class Magnoliopsida; order Asterales; family Asteraceae; genus Rutidosis; species Rutidosis leptorrhynchoides. Next base: position 246,231,473 of record NC_092339.1, on the reverse strand, counting down.
TGTTAGTTGAGGCCCATAATGCCCTCCTGTTGGTCCTGTGTGACAATGGTTTAAAATTTTACTAGCTTCATCTCCGAATACACATCGGCGTATTATTCCATCTTGACAACTTTTAAACAAATGTGGATCTTCCCAAAAATAGTGTTTTATATCACTGAAGAATTTCTTTCGTTTTTGGTACGATAATCCTTTTTCAAAGAATCCACATAAGTAGTTTGCATAGTCTGCAAACCATGGAATTTCATTATAATCTATCTTCAATAGATATTCATCAGGAAAGTTGTCTTGTATGGCCGATTCATTTAGAACTTCTAAGTCGGGATTTTCAAGACGAGAAAGATGATCAGCGGCGAGATTTTCTGCTCCTCTTTTATCTCGGATTTCAATATCGAACTCTTGTAAGAGTAAGATCCAACGGATTAATCGTGGTTTAGCATCTTGTTTCAAAAATAGGTATCTAAGAGCAGAATGGTCGGTATAGACCACCGTTTTTGCTAGAACGAGATATGAACGAAATTTGTCAAAAGCAAAGACAATAGCATGGAGTTCTTTTTCAGTAGTTGTGTAATTCGTTTGTGCTCCTTGTAACGTCTTACTAGCATAATATATAGGTTGAAATCGTTTTTCAATCCTTTGTCCTAAAACGGCTCCCATTGCTAAATCACTTGCATCGCACATAAGTTCAAATGGTAGATTCCAATTTGGTGTTATCATGATCGGCGCATAGTGAGTTTTTCTTTAAGAATATTAAAAGATTTGATACATTCCTCTGAAAAGATGAATGGAGCATCCTTTTCTAGGAGTTTATTCATAGGAGTGGCAATTTTAGAAAAATCTTTTATGAAACGTCGGTAAAAACCGGCATGCCCTAGAAAACTCCTAACTCCTCTAACATTGGTGGGATGTGGAAGTTTAGCAATTACATCTACTTTAGCTCTATCCACTACAATTCTTTCCTTTGAAATTTTATGACCAAGAACGATGCCTTCTTTAACCATGAAATGGCATTTCTTCCAATTAAGTACTAGATTTGATTGTTCGCATCTAATAAGCATTCGTTCAAGATTAACTAAACATGATTCAAATGTATCACCGAAGACTGAAAAGTCATCCATGAAAACTTCCATACATTCTTCTATCATGTCGTGAAAAATCGCCATCATGCACCTTTGAAAGGTTGCAGGGGCGTTGCAAAGTCCAAATGGCATGCGTTTGTAAGCAAAAGTACCATAAGGGCACGTGAACGTGGTTTTCTCTTGGTCCTCGGGTGCTATTGGAATTTGAAAATATCCGGAAAAACCATCAAGAAAACAATAGTAACTGTTTCCAGCTAATCTTTCCAACATTTGATCAATGAAAGGTAAGGGAAAGTGATCTTTTCTGGTGGCGTCATTTAATTTTCTATAATCAATACATACACGCCATCCTGTTACAGTCCTAGTAGGAATAAGCTCATTTTTCTCATTTGTGATAACAGTCATGCCACCCTTCTTAGGCACGCATTGAACTGGGCTTACCCATGGACTATCAGAAATTGGATAAATTAAACCTGCATCTAGCAGTTTAATAATTTCTTTTTTAACAACATCTTGCATATTAGGATTTAGTCTTCGTTGGCGTTGCACATACGTTTTATGACCTTCTTCCATAAGGATTTTATGTGTGCAATACGAAGGACTTATTCCTTTGATATCATGAATCTTCCATGCAATAGCTGGTTTATGAGCTTTCAACACAGAAATGAGTTGTGATTTCTCATTTTCAGTAAGAGAAGACGATATTATTACAGGTAATTCAGATTCACCATGTAAATAAGCGTATTCCAAATAGTTTGGAAGTGGCTTTAACTCTAATTTAAGAGGTTCTTCTATCGATGATTTATATCGATATCTGTCTTCTTCTTTTAGCATTTGAATTTCTTCTGTTGTTGGTTCATATCCATTAGCCATTAGTGTAGCTAACATTTCAGTTTCATCAATTGGTTCAGTTCCTTCTCCTAAAGAACATTCTCCTGTTCCTTGTAATTCTGGAAATTCTTCTAACAATTTTGCATGTGAATCTATAGTTTGAATATAATAACATGTATCATCTGCAGATTGCGGTTGTTGCATTGCTCTATCAACTGAAAAGGTAACACTCTCGTCCTCTATACTTAGGGTCAGTTTCTTACTAAACACATCTATCATTGCTTTAGCCGTGTTTAAGAATGGTCTTCCTAATATGAGAGGAACTTGAGAATCTTCTTCCATGTCCAGAACAACAAAATATACTGGAAATACTAAAGTACCAACTTTAACTAGCATGTTCTCCATTATCCCTCTAGGATATTTTATTGATCGATCGGCTAGTTGTATACTTATTCTTGTTGGTTTCAATTCTCCAAGGTCTAGTTTAGCGTATAGTGAATACGACATTAAATTTATACTAGCACCTAAGTCTGCCAATGCTTCTATTGAACTAAGACTTCCCATAAAACATGGAATTGTGAAACTTCCTGGATCAGATAATTTTTCTGGTATCTTATTCAACAGCACTGCAGAACAATTAGCATTCATAGTAACAGCCGAGAGTTCTTCCATTTTATTTCTATTCGTGATCAGATCTTTCAAAAATTTAGCATATCTAGGCATTCCTGAAATCACATCAATGAAAGGAAGATTTACATTTATCTGTTTTAACATATCCAAGAATTTGGATTGCTCGGCTTCAAGTTTTTCTTTTTTCATTTTACTCGGGTAAGGAAGTGGTGGTTGGTATGGTTTAACATAAGGTTTAACCTTAACTGTGTTATCTTCATTAACCTTTTCAACTACCGGTTCTTTTTCCTTATCTTGATTAGGTTGTGGTTCTTGTGGATTAGGAATAGTTTCATCAGAAGTTCCAGGTATTTCAGGTGGTTTAAGTGTTGTACCACTTCTTGTGGTAATGGCTTTAGCTGTTTCATTCCGGGGGTTAGCATTTGTATCACTAGGTAAACTTCCCGGTTTTCTTTCACCTATTAACCTTGCTAGGTTACTTACTTCTTGTTCCAAATTTTGAATAGAAGCTTGTTGATTTCTAAATGCTTGAGCATTTTGTTCATTGGTTTGTTTTTGAGATGTGAAAAACTGCGTTTGAGTTTCAACTAGCTTCGTCATCATATCTTCTAAATTCGGCTTTTTATCATCGGTTTGTGGTGGTTTGTTTTGAAATTTAGGTCTTTGCTGGTTGTAAGTATTATTGGATACTTTTTGATTGCTAGGACCTTGTTGGTTGTTGTATGGAACATTTCGATTATAATTCTGGTTTTGATTGTAGATCGGTCTTGGCGGTTGATAATTATTCTGATAATTATTTCCAGGCCTTTGGTTTAGATGTGATGACCCGGGAAATTCCGACCAAATTTAAACTTAATCTTTATATGATTTCGACATGATAAGCAAAGTCTGTAATGTCAAGTCTCAAAAACTTTGAACTGTGTTCATGTATACATTTGACCTTTGACTAATCCCGACGATTCACGAACAATTGTTAGTAATAAATATGTATATATATAAATATAAATTTATGTGTATAATTAATAATGTGAAATAATGAAACACAAATTTAACATTTGAATTAAATATGTTAAGTATGATACAAAATAATTAAGCTGTTATTAAAATGAATCTATGTAAATAAATTGTAGTAAATATCCGAATGTGCTATATAACTATTACATAATATTTAATGTTAATATATTAAATATAATTACAAATTATAATATAATTATTATACTAATGAATATTAATTTTATTATTAATATTGATATCAGTATTACAAACATCAAAAATTTAATACATAGTATATAAATATAAGATTTGATAAGCATAAGATGTTATATCAATAATGTTTGTATTACTCTCAATATTAATATTAATATTAACATTAGTATTATTATTTGTATTATTAATATTATTATAACATATAACATCAAGATATGAAAATTTAAAACATATAACTTGATAATACTGGTATTATTATTAAGTATTATCATTAAGAATCATTATCATATATTATCATTATTATAATTATTATTATTATTATTAATTATCACTTTTATTTAAATATTATGATTATCATTATTTTTTTACTACACTTATGTTTACTAATATTATTTTGATATTATTATCTTTAATATTATTATTATTATTTCAATTAATTATTATTATCAGTATTATTAATTATTATTAATAATACTAACAATATTATTATTATTAATATTCTTATTAGTTATTAATACTAATATTAATATAAATTAAAAAGCTAAATGATTGTACTTGTATGTTTACATCCCGGTGGATTTTTCCTCTTGTCTGTAATCTATAATTAAACCAAGTTGATTCCACAATCAAACAAAAAGCAGTTGAGGATTGTACTCCTTTATTTTTTATTTTTTTCTCTTCTTTTTATCTGCTCCTGAATTTTTCTGTCGAACACTTCTTCTTTAAAAATTTGATCAGTTCGATATTTACAATCCAATAAACCTTCTCTTATCAATTTTCTAGTGCAATTAACTCAAATTTGTCGAATTAATCGAGGAATAAAAACTGAAACCATTTTTACTGCTCTGTTCATGTTTATAAATTCAAAAGATTCGATTTCGAAATAAATTTCAAAATGTGTCAATACAGATCTGTTAGGAATCAAACACTCTAACTACCTGCAAAATCTCATGTCTCAACTCTTTATATCGAGATCCAATTTTTGAGTCAAAGTTTAAAACCCAAAAGTCAAACGAGTTGATCTTGGCAAAATTCGAATTCGATGTTAGGATTTAAGTTTAATTAATGATGAACAAAGTTTCTAGGAGCAAATTAGAACATATTTCGTGTTGTAATCATAAGCCAAAACGGTCGTGAATTCGAGTTCAAGGTTTGAGTGTTCATCGTTTTTTTTACAGTTGTTATTTTATTTTTATTTTTCTGTTTAAATTTTTTTGTTTCTGGTAAATCGTTTAATCACTCATCGTTTCTGTTACAATCAATTAAACTAAATTGTTGGTAATTAATGGTTTTGATTGTTAATTACTTGGGGCGATTTTGAAATTGGAGAAGAAGAAGATATAAGAGAAACAAGACTTATCGGGTTAAATAGGTTAGGGTCTGTGTTGATATCAGAGAAAACGTGATGGTCCAGTTGGTGAGGTGGTTTGTGGTTGAGCGGGAGGTCAAGGGTTCGAGCCCGGTATGGGGCTATTTTTTTTACAGAAGTTCTTAAAAGGGTATAAGGCTTTTGTTTTATTATTTTTATTATTATTATTATGATTATTATTAATGTTATTATTATTAGGATAAGTATTATTGTTATTATTATGATTATTATTGTTATTAGTATCATACTTACATTTATTATAATTATTACCATATTATTATTAAGCATTATAATTATTACTATCATTAATATTAATATTAGTATTTAGTAAAAGTATTAATTATATTTGTATAATTATTATTATTTTTATCATTTAAAGTATCGTTATTAATATGATTATTAAGATTGTTATTTTACTAGCATTATTATTAAGTATTAATAATATTATTAGTATTATTATCATTGTATTATTATTATTATGAATATTATTATAATTTCTATAAAAATCATAAAATCTATTATTTGTTCATTAAAAACTAATACTTGTATCATTTTATAAGGTATAATATTATTATTAGTATCATTACTAGTATTATAATTATTATCAGTATTATAATTATCATGATAAGTATCATAATCATTATTATTATTATTATTATTATCATTGTAAGTATTATTATGTACATTATAATGATTATTAGTACTATGTAATTTTTAAAATCATTAACATAACTAACACTAACAATAAAATTAATATATTTTATATATTATTAATATCATTATCTTATTACTAATAGAATTATAATCATTATTATCATTATTACTAATACTAAGTATTACCATTATCATATTTATCATTACAAATATTAATTGGGTATCACTATAATAACTATCTTAATAAACAAATGATATATATGTATAAAGATATATTTAATACTTATAACATAACAAAAATTAATATTTTATATACAAAATGAATATATGAGATGTATATATGTTATTAATATAAAAATGATATAATTAGTAAATTATATATACACAAACTTATTCGATTATGGTATGCATATTAATAAATATACAAATGATATAGGTTCGTGAATCCGAGGCAACCCTGCATTGTTCAGTTGTCAATATAGTCATATGTATTTTTACTACAAAATACATTAGGTGAGTTTCATTATTCCCTTTTTATATACATTTTTGGGCTGAGAATACATGCAAATGCTTTATTAACTATTTTACAATATCTATATGCGTGAGTTTCATTATTCCCTTTTTAAGTGCTTTTGCAATATATATTTTTGGGACTGAGAATGCATACGCTGTTTTTATAAATGTTTTTACGAAATGGACAAAAGTGATTGAAACTACATTATATGGTTGAATGATCGAAATCGAATATGCCCCTTTTTATATACTCTGGTAATCTAAGAATTAGGGAACAGAAACCCTAATTGACACTAACTCTAAAGATAGATCTATCAGGCCCAACAAGCCACATCTAAAGTACCGAATGCTTTAGTACTTCGAAATTTATATCATGTCCGAAGGAGGATCCTGGAATGATGGGGATATTCTTATATACATATTGTGAATGTCGGTTACCAGGTGTTCAATCCATATGAATGATATTTATGTCTCTATGCATGGGACGTATGTTTATGAGAAATGGAAATATGAAATCTTGTGGTCGATTAAAATTATGAAATGATTATTTATGTTAAACTAATGAACTCACCAACCTTTTGGTTGACACTTTAAAGCATGTTTATTCTCAGGTACGAAAGAAATCTTCCGCTGTGCATTTGCTCATATTAGAGACATTACTTGAAGTCATACATGACATATTTCAAAAGACGTTGCATTCGAGTCGTTGAGTTCATCAAGATTATTTAAAGTCAATTATAGTTACATATATTATGAAATAGTATGCATGCCGTCAACTTTTGATGTAATGAAAGATTGTCTTTTCAAAAACGAATGTAATGTTTGTAAAATGTATCATATAGAGGTCAAGCACCTCGCGATGTAATCAACTGTTATGAATCGTTTATAATCTATATGGACTTCGTCCGGATGGATTAGGATGGGTCTCTACAGTTGGTATCAGAGCGGTGGTCTTAGCGAACCAGGTCTTGCATTAGTGAGTCTAACTGATAGTCGTTAGAATGTATTAGTGAGTCTGGACTTCGACCGTGTCTGCATGTCAAAAGTTTTTGTTTATCATTTCTAGTCGAAAATCATCCGCTTATCATCCTTAGGAAATTACCTGCTTATCATTCTTAGTCTAGACACGTCTTACTGCCGCTATTACATAGACAGTGTATAGATAAATTCATATCTTAGCATTTCTGTTATTGTTACCTTTGCCTGACAGCTTCCGTAGATTCCTCCGTAACTTATGGAATTTTAGTATTATATATGCATATGTAAACTATGTATTGTAGGGTATTAATCTATATCCTATAATCCTTTTCTTATCGAAAATCCTTCATCTGATCATACGAGATGAATCCCTCCACCAGTTCAAGTCCCTCAGATTTCGATAGCTATTCCTATAGTTATTCCGACAGCTATTCCGACATGGATATTCACCTAAGCTCCGAAAGCAGTGTCATCAGAATGTACCAACAAATCAACCATCCCCAATTCATCTGATGAGTTCGTAAACGACTTAATTAATGGAGACGCGAAGAAGGCGATCCTTTTCACCAACTGAATTCATCTCTTGGTGAAGAACCTGAAGCATTTATCGGCGAACCAGTCTGAAACACCATTTTCACCCTCATTTTCCGAATATCTAGCTATGATTATATACTAACTCAAATTCAAAACCTTATACATCTCGCTCGTTCCTACCGACAATCATCCCGGAGTAATAAGTCAACGAGCTTCACACCCGAGTTGTAGCCTTGAAAGAAAATATGGTGCAAAACGTACCAGCTTCAGCAACATCACCGGCATCAACAGTATCACCAATATCAATACCAGCACCATCAACAATCCATGTCTCAACATCTCATTCTGTACCTCGAATATAATCATCATTCTACGTATTGTTCTACATTAATTATCTTCATCCTTTATGGCGATTAAGTAATCTCTAAATGTTTTAGAGATTATGTATTCTAGTTCTAACGGTAAACCAAATAAGTTTAATAACATATTAACTCAATGAATCCATGATTACATCTGAAGAAAATATATATATATATATATATATATATATATATATATATATATATATATATATATATATATATATATATATATATATATATATATATATATATATATATATGTTTTCATAAAGATTGTAATTAAAAATTCTTTTGTACAAACTGATAATGGTGAAAATATTTTAACGGGTAGGTAATACCCGAGGAATATTCAGATTTCACATTAATAAGTTACACTGTACATTCTTCGAAGCTGATTCAACAGTCGTTTACTATCCTACTTACATTCACCGATATACAAATCCGTTCACCACAGAATAGCCATATTCATCCAATTTCATACTGGGATTTTGATTTAACAGAATCCAACAAGTGGCATAATGAAGAAAACATTTGACAAAATAAAATTTGTTAGAAACAAACAAATTAACTATGAGAAATTTTGTTAAGAATTCACGCTAACTGTTCCTAACTAATTGTTCCTAGCTAACTGATTACACTTTATTTATCGCAATTTAATTATCGCAATTTACATTCTCGTAATTTTATTTATCGTCATTTAATTTCTTTTATTTACTTTACGCACTTTATTTATCGTTATTTAAATTCTGTTATTTATTTTACGCACTTTAAATATCGGGACACGTATACAAGGTTTTGACATATCATATCGATGCATCTATATATATTATTTGGAATCACCATAGACACTCTATATGCAGTAATGATCGAGTTCTCTATACAGGGTTGAGGTTGATTCTATAATAATATATATACTTTGAGTTGTGATCGAGTCTGAGACGTATACGGGTCACGACACGTATTAATTAATTCGAATATTATATTAAACTATATATGAATCATTGGACTGTCGACTGTGGACTATCGACTGTGGACTAATAACATTGGACAATTAAAATGAATTAAAATATTAATTATAACATATGAAACTAAACAATTCTTCAAGTTTGCCACTTGATTTCGTCTTAAACATCATTTGTATCTTCACGATTACATTCTGCGTTCAAACCTTTTATGATTCTTGAAAATACCTCAATCGATAGGATGAATCAACTGCACTTCATCTACGGAAGGAAAGATTTATGCATATAGTTATGCACCTGATAAACTCTCGGCAACTGAGTAAACGTTTAACACGTAGCCGCGTCAGGTCCTTTGGCATTTATTAGCAAAAATAACTTTGCGATCCCTTTTCAAGGTAGCCAATTTTGTCACAGCTTCAGCAAGTCAACTTCGACTTTTCATTCGAAGTAGCCTTACTATAATCCTGATATATACGATTACCCTTTTGATACCGGAGAATTCTTTTATATTCCACCATATTACCAGCAGATATACCAGCAACCTCGTTACTTCTTGGCTTAAATCTCTCTGACAAATCATTATAATTATTCATTAAAAACCTATCATATACTCATCCGTATCTTGTAACGAGAACTGTCATACCAATTATCGAGAATCAGCAATCAATACTTTGAAAACTCACAGCATATCTACATCAACAGTTATATGTATGACATTTATCTCTTAGAATTATGATCTCTCCTTCTGGAATTCTGAAAATCACTCAGTCACAAATCAATACTCTGAATGTTGAAAAAGCTGAATGAAGCAGCAGAAATCATAGACAACCGTAAATGACCATAATCATTGAAAGTTTAATGATAAAGAATAGTATGCTGGAAAAGCTCAGAAAAGTTGGAACTGAAAAATGGATTGAGCTAACCACGAAGGAGACCGAGGACAAATACAAGGACCATACCATATATTTAAAGAATCCATGTAATTCTGGATCTGATGAAACCTTCAAAGAATATCTTGCTCTGAAGTCATGTTAAAATCTTGCGAAAAAAAAAAATCTTTCTCCATCAACCATCGAACTTAGAAATTCCAAAAATATCATCATCAATATCTTCGATATTTCTGAGGATATTTTCATAAATATTCTTGTCCGAAATTATATACCTCTTTATGCTTCCTGTGTATCATTATATTGGAAACATTCAATAGAAAATTTAGTACCGACAAGCAGATTATGCGAAACTATGAAGAAAGCCGTGGACAAATCACAAAGAATAAGTTTGACTTCAAAGAATCCAAATGATTCAATGTCTGCTAAAAAGTCTTTAGTGAATATCTTGCTCCTTACTCTAAACCCTTGCAGACAGTAGTTTCCATCATCCTTTGATCTTAGATATTCCGAGATATTATAGTATCTTTCATTATAAATATCCTTCATATTTCTGGAGATATTTTTATAACTATTCTTATCTGAAATCATTAATCTCTTCGTGCTATCAATATTACATCATATAGAAACTGTTAGTTTCTATATTCTGTAAACTCTCGAGCTTAAAATATGAATATTATTGAAGTAATGTTGGAAACTGATGCATGAGTTAGTATAATATAATGACACTTGATCAATGTTATTATATTACAGTAAGTCATGCTGAGTTTCTAATGGAATGTGACGATTCCCAAATCAAAACATCATCATGTGCCATGTTACATAACTCTTTCATTCTGCTTAACTTCTGAACATATCAAGAAAGCATATTCTTGATAGTTCTATTCTCAGTGATTCTGGTAATTTAATAAATCAAATCGTGCTATTACGTTCTTTCTTGTTTAGAACATTAAGTTCATTCGGAACTCCATACCTATAAATTATGGACCAATACTTGCGAAAAGGAAAACAAAAGCATGAAGCTCCAAAATAGAAAGGGGGTATAAATCGCAGCAAATAAGAGAGAGCATTAACTATGGATGGCAATGATTATAGGAAACAGAAGCAGGGACACCAAAATATAAGAGAATATATAAAGCCTAATAACAACACAGAAATTACAAACCATGGATATTAATACGAATAGTAATATAAAGACACGGTATAATTAAGAATAGTATCACCCTAAGGTAATAGTAGAAGTAAACAGATTCTTCTGATGAAGGATTGAAAAGAAGGATGACAGAAATAATAATTAGGAAAATATTAGGGATTAGAACTGGATTAAGCATTTCCACAATCTTTTGGATGTATGAACTAAGGAAGAGAGTATGGGAATGGTGAGAATAATGGAACGGAAGAGCTTAATTTATAATGGAAATATCAGACAGAGTAATCGAGGCAGATCACCGTATTTAATTATAGAGATCTTAACTTCCTTACTTGCCGAAGAATCAAATCTTTTAGATTTCGAAGATTTTCTCTAAATCCCTTGAATTTCGGAATTCAACCAAGACAACGTCAAAAGCTATGATGCACTATATTTTCTAAATTCAACCCTAACTCTGTCAAAAGTTAAGACGCACATTAAACTCTAAAATCAACCGTTACTACGTCACCGGTTAAGACGAATCTCATTTACTCATTTCATTCTCTTGTGATGGCTTCACTCGTGCTCTTCAAATAATCGAATTGTGTTACCCATATTACTCAAAGATGATGAAAATCTATTTATCAACTCATATTCACCATGAAAACATTTTTATTGTTAATCATGACACCTCACTCAAATTTCGGGACGAAATTTCTTTAACGGGTAGGTACTGTGATGACCCGGGAAATTCCGACCAAATTTAAACTTAATATTTATATGATTTCGACATGATAAGCAAAGTCTGTAATGTCAAGTCTCAAAAACTTTGAACTGTGTTCATGTATACATTTGACCTTTGACTAATCCCGACGATTCACAAACAATTGTTAGTAATAAATATGTATATATATAAATATAAATTTATGTGTATAATTAATAATGTGAAATAATGAAACACAAATTTAACATTTGAATTAAATATGCTAAGTATGATACAAAATAATTAAGCTGTTGTTAAAATGAATCTATGTAAATAGATTTATATGATTTTTTATTTATATATTAAATAAATTGTAGTAAATATCCGAATGTGCTATATAACTATTACATAATATTTAATGTTAATATATTAAATATAATTACAAATTATAATATAATTATTATACTAATGAATATTAATTTTATTATTAATATTGATATCAGTATTACAAACATCAAAAATTTAATACATAGTATATAAATATAAGATTTGATAAGCATAAATTGTTATATCAATAATGTTTGTATTACTCTCAATATTAATATTAATATTAGTATTATTATTTGTATTATTAATATTATTATAATATATAACATCAAGATATGAAAATTTAAAACATATAACTTGATAATACTGGTATTATTATTAAGTATTATCATTAAGAATCATTAGCATATATTATCATTATTATAATTATTATTATTATTATTAATTATCACTTTTATTTAAATATTATGATTATCATTATTTTTTTTACTACACTTATGTTTACTAATATTATTTTGATATTATTATCTTTAATATTATTATTATTATTATTTCAATTAATTATTATTATCAGTATTATTAATTATTATTAATAATACTAACAATATTATTATTATTATTAATATTCTTATTAGTTATTAATACTAATATTAATATAAATTAAAAAGCTAAATGATTGTACTTGTATGTTTATATCCCGGTGGATTTTTCCTCTTGTCTATAATCTATAATTAAACCAAGTTGATTCCACAATCAAACAAAAAGCAGTTGAGGATTGTACTCCTTTATTTTTTATTTTTTTCTCTTCTTTTTATCTGCTCCTAAATTATTCTGTCGAACACTTCTTCTTTAAAAATTTGATCAGTTCGATATTTACAATCCAATAAACCTTCTCTTATCAATTATCTAGTGCAATTAACTCAAATTTGTCGAATTAATCGAGGAATAAAAACTGAAACCATTTTTACTGCTCTGTTCATGTTTATAAATTCAAAAGATTCGATTTCGAAATAAATTTCAAAATGTGTCAATACAGATCTGTTAGGAATCAAACACTCTAACTACCTGCAAAATCTCATGTCTCAACTCTTTATATCGAGATCCAATTTTTGAGTCAAAGTTTAAAACCCAAAAGTCAAACGAGTTGATCTTGGCAAAATTCGAATTCGATGTTAGGATTTAAGTTTAATTAATGATGAAGAAAGTTTCTAGGAGCAAATTAGAACATATTTCGTGTTGTAATCATAAGCCAAAACGGTCGTGAATTCGAGTTCAAGGTTTGAGTGTTCATCGTTTTTTTTACAGTTGTTATTTTATTTTTATTTTTCTGTTTAAATTTTTTTGTTTCTGGTAAATCGTTTAATCACTCATCATTTCTGTTACAATCAATTAAACTAAATTTTTGGTAATTAATGGTTTTGATTGTTAATTACTTGGGGTGATTTTGAAATTGGAGAAGAAGAAGATATAAGAGAAACAAGACTTATCGGGTTAAATAGGTTTGGGTTTGTGTTGATATCAGAGAAAACGTGATGGTCCAGTTGGTGAGGTGGTTTGTGGTTGAGCGGGAGGTCAAGGGTTCGAGCCCGGTATGGGGATATTTTTTTTTACAGAAGTTCTTAAAAGGGTATAAGGCTTTTATTTTATTATTTTTATTATTATTATTATGATTATTATTAATGTTATTATTATTAGGATAAGTATTATTGTTATTATTATGATTATTATTGTTATTAGTATCATACTTACATTTATTATAATTATTACCATATTATTATTAAGCATTATAATTATTACTATCATTAATATTAATATTAGTATTTAGTAAAAGTATTAATTATATTTGTATAATTATTATTATTTTTATCATTTAAAGTATCGTTATTAATATGATTATTAAGATTGTTATTATTACTAGCATTATTATTAAGTATTAATAATATTATTAGTATTATTATCATTGTAATATTATTATTATGAATATTATTATAATTTCTATAAAAATCATAAAATCTATTATTTGTTCATTAAAAACTAATACTTGTATCATTTTATAAGGTATAATATTATTATTAGTATCAATACTAGTATTATAATTATTATCAGTATTATAATTATCATGATAAGTATCATAATCATTATTATTATTATTATTATTATTATCATTGTAAGTATTATTATGTACATTATAATGATTATTAGTACTATGTAATTTTTAAAATCATTAACATAACTAACACTAACAATAAAATTAATATATTTTATATATTATTAATATCATTATCTTATTACTAATAGAATTATTATCATTATTATCATTATTACTAATACTAAGTATTACCATTATCATATTTATCATTACAAATATTAATTGGGTATCACTATAATAACTATCTTAATAAACAAATGATATATATGTATAAAGATATATTTAATACTTATAACATAACAAAAATTAATATTTTATATACAAAATGAATATATGAGACGTATATATGTTATTAATATAAAAATGATATAATTAGTAAATTATATATACACAAACTTATTCGATTATGGTATGCATATTAATAAATATACAAATGATATAGGTTCGTGAATCCGAGGCAACCCTGCATTGTTCAGTTGTCAATATAGTCATATGTATTTTTACTACAAAATACATTAGGTGAGTTTCATTATTCCCTTTTTATATACATTTTTGGGCTGAGAATACATGCAAATGCTTTATTAACTATTTTACAATATCTATATGCGTGAGTTTCATTATTCCCTTTTTAAGTGCTTTTGCAATATATATTTTTGGGACTGAGAATGCATGCGCTGTTTTTATAAATGTTTTTACGAAATGGACACAAGTGATTGAAACTACATTATATGGTTGAATGATCGAAATCGAATATGCCCCTTTTTATATAGTCTGGTAATCTAAGAATTAGGGAACAGAAACCCTAATTGACGCTAACTCTAAAGATAGATCTATCGGGCCCAACAAGCCCCATCCAAAGTACCGGATGCTTTAGTACTTAGAAATTTATATCATGTCCGAAGGAGGATCCCGGAATGATGGGGATATTCTTATATACATATTGTGAATGTCGGTTACCAGGTGTTCAATCCATATGAATGATATTTTTGTCTCTATGCATGGGACGTATGTTTATGAGAAATGGAAATATGAAATCTTGTGGTCTATTAAAATTATGAAATGATTATTTATGTTAAACTAATGAACTCACAAACCTTTTGGTTGACACTTTAAAGCATGTTTATTCTCAGGTACGAAAGAAATCTTCCACTGTGCATTTGCTCATATTAGAGACATTACTTGAAGTCATACATGACATATTTCAAAAGACGTTGCATTCGAGTTGTTGAGTTCATCAAGATTATTTAAAGTCAATTATAGTTACATATATTATGAAATAGTATGCATGCCGTCAACTTTCGATGTAATGAAAGATTGTCTTTTCAAAAACGAATGTAATGTTTGTAAAATGTATCATATAGAGGTCAAGCACCTCGCGTTGTAATCAACTGTTGTGAATCGTTTATAATCGATATGGACTTCATCCGGATGGATTAGGACGGGTCTCTACAGTTGGTATCAGAGCGGTGGTCTTAGCGAACCAGGTCTTGCATTAGTGAGTCTAACTGATAGTCGTTAGAATGCATTAGTGAGTCTGGACTTCGACCGTGTCTGCATGTCAAAAGTTTTTGTTTATCATTTCTAGTCGGAAATCATCCGCTTATCATCCTTAGGAAATTACCTGCTTATCATTCTTAGTCTAGACACGTCTTACTGCCGCTATTGCATAGACAGTGTATAGATAAATTCATATCTTAGCATTTCTGTTATTGTTACCTTTGCCTGACAGCTTCCGTAGATTTCTCCGTAACTTATGGAATTTTAGTATTATATATGCATATGTAAACTATGTATTGCAGGGTTATAATCTATATCCTATAATCTTTTTCTTATCGAAAATCCTTCATCTGATCGTACGAGATGAATCTTCCATGCAATAGCTGGTTTATGAGCTTTCAACACAGAAATGAGTTGTGATTTCTCATTTTCAGTAAGAGAAGACGATATTATTACAGGTAATTCAGATTCACCATGTAAATAAGCGTATTCCAAATGGTTTGGAAGTGGCTTTAACTCTAATTTCGGAGGTTCTTCTATCGATGATTTATATCGATATCTGTCTTCTTCTTTTAGCATTTGAATTTCTTCTGTTGTTGGTTCATATCCATTAGCCATTAGTGTAGCTAACATTTCAGTTTCATCAATTGGTTCAGTTCCTTCTCCTAAAGAACATTCTCCTGTTCCTTGTAATTCTGGAAATTCTTCTAACAATTCTGCATGTGAATCTATAGTTTGAATATAATAACATGTATCATCTGCAGATTGCGGTTGTTGCATTGCTCTATCAACTGAAAAGGTAACACTCTCGTCCTCTATACTTAGGGTCAGTTTCTTACCAAACACGTCTATCATTGCTTTAGCCGTGTTTAAGAATGGTCTTCCTAATATGAGAGGAACTTGAGAATCTTCTTCCATGTCCAGAACAATAAAATCTACTGGAAATACTAAAGTACCAACTTTAACTAGCATGTTCTCCATTATCCCTCTAGGATATTTTATTGATCGATCAGCTAGTTGTATACTTATTCTTGTTGGTTTCAATTCTCCAAGGTCTAGTTTAGCGTATAGTGAATACGGCATTAAATTTATACTAGCACATAAGTCTGCCAATGCTTCTATTGAACTAAGACTTCCCAGAAAACATGGAATTGTGAAACTTCCTGGATCAGATAATTTTTCTGGTATCTTATTCAACAGCACTGCAGAACAATTAGCATTCATAGTAACAGCCGAGAGTTCTTCCATTTTCTTTCTATTCGTGATCAGATCTTTCAAAAATTTAGCATATCTAGGCATTCCTGAAATCACATCAATGAAAGGAAGATTTACATTTATCTGTTTAAACATATCCAAGAATTTGGATTGCCCGACTTCAAGTTTTTCTTTTTTCATTTTACTCGGGTAAGGAAGTGGTGGTTGGTATGGTTTAACATAAGGTTTAGCCTTAACTGTGTTATCTTCATTAACCTTTTCAACTACCGGTTCTTTTTCCTTATCTTGATCAGGTTGTGGTTTTTGTGGATTAGGAATAGTTTCATCAGAAGTTCTAGGTATTTCAGGTGGTTTAAGTGTTGTACCACTTCTTGTGGTAATGGCTTTAGCTGTTTCATTCCGGGGGTTAGCATTTGTATCACTAGGTAAACTTCCCAGTTTTCTTTCACCTATTAACCTTGCTAGGTTACTTACTTCTTGTTCCAAATTTTGAATAGAAGCTTGTTGATTTCTAAATGCTTGAGCATTTTGTTCATTGGTTTGTTTTTGAGATGTGAAAAACTGCGTTTGAGTTTCAACTAGCTTCGTCATCATATCTTCTAAATTAGGCTTTTTATCATCGGTTTGTGGTGGTTTGTTTTGAAAATTAGGTCTTTTCTGGTTGTAAGTATTATTGGATACTTGTTGATTGCTAGGACCTTGTTGGTTGTTGTATGGAACATTTCGATTATAATTCTGGTTTTGATTGTAGATCGGTCTTGGCGGTTGATAATTATTCTGATAATTATTTCCAGGCCTTTGGTTTAGATATGAAACATTCTCTCTTTGTTCCATTGTTAGTTCAATACTTGAGACAATCTTTTGTCAAATGTGGTCCTCCACACTGCTCACAACTAATTCGTATTGAGTGAATATCTTTAGTCATCTTTTTCATTCGTCTCTCGACAGCATCTATCTTTGCTGAAATGGAATCTAAGTCATGGCTAGAATCGGCTCTGGCTGCTTTAGATGATCTAACAATATCTTTTTCTTGGTGCCACTCATGTGAGTGGGAAGCAGTGTTATCAATAATTTTGTAAGCATCAGTTTCGGTTTTCTTCATAATAGAACCACCAGCTGCTATATCGATGTCTTTCCTTGTAGTGATGTCGCATCCTTGGTAGAATATTTGTACTATTTGACAGGTGTCTAAACCATGTTGCGGACATCCTCTTAATAACTTTCCAAATCTTGTCCACGC
The DNA here is from genome assembly GCF_046630445.1 of Rutidosis leptorrhynchoides. Taxonomy (NCBI): domain Eukaryota; kingdom Viridiplantae; phylum Streptophyta; class Magnoliopsida; order Asterales; family Asteraceae; genus Rutidosis; species Rutidosis leptorrhynchoides. The sequence goes on along the minus strand of NC_092339.1, from coordinate 246,213,211 downwards.
CTCATATAGAGTTTCATTCGGTTTCTGTGTGAACGTAACAATTTCTCCTTGAAGTCTTACGGCTTTAGATGCCGGAAAGAATTGTTTAAGAAATTTTTCAACTAAAACGTCCCATGTATCAATCGCCCCTTCAGGTAACGATTCCAACCAATCTTTGGCTTCTCCCTTTAAAGTCCAGGGAAATAACATGAGATATATCTGTTCATCCTCCACTTCTCTTATTTTAAATAGTGTGCAGATCCTATTAAAGGTACGAAGATGTTCATTTGGATCTTCCTTCGGCGCACCACTAAATTGGCATTGATTAGTCACCATGTGTAGAATTTGTCCTTTGATTTCATAACCTGGCGCATTAATATCAGGATGAGTAATTGCGTGACCTTGGCCAGTACGTTTAGCTCTCATTCGGTCTTCCATACTTAAAGGTTCCGGATTCTCCATAATTGAATTTGTTGAATCTGAATCACTAGAGGATTCTGATTTAATGGTTCGTTCCTCAACAATGTCTGTTTGAATGATTGGTGGTTCCGGAGGAAAAATTAATGGTTCAGGATCTATGAATCGTCCCTGAATATTCTTCGGATTCTCAATTGTGAGGTCGGGTTCAAAAAATGGATTATCAGAAATTTGAATTGGAGTACTTGGTTGACTGGATGACGATTCTAAAGAAAAATCAACGGCGGTAATATTTGCTAGATGTCTTGATCTAGTTACAGGTGGTGAACGTACAAAAGGTGGTGAACGTCTTGCTCGGTGCATTCACTGAATATCCTATTAGTTTTTAAAAGGAAAGAAAAGTTATATAGGTTATCCAATTAATAGACTTTTCTGATTTTGCCCACGTTTCGAATAGCCAAAAGATGCAGCAGAGGGGCAGGATTCGTTTGGTCTCAATATAATTGAGTACTGTTTGGCTCCAATAACCCGGTCCACGTACAAATCCAACTATTACTACGAACCAGAAAATTTTGATGTCTATCAATTTAACCACTTAAAATAAATTTTCGTAATTTTAAAAAATTTAGATAAGAAGTAGAATAAAAATCTATGTCCTAAAACTAGAATAGCGAGAAATAAGAAAGAAAAAGAGCGCGTCGAAAAAGGTCGAAAAAGAAAAGAAAAAGAGCGACTTATAAAATTTTAAAAACACTCGACTAACCCAACCTTATTACTATCACTAACTTAAAATTAAAATTGCAAATTGAGATTACTAATTGGAGTGATAATTGATACATAGGTAAAAGGCGTCGAAAAATAAAAATAAGAAAGTAGCGCGTTGAAACTTAAAAAGGAACTAAAAACTAAAAACTAAAAACTAAAAGTTGCGTCTAAAAATATTAAAGCTTAAAAGTAAAACTATATCCCAAATGGCAATAACTTAAAAAGAAACTAAAACTTAAAAAGGCATCGCAAAATTTTAAAGCACCTAAATCTTAGTCTAAAGAAAAAGCACTTAAGGGATTTTACGGCAAAACCTAAAATTCTAGATATAAAAATAACTATGGCAAAATTTATATCTTAAAACTAAATACGAGCGAAAAATACAAAAATTACGCTAAAACAATTAAAAAGATACAAAATATAAAAATATATTAAAAGTTGTAAAAAGTACAATTTTTTTAAAAATATTATTTTTATATTATTTATTTTATAAAAGTATTAAATTTATAATTTAATTAAACTAATTTAACTAAATAATACAAATTAAATAAAAACTAATGACTAATTAATAAATTAAGAATAACCTAATTAGGGTTTATATAAATAATTAATAATAAAACCGTAATGATTGCAGTTTTCAGTCAAATGTGGCGTGTTTGATGGGCTCATGCGATCGCATAAGTTCTAAGTTACCCGGCCATGCGATCGCATGGGCTAGGGTTTCGGGCCAGACACTGGGCTGCTACAGTACTTGGACTCGAGTGTTTTTTTTTTTTTTTTTTCTTCTTTCTGTTTTGCTGTTTTAATAAAAAAATTTATGTAATATATTTATATAAATTAAATAAAACTTATATTTTTATAAAATAAAGATAAAGAAAATTTTTATATAACTTACAAACTCTTAAAAATATTTATATTTTTGTTTTTCTTTTTATATTTTCGAATATTTAAAACGTATTTTTACAAAAGTGTATTTTTTTTATAAAAGTAAACTAAAAATAAAAATCTTTTTTTTAATATTTAGCGTTGCGCTTCAGGCTTTTAAGCTAGATTTCGATTCCCCGGCAGCGGCGCCAAAAATACTTGATGTCAAAGCTAAGGGGTATAAAATAGATTATATTTTACTATGAAAAACTTATTAAATACGATACAATTTTACACAAGATATTTATTTATTTAGAGAATGGATATACTTAAACCTTGCTACAACAATTATAGGTAGTGTACCTAATCGCACAATAGTGTAGTTTTTAGTAAGTCCGGTTCGTTCCACAGGGAAAAATCTTTAAACAAAGCTTAACGCTATATTAGTTTTATTTTATAAAAATACAAATATATATATAAGTAATATTATTATTATAAAGGGGGGTTTTTACCGTTTAATGACCGGTTTGTCGATTTTAAAAACTTAAGTCGCAGTTAAAACCAAATGTAAAATATTAAAAATAAATACAAGACTTAATTTAAAGCGTAAAGTAAATAACGATAATGAAATTGCGATAAATAAAAGTGCAATAAAATAAAATTGCGATAATTAAAAAGTACGATAATTAAAAGTGCAATTAAATACAATAACAATAAATAAAAGTGTGATAATTAGAAGTGCAATTAAATATAAAATAAAGGAAATTAAATATGAAATAAAAGAATTATGCTTATTTAAACTTCCGTAATCATGATGTTTGACGTGTTAATTTTTGTTTTATGCCCATGGGTTAATTGTCCTTTGTCCTGGATTATTTAATATGTCCGTCTGATTTTTGTCCATAACAGTCCATCAGTCATAAATATAAAGTGCGAGTATCCTCGTCAAATTATCCTTATACCCAAAGTTAAATATTCCAACTAATTGGGGACTTAAACTGTAACAAGATTTTAATACTTTGTTTAATAATTACACCAGGTTATCGACTGCGTGTAACCCAAGGTTTTAATACTTTGTTATCAATTATGCCAAGTGTCCTTGTACATAATTTCACCCCTGTTTTAATAATTCTAGTGACTATTGATCCATTCCCGTGTCCGGTTAAATGAACAATTATTCGTACATATAAATACCCCGCTCATCGTGTCCGATCGAGTGTATATGGTTATTTATAGGAACGTCCAATTGTAAATCTTTATATTAAAACTAACAAATTATCATTTAGTTAAACAAATATAAAGCCCATTAATAGCCCATAGTCTAATTTCCACAAGTGTCGTTCTTTTGTTCAAACCCCAATTATGGTACAAAGCCCAATTACCTAATTTTAATAATTAGCCCAACATCATGATTACTTCGGCTTAAATAAGCATAATAATAACTTAGCTACGAGACATTAATGTAAAAAGGTTGAACATAACTTACAATGATTAAAAATAGCGTAGCGTTACACGGACAGAATTTCGACTTACACCCTTATAACATTTGCTAACATACCCTTATTATTAGAATTAAAATTAAAATTAAAATTAAAATTATAATATATATATATTACGTTTGTAAGATAGAGAGATAGGATATATTGATATATGGTGCACCAAAGCTCGAAATTTATAGGCCTGTGAACTGAAAAAGTTGGCCATGCGATCGCATGGGATTTCTTCCTCCAGGCCATGCGATCGCATGGCCATCGGTGACAGCTCAAAGTTCTTGTTTTCTTGTTTGTCGACGTTTTAATTAAATAAATATAATATATAAATAATTATAAGAATTATTTAAATATTATATTATATTTATGTGCATAGTTGACTTGTAATTTTTAGTCCGTTGTGTCGAGCGTTGAGAGTTGACTATGGTCCAGGTTCCGGATTTTCGAATGTCCTTGCGTATAATTTAATATCTTGTACTTTGCATTTTGAATCTTGTACTCTTGTAATTTTGAGACGTTTCTTATCAATAATTGGAACCTCTTTGATTGTATTTTGTACTTTTGAGCTTTTTGGTCGTTTGCGTCTTCAATTCGTTGAATCTGTCTTTTGTCTTCACCTTTTATTATTTAAACGAATATCACTTGTAAATAGAACAGTTGCAACTAAAAGCTTGTCTTTCTTGAGGGATAATGCTATGAAATATATGTTCGTTTTTAGCATTATCAAATATTTCCACACTTGAGCGTTGCTTGTCCTCAAGCAATATAGTCTTGAAATACTAGAATCACTTCTTTATTCTTCACACTTTGTACATCAGTGATTTCTTTACGGCAGTATAAACAATGGTAGTAACGATGTGGTTTACAGTCCCACATGACTATAAAAATTTAGATCCTTTAAGAAATTGGATCTTTATGAAAACATTTGATCTTTTTGAAAATTCAATCTAGCTTTTACCCTAGATAAGTTTTCCGGAATAACCCTTCACCGGTGTTTGCAAATTCTTTTTGTGGGTTTGGTGGGTTTCATATTTGAAAATTTTAGCTCAAAACTTACGGTTTTGTGTCACCCACTTGCTATCCTTGTATTGGGAAAGCAACACGTCCAGTATACTTGCTCCGAATATTACCTTTCAGTAAACTACCATCCGGTTGTAAAGGAAAGCGTTGAACAAGCAACTGTTAAGGCAATGTCCCCTGACATGCTTTTAATTATGGTCTATAACGTGTCGGACGCAATTACTACCCTTGGTAGGAGCAATAGTAAAGCTCACCCTTATAATTTTTCGGTCTGGCACAAGGTCCTGTCTTTGACCATGCTATGCAACCACCGTTCTTACGGTTGACACCCGATTTGGTTCAGGTGACCTAATGAATTCCAGGTGAATTCCTAGGATTTTACGTTCAATGGTAATGAACGCATTGAAAATGGGTTTTCAGAAAACAAATCGATTTATAATTTGATCAAAATATTTTCTCGTTCAAGCTCGAGTTTAGATATCATTGAATTCCATGAGTTTGTAATTCTCAATCTTTAAGGTCAATCTCTAGGATTGAGTAATATCAGTCTTAAAAGCTGATTTTTGATCTTTAAAGGAGATTATCCTTTCTGGGTTGCACGGTGCCCCCCCATTGTACGAGATAAATCCTTCTCATGGTTAGGATAAATCTGACCACTTGGCGACCCTGTTTTATGCTGAGGTCCGTGGATTTCCTGCTGATTTTAGAGATGACTTTTCTAGATTTTTCATCAACCTACAGCTGGTCTGGACGACAACTTCATGACCTAAATCAAGAAGCGCGTTTCTTTTTCGGAAGACTTTACTTCCTTTAAATGATGGAATTGATTCATCGTGTAGATCCATCTTTCTTACAGTAAATCGGGTAAAACCTTTTATTTTAGTCCAAAGCAAAAGTATTTTCAGTTATTTGTTACAGAAATATGTGACATATGTTTAAAATTTCTTGGTAAATTTTCCCACACTTGGCTTTTATTTTCTTTTATTTGCCTTTTTATTGTCCTCTATTCCATTTTAAATGAATTTTAACATTTTGGTTTGTTTCTCAATTTATGTCCTTTCCGAGGTAACAATAATTTCGGTGTTAACACCTAGTTTTATCGTTCATAAATATGTATAAACATGATTTTGAGTTCATTTAATTGAAAATTTTGAAAAATTTTACTAGAATTGGGTAGTCAGTATATACGACTAGGGCTGTTCTTTATTATCAGAGAGCACTAGATTCTAATACAACTACTACTTTACTAGTATTTCTAATGGTAACCAAGTGTTTAAAATAAAAAATTTAAAAATCCGAAAGAATTTAACCCCTTCCCACACTTAAGATCTTGCAATGCCCTCATTTGCAAGAAATTAGTAACAATTTAAATTATTGAGGGTGATTAGCGTAGAAAATTGATTAAATTTTACCAAGGTTTCCAAACATATTGGCGTTTGTTTGCTGAATGATAAATGGTGCACATCATTTGTTCATTCCTTCTTGTTGTTACATCACATTTGTTTTTCGTTTTGTCGTCAAAACTAGCTTTTGCTGAACTTAATGCCAGTCTTTGAAAATGCGCTGTTTTACCCTGTTTTGTACAATCGACAATATACATACATACAAATATAAACATGCATGGCAATTTGAAATGGGACTTAATATCCCACTTTCAAATCCTAAATGTAAAATATTAGTACACAATAATAATAAAAATGATAAAAATTACACAAATATATCCAATAACATAATTTTAAACATGAAAAAGTCAAAAGATAAAAACATAACAATCATAAAAATAACCAAATGGAACCAAATCAGTCTGGATATGGGTTCAGTTCATCTCGTCAGGTGGGTTCCATTGTTGGTTATAGGTGTTCTGATAGGCTTGGTTATAGTCATACCTGTTAAAGGGTGGTCGGATATCGGGGCTGTGTGGCGGAAAATGAGCAGGTCGAGTAGGTACATAGTTATTTGGTACCTGATATGATAGCTGGTTCATGATTTGGTGCTGATGAACTAACCAGCTATCGTGTTGGCGTCGCCTATAATCCTCGTATACTCGCTCGGAGTTCCACTGCTCATACATTCTATGTCTGGCCGCGTTCGTCATTGCTTCCTCATCTATACGAACGTGGACGTCAAGAATAGCATCTCGAAAGACATCCCTAATGTCTTCCGCCTCCTCCATTTCCTCGTCTGAGCCTCTCTCTACTTGAGGATGAGATCCCTCATAGGGTACTGCCTGGTTACGTCTACTTTTCAATACCTTAGCACCCACATAAACTTTCAATCCTAAGGGCTCAACCTGTTCTCTACAAAGCTGTAATGGACCTCCTTGGTTCCTATCAACACCTAAATACTCTTGATAAGGCTAAAAAGGACATATATTTCATAGCAATATCCCTCCTAAATAATAGGTTTTCATATGTAATTGTATTATATTTTCATTGTAATTATTTAAATAAATAAGTGCGAAGACAAAAGGCGAAAACGAAGATTTGAAGACGCAAACGTCCAAAAAGCTCAAATGTACAAGATACAATCCAAGTGGTTCAAATTATTGATGAGAAACATCTAAAAATGACAAGAGTACAAGTTACAAAACGCAAAGTACAAGATATTAAATTGTACGCAAGGACGTTCGAAAATTCGGAACCGAGACATGAACCAACTTTCAACGCTAGACGCAACGGAGCTAAAATTACAAGTTAACTATGCTCAAGAATATAATATAATATTTAAATAATTCATAATAAGAATAATAATAAATAATAAAAAGTTGTTAATTGAGCATAGTTAAGGGGTCATAAGTGAAAATTTCAAATCACCAATTGTCTATAAAATGAAATTCACGGTGTAATGAAAAGAACACCTTTTCTTCTTTCTTTCTCTTTACATGTAATATATATATTTATAATTATAATTTTAATTTTAGTTTAAGTTTAATAATAATTGGGTTATTGTAAGGAATGTTTTATGGGTTTTAAAGTCGAAACTCTGTCCGTGTAACGCTACACGATTAATAATCACTGTAAGTTATGTTCTTCCTTTTTAAATTAATGTCTCGTAACTAAGTTATTATTATGCTTATTTAAGCCGAAGTAATCGTGATGTTTGACTAAATATTAAGACGGGGTTATTGGATTTTGTACCATAATTAAGGTTTGGGCAAAAGACCGACACTTGTGAAAATTGGACTATTGACTATTAATAGATGGGGGTATTGTCTAATTGAGTGACAACTCATTGGAGTCTGTCGAACCTATCTTCAAATTAATTAACCTAATAATTAATAATGATTATGGTTGTCCTATTTAGTGACGTTCATATGGAATCTGTTATAATCATTTAATTAATCAATTGGGTTGGGTAATTGATTATTCATTCTGATCAAGTGGATGAATTAATATTCATAAACTAATTAAAACAGGGGTGGATTACATACAGTGATAACTGGTGTAATTGTTGACAGAAGTGATAACTGCGTCACAGTTTAAATCCTTAATCAGTTGGAATATTTGACTTCGGGTATAAGGGTAATTTGACGAGGATACTCGCACTTTATATTTATGACCGATGGACTATTATGGACAAAAACCAGATAGACGTATCAAATAAACCAGGACAAAGGACAATTAACCCATGGTAATAAATTAAAATCAACACGTCAAACATCATGATTACGGAAGTTTAAATAAGCATAATTCTTTTATTGTATTTCTCATCGTATCTTTATTTACTGTCATTTTATTACTCGCAATTTTATTTACTGTCATTTTATTTATTGTCATTATTTTACGCACTTTAATTATCGTCATTTATCTTTGCGCTTAAAATATAGAATCGACAAACCGGTCATTAAACGGTAAAACCCCCCTTTTATAATAATATTACTACTTATATAATTATATATATTTTGTATAAATATAGTTGTTAAAAATATAGTAAGTATCACCAGCTCCCTGTGGAACGAACCGGACTTACTAAAAACTACACTACTCTACGATTAGGTACACTGCCTATAGTGTTGTAGCAAAGTTTAGGTATATCCCACTCTATAAATAAATAAATAACTTGTGTAATTTGTAACGTATCTTGTATTAAAAATAATAGTATATTTCGTACCCTCACGCTACAACATCAACTCTCCAATGAGAGTAACAAACATACCTCCTCCTATTATACTCCCGTCCTGCATTAAGTAACAAATTCGGTGTTTGAATATGTTTGATTATTTGAACATTTACCTTCGTGTGACCATTTTCCGCATTTGTGACATTTTTCAAGGTGTCGTGCTCTTCTTTTCGCTGCGGATTTTGATTTTCCTTTACCAAATTGTAACTTATTATCTTTTCATCTGGATTCTTTTCTTACTCCGTCCAATCTTTCTCTGATTACTGATACTAGTTCACTTGGAAGTGTGTCATTATTACGTTTAGTGATCAAAGCGTGTAGCATTAGACCATGGTTTAGTTCACATGAAGTCTTCATTTCGTAAAAACCTAAAAAAAATAAAAATTCAGAATGGGGGGAGAAGACTAGTTCTTTAGGGTCTGCTAGGGAAAGACCATTCGGGTTCCATTTTCGAGAACTACATGAAAACAGAAAATCTAACTCTAACAGAAATACATATTATCCTTTAAAGACTTGATTCTCCCCACACTTAGTTAGCTATGGTATCGAAATTGTGATTAACTTCGTTTCGACTTCCATCGGACTATCTATGTAATGTTTAACTCTGTGACCATTAACTTTAAATTCAATTCCATTTGAATTTATTAATTCTATCGTTCCGTATGGGAAAACTCTTTTGACTATGAATGGTCCAGACCATCTTGATTTCAATTTTCCAGGAAATAGCTTGAATCGTGAATTGAAAAGAAGAACTCTGTCTCCTTCTTTAAATTCTTTTGAACTTCTGATTCTTTTATCATACCATTTCTTTGTTCTTTCCTTATAGATTAACGAATTTTCGTATGCTTCATGTCTTAATTCTTCTAATTCGTTTAGTTGACTTAACCGTAGACGTCCAGCTTCATGTAAATCAAGATTACATGTCTTCAAAGCCCAAAATACTTTGTGTTCAATTTCTACTAGAAGATGACATGCTTTTCCATAAACGAGTCTATAAGGTGTGGTTCCAATTGTAGTTTTGTAGGCTGTTCTAAAAGCCCAGAGTGCATCCTCCAATTTAATGGACCATTCCTTCGGATTTGATCCTACGGTTTTTTCTAGAATACGTTTTAAAGCTCGGTTGGTATTTTCAACTTGTCCACTTGTTTGTGGATGATATGCGGTGGAGATTTTATGAGTTACTCCATATCTTTTAAGAACTTTCTCAAGTTGATTATTACAGAAATGAGTTCCCCGATCACTTATTAAAGCTTTCGGTGTTCCAAACCTTGCAAAAAGACGTTTTAAAAAGTTGACTACAACTCGTGCATCGTTAGTTGGGAGAGCTTGTGCTTCCGCCCATTTAGATACATAATCAATGGCTACGAGAATATAGAGATTATTATGAGATTTTGGAAATGGACCCATAAAGTCAATACCCCAAATGTCAAATACTTCACATACTTGAATGACATTTGTGGCATTTCATCACGTTGACTTATTTTTCCGGCCCTTTGACAAGCATCACAGGATTTGCAAAGAAGGTGTGCGTCTTTGTAAATTGTAGGCCAATAGAATCCAGCATCATAAACTTTTCTTGCTGTTAGTTGAGGCCCATAATGCCCTCCTGTTGGTCCTGTGTGACAATGGTTTAAAATTTTACTAGCTTCATCTCCGAATACACATCGGCGTATTATTCCATCTTGACAACTTTTAAACAAATGTGGATCTTCCCAAAAATAGTGTTTTATATCACTGAAGAATTTCTTTCATTTTTGGTACGATAATCCTTTTTCAAGGAATCCACATAAGTAGTTTGCATAGTCTGCAAACCATGGAATTTCATTATAATCTATCTTCAATAGATATTCATCAGGAAAGTTGTCTTGTATGGCCGATTCATTTAGAACTTCTAAGTCGGGATTTTCAAGACGAGAAAGATGATCAGCGGCGAGATTTTCTGCTCCTCTTTTATCTCGGATTTCAATATCGAACTCTTGTAAGAGTAAGATCCAACGGATTAATCGTGGTTTAGCATCTTGTTTCGAAAATAGGTATCTAAGAGCAGAATGGTCGGTATAGACCACCGTTTTTGCTAGAACGAGATATGAACGAAATTTGTCAAAAGCAAATACAATAGCAAGGAGTTCTTTTTCAGTAGTTGTGTAATTCGTTTGTGCTCCTTGTAACGTCTTACTAGCATAATATATAGGTTGAAATCATTTTTCAATCCTTTGTCCTAAAACGGCTCCCATTGCTAAATCACTTGCATCGCACATAAGTTCAAATGGTAGATTCCAATTTGGTGTTATCATGATCGGCGCATTAGTGAGTTTTTCTTTAAGAATATTAAAAGATTTGATACATTCATCTGAAAAGATGAATGGAGCATCCTTTTCTAGGAGTTTATTCATAGGAGTGGCAATTTTAGAAAAATCTTTTATGAAACGTCGGTAAAAACCGGCATGCCCTAGAAAACTCCTAACTCCTCTAACATTGGTGGGATGTGGAAGTTTAGCAATTACATCTACTTTAGCTCTATCCACTTCAATTCCTTCCTTTGAAATTTTATGACCAAGAACGATGCCTTCTTTAACCATGAAATGGCATTTCTCCCAATTAAGTACTAGATTTGATTGTTCGCATCTAATAAGCATTCGTTCAAGATTAACTAAACATGATTCAAATGTATCACCGAAGACTGAAAAGTCACCCATGAAAACTTCCATACATTCTTCTATCATGTCGTGAAAAATCGCCATCATGCACCTTTGAAAGGTTGCAGGGGCGTTGCAAAGTCCAAATGGCATGCGTTTGTAAGCAAAAGTACCATAAGGGCACGTGAACGTGGTTTTCTCTTGGTCCTCGGGTGCTATTGGAATTTGAAAATATCCGGAAAAACCATCAAGAAAACAATAGTAACTGTTTCCAGCTAATCTTTCCAACATTTGATCAATGAAAGGTAAGGGAAAGTGATCTTTTCTGGTGGCGTCATTTAATTTTCTATAATCAATACATACACGCCATCCTGTTACAGTCCTAGTAGGAATAAGCTCATTTTTCTCATTTGTGATAACAGTCATGCCACCCTTCTTAGGCACGCATTGAACTGGGCTTACCCATGGACTATCAGAAATTGGATAAATTAAACCTGCATCTAGCAGTTTAATAATTTCTTTTTTAACAACATCTTGCATATTAGGATTTAGTCTTCGTTGGCGTTGCACATACGTTTTATGACCTTCTTCCATAAGGATTTTATGTGTGCAATACGAAGGACTTATTCCTTTGATATCATGAATCTTCCATGCAATAGCTGGTTTATGAGCTTTCGACACAGAAATGAGTTGTGATTTCTCATTTTCAGTAAGAGAAGACGATATTATTACAGGTAATTCAGATTCACCATGTAAATAAGCGTATTCCAAATGGTTTGGAAGTGGCTTTAACTCTAATTTCGGAGGTTCTTCTATCGATGATTTATATCGATATCTGTCTTCTTCTTTTAGCATTTGAATTTCTTCTGTTGTTGGTTCATATCCATTAGCCATTAGTGTAGCTAACATTTCAGTTTCACCAATTGGTTCAGTTCCTTCTCCTAAAGAACATTCTCCTGTTCCTTGTAATTCTGGAAATTCTTCTAACAATTCTGCATGTGAATCTATAGTTTGAATATAATAAAATGTATCATCTGCAGATTGCGGTTGTTGCATTGCTCTATCAACTGAAAAGGTAACACTCTCGTCCTCTATACTTAGGGTCAGTTTCTTACCAAACACGTCTATCATTGCTTTAGCCGTGTTTAAGAATGGTCTTCCTAATATGAGAGGAACTTGAGAATCTTCTTCCATGTCCAGAACAATAAAATCTACTGGAAATACTAAAGTACCAACTTTAACTAGCATGTTCTCCATTATCCCTCTAGGATATTTTATTGATCGATCAGCTAGTTGTATACTTATTCTTGTTAGTTTCAATTCTCCAAGGTCTAGTTTAGCGTATAGTGAATACGGCATTAAATTTATACTAGCACATAAGTCTGCCAATGCTTCTATTGAACTAAGACTTCCCAGAAAACATGGAATTGTGAAACTTCCTGGATCAGATAATTTTTCTGGTATCTTATTCAACAGCACTGCAGAACAATTAGCATTCATAGTAATAGCCGAGAGTTCTTCCATTTTCTTTCTATTCGTGATCAGATCTTTCAAAAATTTAGCATATCTAGGCATTCCTGAAATCACATCAATGAAAGGAAGATTTACATTTATCTGTTTAAACATATCCAAGAATTTGGATTGCTCGACTTCAAGTTTTTCTTTTTTCATTTTACTCGGGTAAGGAAGTGGTGGTTGGTATGGTTTAACATAAGGTTTAGCCTTAACTGTGTTATCTTCATTAACCTTTTCAACTACCGGTTCTTTTTCCTTATCTTGATCAGGTTGTGGTTTTTGTGGATTAGGAATAGTTTCATCAGAAGTTCTAGGTATTTTAGGTGGTTTAAGTGTTGTACCACTTCTTGTGGTAATGGCTTTAGCTGTTTCATTCCGGGGGTTAGCATTTGTATCACTAGGTAAACTTCCCGGTTTTCTTTCACCTATTAACCTTGCTCGGTTACTTACTTCTTGTTCCAAATTTTGAATAGAAGCTTGTTGATTTCTAAATGCTTGAGCATTTTGTTCATTGGTTTGTTTTTGAGATGTGAAAAACTGCGTTTGAGTTTCAACTAGCTTCGTCATCATATCTTCTAAATTAGGCTTTTTATCATCGGTTTGTGGTGGTTTGTTTTGAAAATTAGGTCTTTTCTGGTTGTAAGTATTATTGGATACTTGTTGATTGCTAGAACCTTGTTGGTTGTTGTATGGAACATTTCGATTATAATTCTGGTTTTGATTGTAGATCGGTCTTGGCGGTTGATAATTATTCAGATAATTATTTCCAGGCCTATGGTTTAGATATGAAACATTCTCTCTTTGTTCCATTGTTAGTTCAATACTGAGACAATCTTTTGTCAAATGTGGTCCTCCACACTGCTCACAACTAATTCGTATTGAGTGAATATCTTTAGTCATCTTTTTCATTCGTCTCTCGACAGCATCTATCTTTGCTGAAATGGAATCTAAGTCATGGCTAGAATCGGCTCTAGCTGCTTTAGATGATCTAACAATATCTTTTTCTTGGTGCCACTCATGTGAGTGGGAAGCAGTGTTATCAATAATTTTGTAAGCATCAGTTTCGGTTTTCTTCATAATAGAACCACCAGCTGCTATATCGATGTCTTTCCTTGTAGTGATGTCGCATCCTTGGTAGAATATTTGTACTATTTGACAGGTGTCTAAACCATGTTGCGGACATCCTCTTAATAACTTTCCAAATCTTGTCCACGCCTCATATAGAGTTTCATTCGGTTTCTGTGTGAACGTAACAATTTCTCCTTGAAGTCTTACGGCTTTAGATGCCGGAAAGAATTGTTTAAGAAATTTTTCAACTAAAACGTCCCATGTATCAATCGCCCCTTCAGGTAACGATTCCAACCAATCTTTGGCTTCTCCCTTTAAAGTCCAGGGAAATAACATGAGATATATCTGTTCATCCTCCACTTCTCTTATTTTAAATAGTGTGCAGATCCTATTAAAGGTACGAAGATGTTCATTTGGATCTTCCTTCGGCGCACCACTAAATTGGCATTGATTAGTCACCATGTGTAGAATTTGTCCTTTGATTTCATAATCTGGCGCATTAATGTCAGGATGAGTAATTGCGTGACCTTGGCCAGTGTGTTTAGCTCTCATTCGGTCTTCCATACTTAAAGGTTCTGGATTCTCCATAATTGAATTTGTTGAATCTGAATCACTAGAGGATTCTGATTTAATGGTTCGTTCCTCAACAATCTCTGTTTGAATGATTGGTGGTTCCGGAGGAAAAATTAATGGTTCAGGATCTATGAATCGTCCCTGAATATTCTCCGAATTCTCAATTGTGAGGTCGGGTTCAAAAAATAGATTATCGGAAATTTGAATTGGAGTACTTGGTTGACTGGATGGCGATTTTAAAGAAAAATCAACAGCGGTAATATTTGCTAGATGTCTTGATCTAGTTACAGGTGGTGAACGTACAAAAGGTGGTGAACGTCTTGCTCGGTGCATTCACTGAATATCCTATTAGTTTTTAAAAGGAAAGAAAAGTTATATAAGTTATCCAATTAATAGACTTTTCTGATTTTGCCCACATTTCGAATAGCCAAAAGATGCAGCAGAGGGGCAGGATTCGTTTGGTCTCAGTATAATTGAGTACTGTTTGGCTCCAATAACCCGATCCACGTACAAATCCAACTATTACTACGAACCAGGAAATTTTGATGTCTATCAATTTAACCACTTAAAATAAATTTTCGTAATTTTAAGAAGTTTAGATAAGAAGTAGAATAAAAATCTATGTCCTAAAACTAGAATAGCGAGAAATAAGAAAGAAAAAGAGCGCGTCGAAAAAGGTCGAAAAAGAAAAGAAAAAGAGCGACTTATAAAATTTTAAAAACACTCGACTAACCCAACCTTATTACTATCACTAACTTAAAATTAAAATTGCAAATTGAGATTACTAATTGGAGTGATAATTGATACATAGGTAAAAGGTGTCGAAAAATAAAAATAAGAAAGTAGCGCGTTGAAACTTAAAAAGGAACTAAAAACTAAAAACTAAAAGTTGCGTCTAAAAATATTAAAGCTTAAAAGTAAAACTATATCCCAAATGGCAATAACTTAAAAAGAAACTAAAACTTAAAAAGGCATCGCAAAATTTTAAAGCACCTAAATCTTAGTCTAAAGAAAAAGCACTTAAGGGATTTTACGGTAAAACCTAAAATTCTATATATAAAAATAACTATGGTAAAAATTATATCTTAAAACTAAATACGAGCGAAAAATACAAAAATTACGCTAAAACAATTAAAAAGATACAAAATATAAAAATATATTAAAAGTTGTAAAAAGTACAATTTTTATAAAAATATTATTTTTATATTATTTATTTTATAAAAGTATTAAATTTATAATTTAATTAAACTAATTTAACTAAATAATACAAATTAAATAAAAACTAATGACTAATTAATAATTTAAGAATAACCTAATTAGGGTTTATATAAATAATTAATAATAAAACCGTAATGATTGCAGTTTTCAGTCAAATGTGGCGTGTCTGCTGGGCGCATGCGATCGCATAAGTTCTAAGTTACCCGGCCATGCGATCGCATTGGCTAGGGTTTCGGGCCAGACACAGGGCTGCTACAGTACTTGGACTCGAGTGTTTTTTTTTTTTTTTTTTTTTTTTTCTGTTTTGTTGTTTTAATAAAAAAATTTATGTAATATATTTATATAAATTAAATAAAACTTATATTTTTATAAAATAAAGATAAAGAAAATTTTTATATAACTTACAAACCCTTAAAAATATTTATATTTATATTTTTGTTTTTCTTTTTATATTTTCGAATATTTAAAACGTATTTTTACAAAAGTGTATTTTTTTTATAAAAGTAAACTAAAAATAAAAATCTTTTTTTTTATATTTAGCGTTGCGCTTCAGGCTTTTAAGCTAGATTTCGATTCCCCGGCAGCGGCGCCAAAAATACTTGATGTCAAAGCTAAGGGGTATAAAATAGATTATATTTTACTATGAAAAACTTATTAAATACGATACAATTTTACACAAGATATTTATTTATTTAGAGAATGGATATACTTAAACCTTGCTACAACAATTATAGGCAGTGTACCTAATCATACAGTAGTGTAGTTTTTAGTAAGTCCGGTTCGTTCCACAGGGAAAAATCTTTAAACAAAGCTTAACGCTATATTAGTTTTATTTTATAAAAATACAAATATATATATAAGTAATATTATTATTATAAAGGGGGGTTTTTACCATTTAATGACCGGTTTGTCGATTTTAAAAACTTAAGTCACAGTTAAAACCAAATGTAAAATATTAAAAATAAATACAAGACTTAATTTAAAGCGTAAAGTAAATAACGATAATGAAATTGCGATAAATAAAAGTGCAATAAAATAAAATTGCGATAATTAAAAAGTACGATAATTAAAAGTGCAATTAAATACAATAACAATAAATAAAAGTGTGATAATTAGAAGTGCAATTAAATATAAAATAAAGGAAATTAAATATGAAATAAAAGAATTATGCTTATTTAAACTTCCGTAATCATGATGTTTGACGTGTTGATTTTAGTTTTATGCCCATGGGTTAATTGTCCTTTGTCCTGGATTATTTAATATGTCCGTTTGGTTTTTGTCCATAACAGTCCATCAGTCATAAATATAAAGTGCGAGTATCCTCGTCAAATTATCCTTATACCCGAAGTTAAATATTCCAACTAATTGGGGACTTAAACTGTAACAAGATTTTAATACTTTGTTTAATAATTACACCAGGTTATCGACTGCGTGTAACCCAAGGTTTTAATACTTTGTTATCAATTATGCCAAGTGTCCTTGTACATAATTTCACCCCTGTTTTAATAATTCTAGTGACTATTGATCCATTCCCGTGTCCGGTTAAATGAACGATTATTCGTACATATAAATACCCCGCTCATCGTGTCCGATCGAGTGTATATGGTTATTTATAGGAACGTTCAATTGTAAATCTTTATATTAAAATTAACAAATTATCACTTAGTTAAACAAATATAAAGCCCATTAATAGCCCATAGTCTAATTTCCACAAGTGTCGTGTAACATCCCGCCTTTTTCCGTTTACTTTTCCGTTTAACTATTTAAAGTCCGTTATATGATTATGACATCCCTCGTTAATACGCGTTTTAAAATATCTCGTTTAGGTAATTCACGCACCCGTAACCGAACTAGAGGGACCATTGTTGCCAAGAGAGCAAAGAGGTGACTAGGTCAACTAGTCAACCCTTCACTCTCATCCATTCATTTATTTCCTTTTCTTTTTCCATTTTCTCTAATACTTTCACCAAATCTCTCAAACACCACTTCAAGGATTCATCATCTAAATCAAATCGAGCAAGCATCCATCTAAACAAATTGCATATTCGGAATCCTCTCATCTTCCTCTTCGATTCCATACCGATTTCATCAAGTTTGGGTAACTTTCTAAAATCACTAGATTTTGTGTTCTTGATGTTTTTAACTTATAAAGATGTTAATTAGTGTCTATGGCTCAAGTCTAACATGATTATATGATTTATATGCTCGATTTCGTTATTTGAAGTAACTAGCTTAAATATGAACTTTGGTGTGTTTGATTTGGTAATTTGGTTGCTTAAATGTTGTTGTTATGGTAAAGTGCAAGTATTAAATGTGTTACTAGTAGCACTAGCTTCAATTTGATGTGTAGGTTGTTTTAGAAAACTTCATAAACTTGATTATTGGTTTTGGTGGATTTGGGTTAGGGTTTGATGAACTTGAAATGAACTTTTGATGCTTTGAATGACATGAAATGTTATTTGTAAGTGTTAGGTTGTATTGTATGCTTGATCACCTTCGAAACGGCATATCATTCATGTAAATTGGTTGCCGAATCATCGAATTTCTTTTATGAACTTGAGTGCATTTAATGAGGAGCTTTGAATGTGGTTTTGGTTGTTGTAAAAGTAAATGTGATGGATGAAATGTGTTTAGTTGTTTTCCTTGTCAAAATACCTTTCCGATGATATAAGATACATGCTTTGGTTGTTTACGGGTCATAAATGGTGATTGTTTGAAGTTAGGTTCGTGCACAAAACTTAAAAACTGCCAGTTTTCTCTGCACAGGTAATGGCGCGGTGCGCCATATACCCGCGCGGCGCGCCAAAGTGGTCTGTCAAACTTTGTCGATTTTCAAATAATGTTTGCTATGCTACGCACCTCCGATTCACATGTAACTTGTTCTAACATGCTCATATATGATTAAAAACCTCAGAAAAATAGTTCGGGACCCGACCCGAACGTGTTGACTTTTTCGTTGACTTTGACCGACCAAAGTTTGACTTTTTGTCAAACTTAACCAAATGATTATGCAACCTTCCTAACTTGTTTCTATACTTGTATCTTGCATGAAACTTGACAATTTGATTTCACATGCTACATAATCGAGTCGTAACGAGCCATAGGACTAATTGAACATCTTTGACCTATCGTGTTTACCGTTATTGATATGACCTATTTGTTTAGGTCAAGACTAGCACTATCCTTCACACAAGTTATTTTGTGAAGTACTTTTCGTACGTGCACTCAAGGTGAGATCATAGTCCCATCTTTCAAACAACTTTTATGCTTTAAACTATGGGATGAGAAACATATACGTATCATACTTTTATACATTGAACACAAGTACGAAAACGAACATTCCACGTACGGGTTTGAACAAAAATCCTTAATTCAATTATCATTAGTTACACTTGCAGGGTGTAAACGTGAACTTATATTATGTGATCACATGGGCTTGACGAGCCTCATTCGGACGGTTCGCTACCGTTAGCGGATGAAATATATTTTCGGGTCTAGTGTATGTTCTAACACTACGCAAAGGGTGCAAAACAGTTAAGTTTGATAATTGGGTGCCCGCGAAACAAATAACAACTTTGGAATGCAAATGATTTTGATAATCATATTATATTAAATCTTGTGGTTCAAATGCAACGTTTACTAAAACACCTATGATTTCACCAACGTTTTCATTGACAGTTTTCTATATGTTTTCTCAGGTCCTTGAAAGCTACTTGATACATGCTTCCGCACTCTTTTTGATACTTGCTTGGATGTCGAGTATACATGCATAGTTGGAGCGTCTTTGACTACTTTAAATTGTGTCGCATAGGTTTCATTCGTACGTTAAACATTGTAATGTAACTAGTCTTTGAACTACATTTGTAAACTTGAAACATCCTTTTACTTATGAAATAGATGCGACATATTTTGGTCAAACGTCATGATAAAGACTTATGACCACGCAACGGGACCGAAGTAGTCGGCGCCGTCAAACATGATTTGGTCGGGTCGCTACAGATGGTATCAGAGCGTTGGTTGTAGGGATTTAGAGTTCATTGGTGTCAACCCCTAGTCATAGGGTACATTGGTGAGTCTAGACTACAACCGGCATATAGACTTGAAGTAGGAATTACTTGACTACTTGTGCATTATACTCGAACTCGTCTATCACATCAAATTATTATTCAATCTTAATCTCACGTTACTTAATTTAATTGACGCGCCACCTTGACTATATGAATTAGTGTCGAATGCACATATGAATTAGGGTAATATAATTTCCGGGATTATATTACGGTGACTCATATGAACATTCCGCCATTATGACATAAAGAATTTAAGGCAAGTCAAGGAAAATTTTTCTCTATCCTTATTCCATATCATGGTTAGTATTATTAAGAATACTAATCAACGGTATTCTTGTGTTTTGAAGGAACAATGCCTCCTCGTCGTGTGCCACGCCATGAGACTCCTGAACAAGCTCTACAACGAATGATAGCCACCGCCGTGGAAGCGGCCATGGCCGATCACTCCTCCAACAATAACAACAACCACAACAACAACAACAATGGAGCCGGTAACTCAAACGAAGGGTGCTCCTACAAATCCTTCATGGGGTGCAAACCTCACACTTTTGATGGAACCGGGGGACCGGTCGTGCTCACCCGATGGTTTAAGCAAACGGAAGCCGTCTTTAGCATAAGCGGTTGTCGAGACCAAGACAAGGTCAAATACTCCACTCACACCTTCGCCGGTGTCGCTCTTACATGGTGGAATACTTATGTACAATCGGTGGGTACCAATGAAGCTCACGCCCTCTCTTGGGCCGATTTAAGGGAAAAGATGGTCATCGAATATCTCCCTCGCGAAGAAACCCGAAAGCTCGAACAAGAGCTAAGAACCTTAGAGGCGGTCGGAAACGATCTCAAGGCCTATAATCAACGATTCGCCGAACTATCCTTGATGTGTCCTAACCTCGTGAACCCCGAGTCTCAAAGGGTCGAACTTTATATGTATGGTCTTCCAAAGAGCATCAAACAAGGGGTGATGTCATCCAAACCCGCTAACCTACAACAAGCATTGAACATGGCCCGCCAATTGATCGAAACGGTTGACGAAATCGTAGTTCCGGCACCTAAGGCCGAGGATAAATCGGGCGGAAACAAAAGAAAGTGGGAACCCTCCCAATTAAGCAACAACAACTTTACTAAGAAGCCTTACACCTCCGACGCCAAGAAAAGTTATGGCGGAAATAAACCCTTTTACAACAAATGCCACAAGCACCACTATGGTGAATGTAGCAATCTATTTTGCCACCGGTGCCAAAGGGGTGGTCATGTGGCCAACGATTGTAGAAGTGCCACCCCCGTCGCTCAAAAGGTGCCCAATGCACCAAAACCGGGTACTTGTTATGAATGTGGCCAAACGGGACATTTTAGAAATGCATGTCTGAGGAAGAAAGCCAACCCCAACACACGCAGCCGAGCTTTCAACATCAACACCGAGGAAGCCCGAGATGATAATGAATTAGTCACGGGTACGTTTCTCCTCAACAACACTTATGTTACTTGTTTATTCGATTCGGGTGCCGATAAGAGTTTTGTATCCAAGACTTTGACTCATTCTTTAAACACTCCACCACTTCCACTAGATACCACTTATACCATTGAAGTGGCCACCGGGAAACTATTGAGTGCCGACACATATTACCGGGGGTGTACGTTAAACATTTTGGGTAATGAGTTTGAAATTGACTTGATACCCATGGAACTAGGAAGCTTCGATGTATTAATCGGTATGAATTGGCTAGCTAAAACGAAATCTCACATCCTTTGTGATATTAACGCAATCCGAATTCATATCGAGAATGGTGAACCTTTGATCGTCTATGGCGATAAGAGTTGCACTGGACTCAACCTCGTTTCGTATATTAAAGTTAGAAAACTACTCCGTAAGGGTTGTTTTGCGATCCTTGCTCACGTTAAGAAAGTCGAGTCCGATGAGAAGCACATCGATGATGTGCCAATTGTTAGTGACTATTCCGATGTATTTCCCGACGAATTGCCGGGCCTTCCACCTCATCGACCGGTTGAATTCCAAATCGATCTTATTCCGGGAGCCGCACCCGTAGCACGTGCACCATATAGACTCGCTCCATCCGAAATGCAAGAATTGAAAAGTCAAATCCAAGAACTACTTGATCGTGGTTTTATCCAACCTAGCCATTCACCTTGGGGTGCTCCGATTTTGTTTGTTAAAAAGAAAGACGGATCCCTACGAATGTGCATTGATTATCGTGAACTAAACAAATTGACGGTTAAAAACCGGTATCCTCTTCCTCGCATCGATGACCTCTTTGATCAACTACAAGGGTCTTGTGTATATTCAAAAATCGATCTCCGCTCGGGTTATCATCAATTAAGGGTTAAGGGGGAAGATGTCTCCAAAACCGCTTTCCGAACTCGTTATGGTAGTTATGAATTTCTTGTAATGCCATTTGGTCTCACTAACGCACCGGCGGTGTTCATGGATCTTATGAACCGCGTGTGCAAACCGTATCTTGACAAATTCGTTATCTTGTTCATCGATGATATTTTGGTTTATTCTAAAAGCGAAGAAGAACACGAGGAACACCTCTGGCTCATGCTTGAACTTTTAAGACAAGAACGACTCTATGCCAAATTCTCCAAGTGTGAATTTTAGTTGAAGGAAGTTCAATTTCTTGGTCATGTTGTAAGTGACCAAGGTATTAAAGTCGATCCAACAAAAATCGAAGCCATTAGTAAATGGGAGACTCCTACTACTCCTACTCACATTCGTCAATTCTTGGGTCTCGCCGGATACTACCGTAGATTCATCAAGGATTTTTCTTTGGTTGCTCGTCCTCTAACCGCTTTAACTCACAAGGGAAAGAAATTCAATTGGGCGACCGAACAAGAATCCGCATTTCAAATCTTGAAAACAAAGCTAACCACCGCTCCTATCTTGTCACTTCCCGAAGGCAATGACGATTTTGTTGTGTATTGCGACGCCTCGAAACATGGTTTTGGGTGTGTGTTGATGCAACGAACGAAAGTCATTTCTTATGCTTCTCGACAACTCAAAATTCATGAACGAAACTACACGACACATGATCTCGAACTCGGAGCCGTTGTCTTTGCACTTAAAATGTGGAGACACTATCTTTATGGAACCAAGAGTACTATCTTTACCGATCACAAAAGTCTCCAACATCTTCGACCAAAAGCAACTAAACATGAGACAACGAAGGTGGATTGAAACCTTAAACGATTACGATTGCGAGCTTCGTTACCATCCCGGGAAGGCAAATGTAGTAGCCGATGCCTTAAGTCGAAAAGAAAGAGCGGTGCCTCTTCGTGTCCGAGCCTTAAACATCACCATCCACACAAACCTTAATAGCCAAATTCGGGTAGCCCAAGATGAGGCTCTCAAGGATGAAAACCTTTCACACGAGCTCTTGAACATTCTCGTCTCTCGATTCGAAATTAGGGAGACCGGACTCCGATATTTTGCCGGAAGGATTTGGGTGCCTAGTTATGGGGACCTACGAAGCCTTATTTTAGATGAAGCCCATAAGTCACGATACTTGATTCACCCCGGTGCCAATAAGATGTACCACGACCTTAAACAACTATTTGGTGGCCGAACATCAAAAGGGACGTAGCTACTTATGTTTCCAAGTGTTTGACATGTTCCAAAGTCAAAGCTGAACACCAAAGACCGTCCGGATTACTTCAACAACCTGAAATCCCGCAATGGAAGTGGGAAAGAATAACAATGGATTTTATCACCAAACTACCAAAAATGACGGGCGGTTATGATACCATTTGGGTTATTGTTGACCGTCTCACCAAATACGCACACTTTCTCGCCATGAAGGAGACCGACAAAATGGAGAAACTTGCACGACTTTATATCAAGGAGATCGTAGCCCGACACGGTGTACCTTTATCGATTATCTCCGACCGAGATGGCCGTTTTGTTTCTAGATTTTGGCGTACCTTGCAAGAAGCGTTAGGAACGCGTTTAGACATGAGCACCGCATATCATCCTCAAACCGATGGACAAAGCGAACGTACAATTCAAAGCTTAGAGGACATGTTACAAGCTTGCGTGGTTGATTTTGGAAAAGCTTGGGACAAGCACTTACCTCTCGCTGAGTTCTCTTACAACAATAGTTATCACGCGAGTATAAAAGCCGCCCCATTCGAAGCATTATATGGCCGAAAATGCCGTTCTCCTCTTTGTTGGGCCGAAGTAGGCGACGTACAAATCACCGGACCCGAACTTATTCACGAAACCACCGAGAAGATCGTTCAAATCCGAGATAGGCTTCGGACGGCCCGGAGTCGTCAAAAGTGCTATATCGACAAAAGACGCAACGACCTTGAATTTCAAGTCGGTGACCGCGTCATGTTAAAAGTCGCACCTTGGAAGGGTGTAATCCGTTTTGGGAAACGCGGGAAGCTAAATCCGCGGTATAATGGTCCTTTCGAAATCTTGGAGCGTATTGGAACCGTTGCTTATCGTTTAGATCTTCCGCCTCAATTGAACTCCGTTCATCCTACCTTCCATGTATCTAACTTGAAAAAGTGTCTTGCCAAACCCGATATCGTCATCCCTCTCGAGGAACTTACTATTGATGACAAACTTCATTTTGTGGAGGAACCGGTTGAAATTGTGGACACCTCCGTCAAGACATTGAAACAAAGCCGAATCCCGATTGTAAAAGTCCATTAGAACGCCAAAAGGGGACCCGAGTTTACTTGGGAAAGGCAAGATCAAATGCAAAAGAAATACCCTCATTTATTCCCGGCTCCAAAAACGCAAGATCCCGAGGAAGAAACAACGACTACTACGCCTACTTAAATTTCGGGACGAAATTTCTTTTAAGGAGTAGGTAATGTAACATCCCGCCTTTTTCCGTTTACTTTTCCGTTTAACTATTTAAAGTCCGTTATATGATTATGACATCCCTCGTTAATACGCGTTTTAAAATATCTCGTTTAGGTAATTCACGCACCCACAACCGAACTAGAGGGACCATTGTTGCCAAGAGAGCAAAGAGGTGACTAGGTCAACTAGTCAACCCTTCACTCTCATCCATTCATTTATTTCCTTTTCTTTTTCCATTTTCTCTAATACTTTCACCAAATCTCTCAAACACCACTTCAAGGATTCATCATCTAAATCAAATCGAGCAAGCATCCATCTAAACAAATTGAATATTCGGAATCCTCTCATCTTCCTCTTCGATTCCATACCGATTTCATCAAGTTTGGGTAACTTTCTAAAATCACTAGATTTTGTGTTCTTGATGTTTTTAACTTATAAAGATGTTAATTAGTGTCTATGGCTCAAGTCTAACATGATTATATGATTTATATGCTCGATTTCGTTATTTGAAGTAACTAGCTTAAATATGAACTTTGGTGTGTTTGATTTGGTAATTTGGTTGCTTAAATGTTGTTGTTATGGTAAAGTGCAAGTATTAAATGTGTTACTAGTAGCACTAGCTTCAATTTGATGTGTAGGTTGTTTTAGAAAACTTCATAAACTTGATTATTGGTTTTGGTGGATTTGGGTTAGGGTTTGATGAACTTGAAATGAACTTTTGATGCTTTGAATGACATGAAATGTTATTTGTAAGTGTTAGGTTGTATTGTATGCTTGATCACCTTCGAAACGGCATATCATTCATGTAAATTGGTTGCCGAATCATCGAATTTCATTTATGAACTTGAGTGCATTTAATGAGAGCTTTGAATGTGGTTTTGGTTGTTGTAAAAGTAAATGTGATGGATGAAATGTGTTTAGTTGTTTTCCTTGTCAAAATACCTTTCCGATGATATAAGATACATGCTTTGGTTGTTTGCGGGTCATAAATGGTGATTGTTTGAAGTTAGGTTCGCGCACAAAACTTAAAAACTGCCAGTTTTCTCTGCACAGGTAATGGCGCGCCAAAGTGGTCTGTCCAACTTTGTCGATTTTCGAATAATGTTTGCTATGCTACGCACCTCCGATTCATATGCAACTTGTTCTAACATGCTCATATATGATTAAAAACCTCAGAAAAATAGTTCGGGACCCGACCCGAACGTGTTGACTTTTTCGTTGACTTTGACCGACCAAAGTTTGACTTTTTGTCAAACTTAACCAAATGATTATGCAACCTTCCTAACTTGTTTCTATACTTGTATCTTGCATGAAACTTGACAATTTGATTTCACATGCTACATAATCGAGTCGTAACAAGCCATAGGACTAATTGAACATCTTTGACCTATCGTGTTTACCGTTATTGATATGACCTATTTGTTTAGGTCAAGACTAGCACTATCCTTCGCACACGTTATTTTGTGAAGTACTTTTCGTACGTGCACTCAAGGTGAGATCATAGTCCCATCTTTCAAACAACTTTTATGCTTTAAACTATGGGATGAGAAACATATACGTATCATACTTTTATACATTGAACACAAGTACGAAAATAAACATTCCACGTACGGGTTTGAACAAAAATTCTCAATTCAATTATCATTAGTTACACTTGCAGGGTGTAAACGTGAACTTATATTATGTGATCACATGGGCTTGACGAGCCTCATTCGGACGGTTCGCTACCGTTAGCGGATGAAATATATTTTCGGGTCTAGTGTATGTTTTAACACTACGCAAAGGGTGCAAAATAGTTAAGTTTGATAATTGGGTGCCCGCGAAACAAATAACAACTTTGGAATGCAAATGATTTTGATAATCATATTATATTAAATCTTGTGGTTCAAATGCAACGTTTACTAAAACACCTATGATTTCACCAACGTTTTCATTGACAGTTTTCTATATGTTTTCTCAGGTCCTTGAAAGCTACTTGATACATGCTTCCGCACTCTTTTTGATACTTTCTTGGATGTCGAGTATACATGCATAGTTGGAGCGTCTTTGACTACTTTAAATTGTGTCGCATAGGTTTCATTCGTACGTTAAACATTGTAATGTAACTAGTCTTTGAACTACATTTGTAAACTTGAAACATCCTTTTACTTATGAAATAGATGCGACATATTTTGGTCAAACATCATGATAAAGACTTATGACCACGCAACGGGACCGAAGTAGTCGGCTCCGTCAAACATGATTTGGTCGGGTCGCTACATGTCGTTCTTTTGTTCAAACCCCAATTATGGTACAAAGCCCAATTACCCAATTTTAATAATTAGCCCAACATCATGATTACTTCGGCTTAAATAAGCATAATAATAACTTAGCTACGAGACATTAATGTAAAAAGGTTGAACATAACTTACAATGATTAAAAATAGCGTAGCGTTACATGAACAGAATTTCGACTTACACCCTTACAACATTTGCTAACATACCCTTATTATTAGAATTAAAATTTAAATTTAAATTAAAATTATAATATATATATATATATATATATATATATATATATATATATATATATATATATATATATATATATATATATATATATATATATATATATATATATATATATTACGTTTGTAAGATAGAGAGATAGGATATATTGATATATGGTGCACCAAAGATCGAAATTTATAGGCCTGTGAACTGAAAAAGTTGGCCATGCGATCGCATGGGATTTCTTCCTCCAGGCCATGCGATCGCATGGCCGTCGGTGACAGCTCAAAGTTCTTGTTTTCTTGTTTGTCGACGTTTTAATTAAATAAATATAATATATAAATAATTATAAGAATTATTTAAATATTATACTATATTTATGTGCATAGTTGACTTGTAATTTTTAGTCCGTTGCGTCGAGCGTTGAGAGTTGACTATGGTCCCGGTTCCGGATTTTCGAACGTCCTTGCGTATAATTTAATATCTTGTACTTTGCGTTTTGAATCTTGTACTCTTGTAATTTTGAGAGGTTTCTTATCAATAATTGGAACCTCTTTGATTGTATTTTGTACTTTTGAGCTTTTTGGTCGTTTGCGTCTTCAATTCGTCGAATCTGTCTTTTGTCTTCACCTTTTATTATTTAAACGAATATCACTTGTAAATAGAACAGTTGCAACTAAAAGCTTGTCTTTCTTGAGGGATAATGCTATGAAATATATGTTCGTTTTTAGCATTATCAGGTCTACTCCTGGTGTCACACGTCACCTGACTACTCATAGTCACACAAATCTAACGAACCTTACGGCTCACACCCATAACTTTCTAGCGACACCCGCTAGTCACCATCCACCTAGGCCGCACAGCTAGCCTATTTACCTTTCAACTCTTCACTAAGGAGATGTTTGGGATCACCAAGACTTACACCCTTCCAACTTCTTCATAACCATTAACACGGTTCCCTACATATCTCAAAGATAGTTAACAACCATAACTCTACTCGTACACGTACGTGGCCGACGAAAGCGCCTCCCAAAATGGCACTACCACGCATACACTCACGGAAAAGTGGTTGACAAAAAGTGAACAAGACTCACCACATAAATCACACACAAAAGTGGCCGACGAATAGTGTACAACACTTGCCATACACACATCAAACCGCAGTCGTGGTTAACGAAGAGTGAAATCTCACGGGATCACTCACCAAACTACATCAAGTAGCCAACGAAAAGTGAATCCTCATGCCAGGATGTCACTCGCCACCTCACTCATAACGAGCATCAAAAAACAACACTCTAGATAAGACGATCACACATCACGTACCCTCACATGGTGATAAAACACCTGGTACAGACTAACACCTAGGTGGTATCGAACTATGGAACTTAAACCCTCCTAACACGCCCACGCACACATGATGATATGGTATCGAACGCCCGAACTGTAAGCCCATATCACATGCCAACACGATGTGGTATCGAACACGTGAACTTTAAACCCACATCGCATCCACACTCTTTCGGCCTCGATTACTCAACGAGTAGTGTAACATCGCGCCCTACTACACCATAGTGAATCCTGACGGATAACACTAACCACTAACACACGCTCTTTTGGCCTCAATCACAACGAGTAGTGTAACATCGCGCCCTGCTACACTATAGTGAATGCTAATGGATAACACTAACCTACACACGCTCTTTTGGCCTCGATCACAGCGAGTAGTGTAACATCGCGCCCTGCTACACTACAGTGAATCCTAATGGATAACACTAACTTACACACGCTCTTTTGGCCTCGATCACAACGAGTAGTGTAACATTGCTCGCTACTACACTATAGTGAATCCTAATGGATAACACTTGTAACGACCCTGGATTTTCCAACATTTATTTATTAATAATTATTATTAATGCTTGGGTGTTAATGAATGTATTTTATTACATTTACTTGTTACCATACATGACTTTACATGTCCCGACACGTCTTTGTGACGCACGTACTTTTCACGAATAATATTTTCAAATATTATTTACATTCATGATTAATTTTTATTAGTCATTTTAATTAACTAAGGTTACTAGTTAATTACTTGGGCTTTATTTGATTAATTGTATACTTACTTGAACTTGGGCTTTTATTATTTGATTTGGACTTGGAAGCCCACCCTACTTATCTTAATGGATTAATTTCGGAGCCCTTTTATTGTAAGTAGTCCATTAAGGCTTAACTAGTTAGTTAGTGTCATGAAAGGCTAGTTACAAGTATCACTACAACACCTTTCCCATGTAACTTAACTTTGTTACCATTTTAAGCTAATTACATGTAAGTAACTTGTGGACACTTCCCTCCCCCCCCCTTGTTGAAAACCGTCGGCTTTTGTAGCTCATGGGGGAGTGTTTTGTTTCAAATTTTGGTTACTTATTCTCTCATTTTACTTCACATTTCACACACACTCTTACTTGCATTTTCATTTACTCTTCATTCTCTCTCAAACTTGTAAGTTACAAGGCTTCTTTTCCTTTTCTTTTTTCTTCAAAAACCGAAACCTTACATACATCATCATCATCATCATCATCATTTGCTTGTTTTAAATACTTGTTCTTTGTTGTTGTTTAATTACTTATTTTGTTAGTTTGTTGTTTGTTGTTGCAAAGAATCAAACTACCTAGTTTATTCTTCATATTATCTTGTATTTACAAGAATACACAAGAACCTAAACTTACTAGTTCATAGTTCAACACTTAAGGTTTTTAAAGAAAGAAAGTTCATGTTGTAAAATCATACTTGAAGTTCATGTTGTAAACTTAAAGTTTACTTTCTTAAAGATCAAAGCCTTGGCTTGAATCTTTAAAAGTATGAACAACTATGAACTTGTTACTTGTTTATTTAGTTTATTTCTTCATATTATGCACATTTAAATTCGTGATTTTGGTATAATGGTCAAGTATTACAAGTTAATCTTGATCTCATACTTCTTGAAACTAAAAGCTAACTTTATAAGTTCAAGAACATGGAAGTTTAACTTTCTAGTTACAACTTCACATACTTATGAAAGATCTAAGTTTCTATAGCTTATGGTCTACTTATTTTGTCATAATCAAGAGCTCATAAGCTTACATACACTTTACAAGATGAAAATCTAAGTTTCATAACTTATGGTTTCATGAAAGTAAAGATTTATGTCTTATAACTTAGGATTTAACTTAATAACTTTAGATCTAGACTTTTGGGTCTTGGATCTTCAAGATCTAACTAAGAACTATGTTCTACAACTTAAGATCTTGATTAGTTAGTTTACTTTCAAGTTTGTAGTTCAAAATTACTTTTATAACTCATGTATGTGATAAATCTAAGATCTTGATGTAACTTTGGTTCATCAAACTACTTACAACACTTAATTGAGTTGTACTACATATCTTAGACTTTCATTAGTGTTATGATGGTCAAAACTTGGTAAAGATGATGCAAACACATCAACGAGTTGTACACTTGAAGCTATATGCATCAAGGATGAGAACCGTGATGAACGTCAAGCACCAAGAACCTACCGGAACACACTGTTTACTGTTTTATAGAACTGATAAGAATATCTGGTCTACTATAAAGTTGATTTTCAGTTAGCTTCGTTCGAGTAGATAATTTTTCGTTCAAGACTCATCTTAATCCGAGTTACGGTTTAGGATCTATGGCCCTCCGAACGTCACTATGTCATTTTAACGTTGTGCTGAAAATTTTGACCTACTCGCACTTAAACCGTCGCCACGGTCAAACAAAGACTATTTTGCTTCTGGAATTTTTACCACAACTAAAGGACTCATATACGGAGCCATGACCACTGGTCTCACCTTATTTCAGTAGGTATAGAGGCCGTGGTGACTGATCGAAATCAGCCTTTGTTTTAAACTCTTTACTTGATTAAAAACTTACTTTACCCTTTTGACTTAATGATGAATGATGATGATACTTAAGACCTAATTTACATACATTTAAACCTATTGGAATGATTTACTGACTTAGTAATATTTGACTTAGGTTGAGGACTTTCCGGACCTACATACTTACTTACTTCCCGACTCAACTTACTACTACTTTACCATTGTGAGTTATAGCGTCCCTTTTTACTTTAAATATTTTAGGAACTGAGCATACATGCGCATTTTATGTTTTACATACTAGGCACGAGTACTTAAACTTTATATATGTGTGGGTTATACAACGGCATAAACATTCCCTTTAGCTCGGTAACGTTTAGTCATTGGTTTTTGAACCGGTGAACGCGAATCTTAGATATGGATCCATAGGGTTTGACATCCCCACTCAGGCTAGTAGCGCTAGCATTTAACGGGTATTTAATACTTCGTAAACATACGCACTCGCCAAGTGTACTTTCAGGGGGTTATAAACGTTAAGTTAGTTACCAAGTGCCCACGGTTAAACATATACTTTACATACTGTTTTGAAACGCTCTTTGTAGCACTGAAATCTCGTGGCCTACCTTACATTACTGTTATACTTAAACTATAGCTCACCAACCATTGTGTTGATGTTTTTAAGCATGTTTTTCTCAGGTGCTTAAGGTTGCTTGCTTCCGCTGTTGTACTAGTCATGCTTTGTAGACACCCGCTGCGCTTGTTAGAGTTGTCACCGCATGAAACGTTTTATTTGCATTCAAACTATGTTACCTTTTGAAACAATGATCTGTAACGACCATTGGGTCACGTACTATTACTAATTGCTTCTATTCATTGTAGCATACTTTTGTTGTAAGACATTTGACGTTGGTTATGACATCACCTTTTATCTTGAATGCAAACTTGTTTTGAAATCGCATATAGTATTTGACCTTGTAATGATCCTGTTGTTGATGATTCGTACACGATGGTTTTGTACGGGACATCACAACACTAACTATACCACCGCGAATAATTAAATCGTACACATATACGCATAAACACTCTACTCACTAGGACACTATCGCCTCCAATGTCCTACGGGTCTCACTCGAGCGAGCTTAAAGACCCTAGTACCCCCGAATGCCTAAGCACCAAAAGACTCGCACAAAAGAGTCAAGGCACATCACGCTAACCACACACTCTACCGAGTGCAACTCATAACCATAAACGTAAGCCGACCGCTCGTCACAAATTATCTCCAACGGAGAAAAAAGTTTAGCTAAGGCTTACACGCATATCGCATGCTATATCAAAATGTAAAACATACGAATACTACATTAAAAGTACCTGAACATCTTCTCGCGACGCCTACCACTGCTAGCTTAGGACATTCCACCTTGCGATGTCCTCCTTTACGGCAGTTGAAACATACAATGCCGCTACCTCTCAATACCGGGCACTCCCAGCACTCGTGCCCTCTTTCTCCACAGTTGTAACATCTAGAGGCACTAGTATCTGACACTCCTTTCCTTTCGCTACTCGTGCTATCAATAGCACTTCTAGCCTTCTTGATCGGAGCGCTATACGATTTAACCCTTCTCTCACCCAAAGTATCATCAACCATCGTAGGAGCATACGATTTAAAACCCTTAGCCACAACAAATAACTTAGAAAAAGAGTCCACTTGCCCAATGCTAATTTTCCCACGCAACTCATCATTCAAAGTGTTAAGGAAGTCCTCCATCAACATGTCTTAGACAAAAAGGTAGCCCTAAGAGTATTTAGGTCCATAGACCCTTGTCGCAAACTTCGCAACTCATTACGCATTCGCAACAAATGGACCTGTGTTCGGAACTCCTCAAAGAATTCCTTCTTAAAATCATCCCACGACAACCTCATGAATGGTTCTTCACCCACGATATCAATCTTACCATCCAACCAATTCTTCGCATTACCCCGCAACAAACTAGTAGCGAGTCTCGTTTTATTGTCCGGAGGACATTCACTTGTACGAAAACACCCTTTGACATCCGAGATCCAACCGGTACTTACTAACGGATCGGGATCTCCGTAGTACATGGGAGGTTTAGTCACTCTAAAGTTCTTGTAACTAAACTCCTTTTCACCATTATTACGAGGTTTGAGAAACCCTCTTTCGAACTCTTCTCGGAGCGCACTCATCCGCTCCTTAACTGCGGCTTCAATCCTAGCCGTCATTTCATCCTCGTCATTTTGTTCCCTATTCGAAGTCCCGCTTCTCGTAATCATTTTAAAGAATGCAAATCGATCAAATAACGAAATGCAAATAAACCACATACAACACCGCCCCATCTTGCTTAACACCCGTCGTACATCACTTGTTAGACACGATTTGCGCTCGTAACAATAGTAGCTAGTCATTATTACGTGTACACGCCATTTAAACTCATTAGTACAACGACTATCTTGCTCGATGATATACACAAACACAAACACAACTGATGTTAAAGCGAAGGGGTACGAAATAGTATTATATTTTTAATACGAAATGAGACAAAATTTTACACAAGTTTTATTTATTTATAGAGTGGATATACCTAAACCTTGCTACAACACTTATAGGCAGTGTACCTAATCGTACAGTAGTGTAGTTTTTAGTAAGTCCGGTTCATTCCACAGGGAGCTGATAAAGTTTAACACTATATTTTTATAGAACTATATATATATATATATATATAAGTAGTATTATTATTATTATTATAAAAAGGGAGATTTTACCGTTTAATGACAGGTTTGTCGATTTTAAATAAAGCGTAAAGATAAATGACAATAATAAAAGTGCGTAAAATAAATTGCAATAAATAAAATGACAGTAAATAAAATTGCGAGTAAATGAAAGTACGATGAGAAATACAATAAAACAATTATGCTTACTTAAACTTCCGTAATCATGATGTTTGACGTTTTGATTTTAATTTATTACTTTGGGTTAATTGTCCTTTGTCATGGACTTATTTGAAACCTATCTGGTTTTCGTCCATAATAGTTCATCGGTCATAATTATAAAATACTCGTCAAATTAACCTTATTTTCGAAGTCAAATATTCCAACTAATTAGGGATTCGAACTGTAACAAGGTTTTAATACGTTGTTTAATAATTACACCAGGTTATCGACTGTGTATAATCCAAGGTCTTAATACTTTGTTAACAATTACACCAATTACCCTTGAATGTAATCCACCCTTGTTTTAGTTAGTCCATGATTATTAATTTACCCACTTAATCAGAATGAATAATCAATTACCCAACCCAATTGATTAATTAAATGATTGTTAAAGATGTCGTATAAACGTCACTAAATAGGACATGCATAATCATTTAATAATTATTAGATTAATTAATTTGAAGATAGGTTCGACAGGCTCCAAAGAATTGTCATTCGATTAGACAATACCCTCCATCTATTAATGGTCCATGGTCCAATGTCGACAAGTGTCGGTCTTTTGTGCATACCCTAATTATGGTACAAAATTTAATAACCCAATCTTAATTTTTAGTCTAACATCACTATTACTTCGGCTCAAATAAGCATAATAATAACTTAGTTACGAGACATTAATTTAAATAATTTAAACAAAGCTTACAGTGATTATTTATCGCGTAGCGTTACACGGACAGAGTTCTGACTTAAAACCCGTAAAACATTTCTTACAATAACCTTACTAAACCATAATTTATTATTAATCTTAAATTAAAATTAAAATTATAATAAATATAAATATAGATTGAGAGAGATAGATAGATATGGTGCATGGTACTCGGCTGAAACATGTGCCTTTTATAGGCAGATTTTGAATTTGACTGCTCCGCTATCGCTTAGCAAATATGCCTTCCAGCTCCGAGATCGCGGAGTTTCGCAGATCCAGCTCACCATTTTTGGATTTTTATTTGTCGACATATTTATTAAATATATATAATATATAAATAATTTATATAATTATTTATATATTATATTTTATTCTTGTGCATAGTTGACTCATAATTTTTGGTCCATTGCATCAGGCGTTGATAGTTGGCTCAAGTCACGGTTCCGGATTTTCGAACGTCCTTTCGTACAATTTAATATCTTGTACTTTGCATTTCACAACTTGTACTCTGTCATTTTTAGACGTTTCTCATCAATAAATTGAACCACTTGGATTGTATCTTGTACATTTGAGCTTTTTGGACGGTTTTGTCTTTGAATCTTCGTTTTCGTCTTTTGTCTTCGCACTTATTTAATATAAACGGATATTACTTGAAAATAGAACAATTACAACTGAAAACTTTACATATTGGTAGGATATTGCTACTAAATATATGTTCATTTGGAGCACTATCAAATATCCCCACACATGAACGTTGCTTGTCCTCAAGCAATACATAACTTGAAATTAAATCACACGAATCACTTCTTTATTCTTCACACTTTATACATCAGTGATTTTGATACGGCGGTATAGACAATGATAGTAACATTGTGGTTTACAGTCCCACATGACTATGAAAATTTAGATCCTTTAAGGAAATTGGATCTTATGAAAACATTTGATCTTTTGAAAATTCAAGCTAGATTTTACCCTAGACAAGTTTTCCGGAATAACCCTTCACCGGTGTTGCAAAATATTTTTGTGGGTTTTGTGGGTTTCAGATTTGAAAATTTTAGCTCAACATTTGTGGTTTTGTGTCACCCACTTGCTAACCTTGTATTAGGAAAGCAACACGTCCAGTTTACTTGTCCCGTATATTACCTTTCGGCAAACTACCATCCGGTTGTAAAGGAAAGCGATGAACAAGAAACTGTTAAGGCAATGTCTAATAACATGCATTTGTTCATGGTCTAAAACGTGTCGGATGCTATTACTATCCTTTGTAGGAGCAATAGTAAAGATCATCCTATGATTTTTCGGTCTGGCACAAGGTCCTGTCTTCGACCATGCTATGCAACCACCGTTCTTACGGTTGACACCCGATTTGGTTCAGGTGACCTAATGAATTCCAGGTGAATTCCTAGGATTTTACGTTCAATGGTAATGAACGCATTGAAAATGGGTTTTTAGAAAAACAAATCGATTTTAATTTTTGATCAAAATATTTTCTCGTTCAAGCTCGAGTTTAGATATCATCGAATTCCATGAGTTTGAATTCTCAATCTTTAAGGTCAATCTCAAGGATTGAGTAATATCAGGCTTAAAAACTGATTTTTGATCTTTAAGGAGATTATCCTTTCTGGGGGTGTGATTCATTAGTCTTATCAAGCTAATTTGCACGGTGCCCTCCCCATTTTACGAGACAGATCCTCTCATGGTTAGGATAAGTCTGACCACATGGCGACCCTGTTTGATGCTGAGGTCCGTGGATTTCCAGCTGATTTTCGAGAAAACTTTTCAAGGTTTTTCGTAGACTCTACAACTGGTCTGGATGACAACTTCCTAACCTAAATCAAGAAGCGCATTTCTTTTTCGGAAGACTTTACTTCCTTTTAATGATGGAATTGATTCATCGTGTAGATCCATCTTTTCTTTTATCTTTATTATAATATTACGGGTAAAACAGTTAATTTAGTCCAAAACAAAAGTACCTGCAATAAACTTTACAGAAACATGTGATAGATAGTTTTATTGAATAACTTGGTACATTTCCTCACACTTAGTTTTTATTTATTCTTTTATTTGCCTTTTTATTCTCATTTATTCCATTGTAAATGAATTCTAGCATTTTAGGTTGTTTCTCAATTTATGTCCTTTCCAAGGTAACAATAATTTCGGTATTAACACCTAGTTTTATCGTTCATAAATATGTATAAACATGATTTTGAATTCATTTAGTTGAAATTTTTTCAAATTTTCACAAAATTTGGCAATTAAACCAAGTGTAAACCCGAGAGAATTTATAACCCTTCCCCACACTTGAGATCTTGCAATGCCCTCATTTGCAAGAAATCAGTAAAAATTTAAATTCATGAGGGTGATTCATGTAGAAAAATGATTAAAAATACCGAGTTTGCAAATATATTGTTGTTATTTCACATTTAATATTTTGCGTCTTGTCGT
The DNA here is from genome assembly GCF_046630445.1 of Rutidosis leptorrhynchoides. Classification (NCBI taxonomy): domain Eukaryota; kingdom Viridiplantae; phylum Streptophyta; class Magnoliopsida; order Asterales; family Asteraceae; genus Rutidosis; species Rutidosis leptorrhynchoides. The sequence goes on along the minus strand of NC_092339.1, from coordinate 246,176,190 downwards.
CAAAATTAGTACATTTTTCTGAACTTAATGACAGTCTTTGAAAGTGCGCTGTTTTACTCTGTTTTGTACATAACATAAAATACAAACATATATATACATATTTTTGGAGTTGGGTATATTACCCCACGTTCAAAAATTTATAAAATATAATATTTTTTTGGCATACTTTAGATCAATAATATTAAAAATAATGATAACAAAATTTTTCGCCCCGTCCTCGGGTAAAGCAATTTCGGTTCCATGACCTAGTCTTCAACTTACGATGAATTTTAGAAATCATTTTTTAAACTTAATGAAATAAAGTAAATTTTGTTTTTAAATTCACACAAAACTTAAATTTAAAAATGCATATTAATTTCATACAAAACCTACAAAAATAAATTCAGAATGGGGGGAGAAAACTAGTTCTTTAGTGTCTGCTAGTGGAAAAGACCAATCGAATTCCATTCTTGGAACTATACGAGAATAGAACAACTAACTCTAGACAACATTTTCTTTTTAGAACATTTGAATCTCCCCACACTTAGGTAGCTGTGGTGTCGAAATTGTGATTAACTTCATCGTCAATTTCTCTTGGACCATAATCAACTTGCATATCTGTGACTTTAGCTTTAAGCCAGTGACCATCTTCTTCCGTAATATCCACAAATTCAACTAGTTTCGCCTTTTCTTTAGGCGATAGATTGGATACTAACCGGTTACATAACTTAAAGTTCCCCTTAATTCTAGCATCGTAAACCCGTTTAATAAGTTTCTTCATTGAACTATTAATAACGGGATCATTTAATTTTGTATCAACAACGGGGTTCTTTGTTATCAGGTCATCATTAGGTGTTACTTCATTTTCCCCACACTTAGGCATTTTATTATTATTAAGCACTACCATTGGAGTTGGTAAAAAACATGGTTCTTACCAATCGTTTTTGCTGGTTCAACGGTTTTGGTTGGTGGAGATTTAGACTTTCGAATTACAAAGGTGATCGATTTCTCATCATTACTAAGTGTCATTCTACCCTTTCTTACATCAAATAACGCTCCGGTGGACGCTAAGAATGGTCGACCTAAAATTAGAGGAATGTTTGAGTCCTCTTCTATGTCAATGACAATAAATTCGACTAGAAAGGTTAAATTACCTACTTGAACGGGTAGGTTGTCAGCAATTCCAACTGAGTGTTTAATGGTTTGATCAAGGAGTCGAACACTCATATCCGTTGGACTTAACTCACCTACTCTTAATCTCTTATATAATGAAAGAGGCATAACACTTACACTCGCACCTAAATCTGCTAGTGCATCATACATGACACAATCACTAAGTAGACAAGGAACAATAAATTCACCCGGATCACCTACCCTAGGTGGAGGTTTTGGTGGAACTGTATTCACCGGGTTTACTTCTACTGTTTTTGTTTCTTGCACTTTCTTATTCTTCTTCTTCTTTCTAAAGGTATCACAAACTTTATTACCTATTACTTCCTCATACTCAACTCCTTTTCTAGGAAACGGGATGGGTGGTCTGTATGGTGCCACCACTGGCTTTACATACTCAGGTGGTGGTGGTGGTGGTGTAACTTCTTCATTGTTACTTACATATAAAACCTTCCCATCTTCTAGTGTTGGTTTTTCAGAATTTGTTGAAACCATGTTAACATTTTCATTTCGAGGATTTACTTCAGTATTACTCGGTAGCTTTCCTTGTTCCCTTTCACTCATCAATCTAACAAGAGTACCTACTTGTTTTTCTAGATTGAAAATGGAAGCTTGTTGAGTTCTAAATGACTGATCAAACCTCTCATTCGTTTGGGTTTGAGTTTCAATAAATTGTATTTGAGATTCAACTAGCTTAAATACCACTTCTTCCAGATTTGACTTTTTCTCTTCGGTTTGTTGTGGTGGTTTATACAAGCCAGGTCTTTGTTGATTGAAAGTGTTGTTTTGAGTTGGTTGGTTATTCGGACCTTGTTGGTTATACGAGTTATTGGGTCCATTTGGATTGTAAAGAATGTTTTGATTTCGATTGAAGTTTAGCCTTGGTGGTTGATAATTTTTTTGATAATTATTTCCCGGCCTTTGTTTCATGTAGGAAATATTCTCACGTTGTTCCATCGTTTGCTCAATGTGACAATCTTTCGTTAAGTGTGGTCCACCACATTACTCACAATTGATTCGTATTGCGTGAATATCTTTATTCATCTTTTCCATTCGTCTCTTAAAAGCATCTATTTTTGCGGAAACGGAATCAAAGTCATGGCTAGAATCGGCTCTAGCCGCTTTAGATGAACGATATATATCTTTTTCCTGGTGCCACTCATGAGAGTGGGAGGCTGTGTTATCAATGATATTGTGAGCTTCAGTTTCGGTTTTCTTCATAATGGAACCACCAGCTGCTATGTCGATGTCTTTTCGTGTAGTGATGTCGACGCCTTTATAGAAGATTTTCACTATTTGAAAAGTATCTAATCCGTGTTGAGGACATCCTCTCAACATTCTTCCGAATCTTGTCCATGCCTCATATAACGTTTCATTTGGCTTTTGCACGAACGTGGCAATTTCTCCTTGAAGTCTCACGGATTTAGATGCCGGAAAGAATCTTTGAAGAAATTTCTCAACTAAAACATCCCATGAGTCAATCGTTCCTTCGGGTAACGATTCTAACCAATCTTTGGCTTCTCCTTTTAAAGTCCAGGGGAACAACATAAGATAAATAGTTTCATCCTGAACTTCTCGGATTTTAAATAGATTACAAATCCTATTAAAAGTTCGAAGATGTTCGTTTGGATCTTCTTTTGTTGTACCACCAAATTGGCATTGATTAGTGATCATGTGTAGGATTTGTCCTTTGATTTCAAAATCTGAAGCTCTAACATCTGGCTGAATAATGGCGTGACCTTGGCCCGTGCGTGTGGCTCTCATTCGGTCTTCCATACTTTGAGGTTCCGTTACTTCCATAATTGAATTTGTTGAATCCAAATCACTAGAAGATTCTGATTTAACTATTTGTGGTTTAGGAGGAATGATTAGTGGTTCAGGATCTTGGAATTGTCCTTGAATATCCTCCGGATTCTCAGTTGTGAAGTCGAGTTCAAAAGATGGATTGTCGGAAATTTTAATTGGAGTATTTGATCGACTGGATGATGATTCTAAAGAAAAATCAACAGCGGCAATATTGGATAGATGTCTTGATCGAGTTATAGGTGGTGAACGTATGAAAGGTGGTGTACGTTTTGCTCGGTGCATTCACTGAATATCCTATTAGTTATAAATATAAAAATTATATAAGTTATCAAATTAATAGACTTTTCTGATTTTGCCCACGTTTCGAATAGCCAATAGATGCAGCAGGTAGCCAGGACCCTTTAAATCGGAAGCCCACAACTCGCCACTAACAAATCCAACTATTACTACGAACCAGAAAATTTTGGATGTCTATCAATTTAACCGCTTAAAACAATTTTTCGTTTGAAATTTTAGAGAAGAAATAGAAAATTTTATGTCCTAAAAACTAGAGCGTAGAAATGAGAAAGAAAAAGATTGCGTCGAAAAACGTCGAAAAATAAAAAGTCGAAAAACAAAAATAAGAAAGTAAAGCGTCGAAACTTAAAAGTCTAAAAATTAAATCTAAAAAGTTACGTCTAAAGGTATTAAAACTTAAAAGGAATTCTATATCCAAAATGGCAGTAACTTAAAAAGGTACTAAAATTTATAAACTGCGTCGCAAAATTCTGAAGCGCCTAAATCTTAATCTAAAGAAAAAGCACTTAAGGGATTTTACGGAAAATCCTAAAAATCTAGAAATATAAAAATAACTACGGCAAAACTAAACTTAAAACTAATTATAAACGACAAATATAAAAATTACGAATTAAACGACAAAAATATTCAATTTATAAAAAGAAACTAAAAATGATAAAATTTACAATTTTTATAAAAATATTATTTTTATTTTATTATTATATAAAAATATTAATTTATATAATTAAAAATAAAAATTTAATTAAAACTTATAAACTTATTAAAATAAATAAACTAAATTAAACCTAAATAATAATAATTATTAAAATAATTAACCCTAATTTCGCAATTAATGCTAGGGTTTGACCTGTCAGAAACATCTACGCGATCGCGTAGCACGAGAGGTAAAATCTCCGAGATCGCAGAAAAATGTAGGTTCAGAATTGTGCAGGCTCAAAACAGGCTCGTTTTTTATTTTATTTTATATTTTATATTGTTTTTCTAAAAATTATATAAAAATATTGATACAAATATATATTAAAAATATAGTGTTTTGCCGAGTCCCCGGCAGCGGCGCCAAAAACTTGATGTTAAAGCGAAGGGGTACGAAATAGTATTATATTTTTAATACGAAATGCGACAAAATTTTACACAAGTTTTATTTATTTATAGAGTGGATATACCAAAACCTTGCTACAACACTTATAGGCAGTGTACTTAATAGTACAGTGGTGTAGTTTTTAGTAAGTTCGGTTCATTCCACAGGGAGCTGGTAAAGTTTAACACTATATTTTTATAGAACTATATTTGTGTGTATATATATATATATATATATATATATATATATATATATATATATACAAATATATATATAAGTAGTATTATTATTATTATAAAAAGGGAGATTTTACCGTTTAATGACCGGTTTGTCGATTTTAAATAAAGCGTAAAGATAAATGACAATAATTAAAGTGCGTAAAATAAATTGCAATAAATAAAATGACAGTAAATAAAATTGCGAGTAAATGAAAGTACGATGAGAAATACAATAAAACAATTATGCTTATTTAAACTTCCGTAATCATGATGTTTAACGTTTTGATTTTAATTTATTACTTTGGGTTAATTGTCCTTTGTCATGGACTTATTTGAAACCTATCAGGTTTTTTTCCATAATAGTTCATCGGTTATAATTATAAAATGCTCGTCAAATTAACCTTATTCCCAAAGTCAAATATTCCAACTAATTAGGGATTCGAACTGTAACAAGGTTTTAATACGTTGTTTAATAATTATACCAGGTTATCGACTGTGTATAATCCAAGGTCTTAATACTTTGTTAACAATTACACCAATTACCCTTGAATGTAATCCACCCTTGTTTTAATTAGTCCATGATTATTAATTTACCCACTTGATCAGATTGAATAATCAATTACCCAACCCAATTGATTAATTAAATGATTGTTAAAGATGTCGTATAAACGTCACTAAATAGGACATGCATAATCATTTAATAATTATTATATTAATTAATTTGAAGATAGGTTCGACAGGCTCCAAAGAATTGTCATTCGATTAGACAATACCCCCCATCTATTAATGGTCCATGGTCCAATGTCGACAAGTGTCGGTCTTTTGTCCATACCCTAATTATGGTACAAAATTTAATAACCCAATCTTAATTTTTAGTCTAACATCACGATTACTTCGGCTCAAATAAGCATAATAATAACTTAGTTACGAGACATTAATTTAAATAATTTAAACATAGCTTACAGTGATTATTTATCGCGTAGCGTTACACGGACAGAGTTCCGACTTAAAACCCGTAAAACATTTCTTACAATAACCTTACTAAACCATAATTTATTATTAATCTTAAATTAAAATTAAAATTATAATAAATATAAATATAAATTGAGAGAGATAGATAGATATGGTGCATGGTACTCGGCTGAAACTTGTGCCTTTTATAGGCAGATTTTGAATTTGACTGCTCCGCTATCGCTTAGCAAATATGCCTTCCAGCTCCGAGATCGCGGAGTTTCGCAGATCCAGCTCACCATTTTTGGATTTTTATTTTTCGACATATTTATTAAATATATATAATATATAAATAATTTATATAATTATTTATATATTATATTTTATTCTTGTGCATAGTTGACTCATAATTTTTGGTCCATTGCGCGGGCGTTGATAGTTGGCTCAAGTCCCGGTTCCGGATTTTCGAACGTCCTTTCGTACAATTTAATATCTTGTACTTTGCGTTTCACAACTTGTACTCTTGTCATTTTTAGACGTTTCTCATCAATAAATTGAACCACTTGGATTGTATCTTGTACATTTGAGCTTTTTGGACGGTTTTGTCTTTGAATCTTCGTTTTCGCCTTTTGTCTTGGCACTTATTTAATATAAACGGATATTACTTGAAAATAGAACAATTACAACTGAAAACTTTACATATTGGAAGGATATTGCTACTAAATATATGTTCATTTGGAGCACTATCAACAACACGAACACAACGCGATATAAGTACACACAGATTAATGTCACGATACAAGCCACAATCCTAGTTAGTTCACCTACACGCTAAGGCACTAACCAAATTCCCGTTCCAACCCGTTCTCCTACAAGTCCCGCAACAAATAAGCACACACAAAAGTCTAAGTCTAGGCACCTATCTCAAGTCGCCTAAATCCCTTATACCATGCTCTGTTACTACTTGTAACGTCCCAAAAACTCTTTACGAGAAAACACAACTTTAAAAAAAAAAAACAACGATAGTTTCATGTCTGACCATATGCGCGGTGCGCATATGGGTGCGCGGTGCGGTTTATTACACAAAACAGAAATAGAACTTGATGACAGACCTGACCACCAGCAATTGGCCATATGTTCGGCGCGCGTTAAAGCTGGGAAGTCACTGCATCCCATTTTAAGCATGACAAACCATTTTCGCCCAACCCGAGTTTCGTTAGACCCCAAAACCAATTCCAACACTTTTCAAACATTAAACAACCGGGTTTTTAATTGACAAAAGTATGTTACGACCCATGAGACTCCAACGACCCATAATTCATGAAAGTGCCAATTTCGACCCGTTTAGTTTAACACAAAACAAAGACCGAGCATGGTGATTGGGGATACGCTACCCAATCCTAATCAATCCAAAAGTACGTCTTCTAAAGCAACCTACGCAAGTCCACCAGTTCCCACGCTTACCCGAGCCACCACCTCCTCGCGAATCTATAAAAATGTAAATAACGAGAGGGTAAGCTATGAAAGCTTAGTGAGTATAAACATACTATATACATACATATGCATAAAATGAATACGTACAACCACACATATAGTAAACATATACCGCATTCCAAGTATAACTAAGCAAAGCTATACATAACGTACCCCCAAGCCAAAACCGCAAGATTAGCTACACCACAACAATATATATACATAGATATATGCGTCTACCCAAAATCTCAAGGTTAACCCCTTAACCTCAAATTCATGAAGGCCGACCGAAACTACACGCGCCCAGTGAATCCAAAACCACACTCGATTCACCACCTTCACCTCAACAACGATAGGGTTGGCCGAAACTACAGGCGCCCCAGTGAATCCGAAACCACACGCGATTCACTACCCTAAGTCATCAAAAGATGGGAATGTCCGAAACCACACGCGACATCGTGAATCCGAAACTACACGCGATTCACTAGTGAAGCCGAAACTACACGCGAATCACTACCCAACTCACCTCAACAACATCAACGGGGTTGACCTACTTGTCAATGTGAACTCGTATCGCCCGAGATTCACTACCCCAAGGGTGGTAACCCAAAATGCACAAACGTGCCACATGGACCCAAAACTCATAGAGTCCATCATCTCATACACATGTAAAGTGAACCCGAACGCACAAGGATCACTCTACCCCACCCGCACCCATCCTATGCATACATACGCATATAATATATTTACACTCACCTTAGCGCCTTGATGAATGCAACCGAATAATCCGCAACACGTCAATGGAAAGTACCTATTCCATTTATCACATAAACAAGTAGCACAATTAGGGTGGATTACAACCAACCCCGATTGACACTTAGTGCAATTTCGACCCAAATGCACTTTCGAGCACAACCAAAGCCCAAACTAACCAATAATCACTTAAAACTAGTGAAAATGGTCCTATAACGTCAATTAAACCAAAACATAAGTGTTAAACACTTGTCTTACCCAATTTGACACATAAACCCTAATTTTGACCCATTTCAAAATTAGTCATTCAAACACACCTAAATGGGTTCCAACACTTCTATAATCACTAATCATAGTGATTAAACCCAAAATCAAAGCCTAATCATGACCAAATCGTCAACCAACCCAAAACCCGCCAAGTATCAAAATAACTAGTCACAATTAACCAACTTCGTCAGCTAAAAGGGTTTCACAACTAAACAAGCTCAAACCCTAACTTGAATATCAAATCAACAAAATGAAATTCGGAGTTGAGACTTACCAATACCACCAAAATGTTGCCGTTGACGAGATGAACAACTTGCCTCTTGCACCTTAACCCGAATCCACCTCCTTCTTCTCCAAATGGAGCTTTCCCTCTCTAAAACTCTTCCTCTCTCAAGGGTTTGAAGATGAGAGAGTATGTGGGTGTGAAATGAGGATAAGAATGGTCAATGGATCAGTTTTATGGCTCAAAATCGACCCCTACGCGAAAAGACCCAAATACCCCTCTAAAATATTAAAAATCACGAAGGAGTCTGTCAGCTTATTTTGCGTGGCGCGCTTCCACTTGCGCGGCGTGCACTACAACATAAAATGAAGACAGCACAGTTTTTAGAAATTCAGGGGCTGAAACTGTCAGGTTCTCATTCTGATGTAAAATCTGAAAATGCATAAGTATAGGTAGACTTTTCCTGACACTTTCCGAGAACACTTACCGGTGACACTTTCTGCCGACACTTTCTGATGTATTAAAATTCAGGGTCTTACATTAGTTAAAGTGCACATTTTGTAAACTTGCGGGTTTACTCGCGGATCGTCGGTACGGGTAGAAAAATTAACGCGCGGGTAAAGAAAAAATCTTGACTGCGGTTCGCGTGTATTAAAGATCCCTACCCTTCGCCCACGGTGACATCCCTAATGTTTAGTGTATGTGTGTATCTTAATGGGAATTAATGGACTGTGGCTTAAACAATAAGAACAAGATAGATAATAACACACACACACACACACAAAATCCTCTGGCTTTTCTATTTACTTTCACGTAAATAATTAATAACAATAATCAATATCCACTTTTTCCATCCTTTACATTGTATATATATTTAGGCAAATAAAGCGTACTTTTAAGAAACAAGATAAAGATAAAATAATTAGATAAACACAAAATATAAAATTTAAAAATAAACCAAATCCATATATGGAATTCCAATCCGTGCATATTGTAGACATAGTTTTCTTTCCTTAACCACGTACTAGCTTGTTTCCATATTATTGTTTCAATCATCCAGGCCCATCCCATTCTCTATTGGGCCGCACACTATACTCCCTGAAATACCCATCCAATGTCTTCAGTTCAACCCCATTTGTAAGCCCAATATTGATTAAACTAGATTATGCATCATATCTTATATTGCAACCTGTGATTAATCATTTCAATACAATTCATTCCTTCAATTGCATTTCTGACTGGTGTTTCTACGAATCTATCCTAGAAATACAAATCAAAAACAAATATTTTGTACTCGTATAATCAGTTTTGCAATTAACTCCTTATTAAGTTAGGGTTCATTAACCTTTTTTCCGGGTGCAGGTGGATAATAATCCTGCTGATCAGAAAATAGTTAGGTTATAGTGTTTGAGATGGATTCATCCTTAATTGTGAAGCTTGGTACGTTTCAACTTTTATTCTTTGATATGAGATTTAATTTTCTGTTCGAGTTTATTATATTCTGTAGATTAATTAATTTTATTAATTATGTCTTACCTTCTTTATTCCGTAGGATGATCAGTTTACGAATTTTAGTTTGAATGTGTATATACTGAAGTATTTACTATTAAGATTTAGATTACAAGTACTAAAAAATAAAAGCAAGAAATATGATTTGATATGGATCACTTTAGCAGCTTTTCGATCTGTTATTTACACAGGGTTTATATTACAGGTTTTTATTTTTATTTTTTATTTTTATATCTATATAGATTATCTAATTTAGTTAAGGTGTCTAATCGTAGTTTGAAGATCGGTTTGGTTATGTAATTCTGTAGATTAATCAACAATGAATGTCTTGCAAACCTATAATGCAATAACTCTTAATAGAGATATTTACGCATGCATTTGTTTTTGAATATGGTTGTTCCTGATAACATTGGTGTTGAAGAACAAGATCAATGTATGGTGTTGTTTGGGGTTTGTTTTCTTTTTTAACTGCATAAGTACATAATTTTTATTTTTGTTTTATATACTTGGGTATCCAACCCACTTTTTATATTAGCAACTATAAAACGGGTAGTCCAGAGTCATCATGGGTGAACCTTAGCTTCGTGATACTTTTTTGCGCCTATATATGATTCAGGGACCTTTACGTACTTTCACTCATAGCTGAGATCAAGTCTATACCACTAGGCTACCACCATCGTCGTTTAAATAGATAAATTTATATTTCATCTTTCAGCTTTTAAGCTACATTGTCTTTTGGGTCAAAATGTTAACATATCTTGTTAACTACATGGATAAGAAATGAGTAGTGCAGATAAAACACATATTTTTTTCTGTTACAAAACAGTCTATCTCCAAGAAAATAAATTAGGAGTATGAGCAATGGTAACTTCTTCCATGTATCTTGATGAATTTGGTTTATTTCAAATAACTCATTGTTGGTTTTTTTTGAATCTAATGATAGATAATCATAAGAGGATGTTTGTAACGTCTGCTGAAACGAATAATCTCAGTAAATTGCCAGACAACTTGGTAGACTCTATCTTAGAACGGCTCCCTATCCAAGATGCTGTTAGAACTAGCATTCTATCAAGAAACTGGAGGTACACATGGACCACGATGAGGTTACTGGTTCTTGATGAGCATTTCTCTAATAAGTTGGCCAAAAATGGTACTTTTGGTTATAGTGGGTTTATAAGGGTGATAAACCAACTCTTTTACTTTCTTAAGGCTCCAATCTTGAAGGTGCATCTCTTCATACCAAAGATGCTTCTTGATATCTTCCAAGAAGTCAATCAATGGATTTTAAGGTTGTCACGAGACTGTGTTAGAAAACTCGTACTTATAAATTCAAATCAAAGTTACCAACTTCCATCATATTTGTTTTATTGTTCAGAATTGAGATATTTAAAACTTAAAAACTGTATCTTTAAGCCTCCACTCGAGTTTCAAGGATTTGTCTATCTCGAAGTTCTCTGGCTCCAGAATATTGCATTTGGGGCTAATTTAAGTGAAACTGTAATTAAATTACCACAACTTAAGAAGTTGTATCTGGTTTTATGCAACAATGTTTACAATTTTTGTTGGAAGCTAAACTTAATTTTGGGCTATGTGTTTTGGATATGGGCTTGCAAGTATACAAGTATATGGATCAAGATTGTAGTCTAATATCTAGAAACTTCATGTAATGTGTAGTAGTGAAAGTGTGTAGAAAAATCTTGTAAAATATCTAAAGATAATACTTAGAAAATATCTAGATAATGCTTAGAAAATATCTAGATATTAGTAGATGATGGAGAGTTCTAGACTACTCCATTGAGTAGTATAAATAGAGGGCTTCACCCCTCATTTGTAATCAAGCAAAGCAAAGCAAATCAAGTAATAAATAAAGCCTTCAAGATCAATCAAACATCTAAATAATCAATCCTCTCTTCCACAAATAATATACACATAACCTCCTATTTCTAACAAATTGGTATCAAGAGCTTGGTTCGACAAGATGATGGCCAACAATGTCATCACATTTCCTCGCCTCACAAAGGATAATTATGATCGATGGAGCATCCAAATGAAGACCTTCCTAGGTGGACAAGACCTATGGGAGATTGTGGAGAAAGGCTATGAGGAACCTACTGAAAAAGGTTCTCTCAGCAAGGAGAAAAAACTATTGAAGACCAACGATCAAAAGGATCTTTCCATCATCGAACAAAGTGTAGATGATGGAGCTTTTGAGAAAATTGCAAGTGCAACCACCGCCAAGAAAGCATGGGAGATCTTGGAGAATTCTCACAAGGGAGTTGAAAAGGTGAAAAAGGTTCGATTACAAACACTACGAGGTGAGTTCGAATCCTTAAATAAGAAAGACTCAGAATCAATTTTTGATTATTTTACAAGAGTCTTGGCGGTTGTCAATCAATTAAAGAGGAATGGTGAAACTCTAAGTGATGTAAGAGTCATTGAGAAGATTCTTAGATCATTAGATTCAAAATTCGACTATATAGTCGTAGCCATCGAAGAATCTAAAGATCTAGAATCAATGACTATCGATGAACTCATGGGTTCACTACAAGCCCATGAAGAGAGGTTTAATAAGAAAAGTAAAGAGCCTTTGGAGCAAGCTTTACAAGCAAAACTCTCTTTCAAGGAAGAGAGTAGTGAAAAGACTCATCAAATGAGTCAACGAGGTCGTGGTCAAGTACGTGGCTGAGGACGAGGACAAGGATATATCAAACGTGGAGGTTATAGTTCTTACAAAAATGAAGAAAGAAGTCAAGATTTTCACCCGACAAGAGGCCGAGGGAGAGGCTACACAAGTAGAAGGCCAAGGTATGACAATTCTCAAACCAAATGCTATAATTGTCATAAATTTGGCCACTATGCTTTGGAATGCGAGAAGTCAAACAATTACGTGCAAGAAAGAGCAAATTTAGTGCAAGAAGATACCGAAGCCGTGAAAAACACTTTGTTACTAGCATGCAAAGGTGAAGATAACGGAGAATCAAATTTGTGGTATCTCGACACGGGTGCAAGCAACCATATGTGCGGTGACAAAAACATGTTTGTGGAGTTAGATTAGGTAATTAGTGGAAATATCACCTTCGGAGATTCCTCTAAAGTCCCGGTTAAAGGCAAAGGTAAGATTCTCATCCGCTTGAAAAATGGAAGGCATCAATTTATCTCTAACGTGTATTATGTGCCCAATATGAAGACGAATATACTGAGTATTGGACAACTCTTCGAGAAAGGCTATGATATTCACATGATAAATCGTACCCTTTCTTTAAGAGACCAAAAAGGAGGTTTGATTGCTAAGGTGCCAATGTCAACGAATAGGATGTTCATGCTAAATATTCAACATGACATTTCAAGATGTTTAAAAGCATGTTTCAAAGATAATTCTTGGCTTTGGCACATGAGATATGGGCACTTAAATTTTGGAGGCTTAAAATTATTATCAAGTAAAGGAATGGTGAAGGGTTTGCCTCCAATTAATCATCCGGATCAAATATGTGAGGGATGCCTTCTAGGAAAGCACTTCCGAAACAGTTTTCCAACAGAAGCTTCTAGTAGAGCGAAGAAACCTCTAGAACTTATTCACACGGATGTGTGTGGACCCATAAGCCCACGTTCTTTTGTTAAAATAGATATTTTCTTCTATTCATTGATGATTTTAGTCGAAAGACATGGGTCTATTTTCTAAAAGAGAAGTCGGAAGCTTTTGGAATGTTCAAGAAGTTTAAAGCATTTGTGGAGAATCAAAGTGGTCTCACCATAAAGGCGATGAGATCCGATCGTGGAGGATAGTTCACATCCAGGGAATTCAAGGAATTTTGCGACAATAACGGGTTACGACGTCCTCTAACTCTTCTGTATTCACCTCAACAAAATGGTGTTGCTGAAAGAAAAAATAGGACCATTCTTGATATGGCTCGGAGTATGTTAAAGAGCAAAAGGATGCCTAAGGAGTTTTGGGCTGAGGCAGTGGACTGTGCGATCTATCTAGCAAATCGCTCGCCCACTAGAAGCATCAAGAACAAAACGCCCATTGAAGCTTGGAGTGGAAGGAATCCCGGCATCTCACACCTTCGAGTGTTCGGAAGTGTGGCATATGCTCATGCACCAGATCAGAAGAGGACGAAGCTCGATGATAAAAGCGAGAAACTCATATTCGTGGGCTATGACTCAAGTTCGAAGGGTTACAAGCTATACAATCCCAAGAATGGTAAAGTAATCTCAAGTCGAGACGTGGTGTTCGATGAAGAAGCAGCATGGGATTGGAATGTTCCCGAAGAGGAGAACTACGATTTTCTCCCATATCCGTTCGAGAGTACTATAAGGAATGAAGAATATCTAGAGGTTCAAGAACCTTCTAGTACACCATCTCCACACTCACCACATACTCCAATCACACCAGATAAAGCGACACCAACATCAGGAGAAGAATCAAGTAGGCTACAACATCACACAAGGAGCATTAGGGAGTTGTACGAGGTAACCCAACCTATGGAGGATCTATCATTGTTCTGCCTTCTTGTCGATTGTGTGCCTATACGTGGATGACTTGATATTCACCGGTAGTAATCCCAAAATGTTTGAGGAGTTCAAGAAAACAATGGTTCGGGAGTTCGAGATGACCGACATTGGACTTATGGCTTACTATCTTGGGATCAAGGTAAAACAAAAGAAAGAAGGAATATTCATATCCCAAGAAGGTTATGTGAATGAGGTGCTCAAGAAGTTTAAGATGAATAACTGCAAGTCAATGAACACACCAGTGGATTGCAATTTCAAATTGTCAAAAGATGATGAAGGATACTTGGTGGACCCAACACAATATAAGAGTTTGGTTGGAAGTCTGAGGTACCTAACCTGCACGAGGCCAGATATTCTCTACGGAGTTGGAATAGTAAGTTGATACCTGGAAGCACCTACAATAAATCACTTGAAGGCGGCCAAGAGGATACTTCGCTACATCAAAGGTACGATTGACTATGACCTATTTTATTCGCCTTTTGATCACTTCAAGCTAGTTGGATACAGTGATAGTGATTGGGCTGGAGACATAGATGATCGTAAGAGTACGAGTGGTTTCGTGTTCTATATGGGAGATACGGCGTTCACATGGAGCTCGAAGAAGCAACCCATTGTGACTCTGTCAACGTGTGAAGCCGAGTTTGTAGCAACAACATCGTGCACCTGTCATGCAGTGTGGCTGAGAAAGTTACTGAATGAGCTTAAGTTTTGTCAAAAGGAAGCCACGGAGATATATGTGGATAACAAGTCTGCGATTGTTCTAACAAAGAATCCAGTCTTCCATGATCGAAGCAAGCACATCGATACGAGATACCATTACATCAGGGAGTGTGTAACAAATAAAGAGGTGCAGATAAAGTACGCGAAGTCATTTGACCAAGTTGCTGATATTTTCACAAAGCCTCTAAAACACGAGACGTTTCAGAGATTACGGAATATGCTCGGAGTGACGAAATCAAGTTTAAGGGGGGCTGTTGGAAGCTAAACTTGATTTTGGGCTATGTGTTTTGGATATGGGCTTGCAAGTATACAAGTATATGGATCAAGATTGTAGTCCAATATCTAGAAACTTCATGTAATGTGTAGTAGTGAAAGTGTGTAGAAAAATCTTGTAAAATATCTAAAGATAATACTTAGAAAATATCTAGATAATGCTTAGGAAATATCTAGATATTAGTAGATGATGGAGAGTTCTAGACTACTCCATTGAGTAGTATAAATAGAGGGCTTCACCCCACATTTGTAATCAAGCAAAGCAAAGCAAATCAAGTAATAAACAAAGCTTTCAAGATCAATCAAACATCTAAATCATCAATCCTCTCTTCCACAAATAATATACACATAACCTCCTATTTCTAACAATTTTAACATCACGGCTACAAAACTGGAAATTCTAAGGGTCGTATATTGCCGTGATGCCATGTTTCTTCAGTTAATGCATAGTCAATGGCTTACTATGGTTGCGTTGATTACCATCAAATGAATTACACGAGTTCAAGAAGTAAATCTAGCCACAATTTTAAGTAAGCCTTATCTTGCATCTTTATCTATGGATGGGTGCTTTCTCAAGGTATAATTTGAACTTTAAATTATAAAATTTAATATTTGTTCTACATTATTGATAATGCTAAAAACGAACATATATTTCATAGCATTATTCCTCAAGAAAGACAAGCTTTTAGTTGCAATTGTTCTATTTACAAGTGATATTCGTTTAAATAATAAAAGGTGAAGACAAAAGACAGATTCGACGAATTGAAGACGCAAAAGACCAAAAAGCTCAAAAGTACAAAAGACAATCAAAGAGGTTCCAATTATTGATAAGAAACGTCTCGAAATTACAAGAGTACAAGATTCAAAACGCAAAGTACAAGATATTAAATTGTACGCAAGGACGTTCGAAAATCCGGAACCGGGACCAGAGTCAACTCTCAACGCTCGACGCAACGGACTAAAAATTACAAGTTAACTATGCACATAAATATAATATAATATTTAAATAATTCTTATAATTATTTAATATATTATATTTATTTAAAACCGTCGGTAAACAAAGAGCCAAACTCCTCTGAGCTGTAATTTCAAACTCCGCGACTCGCGGAGTTTGAAGGCAAAAATGCCGCGAGTCGCGGAGCCCCAAAAGTCGAAAATCCCTATAAAAGCAAACGAATTCTGATCGCAAAAATGACAAAAAAAATTCATCCATCTCTCTATCTATATCGTATATATTTATATTTTAATTTTAATTTTAATTTTAATTTTAATCCTAATAATAAGGGTATGTTAGCGAATGTTGTAAGGGTGTAAGTCGAAATTCTGTCCGTGTAACGCTACGCTATTTTTAATCATTGTAAGTTATGTTCAACCTTTTTACATTAATGTCTCGTAGCTAAGTTATTATTATGCTTATTTAATCCGAAGTAATCATGAAGTTGGGCTAATTACTAAAATTGGGTAATTGGGCTTTGTACCATAATTGGGGTTTGGACAAAAGAACGACACTTGTGGAAATTAGACTATGGGCTATTAATGGGTTTTATATTAACTAAACAATATCTTGTTAATTTAATATACAAACTTATAATTCGACGTATTTATATATAACCACATACGCTTGACTGGGTACGGTGGGCGTGATATCTATAAATACCAATAATTATTCATTTTACCGGATACGGAACTGGATTAATAGTTAATAGACTTGTTGAAACAGGGGTGAATTACATTCAAGGGTAATTGGTGTAATTGTTAACAAAGTAGTAAAACCTTGGTTTACACGCAGTCGATAACCTGGTGTATTCATTAAACAAAGTATTAAAACCTTGTTACAATTCGAATCCCCAATTAGTTGGAATATTTGACTTCGGGAATAAGAATAATTTGACGAAGGCTTTCGCTCTTTATATTTATGACTGATGGACTATTATAGACAAATCCGTATGGACATATTAAATAATCCAGGACAAAGGACAATTAACCCATGGGCATAAAACTAAAATCAACACGTCAAACATCATGATTACGGAAGTTTAAATAAGCATAATTCTTTTATTTCATATTTAATTTCCTTTATTTTATATTTAATTGCACTTCTAATTATCGCATTTTTATTGTTATTGTATTTAATTACACTTTTAATCATCGTACTTTTTAATTATCGCAAGTTTATTTTATCGCACTTTTATTATTCGCAATTTCATTATCGTTATTTACTTTATGCTTTAATTTAAAGTCTTGAATTTATTTGGTTTTAACTGCGAATAAAGTTTTAAAATCGACAAACCGGTCATTAAACGGTAAAAAAACCCCCCTTTATAATAATAATATTACTTATATATATTTATATTTCTATAAAAGTAAACTAATATAGCGTTAAGCTTTGTTTAAAAAGATTCCCTGTGGAACGAACCGGACTTACTAAAAACTACACTACTGTACGATTAGGTACACTGCCTATAAGTGTTGTAGCAAGGTTTAAGTATATCCATTCTCTAAATAAATAAATATCTTGTGTAAAAATGTATCGTATTTAATAGTATTTCCTGCTAAAATTTAATAGTATTTTATACCCCTTAGCTTTGACATCAAGTATTTTTGGCGCCGCTGCCGGGGAGTCTCTTAAAAGCCAGAAGCGCAACGCTACATAAAAATTTTTTTTTATGTATTTTTAAGATTTTATTAAATATTTAAGTTTTATAAAGTTTCTTTATTTTTATTTTATAAAAACATAAGTTTTATTTAAGTATTTTGTTTTTATTTAAAAACATAAAAAAAAATATATATATATATAAATCTAGTTTTAAGCATTTTATTTATTAAAATTATAAAGTAGTTCTATTTTATTTAAGTTTTTAAAATATAAGTTTTTATTATACACATATTTTTTTTTATAAACAGAAAAATTAAAAACAGAAAAAAAAACGCGTAAATTTCCTGTTCCAGAGTTGAAAACTGGAACCCCGCGACTCGCGGGGTTTGCAGCTTTAAATACCGCAACTCGCGGAGTAATTCTGACACGCGACAGAAACCCTGAACTGCATTTATTACGGATAATTATTAATTAAAATTATTATTAACCCTAATTATTATTATTATTATAATTAGTTTTATTTTAATTTAAGTTTTATTTAATTTATATTTTAGTTTATTAAGTTTAATTAAATTATAAAATTAATAGTTTAATAAAATAAATAATATAAAAATAATATTTTTATAAAAATTGTAATTTTTACAACTTTTTGTATATTTTTATATTTTGTCACTTTTTAATCGTTTTAGCGTAACTTTTGTATTTTTAGCTTATATTTAGTTTTAAACTTAGTTTTTGCCATAGTTATTTTTACTTCTAGATTTTTAGGCTTTGCCGTAGAATTCCTTAAGTGCTTTTTCTTTAGACTAAGAATTTTGCGACGCCTTTTTAAGTTTTAGTTTCTTTTTAAGTTATTTCCATTTGGGATATAGTTTTACTTGTAAGCTTTAATATTTTTAGACACCTTTTACCTATGTATCAATTATCATTCCAATTAGTAATCTCAATTTGCGATTATAATTTTAAGTTAGTTGTAGTAATAAGGTTAGGTTAGTCAAGTATTTTTAATTTTTATAAGTTTCTTTTATTTTTCCGTCACCTTTTATTTTTCAACCATTTTTTCTTTTTCGACCTTTTTCGACGAACTCTTTTTCTTTCTTATTTCTCGCTATTCTAGTTTTTAGGACATAGATTTTTATTCTACTTCTTATCTAATTTTCTTAAAATTACGAAAATTTATTTTAAGTGGTTAAATTGATAGACATCAAAATTTTCTGGTTCGTAGTAATAGTTGGATTTGTACGTGGACCGGGTTATTGGAGCCAAACAATCCTCAATTATATTGAGACCAAACGAATCCTGCCCCTCTGCTGCATCTTTTGGCTATTCGAAACGTGGGCAAAATCAGAAAAGTCTATTAATTGGATAACTTATTATAATTTTTCTTTCTTTTTAAAAACTAATAGGATATTCAGTGAATGCACCGAGCAAGACGATCACCACCTTTTGTACGTTCACCACCTGTAACTAGATCAAGACATTTAGCAAATATAACCACCGTTGATTTTTCTTTAGAATCGTCATCCAGTCGACCAAGTACTTCACTTTAAATTTCCGATAATCCATTTTTTGAACCCGACCTCACAATTGAGAATCCGGAGAATATTCAGGAATGATTCGTAGATCCTGAACCACTAAACTTTCCTCCGGAACCACCAATCATTCAAACAGAGATTGTTGAGGAACGAACCATTAAATCAGAATCCTCTAGTGATTTCGATTCAACAAATTCAATTATGGAGAATCTGGAACCTTTAAGTATGGAAGACCGAATGAGAGCTAAACGCACTGGCCAAGGTCACGCAATTACTCATCCAGACATTAATGCGCCAGATTATAAAATCAAAGGACAAATTCTACACATGGTGACTAATCAATGCCAATTTAGTGGTGCACCGAAGGAAGATCCAAATGAACATTTACGTACCTTTAATAGGATCTGCACACTATTTAAAATCAGACAAGTGGAGGATGAACAGATATATCTCATGTTATTTCTCTGGACTTTAAAGGGAGAAGCCAAAGATTGGTTAGAATCGTTACCTGAAGGGGCGATTGATACATGGGATGTTTTAGTTGACAAATTCCTTAAACAATTCTTTCCTGCATCTAAAGCCGTAAGACTTCAAGCAGAAATTGTTACGTTCACACAGAAACCAAATGAAACTCTATATGAGGCGTGGACTAGATATGGAAAGTTATTAAGAGGATGTCCGCAACATGGTTTAGACACCTGTCAAATAGTACAAATATTCTACCAAGGATGCGACATCACTACAAGGAAAGACATAGATATAGCACCTGGTGGTTCTATTATGAAGAAAACCGAAACTGATGCTTACAAAATTATTGATAACACTGCTTCCCACTCACATGAGTGGCACCAAGAAAAAGATATCGTTAGATCATCTAAAGCAGCTAGAGCCGATTCTAGCCATGACTTAGATTCCATTTCCGCAAAGATAGATGCTGTGGCGAGACGAATGGAAAAGATGACTAAAGATATTCACTCAATACGAATTAGTTGTGAGCAGTGTGGAGGACCACATTTGACAAAATATTGTCTCAGTATTGAATTAACAATGGAACAAAGAGAGAATATTTCATACATAAACCAAAGGCCTGGAAATAATTATCAGAATAATTATCAACCGCCAAGACCGATTTACAATCAAAACCAGAATTATAACAGAAATATTCCATACAACAACCAACAAGGTCCTAGCAATCAACAAGTATCCAATAATACTTACAATCAGCAAAGACCTAATTTTCAAAACAAACCACCACAACAAACCGATGATAAAAAGCCGAATTTAGAAGATATGATGACGAAGCTAGTTGAAACTCAAACGCAGTTTTTCACATCTCAAAAATAAACCAATGAACAAAATGGTCAAGCATTTAGAAATCAACAAGCTTCTATTCAAAATCTAGAACAAGAAGTAAGTAACCTAGCAAGGTTAATAGGTGAAAGAAAACTGGGAAGTCTACCTAGTGATACAAATGCTAACCCCCGGAATGAAACAGCTAAAGCCATTACCACAAGAAGTGGTACAACACTTAAAGCACCAGAAATACCTGTAACTTCTAATGAAACTATTCCTACTCCACAAGAACCACAACCTGATCAAGATAAGGAAAAAGAACCGGTAGTTGAAAAGGTTAATGAAGATAACACAGTTAAGGCTAAACCTTATGTTAAACCATACCAACCACCACTTCCTTACCCGAGTAAAATGAAGAAAGAGAAACTTGAAGCCAAGCAATCCAAATTCTTGGATATGTTTAAACAGATAAATGTAAATCTTCCTTTCATTGATGTGATTTCAGGAATGCCTAGATATGCTAAATTCTTGAAAGATCTAATCTCAAATAGAAAGAAAATGGAAGAACTCTCGGCTGTTACTATGAATGCTAATTGTTCAGCAGTGCTGTTGAATAAGACACCAGAAAAACTATCTGATCCAGGAAGTTTCACAATTCCATGTTTTCTGGGTAGTCTTAGTTCAATAGAAGCATTAGCAGACTTAGGTGCTAGTATAAATCTAATGCCATATTCACTATACACTAAACTAGACCTTGGAGAATTGAAACCAACCAGAATAAGCATACAACTAGCTGACAGATCAATAAAATATTCTAGAGGGATAATGGAGAACATGCTAGTTAAAGTTGGTACTTTAGTATTTCCAGTAGATTTTGTTGCTCTGGACATGGAAGAAGATTCTCAAGTTCCTCTCATATTAGGAAGACCATTCTTAAACACGGCTAAAGCAATGATAGACGTGTTCGGTAAGAAATTGACCCTAAGTATAGAGGATGAGAGTGTTACCTTTTTCAGTTGATAGAGCAATGCAACAACCACAATCTGCAGATGATACATGTTATTATATTCAAACTATAGATGCACATGCAGAATTATTAGAAGAATTTCCAGAATTACAAGGAACAGGAGAATGTTCTTTAGGAGAAGGTAATGAACCAATTGATGAAGCTGAAACGTTAGCTACACTTATAGCTAATGGATATGAACCAACAACAGAAGAAATTCAAATGCTAAAAGAAGAAGACAGATATCGATATAAATCATCGATAGAAGAACCTCCGAAATTAGAGTTAAAGCCACTTCCAAACCATTTGGAATACGCTTATTTACATGGTGAATCTGAATTACCTGTAATAATATCGTCTTCTCTTACTGAAAATGAGAAATCACAACTCATTTCTGTGTTGAAAGCTCATAAACCAGCCATTGCATGGAAGATTCATGATATTAAAGGAATAAGTCCTTCGTATTGCACACATAAAATCCTTATGGAAGAAGGTCATAAAACGTATGTGCAACGCCAACGAAGACTAAATCCTAATATGCAAGATGTAGTTAAGAAAGAGATTATTAAACTGCTAGACGCAGGTCTAATTTATCCAATCTCTGATAGTCCATGGGTAAGCCCAGTTCAATGCGTGCCTAAGAAGGGTGGCATGACTGTCATTACAAATGAGAAAAATGAACTTATTCCTACTAGGACTGTAACAGGATGGCGTGTATGTATTGATTATAGAAAATTAAATGACGCCACCAGAAAAGATCACTTTCCCTTACCTTTCATAGATCAAATGTTGGAAAGATTAGCCGGAAATAGTTACTATTGTTTTCTAGATGGATTTTCCGGATATTTTCAAATTCCAATAGCACCCGAAGATCAAGATAAAACCACATTCACGTGCCCTTATGGTACTTTTGCTTACAAACGCATTCCATTTGGACTTTGCAACGCCCCTGCAACCTTTCAAAGGTGTATGATGGCGATTTTTCATGACATGATAGAAGAATGCATGGAAGTATTCATGGATGACTTTTCAGTCTTCGGTGATACATTTGAATCATGTCTAGTTAATCTTGAACGAATGCTTATTAGATGCGAACAATCAAATCTAGTACTTAATTGGGAGAAATGCCATTTCATGGTTAAAGAAGGCATCGTTCTTGGACATAAAATTTCAAAAGAAGGAATTGAAGTGGATAGAGCTAAAGTAGATGTAATTGCTAAACTTCCACATCCCACCAATGTTAGAGGAGTTAGGAGTTTTCTAGGGCATGCCGGTTTTTACCGACGTTTCATAAAAGATTTTTCTAAAATTGCCACTCCTATGAATAAACTCCTAGAAAAGGATGCTCCATTCATCTTTTCAGATGAGTGTATCAAATCTTTTAATATTCTTAAAGAAAAACTCACTAATGCGCCGATCATGATCACACCAAATTGGAATCTACCATTTGAACTAATGTGCGATGCAAGTGATTTTGCAATGGGAGCCGTTTTAGGACAAAGGATTGAAAAACGATTTCAACCTATATATTATGCTAGTAAGACGTTACAAGGAGCACAAACGAACTATACAACTACTGAAAAAGAACTTCTTGCTATTGTCTTTGCTTTTGACAAATTTCGATCATATCTCGTTCTAGCAAAAACGGTGGTCTATACCGACCATTCTGCTCTTAGATACCTATTTTCAAAACAAGATGCTAAACCAAGATTAATCCGTTGGATCTTACTCTTACAAGAGTTTGATATTGAAATTCGAGATAAAAGAGGAGCAGAAAATCTCACCGCTGATCATCTTTCTCGTCTTGAAAATCCTGAATTAGAAGTTCTAAATGAATCGGTCATACAAGACAACTTTCCTGACGAATATCTATTGAAGATAGATTATAATGAAATTCCATGGTTTGCAGACTATGCAAACTACTTAGTTTGTGGATTCCTTGAGAAAGGATTATCGTACCAAAAACGAAAGAAATTCTTCAGTGATATAAAACACTATTTCTGGGAAGATCCACATCTATTTAAAAGTTGTCCCGATGGAATAATACGCCGATGTGTATTTAGAGATGAAGCTAGTAAAATATTAAACCATTGTCACACAGGACCAACAGGAGGGCATTATGGGCCTCAACTAACAGCAAGAAAAGTTTATGATGCTGGATTCTATTGGCCTACAATTTACAAAGATGCACACCTTCTTTGCAAATCCTGTGATGCTTGTCAAAGGGCCGGAAAAATAGGTCAACGTGATAAAATGCCAAAAAATGTCATCCAAGTATGTGAAGTATTTGACATTTGGGGTATTGACTTTATGGGTCCATTTCCAAAATCTCATAATAATCTATATATACTCGTAGCCATTGATTATGTATCTAAATGGGCGGAAACACAAGCTCTCCCAACTAACGATGCACGAGTTGTAGTCAACTTTTTAAAACGTCTTTTTGCAAGGTTTGGAACACCGAAAGCTTTAATAAGTGATCGGGGTACTCATTTCTGTAATAATCAACTTGAGAAAGTTCTTAAAAGATATGGAGTAACTCATAAAATCTCCACCGCATATCATCCACAAACAAGTGGACAAGTTGAAAATACCAACCGAGCTTTAAAACGTATTCTAGAGAAAACCGTAGGATCAAATCCAAAGGAATGGTCCATTAAATTGGAGGATGCACTCTGGGCTTTTAGAACAGCCTACAAAACTCCAATTGGAACCACACCTTTTAGACTTGTTTATGGAAAAGCATGTCATCTTCCAGTAGAAATTGAACACAAAGCATTTTGGGCTTTGAAGACATGTAATCTTGATTTACATGAAGCCGGACGTCTACGATTAAGTCAACTAAACGAATTAGAAGAATTAAGACATGAAGCATACGAAAATTCGTTAATCTATAAAGAAAGAACGAAGAAATGGCATGATAAAAGAATCAGAAGTTCAAAAGAATTTAAAGAAGGAGACAGAGTTCTTCTTTTCAATTCACGATTCAAGCTATTTCCTGGAAAATTGAAATCAAGATGGTCTGGGCCATTCATAGTCAAAAGAGTTTTCCCATACGGAACGATAGAATTGATAAATTCAAATGGGATTGAATTTAAAGTTAATGGTCACAGAGTTAAACATTACATACATGATCCGATGGAAGTTGACAATGAAGTTAATCATAATTTCACCACCCAAGAAAACCTTCAAAATGAAAACATAAATATGTTATCAACAACATATGAAAAATCAAAACTGGAATATAGGGAGGATTCAAATTTGAGTGATGAAGAAGAATTCCTATACAAACCTCCCATTCCAAGAAACGAAGAAAAATGTGAACAAGAAATTCAAATAGAAATGAAAGAACCAAGGAAAGAACACCCGAAAAAGGTTTACGAACCAACTCGACTTACTAAAGCAGGAGACCCGGGTGAATTTATCATTTCTTGCTTACTTAATGATGGTGCTGTATATAATGGACTCGCAGATTTAGGAGCAAGTGCAAATATTATGCCTCTTTCCTTATACAAAAGATTAGGCATGGGTAAATTAAAACCAACCAAAATAGGTGTTCAATCATTTGACCAAACCATTAAGCACCCGGTTGGAATAGCAAATAATTTACTTGTTAACGTGGGAAGTTTGACCTTTGTTGCAAACTTCATAGTGATTAATATGGAGGAAAACCTTGATATTCCTCTAATTCTAGGTCGCCCATTTTTAGCAACCACCGAGGCATTCATTGATGTAAGAGAAGGTAGAATAACACTTAGGAATGGTGATACATCGATCACCTTTGTGAACTGAAAGTTTAGATCTCCACAAACCAAAACTGTTAGACCAATAAAAATGCATAAGTGTGGGGAAGATGAAGAAACACTTAATGATGATCTAATCACAAAGAATGCCGTTGATGATACGAAATTAGATGAACCCATTTTTAACAGTTCAACGAAGAAACTTTATAAAAGGATTCACGATGCTAAGATTAAAGGAAACTTTAAGTTATATAACCGATTAATATCCAATTTATAGTCAAAAGAAAAGGCAATGTTAGTTGAATTTGTGAAAGTTACGGAGGAAATCAACAAATGGATTGAAGTAAAAGTCAAAGACATACAAGTTGTTGAAGATTCAATTGAAAATAATGTTAATCACAATTTCAACTAAGTATAGGGGGTTTATGTATTTCTGTTAGAGTTAGATTGTCTGTTTTCGTGTAGTTCTCGAAAATGGAACCCGAATGGTCTTTCCCTAGCAGACCCTAAAGAACTAGTCTTCTCCCCCCATTCTGAATTTTTATTTTTTTAGGTTTTTACGAAATGAAGACTGCCTATGAACTAAACCACGGTCTAATGCTACACGCTTTGATCACTAAACGAAATAATGACATACTACCGAGTGAATTAGTATCAGTAGTCAGAGAAAGAATGGACGAAGTTAGAAAAGAATCCAGATGCGAAGATAATAAGTTACAATTTGGTAAAGGAAAATCTAAATCCGCAGCGAAAAGAAGAGCACGACACCTAGAAAGATGTCACAAATGCGGAAAATGGTCACATGGAGGTAAATGTTCAAATAATCAAACCTATTCAAACACCGAATTTGTTACTTTATGCAGAGACGGACCATTCATATGTTTAGAAGAAAAGACACTAAATGCTCGAGGTTACGCCTATGTAGCCATGGAAAACCAATTAAACCGACTATCTTATGAATGAGATAGATCATATAACTAAGAAATCTATTTCACAGGTATGTCTGTACAGTTTTTATTTTATTTTTTTTATTTTTAACCTTTTGATAATAAACGCTAATTTGTTCGCTATAAAGTATTAAATTGGTATTGAATAAAATTAGGTTTGGCGACCGAAATTATTGATATCATTCAAAAATTTATTACATCACTGCGAAATTTAACGTTTATTCTTAAGGTATAAATATCTTTAATCAATCAACCCAAAATATTTCAAAAATTCGTCATGAGTTAAATTAGGTTTTGGAACCGAAATTACTTTACCGAAAAGAGGGGCGCATATTTTTGATAATATTTGATTGATTAAAGTGGGATAAAAAGCCAAAAAGATTTTTAATTTTATTTTTACCATGTTTTTAAAAATTAATATTTAAATCTTAAATTAATATTGTAAACTTTGTAAAAACAATATATTTAAAATTATAAATATTTGAAAAAAAATTAATATAAGTTTGGTGTGAATTTATAATATGAATTTTTAAATTAAGTTTGGTGTAATTTTTTAATTTTTAAAAAATATGAATTTTTAATTTTATGCATTTCAAGTTGTAAGTTTGGTGTGAATTTTTAATATTAATTTTGAATTTATATTTAAATTGTGTGAATTTAAAAACAAAAATTTACTTTATCTCATTAAGTTAAAAATATGATTTTTAAAATTCGTCGTAAGTTGAAGACTAGGTCTTTGAACCGATATTGCTTTACCCGAGGGAGGGACGAGAACTTTTATTATCATTATTTTTAATCTTATTGAATTAAAGTATGCCAAAAACATTAAAAAAACCAAAAATCTTAGCTTTTAAAACAATCGCTACAAAAAGACAAATTTTAAAATTTTGTCGAGGGACGGACTAGGACATCGATCCGAAACGACCTCGTCCTAAATAACAAGGGAAACAAAATTTTAAAATTAATTACTTAATTGTTTTAATTAGTATAAGATATATATATAAAAAAAAAAAAAAAACCAAACTCCGCGACTCGCAGAGTTTGTAGGCTTAAATTCCGCGACTCGCAGAGGGACCAAGACCCAAAAAAAATAAAACGTAAAAAAACAGATCAGTTCATTCCCCACACCACAAAACACAAAACTGCCGAAAAAACCTGCGCGAAAAACCCGAAAAATACACCCCAAAATCACAATTTTTAACCGTTAATCACCAAATTTTTTACTAAAATCATGTTGAGAAGGATGCTATCAAGGAATTACTCAAGAAAAACGGTAAATTTCTACACCTAAACACCATTTAATCCGAAATTTGGTGTTCTTGAGCAATTTTTTTCCCAATTTGATTTTGATGCTTTTTAGTGTAATTATGCTTAAATTGTTTATGTATTATGCTTGTATAACCTAGATTGATGCTATTTAACATGATTAGAAGCCTTAAACTTCAAATTTTGAGTAATCTAGGGTTTGTGTTCTTGAGCAAATTTGGGGCTTTTTGATATAAACAGGTTATGGCCGATTTTTGTCATGAATTGTTGCTAAATTAAGTAGTGTAACATGTTTAGGTAGTTAAATGATCCAAACTTTGAGCCTAAATATGATTTTGAGAATTAAAGTGGACTTTTTCAAAGTCTAAAATTCATGAACTTGATTTTTGAGAGATAATGCCATTTGAGACTTGTTTAATTGCTAGTAATGATTATTTTGACATGTTATTTGAGTTAAATGCTTATGAACTTGGCGAACATTTTCGTATATGCTTATTTGAAAAAGTGTAGATTTGATAAAAATGTGAAAATGAGCTTAAGTTTGATATAAATTGATCATGTCATTGTAATTATTTTGATTGATGATTTTGCTGACACTAATGCATATTTGGATGCACAAAAATTGTGTTTGATGTGTTTTGCAGACTGAAAGGGGTGAATCTTCATCCCAAGCCCGCAATGCTCCTGCTGAGAATGCGGAACAACAGGAGGTGGATAACTACTACAAGCAGGATATACCTCATCCAGTCATGACCTTTTCTGATATGCACTTGGAAGAGTTGCACCCGAACCTGAGATTTGACAGACTTTGGATAGATTATCCAAAATACCAAAGGAGTTTGCATAGTCTTCATTCTAAGGTTATTGAGGTACCGAGGGTCATAGAATGGGGACCCTTAGAAGCTGTAGAATTGGCCGGACCAATTAGGGAATTACTTGTACAGAGGTATGGTAATTCTACTTTTAATGACTGGGTACGTTTATTCACCATGCGTAGACCTGTATATAAAGTATGGTGTGAAGAATTGTTATGTAGTATAGAGTTGAATGATCGGGTAGCTAGTTTAACCGATCGATCTTTTATTAGATTTTTGTTAGGCGGTTCGATGCGCCACATGTCTTTACTGGACATGGCTCAGGATTTACGTATATATACGCCTGAGGAGTTAGCATCTGCCGATTGTAGAGGATTGATACTAAATGTTAGAAAGATAGATGAAAATTTTGATACACACGGTGTGTGGAGTCAAATGACAAGCCATCACCGTTTCAAAGGGGGAAATTACTCTTATTTGGATATAGATAGAGCCGAATTAAGAGTGATTCATAGGTTTTTAGCTAATTCGATTACACAAAGGGGTAAGAACAAGGAAAAAGTAAATGAACAGGATTTGTTTTACCATATGTGTATTCGAGACCCACAAAGCGCTGTAAGTATACCGTATTGTGTGGGTTATTATTTATCAGCTATGGTTCGGGGGATGAGACCGCATAGCATAACAGGAGGTGGTATTTTTATTACTTTGGTTGCTGAATATCTCGGTGTGGATATAAGTCGGGGGGATTATTAGTGGAAGAACCAGAACCCCGCGATACTATAGGTTTAAATGTATACCATGGTGCGAAAGTTTTGAAGAGGCGAAATAACGCCGCAGTACCATACCATGGTAGACATCCACAGGTTGAGAGAAACCAACAGCAAGGTAATGTAGGAGGGGGGAATTAGATGCAAGAAATGCAAAGGTTTATAGCTTCTCAGGAGTACGAAAATGCTAGACAGAGAGCATTTGAAGATTGGCAAGTTCATCAGAACCAAATCATAGCTCATTGCCAACATATAGGTAGAAACTATATTCCTACACTGAAACCCATCTTCCTTCCCTGGTCTATAGAGATGTAGCCACCGTATCCTACGTATAACCCTGCCGAAGCATTCTATAGCACCTATGGTTATGCTTGGAACCCCTATTGGTATCAATATCATCCCTAGTCTACTTATTATTTTTTTTTATTTTGTAATTTGTAATGATTGATACGTTTAATACTTTTGTTAATATTGTAATCATTTTTATAATTGTCTAACTTTTATTCTTAGATTTTAATAATTTTTGAATGTGGGGTAATATACCAAACTTCAAAAATATGTATATATGTTTGCAGTTTATCTTATGTACACAACAGGGTAAAACAACGCATTTTCAAAGACTGGCATTAAGTTCAGCAAAAGCAACTAATTTTGACGACAAGATGCAAAATATATGTGAAATAACAACAAGACGGAATGAACAAATGATGTGCACCATTTATCATTCAGCAAACAAACGCCAATATATTTGGAAACTTTGGTAAAAAGTTAATCATTTTCACACAAATCACCCTCAATAATTTAAATTGTTACTGATTTCTTGCAAATGAGGGCATTGCAAGATCTTAAGTGTGGGAAGGGGTTAAATTCTTTCGGATTTTAAAATTTTTATCTTAAACACTTGGTTACCATTAAAAATACTAGTAAAGCAGTAGTTGTATTAGAATCTAGTGCTCTCTGATAATAAAGAACAGCCCTAGTCTTATATACTGACTACCCAATTCTAGTAAATTTTTTCAAAATTTTCAATTAAATGAACTCAAAATCATGTTTATACATATTTATGAACGATAAAACTAGGTTTTAACACTGAAATTATTGTTACCTCAAAAAGGACATAAATTGAGAAACAAACTAAAATGTTAAAATTCATTTAAAATGGAATAGAGGACGATAAAAAGGAAAATAAAAGCCAAGTGTGGGAATATTTACCAAGTTATCCTAAACATATGTCACATATATCTGTAACAAATAACTGAAAATACTTTTGCTTTGGATTAAACTAAACTGTTTTACCCGATGAAAGAAAAGAAAGATGGATCTACACGATGAATCAATTCCATCATTAAAAGGAAGTAAAGTCTTCCGAAAAAGACACGCGCTTCTTGATTTAGGTCATGAAGTTGTCGTCCAGACCAGCTGTAGGTTGACGAAAAATCCAGAAAAGTCATCACTAAAATCAGCAGGAAATCCACGGACCTCAGCATTAAACAAGGTCGCCAAGTGGTCAGATTTATCCTAACCATGAGAAGGATTTATCTTGTACAATGGGGGGGCACCATGCAAATTAGCTGGATAAGACTAATGAATCAGATCCCCAGAAAGGATAATCTCCTTAAAGATTAAAAATCAGCTTTTAAGACTGATATTACTCAATCCTTGAGATTGACCTTAAAGATTGAGAATTACAAACTCATGGAATTCAATGATATCTAAACTCGAGCTTAAACGAGAAAATATTTTGATCAAAATTACAAACCGATTTGTTTTCTGAAAACCCTATTTTCAATGCGTTCATTACCATTTAACGTAAAATCCTAGGAATTCACCTGGAATTCATTAGGTCACCTGAACCAAATCGGGTGTCAACCGTAAGAACGGTGGTTTCATAGTGGTCAAAGACAGGACCTTGTGCCATACCGAAAAATTATAAGGGTGAGCTTTACTATTGCTCCTACCAAGGATAGTAATTGCGTCCGACACGTTATAGACCATAATTAAAAGCATGTCAGGGGACATTGCCTTAACAGTTGCTTGTTCAACGCTTTCCTTTACAACCGGACGGTAGTTTACCAAAAGGTAATATACGGGACAAGTAAACTGGATGTGTTGCTTTCCAAATACAAGGTTAGCAAGTGGGTGACACAAAACCATAAATTTTGAGCTAAAATTTTCAAATCTGAAACCCACCAAACCCACAAAAATATTTTGCAAACACCGGTAAAGGGTTATCCCGGAAAACTTATCTAGGGTAAAAACTAGATTTAATTTTTAAAAGATCAAATGTTTTCATAAAGATCCAATTTCCTTAATGGATCTAAATTTTTATAGTCATGTGGGACTGTAAACCATATCGTTACTACCATTGTTTATACCACCGTATAGAAATCACTGATGTACAAAGTGTGAAGAATAAAGAAGTGATTCTAGTATTTCAAGACAATATTGCTTGAGGACAAGCAACGCTTAAGTGTGGGAATATTTGATAATGCTAAAAATGAACATATATTTCATAGCATTATTCCTCAAGAAAGACAAGCTTTTAGTTGCAATTGTTCTATTTACAAGTGATATTCGTTTAAATAATAAAAGGTGAAGACAAAAGACAGATTCAACGAATTGAAGACGCAAACGACCAAAAAGCTCAAAAGTACAAAAGACAATCAAAGAGGTTCCAATTATTGATAAGAAACGTCTCGAAATTACAAGAGTACAAGATTCAAAACGCAAAGTACAAGATATTAAATTGTACGCAAGGACGTTCGAAAATCCAGAACCGGGACCAGAGTCAACTCTCAACGCTCGACGCAACGGACTAAAAATTACAAGTTAACTATGCACATAAATATAATATAATATTTAAATAATTCTTATAATTATTTAATATATTATATTTATTTAAAACCGTCGGTAAACAAAGAGCCAAACTCCTCTGAGCTGTAATTTCAAACTCCGCGACTCGCGGAGTTTGAAGGCAAAAATGCCGCGAGTCGCGGAGCCCCAAAAGTCGAAAATCCCTATAAAAGCAAATGAATTCTGATCGCAAAAATGACAAAAAAAATCCATCCATCTCTCTATCTATATCGTATATATTTATATTTATATTTTAATTTTAATTTTAATTTTAATTTTAATCCTAATAATAAGGGTATGTTAGCGAATGTTGTAAGGGTGTAAGTCGAAATTCTGTCCGTGTAACGCTACACTATTTTTAATCATTGTAAGTTATGTTCAACCTTTTTACATTAATGTCTCGTAGCTAAGTTTTTATTATGCTTATTTAATCCGAAGTAATCATGATGTTGGGCTAATTACTAAAATTGGGTAATTGGGCTTTGTACCATAATTGGGGTTTGGACAAAAGAACGACACTTGTGGAAATTAGACTATGGGCTATTAATGGGTTTTATATTAACTAAACAATATCTTGTTAATTTAATATACAAACTTATAATTCGACGTATTTATATATAACCACATACGCTTGACTGGGTACGGTGGGCGGGATATCTATAAATACTAATAATTATTCATTTTACCGGATACGGAACTGGATTAATAGTTAATAGACTTGTTGAAACATGGGTGAATTACATTCAAGGGTAATTGGTGTAATTGTTAACAAAGTAGTAAAACCTTGGTTTACACGCAGTCGATAACCTGGTGTATTCATTAAACAAAGTATTAAAACCTTGTCACAATTCGAATCCCCAATTAGTTGGAATATTTGACTTCGGGAATAAGAATAATTTGACGAAGGCTTTCGCTCTTTATATTTATGACTGATGGACTATTATGGACAAATCCGTATGGACATATTAAATAATCCAGGACAAAGGACAATTAACCCATGGGCATAAAACTAAAATCAACACGTCAAACATCATGATTACGGAAGTTTAAATAAGCATAATTCTTTTATTTCATATTTAATTTCCTTTATTTTATATTTAATTGCACTTCTAATTATCGCATTTTTATTGTTATTGTATTTAATTGCACTTTTAATCATCGTACTTTTTAATTATCGCAAGTTTATTTTATCGCACTTTTATTATTCGCAATTTCATTATCGTTATTTACTTTATGCTTTAATTTAAAGTCTTGTATTTATTTGGTTTTAACTGCGACTAAAGTTTTAAAATCGACAAACCGGTAAAAAAACCCCCCTTTATGATAATAATATTACTTATATATATATTTGTATTTCTATAAAAGTAAACTAATATAGCGTTAAGCTTTGTTTAAAAAGATTCCCTGTGGAACGAACCGGACTTACTAAAAACTACACTACTGTACGATTAGGTACACTGCCTATAAGTGTTGTAGCAAGGTTTAAGTATATCCATTCTCTAAATAAATAAATATCTTGTGTAAAAATGTATCGTATTTAATAGTATTTCCTGCTAAAATTTAATAGTATTTTATACCCCTTAGCTTTGACATCAATTATATCAAGTTTGAGCAAAAGAACTTCACTTTTTTTTAGTTCAATGTATGCTCGTTTTTAGAACTTCTTGAAGTCTCACTTTTACCCCTACAGTTTTCTATTGCAGAAAATATTCCCAATTGGCTTCCACGCGCAGCTGATAGATTAGCGAGACTCCAATTTTATAACTTTAATTTTAGTGCCCTGGATCAACTTCAAGGTGCTTTATTCATGCTTCGAAATTCACCTAACTTAGAACAACTCAGTGTGATTTTGGGCTTGGTAAAGAGTGCTAAACTTTTTCTGTTTATTTTTCTGTGTGTGTCCGAGGCCGTATTTATATAGTAATTTAAGGCAAGTATAACTAATGCATGGTATCCTTTTGAATGTATTTCTAGGGTCTTCGAAACATGCATTTGGATGAGAAATCAGCACTAACTTATTTGGCAGCTTCTGAAAGTTTTGATCAATCACTGAATCGACTAAAAACTATAAATATGAAACTTATAACAGGATCAAGACCACTTTTGCTTTTTATAAAGCTTTTACTTGATCATTCTCCCGCTCTTGAAGTGTTATCAATCCAACTGAGTGTAACATGTAATGTTCATGAGAAGTATAACTTTGCTAAGGATGTTATGCGGCTTCCACGAGCTTCCTCGAAAGTAGAGCTTCTCTTCTTGGACCCGTAAGCGCAATCCATTAAAGACTTATGATTACATTGAAATTTCTTTGTAGTGTGATTATATGCAAGTTATTCATCCATTTTCTTTTTCGATGATGTTATGTATTATGTATATATATGCTGTGGGACATGACAATAAATACATGAAACTGGAAAGCTGGTTTATGCAGAATCCTAGTCTCTATTTATATGAAAGTGATAAGATTTTTCATGTTCGGGTTATCCGGTAGGGTGAGTATTTTTAGTCCAGTGTACGTGGTCAAACTGGATTAATCCATGATCGTTTCAAACTCTACCCTGGTCAAAACAAGATTCGAACTTGAGACCTTAAAAATCTCACGGCCATATAATATGATAAACCGATGATTGGGAAGAAACGAGTTTTGATTTACAATTATCATAAACTGAATCTTTCACCTTCACGATAATTAAGGGTCTGAGATTCAAATTATTTTTGTTGCTTTTGACAGGTTTAATTGGTTCATTAACACGCAGTTGGGGTATGTAGACAGTAACCTAACTAGTTTATGCTTAAACTGGTCAAACTGAGTTACTAAAATGGGATCCATCAGTTCTTGCATGAGAGTATAGCAATAAGTATCCAGGAAATACATTTTATAGTGATTTGTGTTAGAAATAGGGTATGAATTGACTGCCGGATTCGTTCTTGAATCGTGTGTTAACTTTCTCTATAAAGTATTTTGACTCTACGATTGCCTCGGTTGTACGAAATCTTTTTACAGGGATAAGACAAGAACGCAATCAGCATTTTTGGCAATGAAATCACTGATCAAATTGTTAGAGAGTATGTGTGTGTTTTCTGTTCGTTAAAATGAAAGCAAAAACATATTCCTATATTTATAGGAAGTGAAAAGGTGCGAGTGAAAGTACGCAACTTTTCAACCAAAGGATGTAACCCTTCAACGAAAAGACGCAACTTTTCGTTCACACCTAATGGAAAATGGTGGAATTTTAAACCTTTTCAATACCACAATTTCCATAACAGTATCAAGTTAACTCTTACGGGCGTGTACTCCACACTCTCCAAATTCGTTATAAGTATAACTTGAATACCTTTGCTTTCAAGTAAATCCCAATTAACTAAAATGATTGTTGATAACACTAAAATCACCAACAAATCCCCCCCATTTTAGTGTAATCCTTGGTTTACTAAAATAATTAAACAAACAGAACAAACCAATGTATAAATGAAAATGTTTCAGAAATTGAATTTTCACTTAGTATAATATTTACGAGAATTCGAGTATCAGGGTGTTTCAGAAATTGAACCCTTCCACTCATATGAAAACTATAAAATACTATACACATCTGTTTCTTACATATCCCTAAGACAATCTTGACACTATTATAAGCCATGTGTCTCAATCCTTCAGTGAACATATTGGCAGCCTAAGTCCAAAGCTCCATGAAGCGGTAAAACTTCATGTTCACATAGGTAGCTCTTTTAGTCTTGCACCCGCATATGCAATTTTTCAAAAGAGCTATTAAGAAGTTAAACTTCAACCTAACTCCACTTACGGGTCTAAACACATACTTTGGGATCAGAATGTTTATGTGTTTCAATCTTCGGAAAGTAAGCTTACCTCATTGAATTCAGCTCCTAGCGTTGTACTAGAAGGGAATTGGGCGTCTCACTTTGGAAGATCTGGTTGGACTCCAATCCCACAACATTAGCCGACTTGTGCGCACTTAAGTCTCGGCCTAATTCTTTTCGTCAAGTGATCCATTCAATTTTTTTTTTTTTGAACTCAACAAAATCTATAGGTATCACTTCATTCGTGATCAACTCACGAAACACTATTTGTATAAGGCATAAGTGTCTAGACTTGTACTTGTATAAGTACATGCCTTAGTCACAAGACATCCCATCACTACGGATGACCATGAACTTTAATCTTATTCATTTTGACTTCAATCAATTTCCTTTTCCAATCCTTTTATTCAAGGATTTACCAAGTCCTTATTATACCATAAGAAACTCGTGAGTACTCAAATTAATTGATTGATTAGTTATTTCATATGTCCACTTTTCACAAGTCACCAATGTAATCCTATAATTTTTACACCCTTGATAATGGGCCCTTATTACCATAATGTGCACAATTATTACAATTACATTGGATAGTGAGATTATAATTACAAACATACTTTTGTCAATACACTTCTAGAACCAAGAAGTAATGACAGCAAGTTTATAATATCAATAATCTCAACATCGGCCTTTTGATCCAAGATACCTCATCTATACCAAGTGTAAAATCCAATAACTTGTAGATGTAAAATTCTCTCGACCAATAGTAAAATCAATACAATTTTAATATGCCTTAAGGATTCACATTGTGAACTAAGTCACATCACAATGTATTACTCTAGACCTTGCTTAATCTGTCCAACACCATGCTATATTGGTCACTTGATGTAATCACATACATCATACCACCAGTTTTCAAAGCAACTCGGTAATTAGAAACAATTAAGCAACATCATATCTAATCCTTGTCGCATCTTAAATATATTTGTTTCATTAACTTGTACAATTTGATAAAACATCAAATGGTTAATGGACATAATTCACATGAAAAACCCAAGAATAAAGACTTCATATACTATAAAGTCTATTACATTGACTTTGGTAAGACCGGTTCACTTCTAAAGAACAAGAAGTAGATGTAACAAGTTTCAATGTGAACACTTCAACATTGTTTTTTAAATTCACGAAACTTCATCCATATTTAGTATAAAAGTGGATCGATCATTATCTTGAATAATGATATAACTTATACATCAATATATGGTATTACCCACGAAAGTCACAATATGGCAATATGAACATGCAACAGATAGTTATATGTTCATGCAATCAATGTGTTATTAACATTAATATCCATGTAATATTAGTCATCATATTAATCTTTTGATGGTTTAAAATTAATAAACCTGAATTCATACGCATACTACTATGAATTAACATGAATTGATAATGTTATGACCGGTTACCAATGACCACCATTGATTAACGAACATCAAAGATAACTACTCACAACTTTCA
Organism: Rutidosis leptorrhynchoides; assembly: GCF_046630445.1. NCBI lineage: Eukaryota > Viridiplantae > Streptophyta > Magnoliopsida > Asterales > Asteraceae > Rutidosis > Rutidosis leptorrhynchoides. The sequence continues at coordinate 246,138,806 of NC_092339.1, read as the reverse complement.
TCTTGTGAGTGATTATATTTGAAGTTAATTCCAACAAAACCAAATATGACAATCATGGTTATGATGTCGGTTCCCACAATAATTGGACGCCACCACTAAATCAAAAATCTTCCCATGATACTAATCCATTTACTTTAATGGGATTTTAATTGACCGATAGTTTTGTTGGTCAACCGGTTAAACCGTTTGATTTTTCATTGTAAATTCAATCAGAAAACAGATCATGGATGTATTAATTCACATTCAATTGATCATGGCCCAATCTAATTAATAATTAGCCACTACAATACGTTCCATTGATATGGAGTAATATATTGCATTAACTCGCATCTCTCATTTAAGCACAAGTTCACATGAACATTGAACAGGCGCATAAATCCAAACACTTCGTGAATCGACGCCTCACTTCATATAATATTCAAGCAAATGTTTAATTTTTACTCTACCCGAATATCATATTATCATATGAACTTATACTAGAAACACAAATTTATAATGTGTTCACGTAAATAAAAGAAAAGATAGAAATTGCGTGAAACACAAATTTATCATGTGTTCACGTAAATAAAAGAAAAGATAGAAATTGCGTACTCGTTGTCGGGTATTCCACCGTATGAATTTTTCTTCATCAAGTTTAAGGGATCCACAACTCAAAACATATCCATAATGGTGATAATATGGTTCATAGAATCCCATAATAATCCAAACATCTACTTTATTCTCTTGCATGTGTTTGTCCAGTATCGTAACCGTTGGGATGATTCAATCCCTTACTACACAAAGATTATTTGATCGTGTCCAGAATCCACGATCATCATCATAACATTTCCATGCCATATTCCATAATTGTTTTACTGATTCCATCAAACATTTATCACATGAAGTAACCATATCAAATCCCACTTGTCTTCACGATTCATCCTTAATGACCAAATACTTTATAGATTTGTTAGAAATAGGGTATGAATTGACTGCCGGATTCGTTCTTGAATCGTGTATTCACTTTCTCTATAAAGTATTTCGACCCTACGATTGCCTCGGTTGCACGAAATCTTTACAGGGATAAGACAATAACGCAATCAGTATTTTTGGCAATGAAATCACTGATCAAATTGTTAGAGAGTATGTGTGTGTGTTTTGTTCGTTAAAATGAAAGCAAAAACATATTCCTATATTTATAGGAAGCGAAAAGGTGCGAGTGAAAGTACGCAACCTTTCAACCAAAGGATGTAACCCTTCAACGAAAAGACGCAACTTTTCGTTCACACCTAATGGAAAATGGTGGAATTTTAAACCTTTTCAATACGACAATTTCCATAACAGTATCAAGTTAACTCTTACGGGCGTGTACTCCACACTCTCCAAACCCGTTATAAGTATAACTTGAATACCTTTGCTTTCAAGTAAATCCCAATTAACTAAAATGATTGTTGATAACACTAAAATCACCAACAATTTGTTTAGGTAAAACTATACCGATCAAATTTCTAGACAGCATTTATACAAACACCAATTTATCCTACATACTGCATTGAACGTGTATGGAAAGTAACTATAAAACACACACATTAGCTTCAACAAACAACTAAAACTTGGTTTGTAACACACATGAACAATGGAACCAAAACTATTTGTTTGTAGATGAAACAACAAATCGAAGTGGATAAACTATGAATTGTTAGTGAGCTTCATCATGCCTAGAAGTTGTTGTGATTAAGAGGAGATTGACTGGACGTTGGTACACACAAATTTGAGAGGAAATAACTCTATTACTCACAAGAATAGATTACAGAGTATTACAGAACTCAAAAAACAAAAAAACACTCTCAAACTAACACACTAGGAATCTCACCACTATCTAGGATGTATTCACTCTTGGTTAGGATTACACTTAAACTCACACACACTAACTAGGTGTGATTACACTTTTCTGAATGATTTACAAATGAGGCTTACACCTCTATTTATAAGGAAAATTTGAGGAGGTGGAAGGTGTGAACGCAGATTGGTGTGAACGCAGAAAAGGGTGGTGTTAGTACGATTTTCCGTATAGCGGCTGTAAGGTACTAGTACAGAGAATAGCTTCTCAGCGTGTGGCGTATAATGTTGATTGTTGTTTGCCCTCGAGAAATTATCTCTTCGGACCCGGAACACGGATAGATGATTCATGGGGTAGCCTCAATCAATCTGAGGATCAATCTAAAGTTGATCCGTATAGCGCGTTACTGCTAAGCTGCTAATATATGTTTAGAGTGAGAAAGAACTGTGTGAGAGAGAAAGTTTACTTCTCTCTGACTGAAGTAATTCAGGGCATTCAAGGCATCAAAAGTTCATTTCAAGTTCATCAAACCCTTACCCAAATTCACTAAAATAAATAATCAAGTTTATGAAGTTTTCTAAAGAAACCTACCATCAATTTGAAGCTAGTGATACTAGTAACACAATTAAAACATGAACTTTTAACATCTAACAACATTTAAGCAATTTAATCTCAAGGAAAAACACACCAAAATTCAAGTTCAAGCTAGTTACTTCAAAACAACAAGATCGAGCATACAAATCATATATTCATGTTAGACTTGAGCCATAGACACTAATTAACAACTTTATAAGTTAAAAACATCAAGAACACAAAATCTAGTAATTTTAGAAAGTTACCCAAATTAGATGTAATCGGTATGGAATCGAAGAGGAAGTTGCAAGGATTTCAAATATGTAATTTGTTTGGATTGAAGCTTGCTAGATTTGAAATGGATGATGATTCTTTGTGATGAAGTTTGAGAGAAAACTTGAAAGTATTGAAAGAAAATGAAAATGAAAATGGAAAAAGAATGGGGAGGTGGGTGTTGACTAGTCAAAAGCTAGTCACATCTTTGCTCCCTTGGCAAAATTAGTCCCTCGAGTTCGGTTGCGGGTGCGTAAATTACCTAAACAAGATATTTTGAATACGCGTAACAACGAAGGATGTTATAATCATATAACGGACTTTAAATAAATAAACGGAAACGTAAACGGAAAAGGCGGGATGTTACATTACCTACTCCTTAAAAGAAATTTCGTCCCGAAATTTAAGTAGGCGTAGTAGTCGTTGTTTCTTCCTCGGGATCTTGCATTTCCGGAACCGGGAACAAGTGAGGGTATTTCTTTTGCATTTGATCTTGTCTTTCCCAAGTAAACTTGGGTCCCCTTTTGGCGTTCCAACGGACCTTAACAATTGGAATTCGGCTTTGTTTTAGCGTTTTGACGGAGGTGTCCACAATTTCAACCGGTTCCTCCACAAAGTGAAGTTTGTCATCAATGGTAAGCTCCTCGAGAGGGATGACGATATCGGGTTCGGCAAGGCACTTTTTCAAGTTGGATACATGGAAAGTAGGATGAACGGAGCTCAATTGAGGCGGAAGATCTAAACGATAAGCAACGGTTCCAATACGCTCCAAGATTTCGAAAGGACCAATATACCGCGGATTTAGCTTTCCGCATTTCCCAAAATGGATTACACCTTTCCAAGGTGCGACTTTTAACATTACTCGGTCACCGACTTGAAATTCGAGGTCGTTGCGTTGTTTGTCGGTATAGCTCTTTTGACGACTTCGGGCCGTCCTAAGCCTATCTCGGATTTGAACGATTTTCTCGGTTGTTTTATGAATGAGTTCGGGTCCGGTGATTCGTGTGTCGCCTACTTCGGCCCAACAAAGAGGTGAACGACATTTTCGGCCATATAAAGCTTCGAATGATGCGGCGTTAATACTCGCGTGATAACTATTGTTGTAGGAGAATTCGGCGAGAGGCAGGTGCTTATCCCAAGCTTTTCCAAAGTCGACAACGCAAGCTCGTAGCATGTCTTCCAAGGTTTGAATTGTGCGTTCACTTTGTCTGTCGGTTTGCGGATGGTATGCGGTGCTCATGTCTAAGCGCGTTCCCAACGCTTCTTGTAAAGTACGCCAAAATCTAGAAACAAATCGGCCATCTCGATCGGAGATAATCGACAAGGGTACACCGTGTCGGGCTACGATTTCTTTAATGTAAAGTTGTGCGAGTTTCTCCATGTTGTCGGTTTCCTTCATGGCTAGGAAGTGCGCGGATTTGGTGAGACGGTCAATAATAACCCAAATAGTATCATAACCGCCAACCGTCTTTGGTAGTTTGGTGATAAAATCCATCATTATCCTTTTCCACTTCCATTGCGGAATTTCGGGTTGTTGAAGTAGTCCGGACGGTCTTTGATGTTCGGCTTTGACTTTGGAGCAAGTTAGGCACTTTCCAACATAAGTAGCAACGTCCTTTTTAATGTTCGGCCACCAATATTGTTCTTTAAGGTCATGGTACATCTTATTGGCACCGGGGTGAATCGAGTATCGTGACTTATGGGCTTCGTCTAAAATAAGGCTTCGTAGGTCCCCATATCTAGGCACCAAAATCCTTCTGGCAAAATATCGAAGTCCGGTCTCCCTAACTTCGAATCGAGAGACGAGAATGTTCAAGAGCTCGTGTGAAACGTTTTCATCCTTGAGAGCCTCATCTTGGGCTACCCGAATTTGGCTATTAAGGTTTATGTGGATGGTGATGTTTAAAGCTTGGACACGAAGAGGCACCGCTCTTTCTTTTCGACTCAAGGCATCGGCTACTACGTTTGCCTTCCTGGGATGGTAACGAAGCTCACAATCATAATCGTTTAAAGTTTCAATCCACCGTCGTTGTCTCATGTTTAGTTGCTTTTGATCGAAGATGCGTTGGAGGCTTTTGTGATCGGTGAAGATGGTACTTTTGGTTCCATAAAGATAGTGTCTCCACATTTTAAGTGCAAAGACAACGGCTCCGAGTTCGAGATCATGTATCGTATAGTTTTGCTCATGAATTTTCAATTGTCGAGAGGCATAAGCAATGACTTTCTTTCGTTGCATCAATACACACCCAAAACCATGTTTTGAGGCATCGCAATATATAACAAAATCATCATTGCCTTCGGGAAGTGACAAGATAGGAGCGGTGGTTAGCTTCATTTTCAAGATTTGAAATGCGAATTCTTGTTCGGTCGCCCAAATGAATTTCTTTCCCTTGTGAGTTAACGCGGTTAGAGGACGAGCAATCAAAGAGAAATCCTTGATGAATCTACGATAGTATCCGGCGAGACTCAAAAATTGACGAATGTGAGTAGGAGTAGTAGGACTCTCCCATTTATAATGGCTTCGATTTTCGTTGGATCGACTTTAATACCTTGATCACTTACAACATGACCAAGAAATTGAACTTCCTTCAACCACAATTCACACTTGGAGAATTTGGCATATAGTCATTCTTGTTTCAAGAGTTCGAGCACAAGTTGGAGATGTTGTTCGTGCTCTTCTTCGCTTTTAGAATAGACCAAGATGTCATCGATGAACACAATAACGAATTTATCAAGATATGGTTTACACACGCTGTTCATAAGATCCATGAACACCGCCAGTGCGTTAGTGAGACCAAATGGCATAACAAGAAATTCATAACTACCATAACGAGTTCAAAAAGCGGTTTTAGAGACATCTTCCCCCTTAACCCTTAATTGATGATAACCCGAGCGGAGATCGATTTTCGAATATACACAAGACCCTTGTAGTTGATCAAAGAGGTCATCGATGCGAGGAAGAGGATACCAATTCTTAACCGTCAATTTGTTTAGTTCACGATAATCAATGCACATTCGTAGGGATCCATCTTTCTTCTTAACGAATAAAATCAGAGCACCCCAAGGTGAATGGCTAGGTTGGATAAAACCACGGTCAAGTAGTTCTTGGATTTGACTTTACAATTCTTGCATTTTGGATGGAGCAAGTCTATATGGTGCACGTGCTATGGGTGCGGCTCCCGGAATAAGATCGATTTGGAATTCAACCGGTCGATGAGGTGGAAGACCCGATTCGTCGGGAAATACATTGAAAAAGTCACTAACAATTGGCACATCATCGATGTGCTTCTCATCAGACTCGACTTTCTTAACGCGAGAAAGGATCGTAAAACAACCCTTATGGAGTAGTTTTCTAACTTTAATGCACAAAACAAGGTTGAGTCCGGTGCAACTCTTATCGCCATAAACAATCAAGGGTTCACCATTCTCGATAGGAATTCGGATTGCGTTAAGATCACAAAGGATGTGAGATTTCGTTTTGGCTAACCAATTCATACCAATTATTACATCGAAGCTTCCTAGTTCCATGGGTATCAAGTCAATTTCAAACTCATTACCCAAAATGTTTAATGTACACCCCCGGTAATATGTGTCGGCACTCAATAGTTTCCCGTTGGCCACTTCAATGGTATAAGTGGTATCTAGTGGAAGTGGTGGAGTGCTAAAAGAACAAGTCAAAGTCTTGGATACAAAGCATTTATTGGCACCCGAATCGAATAAGCAAGTAACATAAGAGTTGTTGAGAAGAAACGTACCCGTGACTAATTCATTGTCATCTCGGGATTCCTTGGTGTTGTTGTTGAAAGCTCGGCCGCGCGTATTAGGGTTATCTTTCTTCTTCGGGCATGCATTTCTATAATGGCCTGTTTGCCCACATTCATAACAAGTACCCGTCTTTGGTGCATTGGGCCCCTTTCGGGCGATGAGGGCAACACTTTTACATTCGATGGCCTTATGACCAACTCCTTGGCACCGATGGCAAATTAGCTTGCCACATTCACCAAAGTGGTGCTTGTTGCATTTGTTGCAAAGAGGTAGGTTTCCAGCATAACCCTTCTTGCCGTCAGAGGTGAAAGGCTTCTTGGTATAGTTGATGTTGCTTGATTGGGGGGCTTCCCATTTTATTTTGTTGTTACCCGACTTATCCTCGGCTTTAGGTGTCGGCACTACAATTTTGTCCACCGTTTCTATCAACTTGCGGGCCATGTTCAAAGCTTCTTGATGATTAGTGGGTTTGGATGACATTACCCCGTGTTTGATGCTCTTTGCGAGACCATCCATGTAAAGTTCAGCCCTTAAAGATTCGGGGTTCACAAGGTTTGGGCACATCAAGGCTAGTTCGGAAAATCATTGATTATAAGCCTTGAGATCATTTCCGACCGCTTTCAAAGTTCTTAGCTCTTGTTCGAGCCTTCGGGTTTCTTCATGAAGGGAAATATTCGACGATCATATTTTACCTTAAGTCGGCCCAAGAGAGGGCGTGAGCTTCATCGGTACCCACCGATTGTACATAGGTGTTCCACCATGTGAGGGCGACACCGGCGAAAGTGTGAGTGGAGTATTTGACCTTATCTTGGTCCCGATAACCGCTTATGCTAAAGACGGCCTCCGTTTGTTTGAACCATTGAGTGAGAGTAACCGGTCCCCCGGTCCCATCAAAAGTATGAGGTTTGCACCCCATAAAGGCTTTGTAGGAGCACCCTTCTCTTGAGTTACCGGCCCCTTGATTGTTGTTGTTGTGGTTGTTGTTATTGTTGTTGTTGGAGGAGTGACCGGCCATGGCCGCATCCACGGCGGTGGCTATCATTCGTTGTAGAGCTTGTTCAGGAGTCTCATGGCATGGCACACGACGAGGAGGCATTGTTCCTTCAAAACACAAGAATATCGTTGATTAGTATTCTTAATAATACTAACCGTGATATGGAATAAGGATAGAGAGAAAATTTTCCTTAACTCGCCTTAAATTCTTTATGTAATAATGTCGGAATGTCCATGTGAATCACCGTAATATAATCCCGGAAATTATATTACCTTGATTCACATGTGCATTTAACATTACTTCATAAGGTCAAGGTGGTGCGTCAATCAAATTAAACATCGTGAGATTAAGTTGAAATAAGAGTAGATATGAGTAGAAACGTTCGAGTATAAATGCACAAGTAGTCAAGTAATTCCTACTTCAAGTCTATATGCCGGTTTTAGTCTAGACTCACTAATGTACCCTATGACCCGGGGTTGACACCAATGAACTCTAAATCCCTACAACCAACGCTCTGATACCATCTGTAGCGACCCGATAAAATCGTCATTGACGGCGCCGTCTACTTAGGTCCCGTTACGTGGTCATAAGTCTTTAAAACAACGTTTGACCAAAAGTATATCGCATTCATTTCAAAAGTAAAGATGTTTCAAGGTTTACAAAGTAGTTCGACAACTAGTTACGTTACATGGTTTAAAGTACAATTGAAACATATGCGACACAATTTAAAAGTAGCCAAAAGACGCTCCACGTATGCATGTATACTCGACATCCAAGCAAGTATCAAAAATAATGAGCGGAAGCATGTATCACAAAACGTTCAACGACCTGAGAAAAACATAGAAATCTGTCAACGAAAACGTTGGTGAAATCATAAGTTTAAGTAAGTAAGTACAAGTGAACCACAAGATTTGTAACATTGATATAATAGTAATACATTCTAAAAGTTAATATTCACGAGCACCCAATTATCAATTTTTAACATTCCTTCCATAGAACCCCATCACAATAGTGTTAGAACATACTCTGTTTCTCGAAAATATATTTCATTCGTAAACGGTAGCGAACCGTTTGAATGAGGGTTTGTCAAACCCATATGGCCATATAACATAAGTTCTCGCTTACACTCGACAAGTGTAACTAATGATAATCGAATTGAGGATTTTTGTTCAAACTCGTATGTAGAATGTATGTTTTCCTGTACTTGTGTTCACTTAGTAAAAAGAAATGTTTATGTTTTCTCATCCCAAATGTAAGTTCAAAAGAGTAAAAGTGGGACTATGATCTCACCTTGAGTGCACGAGTAAAAATACTTCAATAAATAAATGTGTGCAAAGAACAATGCTAGTCTTGACCTAAACAAATAGGTTTGTATCAATAACGGTAAACACGATTGGTCAAAGATGTTCAATTAGTCCTATGGCTCGTTACGACTCGATTATATAGCAAGTGGAATCAAATTGTCAAGTTTCATGCAAGATAATAGTATAGAAGCATGTTAGAACGATCGTACAAACATTTGGTTAAGTTTGACAAAAAGTCAAACTTTGGTCGGGTCAAAGTCAACGAAAAAGTCAACATGTTCGGGTCAGGTCCCGAACTATTTTTCTGAGATTATTAATCATATATAAGCATGTTAGAACAAGTTATATGTGAATTGGAGGTCCATAGCATAGCAAACATTTTACGTGAAAATGCAAAGTTGAACAGCCCAAAATGTTACGGCCGCAATGGCCTGGGTTACGGCTGTAATGGCCTGAGTTACTGTCGCAATGTCCTGGGTTACGGCCGTAACTTTGGTCCTCCAGGTGCTGAAATGCTGAATTTTCTAAGTGTCGAGCCAAACTTCAAACAAGCGTAATTTGTGAACCATAAACACTTAAAACACGTATCTTATATCGTTGGAAAGGTATTTTGACAAGGAATACAAATAAACACATATCATCAATCAACTCCAAATATATGACACCAAAATCCACCATTAATGCTCACATTTATTACTCCAAGTTCATAAATTGCAATAAATGACTCGGGAAATTAATACACACATATAATACGCCGTTTTGTAGATAATTACGCATACAATGCAACTAAACACTTACCAATAACAATTCATGGCATTCAAGGCATCAAAAGTTTATTTCAAGTTCATCAAACCCTAACCCAAATTCACCAAAATCAATAATCAAGTTTATGAAGTTTTCTAAAGAAACCTACCCATCAATTTGAAGCTAGTGATACTAGTAACACAATTAAAACATGAACTTTTAACATCTAACAACATTTAAGCAATTTAATCTCAAGGACAAACACACCAAAATTCAAGTTCAAGCTAGTTACTTCAAAACAACAAGATCGAGCATACAAATCATATATTCATGTTAGACTTGAGCCATAGATACTAATTAACAACTTTATAAGTTAAAAACATCAAGAACACAAAATCTAGTGATTTTAGAAAGTTACCCAAATTAGATGTAATCGGTATGGAATCGAAGAGGAAGTTGCAAGGATTTCAAATATGTAATTTGTTTGGATTGAAGCATGCTAGATTTGAAATGGATGATGATTCTTTGTGATGAAGTTTGAGAGAAAACTTGAAAGTATTGAAAGAAAATGAAAATGAAAATGGAAAAAGAATGGGGAGGTGGGTGTTGACTAGTCAAAAGCTAGTCACATCTTTGCTCCCTTGGCAAAATTAGTCCCTCGAGTTCGGTTGCGGGTGCGTGAATTACCTAAATAAGATATTTTGAATACGCGTAACAATGAAGGATGTTATAATCATATAACGGACTTTAAATAAATAAACAGAAAAGTAAACGGAAAAAGGCGGGATGTTACATATTCTGATTAAAATTTTGTTATGTAATTGTTATTATCTGTATAATAATTAATGTATGTTTGTGATTATAGTGATTACTCCGCTCGCCGCTTTGCGTCATACCAGATTTAATGATCTGCAATTTTTGTCTAAAAAATTGGCTGATGAGACACTTGAGAATAGTTTATGCGAAAATGAGCTTAAAGATGATGATGATGTGCCTTTAAGTCGGGCAAATTCGAGGAAATGTCGTGCTACTGGTAATCTTTCTTTTGAATCAATTGCAGAAGAAAATCTTTATTGCTTTTTCCATTTGCCCAGCAATAGTGGTTATTATAATGTTGATCCTGATAAATATCCAATATTGAATTGTGAATCTTCTTTTCTGGACTGGAAAAACTTCTTGAATAACAACTGTTATTTTAATTCAGCCATAGCAGCGGAAGAAGAAGCACAGAGGAAACTTGCTCTTCCGCGTTTCGCTCTCCGCATAGGGGAAAGCAGTTCACAAATTAGTATTCCCAATTTAGATACTGCTGGCTTAACAACTCTCTTAGCTGGTCCTCCTCGTAATTATGAGGATTTTATGAAGTATCTTGAAGCGATGTTGTCGCCTTCACTTATTAAATTCTTTGAAAGTTTATCGGATGGTGATGCCCGAAAATGTCTAGCACAAGGCATTATTTTTAATATTGCATCTGAATTCAATAATCTGAAACGTTTAGAGCGCTTTGATCAAGTTCATCGTGACAAATCTGAGAAAATTAAAAGAGATGCAGAGGCACTAAAAATTGCCCAACTTGAATTAGAGGCTGCTGTTGCTGCAAAAAATGCTGCAGAGGCGCGTTATGTTCAAATGGTAACAAAGGAAAAATGGTATCTGCATAAAATTGATACTTTAACTCAGTCTGAAATGTTCTTAACGCAATCTGAAAAGTCGTTGAAGGAACGATTGGATTTAAGCAAGGGTGAGACCAGGCGTCTGATGGAAGGTATTCCAAAAATTGTGAAAAGTGCCTTCACCTCTGAAAAGTTAACTAAGCCGTTTAACGAATTTATAACTGTTGCGCTGGACGCTGACCGGATTCGGTTTCTTGAGAGGTTAAAAAATGATATTCCTGACTTTCCAAAAACATTGCCTGAATCTCTTATATCTCAATTGAATCCAGATGCAGAAGATAAACTGAAAAAGCTGGGTGATAAAATAGAACATCTGTCCTTTCCTAAATTAGAGAATTTATGTAATAATGCTGCTACCTCAGTTGACGATGTACTAAATTTGAAGTTGTGATCTGCATTACTTGTGTTATTTGTTAATTATATATATAAATGTTTTTTACTTTGCTGATGATTTTGTCAAAGCTTTACATGTTTGATTTGAACAATCAAAATTATGACTAGTCATATACTGTTTGTATAATTTTTACGTCATGACGGTCGTAGATACATTCCATTGTCTGGATGTTCAGTGGATTTCTACGTTTATCTACTGCCATTTCAATCTTTTGTTTATGATTGAACTTCTGCCACCGAGGAAAAAACTTCTCTTTTGTGGGCAGGGATGACACACTGTGTTGTGACATCTGATATAAAATCCTTGGCCGGATAAAAATTATGAATAGTATGTCATAAGAAATATTTCTGAATTCTTATTTCTTTAAAGAAATTTTTACATTTATGATTGCATCTCATGCACTAAATAGTTGATCAAGCTATTTGAACATGCAATACTACGCATAAAATTTCTTTAAATTCATTGCATTCCATGTTCGTGGCATTTCTTCTCTGGAGGGCGCTGAGAGGGTATATGAGCCATTAGGATGTGCCTTTGTAATTTTATATGGGCCTTCCCATCGTGGCCCCAACTTCCCTTGTTTTTCTTGCTTACTCGCCTCATTATCTCTTAACACTAAGTCCCCCTCCTTGAACTGCACATATCCGACTCGCTTGTTATAATATTTTTCCATTTTCTGTTTTGCATCCGCTTGACGGATGGCGGCCATGATTCGCCTTTCTTCCAATAAATTCAAGTTTTCACGTAAGATAGATGAATTATTTTCAGTATCAAATACCAAAATCCTTTCTGTTGGAACACGGATTTCGGCCGGTATCACTGCCTCGGTGCCATATACCAAACTAAATGGTGTTTCACTCGTGCTCCGTTTTGGCATTGTGCGGTGAGCCCACAATACATATGGCACTTCATCCACCCACTTAGTCTGACTCAAACCCAACCTAGCCTTTATGCCGGCTACAATTTCTTTGTTTGTCACTTCGACCTGCCCATTGGCCTGTGGGTGAGCAACTGAGGTAAATGTTTGTTTGATGTTTAGCTCTTCACACCAACTTCTGAAGGGGTTATCTGCAAAATGCTTATCGTTATCACTGACAATTTCATTTGGTAAACCATATCTGCACACAATGTCATTCCACAAAAATTTCTTTATTTTTTCACCAATTATTTTTGCCAACACTTTCGCTTCAACCCACTTACTGAAGAAGTCAATTGCAACAACCAAAATTTTTGCATTTCCTACACTTCTTGGAAATGGGCCTACTGTGTCAATCGCCCATTTACAAAACGGCCATGCCGATGATACTGAAATTAAGTCATACTTGGGTAGGCGCTGTACGGTTCCATGCCGCTGGCAGGCATCACATGTCTTAATTACCTCTGCTGTATCTTTGTAAATTGATTGCCAATAGTACCCTTGTCGCATAATTCATCCAACCACAGTTTGATAACCGGAATGTTGTGCACATAATCCTTCATGCATTTCCGTGACCACATCAATTGCTTACTGTGGTGTTAAACATCTTAAATTTGGTCCACTGAAGGATTTTCTATAGAGCACTCCATTTTATAGAACATAAAGTGGTGCACTAACTCTTATCCGTCTTGCCTCCATGGCATCTGTTGGTAGTGTTCCGTCCTGCAAATATTTCACATAGGGGGTTATCCAACATGGTTCCCCCTATTCAACTGATGCTACCACAACTTTTTCATCAACCGGTTTGTCATTTAAGACTTCCACCAAAACTTTCTTATGTAAATGATCAAATGTTAATGTTGCTAATTTGCTCAAAACATCTGCCTTCTTGTTTTTATTTCTTGGTATTTGTACTACTTCCAAGGTTTCAAAATTTTTTGAGATTTTCTCAACTAATTGCAAATACTATTTCATAGAGGTATCTTTTGCTTCAAACGCTCCATTAACCTGCTGTGCTACAATTTGAGAATCAACATATGGACGCAAGTGTTTTATTCCCATTTCAGATGCTATGCGGAGCCCGGAAAGCAATGCTTCATATTCCGCTTCATTGTTAGATGCATAGAAACAAAACCTTAATGTATACGTATGTTCTTCGCCTTCTGGACTGGTAAGTACTAATCCTGCACCAACACCTTCCTCACTTGATGCACCATCAGTGTGCAATTCCCATACATGATTACTGACCTTAACATTTTGCTGTTGATCGACCCTTTCTGTTGTTTCTAATAAAAAATCCGTCAAAATTTGACCTTTAACTGCATGTCTAGGTGAGAAATTTATTTCGTATTCTCCTAATTCAATTGCCCATTTTGCTAGTCGTCCTGACGACTCTGGATTTCTCAAAATATATTTGATCGGCTGGTCTGTCATTACCAGAATTGAATGTGCTTGAAAATAGCCTCTGAGTCTCCTAGCTGTGTGTGTTAAAGCATACACCAATTTTTCAATTGGTGGATAGTTAACCTCACTTTGTTATAATATTTTACTGACAAAATATATAGGCATCTGTATTCCCTTCCGTTCTGCGATTAAAACTGAACTGATAGCTTCTAAGGAAGTAGCCAAATACAAAATTAATGTTTCTCCCTCTATTGGTGCAGTTAAAGTAGGCAATTCTTTTAAGAGTTGCTTAATATCCTGAAAATCTTTTTCTGCTTCTTCTGTCCACTTAAAATCTTTTTTGTTCAAACAGCTCTTTAAAACCTTCATAAATGGTAGTGATCGATCAGCTGCTCTTGATAGAAATCTTGTTAAAGCTGCCAATCTTCCATTCAGGCTTTGAACTTCTTTCTTTGTTTTAGGAGATACCATATTTTCAACTGCTTGAATCTTTTTTGGGTTAGCTTTGATTCCCCTCTCCGTGACAACATAACCTAAAAATTTGCCTTCTTCTACACCAACAGTGCACTTCTTAGGATTCAATTTCATATTGACTTTTCTTAATGATTCAAACGTTTCAAGAGTATCTCTAAGCATGCTGCCTTCTGTGTGGCTCTTGATAATAATGTCATCAACATAGGCTTCCACATTCCTTCCTATTTGATCTTTAAATGCTTTGTCAATTAAATGCTGATAAGTTGCTCCTGCATTCTTCAATCCGAAAGGCATCATGATATAGCAAAAAATTTCATCTGGTGTGTGGAATGATGTTTTATCTTGATCGCGTATTGCCATTGAAATTTGATGATACCCCTTGGATGCATCCAAAAAGGATTTAAACTGATATCCACTACCAGACTCTACTTTCCAATCAATTTCTGGTAAAGGGTAGTTGTCTTTTGGACATGCCTTATTGATATCTGTAAAATCCACACACATCCTCCATGAATTGTCTGGTTTTCTAACCATCACCGAATTTGCTACCCATGTCTGATATTTTACTTCCCGTAATATCCCAGCTTCTACAAGTTTTTTGACTTCTTCTTTGAGGAATTTTGTTCGATCAGAAGCCATTCCTCTTCTCTTTTGACATACTGGTGGGATATTTGGATTTACACCAAGCTTATGTTCATCTATATGACGTGGCACACCAGTCATATCAGAATCTTTCCACGCAAAAATGTCTAAATTTTTTGTTAAAAGTTTTTAAAGCTTTTCTCTTGTTGCCTTTGTGATTGTGTTTCCAATTATGAATTTCTGATCTGGAAATTCTGGGTTTGGTGATATTGACCCATCTTCATGAATGATTGGGTTAACAGCTGTTCTGTTTATTTGTACACATTCTATTGGTCATCTTCGTTCAGCGTACAGCGTGGCGATGCCAGCTGGTGTGGGAAATTTCATCATTCAGTGTACTGTTGACGTCACAGCTCCAAATGTCATCATGG
Source organism: Rutidosis leptorrhynchoides (assembly GCF_046630445.1). Classification (NCBI taxonomy): domain Eukaryota; kingdom Viridiplantae; phylum Streptophyta; class Magnoliopsida; order Asterales; family Asteraceae; genus Rutidosis; species Rutidosis leptorrhynchoides. The sequence goes on along the minus strand of NC_092339.1, from coordinate 246,123,460 downwards.
CTGATCGTCCTAAAATGACATTATACTGCGAGTTTGCTTTGACAACCAAAAACTCGATATGAGCAGTTCTCTTAAATGGCGTTTTTCCCAATACTACTTCTAAAACTATGCTTCCTTCAGACCATGACGGATCATTAGCAAAACTTGCTACGGGGACAAATGAGTCCTTTAACTTTTCCTTAACTCTGTTCGATAGTTGTATAAAACAATGTTCATACATTATATCTGCTCCTGCTCTGGTATCAGTGTATATCTCTCCAACAACACAATTTTCTATTCTGGCCTCTATCACTACAGGAGCATCAGATGGATTAGTGTTAAACATGGAAGAAAAAGCAATCATTTCTTGTTTCCAATCTTCTAATGTTTCTGCTTTTCCCCGTTGTCCGGCTTGCCATGAATGTATCATGTTTGCTTCAACGGGGATCGCTTTTCTGGTATTGCTTCGATTGCTCTTAAGAGTTAAGTGATTCTTTAGAACGGGTGGCGCCATCTGTTAGCTTCAATAAACAACTAAAACTTGGTTTGTAACGCACATGAACAATGGAACCAAAACTATTTGTTTGTAGATGAAACAACAAATCGAAGTGGATAAACTATGAATTGTTAGTGAGCTTCATCATGCCTAGAAGTTGTTGTGATTAAGAGGGGATTGACTGGACGTTGGTACACACAAATTTGAGAGAAAATAACTCTATTACTCACAAGAATAGATTACAGAGTATTACAGAACTCAAAAAAAAAAAAAAAACACTCTCAAACTAACACACTAGGAATCTCACCACTATCTAGGATGTATTCAATCTTGTTTAGGATTACACTTAAACTCACACACACTAACTAGGTGTGATTACACTTTTTTGAATGATTTACAAATGAGGCTTACACCTCTATTTATAAGGAAAATTTGAGGAGGTGGAAGGTGTGAACGCAGATTGGTGTGAACGCAGAAAAGGGTGATGTTAGTATGATTTTCCGTATAGCAGCTGTAAGGTACTAGTACAGAGAATGGCTGCTTATCGTGTGGCATATAATGTTGATTGTTGTTTGCCCTCGAGAAATTATCTCTGCGGACCCGGAATACGGATAGATGATCCGTGGGGTAGCCTCAATCAATCTGAGGATCAATCTGAAGTTGATCCGTATAGCGCGTTACTTCTAAGCGGCTAATATATGTTTAGATTGAGAAAGAACTGTGTGAGAGAGAAAGTGTACTTCTCTCTGACTGGAGTTCAGAGTTATGATGATGTGAAATGTGGTGACCCAGGGGTCTATTTATAGGCGTAGAATGTTCGAATTTCATGGGATACACGTGTCAATCACTGAATGGATCTGTTACGTGAAGTATCCGAAATGTCGGTGGCGTGTGCTGACGTGGCTGCATGCCGTTCACGCGCTGAGTTAAAGGGCTTATGCATAGAGGCTGCCTGCAGGGCTTACGCTTGACGCTGGGCGGCCTGCTATGCGCTGAGCGGCGTATACTGAATACCGCCATATTTTGTGCTCTTTGATCGATTTTTCTGTAACAAATGACGCTTTTATGCGTGTATCTCCTAGGATACACCATTAGGTGGCTAGGCGTAATTGTTTCCAATTTGAATACTTCTATATGAGTTGTCAAACAAGTGGCTAGCCGTAATTGTTTCCAACTTTGCTTCTTCAACCGGCTTCTTTGAATATCTAGAAAAATCTAGATTACAGCTAGAATGGAAATATCTAGATGACGACATCTAGAAGATACGGCTGGAAATCATCAATTCTCCCCCTCCAGACGTATCCATAGAAAACATTCTGGTTATGTCTCTGCATAACTCTAACTTCTCTCGAGTCACCACCTTTGTTAATATATCCGCATGATTCTCCTTTGTATGGATCTTCACTAGCTCAACAGTTGTCGATCAATTACCTCGCGTATCCAATGATAGCGAATATCAATATGTTTTGTACGGGAATGGTACATGGAGTTCTTGCTCAAATCTAGAGCACTCTGACTGTCACAATGTACCTTGTATTCCTTTTGCTTGATTTCAAATTCTTGTGGATAACGCTTTAACCACAACATTTCTTTTCTAGCTTCTGCGACAGCAATATACTCTGCTTCAGTTGTGGATAATGCAACACACTTCTGTAGTCTTGACTGCCATGAAACAGCTCCCCCAGCAAAAGTGTAAATGAATCCTGAAGTAGATTTTCTACTATCAGGATCTCCAGCCATATCTGCATCTGTATAGCCTTTCAAGATTGGACCAGCTCCCCCGTAACAAAGACATATCTTCGTTGTACCTTTAAGATACCCGAGAATCCATTTTACCGCATTCCAATGCTCTTTCCCAGGGTTAGAGAGAAAACGAATCACTGTTCCCACTGCGTGAGCAATATCGGGCCTCGTACACATGTAACAACCCAACCCGCAATCCATACGATAAAATTTTTTTTTATACGACACAATTGCACACCAATTAAATATGTAGCCCATTTCACGAGTTCTATTTAAAGCGCACAACAGTTAATTGTTTACAAAAGGCACGAGGGCCACGAATAAAGTGTAGTACAAGTTTGACCATCTACAAATGATAGTTTATAAACCAAACGACGTTACGAGCATGGTTTGGGACTAAACTACCCAAAACTAGGCCAACTTCCAAAAGCACCAACAAAGCATCAACACGGGACACCTAATGTCCGATAACCCCCTTGCCCTTAACTGCGCCTGCATCTAAAAAGATAAACAACGAGAGGGTAAGCTAACGCTTAGTGAATGCAATAATTATACATATACATATATAATCTACTCACATGCAATCACATACACAATTACCTCATACACGCTAGCAATTTAAAAGGCGTACCAACGCAAGGCATAACGCTAAATCCCCAATACCACAAGCTAGCACAACGAAAGCATATATAACTCAAACAATATAATATGCTACACTAAAACACATAACCATGGTTAACCAATAGTTCAAGGGAATGGTGCTTCAGATTTCCCATTGGTGTTCCCAACAACCATTAGTGCACAACAAATTATAACACTAACCCCGGAGTGGTATCGATCGCCCGAACTTTAAACCCACCCGTCACGTGTAATGTGGTATCGAACGCCCGAACTTTAAACCCACACTTCACACCCACACACATATATGACATGGTATCGAACGCCCGAACTTTAAACCTACATCATATAATGACTCGATGTGGTATCGATCGCCCGAACTTAAAACCCACATCAAACCTCGTACAAGTAAATACATTATATACACACATGTATAATCATTCCACTCACCTCAAGTCTCTTTTGAAAGCTAATCGAGCTTGCAACCCTTCAATGTAACGTACCTATTACATTATGCATTTATTAACATACAAACTAGTTGAATTAAATGCCAACCACAACCCTTGAGCATTTAATGACCCGTTTGCATTAAATGACTCAACTACACCAAAACTGCCCATTAATGGCCATGCCTCGTCATAAATCACTAAATGCTAGTGATTAGGGTTTAATAACATCAACTAACATAAACTTGGTGTATTTCATAACCATTTCACCCGATTGGGTCAACTAGTGCTCTTTTGACTCTTTGACTTACAAATCAAGTCAAACTTACACAACAACAACTCTTTCATCATTTTAAAAGTGCATTAATGACTACAACCTCATTTAGCACTTACAACCTCAAATCACAAGACTAAACCCTAGATAATAGCTTTTAGAGTTTCCTTTCAACAATCCAACCCAAGACCCACCCATTTAACCCTCAAATGGGTCACACTAGTTCCATAAGAACCAAACCCTAGCCATAAACAAATTAAAACTCAAATCATAGAGTTAAGACTTACCAAGACTATGAACGTGTAGCTAGAGATACGATGAACAACTTTAATTCTCGCTTCTAGGATCGATTCACAAAACTTCACCTTCAAATCTCAAGATTAATCTTAGTGGGTTTTATGTTTTGGGAGGAAAATGTGAAAGAAAAAGGAAAAGAATATAAGAAATGAAGATAAGTGGTGGATATTAAAGACTCTATCCAGATCTACACGCGAAAAGACCAATTTGCCCCTAAACCCTATTAAAATTGAGCTGAATTCGGAGTCTGAACTGCAGACTTGCCGCGGCGCGGCTCATTTGTCGCGGCGCGACATAAAGAAGGAAAAACTACCCTTCTTAACTCAATTTCTGATCTGGATTTGCTTTGTTCGTCGCGGCGCGGACCAGTTTGTCGCGGCGCGGCGTTAGCCTAGGTCTGGTCACTTCGACAATAAATCATGAAACAAGGTTTCAAACACAAACACAACAACTTCCACCCTTCCTATGCACATCCAAACCTCAACCTTAAGTCTCGCACGACTTGACGCCAGTCACGACACATTCATATACACGTACACGCACGCATTCGAATATACCCATATATATATATATATATATATATATATATATATATATATATATATATATATATACACACACATATACATATATGTACTCACACCTAACTAACACTTTAGTTCATTTAATCACATAACGAGTAAGTTATAAGCGTACTATTGATTAAGTACGTACCTTTAGACATGCACGGGAAAACAGGGTGTTACAACTCTCCCCCACTTAAATCGGAGCGCGTCCTCGCGATCCAAGACGCATGACATGAGGGAAGATAAACCAACACAAATTCTTCGGGCTCCCAAGTAAACTCGAAACCTTTACTACGACGCCATTGGACTTTAAAGGTCCTCACCTCTTTGTTACGCAACATATTCACCTTTTCATCAAGTATAGCAATTGGCTCTTCGAAATACTCCAACTTGTTGTTTAACTCGATCTCATCTAGTGGCATCCATGAAGAATCATCCGCAAGACACTTACAGAGATGGGAAACATGAAATGTATTATGGATCCCCCGCAAGCTCTTCGGGTAATTCCAACCGATAAGCAACTTCACCAACACGAGCTAAAACCTTAAACGGCCCAATAAACCGAGGAGCTAACTTTCCCCGTTTTCGAAACCGAATAATACCCTTCCATGGCGAAACCTTAAGCATCACCATATCGCCTTCTTCAAATTTGATAGGTCGCCTACGTTTATCGACGTAAGACTTTTGTCTATCTTGCGCCGCCTTTAAACGAGCCCGAATCATATCGATTTTGCTATTTGTCTCCAATACCAAGTCGGTACTCCCGACTTCCCTTTGACCCACTTCACCCCAACAAATCGGGGTTCGACACCTTCTTCCATACAACATCTCATACGGTGGCATTCCAATACTAGAGTGAAAACTATTATTGTACGAGAATTCCACCAATGGTAAATGTTCGTCCCAACTACCGCCAAAATCAATAATACACGCACGTAACATATCCTCCAATGTTTGATTCGTACGTTCGGTTTGACCATCCGTTTGAGGATGATACGCCATACTCATATTCACCCTCGTACCCATGTCTTCATGAAACTTTTTCCAAAATTGAGAAGTGAAACGCGTGTCCCGATCCGAAACAATAGACGCGGGAACGCCATGTCTCGATATCACCTCTTTAATGAACATCTTCACGAGTTCCTCCGACGATATTGCTTCTTTAATAGGAAAAAACAACGCACTCTTCGTCAATCTATCGACAATCACCCAAATAGTGTCAAATTGGGTTCTTACCGTTTTCGGCAACTTGGTAATAAAATCCATAGTAATATGCTCCCACTTTCACATCGGAATTTCTAGCGGTTGCAACTTACCATACGGCTTTTGGTGCTCGGCTTTAACTTGCAAACAAGTGACGCATTGCTCCACATACTTAACAACGTCGCGTTTCATGCCCAACCACCAATAATCTTTCTTCAGATCGAGGTACATCTTTGTCGCATCAGGATGAATAGAATATTTAGACTTATGCACTTCATCAAGAAGCACTTTTCAGAAGTCACCCATCTTTGGCACCCATACTCTTTCTTGAAAAGACAACAACCCGCGCGAACCCATAGTAATGGATTCCAATTGCCCCACGATTTGTTCCGCATGCTTGTTGTGAACGTAAGCCTCTATTTGAACTTCACCAAGCTTTTCGTGAAAATCGTTAGTAATAATCATACGTAACAATCCCAATCGTAACGCCGGGTGGTGACTCTTTCGGCTTAACGCATCCGCGACCACATTCGCTTTGCCCGGATGATAGAGTATCTCACAATCATAGTCCTTCACCACATCCATCCATCTACGTTGACGATAATTCAAATCCTGTTGATCAAAAAGATGTTTCAAACTCGTGTGATCCTTATAAATCGTACATTTGACACCATACAAGTAATGGCGCCAAATTTTCAAAGCATGGACCACCGTCGCTAATTCGAGATCATGAGTCGGGTATCTCTTTTCATGTTCCTTTAATTGGCGAGAGGCGTAAGCGATGACTTTATCTCGTTGCATTAGAACACACCCGAGCCCATTCAAAGAAGCATCACAATAGACCGTCATATCATCTACACCTTCCGGAAATACTAAGACCGGAGCTTGACACAATTTCTCTTTCAATAATTGAAAAGCGATTTCTTGCTCATTTTCCCAATTAAAACTCGCATTCTTCCTCGTCAATTTCGTCAATGGAGAAGCAATTTTAGAAAAGTCTTGGATAAACCGACGATAATAACCGGCCAATCCGAGAAAACTTCGGATTTCCGTAGGCGTAGTCGGTCATCCCCAATCCTTTACCGTCTCTATCTTCCCCGGATCCACTTGAATACCATTCTTGTTCACAATATGGCCAAGGAATTGAACCTCCCTTAGCCAAAATTCACATTTTGAGAATTTAGCATACAATTTCTCTCTTCTCAACGTCTTCAATACTTCACGCAAGTGGTGTTCATGCTCCGTCATGCTCTTAGAATAGATAAGAATATCGTCAATGAACACGATTACCGACTTGTCCAACATAGGTTGGCACACTCGGTTCATAAGATCCATGAACACCGCCGGTGCATTCGTAAGACCAAAAGGCATAACCACAAATTCAAAATGCCCATAACGTGTACGAAAGGTTGTTTTCTCTATATCTTCCTCACGGACCCGCATTTGATGATAGCCGGACCGTAGGTCAATTTTAGAGAAGTACGTAGCGCCTTGAAGTTGGTCAAATAAATCGTCAATCCTAGGTAACGGATAATGATTTTTGATCGTCACTTTATTTAACTCCCGATAGTCGATGCACATACGCATACTACCATCTTTCTTCTTCACGAACAAGACCGGAGCACCCCATGGCGAAGCACTCGGTCGAATAAAACCCTTCTCAAATAACTCTTGAATTTGATTCTACAATTCTTGCATTTCCGTCAGTGCTAAATGATACGGAGTTTTAGCAATGGGAGTAGCTCCCGGAACCAACTCAATGCGAAATTCGACTTGTCTTTCCGCCGGAACACCCGACAACTCATCCGGAAAAACATCTTCAAACTCACTTGCCACCGGAATTTCACGAATGGGTGGTGGATCATCACGAGTATCAACAACATGGGCAAGAAAAGCCATGCCGCCACTATCAAGGAAACGACGTGCCCGTGCAAAAGTGCATATCGGCACCGGTCTCCTTCGTTTATCACCATGAATAATTAACTCTCCCCCACTAGGGGTCTTCACACGAATAGATTTCTCATGGCACGCAATATCAGCTCTATTATGATCGAGCCAGTCCATACCAACCACGATATCAAAATCACCCAACATCATCGGAATGAGATCAATATTAAAGTTCTCGGAACCAAACACAACATTACAATTCTTACACACATCGACCACTAGCACCGTCTTGCCATCCGCTATTTCGACTTCTACTGGACGACTTAACTTAGCTAACGGTTTATTAAGTTTAGGCACAAATTTTGGAGACACAAATGATAAATTTGCACCGCTATCAAATAGAATCCTTGCCGGATTAGAGTTAACCATGAAAGTACCTGAAACGACTTCATTGGATTGCTTGGCTTCGTCATTAGTCATCAAATAGTTACGTCCCCTAGCCGATCCCGCCGCCTTCTCCATTCTTTTAACTTGATCATTTCGGAGTTCGGCACACTCCGACTTTCGGTGCCCTTATTTTTGACAATTAAAACACGTGATTGCATTAGTAGACGGTTTTGGGCAATCACGGGAGTAGTGACCCTTTTGCCCACAATTGAAACATGTGACCATGTGACCGCTAGAAACACCCCTCTTCATGCTACCGACACTTATGGATGCTCCCCTACTCTTCTTGTTCGAAAAATTAGAAGCTTCAAACTTTCGTTTACTCGGCGCATAACTAATCGGACTCGGAGCTTGCGCTTCAAACCCCTTTGCCACCGCCAAAAGCTTAGCAAAGGTCTCAACATGACTAATACTAATTTTACCCTTCAAATCATCTCTAAGGGTCACATGAAAGTCTTCCATTAACAATTGATCATTCCCCACATACTCGGGGCAAAAACGCGCCTTAGCGAGAAAGTTGGTTTTAAGAGTGTTTAGGTCCAAAGACCCTTGGCGCATGTTCCTTAACTCGTTTCACAATTTGGAAAGATCCGCTTGCGTACGATATTCAAGGAAAAACTCCTTCTTGAACTCCGCCCAAGACAACCCCACAAAGGCCGCATCACCCACCATATCAATTTTACCATCGAGCCAATCTTTAGCATGGCCCCTCAACAAACTAGTAGCAAGTCTAGTCTTCTTCTCGGGTGGGCACTCGGTCTTGCGAAAACAACCTTCAACATCAGAGATCCAAGCCGCACTCTTCATGGGGTCGGGATCCCCGTGAAAGTGAGGAGGCTTAGTCGCCAAGAAGTTCTTATAGCTAAACTCCAACTCTCCCACATTTTGAGGTCTAGGAAACCTCCTTTCAACTTCTTCTTTAACGGCATTAGTCATCCGTTCTTGAATCATATCAACAATTTGTTCCGAAACCAACTCTTCGAATATTTGTTTAACCCTTCGTGAGAAAACCGAAACATAGTTTTCTAAAGCGGTCTCGATCTTGGTAGTCATCTCATCTTCCTCTACATGAGAGGGACCACCATTGTCATTCGTATTCGTTCCCTTTCTCGTCTTCATTCTAAAGGTTAAAAAATGGATTAGACATCGTCAACAATTTCATACACATATATATACCTATGCATATGACCGCACGCATACCACATCTAGCTCGATACTTGTCGCACATCCTTGCTTGACTTGACTTGCAACCGTAATAGTGGTCGCGACTCACTATTACGCTCACATGCCATGCTATGCTCAAACATATCACAACCATCTTGCTCGATGTTCAAAACAATAACACACGATTAGTAACATCATAACATAGCATAGTTGTCCACTTATGCATCAAAGGACTAATCAAACCCCGCACTGACCCGTAGTCCTACAAGTCCCGCATATAATTCTACAACACAAAAGTCTAAGTCTAGGCGCCTATCTCAAGTCACCTAAATCTCTCAGACCATGCTCTGATACCACTTGTAAAAACCCAACCCGCAATCCATACGATAAATTTTTTTTTTATACGACACAATTGCACGCCAATTAAATATGTAGCCCATTTCACGAGTTCTATTTAAAGCGCACAACAGTTAATTGTTTACAAAAGGCACGAGGGCCACGAATAAAGTGTAGTACAAGTTTGACCATCTACAAATGATAGTTTATAAACCAAACGACGTTCCGAGCATGGTTTGGGACTAAACTACCCAAAACTAGGCCAACTTCCAAAAGCACCAACAAAGCATCAACACGGGACACCTAATGTCCGATAACCCCCTTGCCCTTAACTGCACCTGCATCTAAAAAGATAAACAACGATAGGGTAAGCTAACGCTTAGTAAATGCAATAATTATACATCTACATATATAATCTACTCACATGCAATCACATACACAATTACCTCATACACGCTAGCAATTTAAAAGGCGTACCAACGCAAGGCATAACGCTAAATCCCCAAGACCACAAGCTAGCACAACGAAAGCATATATAACTCGAATAATATAATATGCTACACTAAAACACATAACCATGGTTAACCAATAGTTCAAGGGAATGGTGCTTCGGATTTCCCATCGGTGTTCCCAACAACCATTAGTGCACAACAAATTATAACACTAACCCCGGAGTGGTATCGATCGCCCGAACTTTAAACCCACCCGTCACGTGTAATGTGGTATCAAACGCCCGAACTTTAAACCCACACTTCACGCCCACACACATATATGACATGGTATCGAACGCCCGAACTTTAAACCCACATCATATAATGACTCGATGTGGTATCGATCGCCCGAACTTAAAACCCACATCGAACCTCGTACAAGTAAATACATTATATACACACATGTATAATCATTCCACTCACCTCAAGTCTCTTGTAAAAGCTAACCGAGCTTGCAACCCTTCAATGTAACGTACCTATTACATTATGCATTTATTAACATACAAACTAGTTGAATTAAATGCCAACCACAACCCTTGAGCATTTAATGACCCGTTTGAATTAAATGACTCAACTACACCAAAACTGCCCATTAATGGCCATGCCTCGTCATAAATCACTAAATGCTAGTGATTAGGGTTTAATAACATCAACTAACATAAACTTGGTGTATTTCATAACCATTTCACCCGATTGGGTCAACTAGTGCTCTTTTGACTCTTTGACTTACAAATCAAGTCAAACTTACACAACAACAACTCTTTCATCATTTTAAAAGTGCATTAATGACTACAACCTCATTTAGCACTTACAACCTCAAATCACAAGACTAAACCCTAGATAATAGCTTTTAGGGTTTCCTTTCAACAATCTAACCCAAGACCCACCCATTTAACCCTCAAATGGGTCACACTAGTTCCATAAGAACCAAACCCTAGCCATAAACCAATTAAAACTCAAATCATAGAGTTAAGACTTACCAAGACTATGAACGTGTAGCTAGAGATACGATGAACAACTTTAATTCTCGATTCTAGGATCGATTCACAAAACTTCACCTTCAAATCTTTATGTTTTGGGAGGAAAATGTGAAAGAAAAAGGAAAAGAATATAAGAAATGAAGATAAGTGGTGGATATTAAAGACTCTATCCAGATCTACACGCGAAAAGACCAATTTGCCCCTAAACCCTATTAAATTTGAGCTGAATTCGGAGTCTGAACTGCAGACTTGCCGCGGCGCGGCTCATTTGTCGCGGCGCGACATAAAGAAGGAAAAACTACCCTTCTTAACTCAATTTCTGATCTGGATTTGCTTTGTTCGTCGCGGCGCGGACCAGTTTGTCGCGGCGCGGCGTTAGCCTAGGTCTGGTCACTTCGACAATAAATCATGAAACAAGGTTTCAAACACAAACACAACAACTTCCACCCTTCCTATGCACATCCAAACCTCAACCTTAAGTCTCGCACGACTTGACGCCAGTCACGACACATTCATATATACGTACACGCACGCATTCGAATATACCCATATATATATATATATATATATATATATATATATATATATATATATATATATATATATATATATATATATACACACACACACACACACACATATACATATATGCACTCACACCTAACTAACACTTTAGTTCATTTAATCACATAACGAGTAAGTTATAAGCGTACTATTGATTAAGTACGTACCTTTAGACGTGCACGGGAAAACAGGGTGTTACAACACACCATCGCATACATCAAACTTCTAACAGCCGAAGAATATGGTACTTGATAATGCTAAAAACGAACATATATTTCATAGCATTATCCCTCAAGAAAGACAAGCTTTTAGTTGCAATTGTTCTATTTACAAGTGATATTTGTTTAAATAATAAAAGGTGAAGACAAAAGACAGATTCGACGAATTGAAGACGCAAACGACCAAAAAGCTCAAAATTACAAAGTACAATCAAAGTGGTTCAAATTATTGATGAGAAACGTCTAAAAATTATAAGAGTACAAGCCGTGAAACACAAAGTACAAGATATTAAATTGTACAAAAAGGCGTTCGAAAATCCGGAACCGAGACATGAACCAGTTTCAGCGCGCGACGCAACGAACCAAAAATTACAAGTCAACTATGCACAAGAATATAATATAATATATAATTAATTATATATATATTATATATTATTTTAATCAAAGCAGCCCACATTTAATTCATTTGGTGAGCTGGATTCCAGACCTCCGCACTCGCAGAGCTTTTATGAAGAAAAATCCGCACTCGCGGAGCTCAACAGTGAAACGTGGGCCTATAAAAGGCCGCGCATTCTGATCGATTCCTTACTCTTTTTCAATATCTCTCTCACGATATATATATATATATATATATATATATATATATATATATATATATATATATATATATATATATATATATATATATATATATATATATATATATATATATATATAATTTTAATTTTAATTTAAGTTTAATAATAATAAGGTTATAGTGGCGAATAATGTAAGTGTATAAGTCGAAATTCTGTCCGTGTAACGCTACGCTATTATTAATCATTGTAAGTTATGTTCAACCTTTTTAAATTAATGTCTCATAGCTAAGTTATTATTATGCTTATTTAAATCGAAGTAATCGTGATGTTGGGCTAAAATATTAAAGACGGGATAATTGGGCTTTGTACCATAATTGGGGTTTGGACAAAAGAACGACACTTGTGGAAATTAGACTATGAGCTATTAATGGGCTTTATATTTGTTTAATTGAATGATAGTTCGTTAATTTAATATAAAGATTTACAATTGGACGTAATTATAAATAACCACATACACTCGATAGGACACGATGGGCGGGATATTTATAAGTACTAATAATCGTTCATTTAACCGGACACGGGAATGGATTAATAGTCAATGGACTTATTAAAACAGGGGTGAATTACATACAAGGAAAATTGGTGTAATTATAGTTTAAGTCCCCAATTAGTTGGAATATTTGACTTCGGATATAAGGATAATTTGACGAGGACACTCGCACTTTATATTTATGACTGATGGACTGTTATGGAAAAAAAACCAGATGGACATATTGAATAATCCAGGACAAAGGACAATTAACCCATGGTAATAAATTAAAATCAACACGTCGAACATCATGATTACGGAAGTTTAAATAAGCATAATTCCTTTATTTCATATTTCATCACACTTTTATTTACTGTCATTTTATTTATTGCACTTTTTAATTATCTTACTTTTAATTATCGCAATTTTATTTATCGTCATTTTATTTATCGCACTTTAAATTACCGCACTTTAATTATTGTCAATTACTTTACGCTTTAAATTAAGTTATTTTTATTTTTAATATTTTACATTAGGTTTTAACTGCGACTAAAGTTTTAAAATCGACAAACCGGTCATTAAACGGTAAAACCCTCTTTTATAATAATAATACTACTTATGTATATATTTATATACAAATATAGTTTTAAAAATATAGCGTTAAACTTGGCTAGTCCCTGTGGAAGAACCGGACTTACTAAAAACTACACTACTGTACGATTAGGTACACTGCCTATAAGTGTTGTAGCAAGGTTTAGGTATATCCACTCTATAAATAAATAAATAACTTGTGTAAAATTGTATAGTATTTAATAGTTTTTCATAATAAAAATATAACTATTTCGTATACACCTCTGCGCACATCAAGTATTTTTGGCGCCGCTGCCGGGGACCCGAAAGCGAAACGCTATATATAAAAAAAAGATTTTTATTAAGCTTTAATTCATTTTTATAAAAATACATTTTATATAATACAATTAAAAATACAAGAAAAAGAAAAATATATCTATATTTTTAAGTTTAGTTAAATTAAAAAGTTTATTTTTTTATTTTGAAAAAGTTATAAAAAAGTAATAAGTTATATTTATATTTTATATATATTAAAAATAGAAAAATTAAAAAGTAAAAAAACAACAACTGAACCTGCACAAAATCGACCTGCACCTCATCTAAATCTGTGACATCCGCACTCGCGGAGCCTTCTGACAGGCTGAACCTTGTATGCATTTATTACACAATTAGGTTTAAATTAATTATTATTATTATTATTAATTAAACCTAATTAGGGTTTATATTTAATATCAATTAGTTTTAGTTTAATTAATTTTGTATTTTAAGTTTTAAGTTTTATTTAGTTTTAAAAAAAATTAATACTTTTATAAAATAATAATATAAAAATAATATTTTTGTAAAAATTGTATTTTTTAAGTTTTATTTTTAAATTTTGTATCTTATTAATCGTTTATTCGTAATATTTATATTTTTCGCTCGTAATTAGTTTTAAGTTATAGTTTTTGCCGTAGTTATTTATATTTCTAGATTTTTAGGATTTGCCGTAAAATCCCTTAAGTGCTTTTTCTTTAGACTAAGATTTAGGTGCTTTAGAATTTTACAACGTTGTTTATCGCTTTAGTTTTTAATATATTTTAGTACTTTTTTAAGTTATTGCCGTTTTGGATATAGAATTTCTCTAAGCTTTAATACCTTTAGACGCAAGTTTTAATATTTAGTTTTTAGATTTTTAAGTTTCGACGCGCTATTTTCGCTTATTTTCTTATTTTTCGACCTTTTATTTTTCGACATTTTTTGACGCCCTCTTTTTCTTTCATATTTCTCGACGCTCTAGTTTTTAGGACATAGAATTTTCTATTTCTTCTCTAAAATTTCTTTAAACTTCGACGAAAAATTATTTTAAGTGGTTAAATTGATAGACATCCAAAATTTTCTGGTTCGTAGTAATAGTTGGATTTGTTAGTGGCGAGTTGTGGGTTTCCGATTTAAAGGGTCCTGGCTACCTGCTGCATCTATTGGCTATTCGAAACGTGGGCAAAATAAGAAAATTCTATTAATTTGATAACTTATATAATTTTTATCTTTTATAACTAATAGGATATTCAGAGAATGCACCGAGCAAAATGTTCACCACCTTTCATACGTTCACCACCTGTAACCAGATCAAGACATCTAGCCAATATTGTCGCCGTTGATTTTCTTTAGAATCGTCATCTAGTCGACCAAGTACTCCAATTCAAATTTCTGATAATCCATTTTTTGAACCTGACCTCACAATTGAGAATCCGGAGGATATTCAGGGACAATTCAGAGATCCTGAACCACTAATCATTCCTCCTGAACCACAAATCACTCATCCAGAGATTGTCGAGGAAGAAACCATTAAGTCAGAATCCTCTAGTGATTCAGATTCAACAAATTCAATCATGTAGAATCTGGAACCTTTAAGTATGGAAGACCGAATGAGAGCTAAACGCACTGGCCAAGGTCACGCAATTACTCAACCAGACATTAATGCGCTAGATTATGAAATCAAAGGACAAATCCTACACATGGTAACTAATCAATGCCAATTTAGTGGTGCACCGAAGGAAGATCCAAACGAACATCTTCGAACCTTTAATAGGATTTGTACTCTATTTAAAATCAGAGAAGTTGAGGATGAACAGATCTATCTCACATTATTTCCCTGGACTTTAAAGGGAGAAGCCAAAGATTGGTTAGAATCGTTACCTGAAGGGGCGATTGATACATGGGATGTCTTAGTTAAAAATTTTCTTAAACAATTCTTTCCGGCATCTAAAGCCGTAAGACTTCAAGGAGAAATTGTTACGTTCACGCAAAAGACAAATGAAACTCTATATGAAGCATGGACAAGATTTTTTCAAAGTTATTGAGAGGATGTCCGCAATATGGTTTAGACACTTATCAAATAGTAAAAATATTCTACCAAGGATGCGACATCACTACACGAAAAGACATCGATATAGCAGCTGGTGGTTCCATTATGAAGAAAACCGCAACTGAAGCTTACAAAATTATTGATAACACTGCTTCCCACTCACATGAGTGGCATCAAGAAAAAGATATCGTTAGATCATCTAAAGCGGCTAGAGCCGATTCTAGCCATGACTTTGATTCCATTTCTATAAAGATAGATGCTGTTGAGAGACGAATGGAAAAGATGACTAAGGATATTCACTCAATACGAATTAGTTGTGAGCAGTGTGGAGGACCACATTTGACAAAAGATTGTCTGAGTATTGAACAAACAATGGAACAAAGAGAGAATGTTTTATACATGAACCAAAGGCCTGGAAATAATTATCAGAATAATTATCAACCGCCAAGACCAATCTACAATCAAAATCAAAATTATAACCGAAATGTTCCATACAACAATCAACAAGGTCCTAGCAATCAACACCTATCTAACAATACTTACAATCAGCAAAGACCTATTTTTCAAAACAAACCACCACAAACCGATGATAAAAAGCCAAATTTAGAAGATATGATGTCGAAGCTAGTTGAATCTCAAACTCAATTTTTCACATCTCAGAAACAAACCAATGAACAAAATTCTCAAGCATTTAGAAATCAACAAGCTTCTATTCTAAATCTGGAATAAGAAGTAAGCAACCTAGCAAGGTTGATAGGTGAAAGAAAACTGGGAAGTCTACCTAGTGATACAAATGCTAACCCCTGGAATGAAACAGCTAAAGCCATTACCACAAGAAGTGGTATTACACTTAAACCACCTAAAATACCTGAAATTTCTGATGACTCTATTCCTACTCCACAAGAACCACAATCTGAGCAAGATAAGGAAACAGAACCGGTAGTTGAAAAGGTTAATGAAGATAACACAGTTAAGGTTAAACCTTATGTTAAACCATATCAACCACCACTTCCTTACCCGAGTAAAATGAGAAGAGAAAGACTTGAAGTCGAGCAATCTAAATTCTTGGATATGTTTAAACAAATAAATGTAAATCTTCCTTTCATTGATGTGATCTCAGGAATTCCAAGATATGCTAAATTCCTGAAAGATCTAATCACAAATAGAAAGAAAATGGAAGAACTCTCGACTGTTACTATGAATGCTAATTGTTCTGCAGTGTTGTTGAATAAGATACCAGAAAAATTATCAGATCCAGGAAGTTTCACAATTCCATATTTTCTGGGTAGTCTTAGTTCAATAGAAGCATTGGCAGATTTAGGTGCTAGTATAAATTTAATGCCATATTCACTATACGCTAAACTAGATCTTGGAGAATTGAAACCAACATGAATAAGTATACAACTAGCCGATCGATCAGTAAAATATCCTAGAGGGATAATGGAAAACATGCTAGTTAAAGTTGGTACTTTAGTATTTCCAGTAGATTTTGTTATTCTGGACATGGAAGAAGATTCTCGAGTTCCTCTCATATTAGGAAGACCATTCTTAAACACGGCTAAAGCAATAATAGACGTGTTTGGTAAGAAACTGACCCTAAGTATAGAGGACGAGAGTGTTACCTTTTCTGTAGATAGAGCCATGCAACAATCGCAATCTGCAGATGATACATGTTATTATATCCAAACTATAGATTCACATGCAGAATTGTTAGAAGAATTTCCAGAATTACAAGGAACAGGAGAATGTTCTTTAGGAGAAGGAACTGAACCAATTGATGAAGATGAAATATTAGCTACACTCATGGCTAATGGATATGAACCAACAATAGAAGAAATTCAAATGCTAAAAGAAGAAGACAGATATCGATATAAAGCATCGATAGAAGAACTACCGACATTAGAGTTAAAGCCACTTCCAAACTATTTGGAATATGCTTATTTACATGGTGAATCTGAATTACCTGTAGTAATATCGTCTTCTCTTACTGAAAATGAAAAATCTCAACTCATTTCTGTGCTAAAAGCTCATAAACTAGCTATTGCATGGAAGATTCATGATATTAAAGGCATAAGTCCTTCGTATTGCACACATAAAATCCTTATGGAAGAAGGTCATAAAACGTATGTGCAACGCCAACGAAGACTAAATCCGAATATGCAAGATGTTGTTAAGAAAGAAATTATTAAACTGCTAGATGCAGGTTTAATTTATCCAATTTCTGACAGTCCATGAGTAAGCCCAGTTCAATGCGTACCTAAGAAGGGTGGCATGACTGTCATCACAAATGAGAAAAATGAGCTTATTCCTACTAGGACTGTAACAGGATGGCGTGTTTTTATTGATTATAGAAAATTAAATGACGCCACCAGAAAAGATCATTTTCCCTTACCTTTCATTGATCAAATGTTGGAAAGATTAGCCGGAAATAGTTACTATTGTTTTCTTGACGGTTTTTTCGGATATTTTCAAATTCCAACAGCACCCGAGGACCAAGAGAAAACCACGTTCACGTGCCCTTATGGTACTTTTGCTTACAAACGCATGCCATTTGAACTTTGCAATGCCCCTGCAACCTTTCAAAGGTGCATGATGGCGATTTTTCACGACATGATAGAAGAATGCATGGAATTTTTCATGGATGACTTTTCAGTCTTCGGTGATACTTTTGAATCATGTCTAGTTAATCTTGAACGAATGCTTATTAGATGCGAACAATCAAATCTAGTACTTAATTGGGAGAAATGCCATTTCATGGTTAAAGAAGGCATCGTTCTTGGTCATAAAATTTCAAAGGAAGGAATTGAAGTGGATAGAGCTAAAGTAGATGTAATTGCTAAACTTCCACATCCCACCAATGTTAGAGGAGTTAGGAGTTTTCTAGGGCATGCCGGTTTTTACCGACATTTCATAAAAGATTTTTCTAAAATTGCCACTCCTATGAATAAACTCCTAGAAAAGGATGCTCTATTCATCTTTTCAGATGAAAGCATCAAATCTTTTAATATTCTTAAAGAAAAACTCACTAATGCGCCGATCATGATAACGCCAAATTGGAATCTACCATTTGAACTCATGTGCGATGCAAGTGATTTTGCAATGGGAGCCGTTTTAGGACAAAGGATTGAAAACGATTTCAACCTATTAATTACGCTAGTAAGACGTTACAAGGAGCACAAACGAATTACACAAGTACTGAAAAAGAACTCCTTGCTATTGTCTTTGCTTTTGACAAATTTTGTTCATATCTCGTTCTAGCTAAAACGGTAGTCTATACTGACCATTCTGCTCTTAGATACCTTTTTTCAAAACAAGATGCCAAACCATGATTAATTCGTTGGATCTTACTCTTACAAGAGTTCGATATTGAAATCCGAGACAAAAAGGGAGCTGAAAATCTCGCCGCTGAAAATCCTGAATTAGAAGTTCTAAATGAATCGGCCATGCAAGATAACTTTCCTGATGAATATCTATTGAAGATAGATTATAATGAAATTTCATGGTTTTCAGACTATGCAAACTACTTAGTATGTGAATTCCTTGAAAAAGGGTTGTCGTACCAAAAACGAAAGAAATTCTTTAGTGATATAAAACACTATTTCTAGGAAGATCCACATTTGTTTAAAAGTTGTCCTGATGGAATAATATGTCGATATGTATTCGGAGATGAAGCTAGTCAAATCTTAAACCATTGTCACACAGGACCAACAGGAGGGCATTATGGGCCTCAACTTACAGCAAGAAAAGTTTACGATGATGGGTTCTATTGGCCTACAATTTTTAAAGACGCACACCTTCTTTGCAAATCCTGTGATGCATGTCAAAGGGCCGAAAAAATAAGTCAACGCAATGAAATGCCACAAAATGTCATTCAAGTATGTGAAGTATTTGACATTTGGGGTATTGACTTTATGGGTCCATTTCCAAAATCTCATAATAATCTCTACATTCTCGTTGCCATTGATTATGTATCTAAATGGGCGGAAGCACAAGCTCTCCCAACTAACGATGCACGAGTTGTAGTCAACTTCTTAAAACGTATTTTTGCTAGGTTCGGAACACCGAAAGCTTTAATAAGTGATCGGGGTACTCATTTTTGTAACAATCAACTTGAGAAAGTTCTCAAAAGATATGGAGTAACTCATAAAATCTCAACCACTTATCATCCACAAACAAGTGGACAAGTTGAAAATACCAACCGAGCATTAAAATGTATTCTAGAGAAAACCGTAGGATCAAATCCGAAGGAATGGTCCATAAAATTGGAGGATGCACTCTGGGCTTTTAGAACAGCCTACAAAACTCCAATTGGAACCACACCTTTTAGACCCGTTTACGGAAAAGCATGTCATCTTCCAGTAGAAATTGAACATAAAGCATTTTGGGCTTTGAAGACATGTAATCTTGATTTACATGAAGCCGGACGTCTATGGTTAAGTCAATTAAACGAATTAGAAGAATTAAGACATGAAGCATATGAAAATTTGTTAATCTATAAAGAAAGAACGAAGAAATGGCATGATAAAAGAATCAGAAGTTCAAAAGAATTTAAAGAAGGAGACAGAGTTCTTCTTTTCAATTCACGATTCAAGCTATTTCCTGGAAAACTGAAATTAAGATGGTCTGGACCATTCATAGTCAAAAGAGTTTTCCCATATGGAACAGTAGAATTAATAAATTCAAATGGGATTGAATTTAAGGTTAATGGTCACAGAGTTAAACATTACATAGATAATCCAATGGAAGTTGAAGATGAAGTTAATCACAATTTCGACACCACAGCTAACTAAGTGTGGAAAAATTTGAATCTTTTTAGGGTAATATGTATTTCTGTTAGAGTTAAATATTCTGTTTTCATGTAGTTCTCGAGAATGGAATCCGAATAGTCTTTCCCTAGCAGACCCTAAAGAACTAGTCTTCTCCCTCTATTCTGAATTTTTATTTTTTTAGGTTTTACGAGATGAAGAATTCCTTTGATCTGAACCATGGTCTACTATTACATGCTATGATTACTAAAGGTAATAATAACATCTTCCCGAGTGAACTGGTATCATTCGTAAGAGAAAAAATGGACGAAGTGAGGAAAGAACTCAGAAAAGATCATCATAAGATATATTTTGGAAAAGAAAAATCAAAATCCGCAACAAAAAGAAGAGCACGACACCTCGAAAGATGTCATAAATGCGGAAAATGGTCACACGAAGGTAAATGTTCAAATAATCAAACATATTCAAATACCGAATTTATTACTCTATGCAGAGAAGGACAGTTTATATGTTTAGAAGAAAAGATATTGAAGAATCGAGGTTACGCTTACATAGCTATGGAGAACCAAATCACACGACTCTCCTATGAGTCAGCTAAAGCAGGTCTCTGAGAATTCTCTCTAATAGGTAAGTATGTACAGTTTTTATTTTTGTTTTTATTTATTGATTTTAACCTTTTGATAATAAACGCTGAATCGTTTGCTATAAAGTATTAATTTGGTATTAAATAAAATTAGGTATGCGAAACCGAAATTATTGATTTCATACAAAAATTTATTACATCACTGCGAAATTTACCGTTTATTCTTAAGGTATAAATATCTTTAATCAATCAACCCAAAATATTTCAGAAATTTGTCAGGAGTAAAACTAGGTTATGGAACCAAAATTACTTTACCAAAAAGAGGGGCGTATATTTTTGATAATATTTGATTGATTAAAGTGGGATAAAAAGACCAAAAAGATTTTTAATTTTAATTTTTACCATGTTTTTAAAATTAATAAATTAATATTAAATTATTATTGTAAATTTCTAAAACTAATATATTTAAGTTTGTAAATATTTGAAAAATTAATATTTTTAATATAAGTTTGTATGTATAAAAATATTAATAATATAAATTTTTAATTTTATGCATTTTAAATTTAAGTTTGGTGTGAATTTAAAAACAAAAATTTACTTTATTTCATTATGTTAAAAATGTGATCTCTAAAAATTCGTCGTGAGTTGAAAACTAGGTCATTGAACCGAAATTGCTTTACCCGAGGGCGGGACGAGAAATTTTATTATCATTATTTTTAATCTTATTGAATTAAAGTATGCCAAAAACATAAAAAAAAAAAAAACCCAAAAATCTTTGCTTTTAAAACAAACGCTTTAAAGTGACAAATTTTAAAATTTTGTCGAGAGACGGACTAGGACAACGATCCGAAACGACCTCATTCTTAAAAGAAACAAATTTTTAAAATTTATTAATCTATGTTTTATTAATTAAATGTTTTTATTTAAAAAAAACCGCACTCGCGGTAGTTGATAGGGTCCCACATCCGCACTCGCGGAGGTTTCGAAATTCAGATGGGGTTAACTGTGTAACGACCCGACCAAAACCGTTATTGACGGCGTCGTTAACTTAGGTCCCGTTGCGTGGTCGTAGTCCCTATATGAGACTCGTTTGACCAAAATTATGTCGCGTTCATTTGAAAGGTACAAAGTTTAGTTTAACAAACGGATCGACAATAAGTTTAAGTTTACAAAGTTATAAAGTATGAATGAAATAACTTGCGACATAATTAGTTTGAAACCACAGTTGCTATAAATAGCGTAAGTAAGTAGACAAAAGTTTGAATCCAAAAATGCTATCCCTAGCGTATGCATGCATGGTAGACTCCAATCAAGTAATCAAAGAGTGCGGAAGCGTGTAAAAAATAGCCATGTGAAAACCTGAGAAAACATAGAAGAATCTGTCAACGAAAACGTTGGTGAAATCATAGGTTTGGTAAGTATTAAACGTTGTTTTTGAACCACAAGATTTTGTATTTCCATAACGTAGATTATCCAAATCATTTGCATTCCAAAAGTGTTGTTATACGCGAGCACTCAATTATCAAAACTTAACCAACGTTACCCCATCACACAGTGCTAGAACCCGCACTAAAACACAAAAATATATTTCATCCGCATAACGGTAGCGAACCGTCCGAATGAGGGTTTGTTAAACCCGTATGGCCACACAATATAAGTTCTCGCTTACACCCTGCAAGTGTAACTAATGATAATCGAATTGAGGCATTTTTGTTCTAACTCGCACGTGGAATGTTTGTTTTCACACTTGTGTTCAAAACATAAAAGTAAGTAGTACAAGATGTAACAAAGTATATGTTTTCTCAGCCCACGATTTAAAAGTATAAAAGTTGTTGAAAAGGTGGGACTATGATCTCACCTCGAGTGCACGAGTATAAAGGTACTTCAACAAGTAAACGTGTGCATGAAAGTTGCTTAGCCTTGACCTAAACAAGTAAGTTATATCAATTAACCGGTTACGACACAAGGTCGGGTGAAATGTGTTCAATTAGTCCTATGGCTCGTTACGACTCGATTAAGTATAGCATGTGAATCACGTTGTCAAGTTTCATACAAGAAACAAGTATAAAAGCATGTTAGAATGATTGTATAAAAGTTTGGTTAAGTTTGACTAAAAGTCAAACTTGGTCAAAGTCAACGAAAAAGTCAACGCGTTCGGGTCGGGTCCCGAACTATTTTTCTATGCTAAATATTCATATACAAGTATATTAAAACAAGTTTCATGTGAATCGGAGGTCGGTAGCTAGTCAAACATTTCGCGTGAAATGCGCCAAACAAAGCAGAATCTGGCCAGACCCATTTGCGCGTCGCGCGGGGTGAGGTGCGCGCCGCGCACCATGCTGTTCAGCTATTTTCTGCAGTTTTCAACTTATGCACGAATCCAACTTCAAAAATTCCTAACTCACAAACCGCAAATCTCCTAAACATGTATCTTATATCGTTGGAAAGGTATTTTAACAAGGAATACAACTAAACACTTTTCATAGATCATAACCGACAATTTCCAAATCGAAAACATCATCAAAGTTCATCATTTTCAACTAAAAATCAAAGAAACGCATTTTAAGTTTCGGGAATCCAATTCACACATATGATATGCCGTTTTGAAGGTAATGAAGCATACATTACTACTAAACACTAACAATTAACATTTCATGGCATTCAAGCATCAAAAGTTCATGTCAAGAACTATCAAACCCTAGTCAAACATCACAAAATCATTAATCGGGTTTTTGAAGTTTTCTTAATCAACCTACACATCAAAATGTGGCTAATGATACTAGTAACACAATTAAAACATGCACTTTAACAATCTAACAACATTAACTCATCCAAAATCAAGGATTAAGCAAACCCATTTCAAAAACTCAAACTAGTTACTCCAAACCACAAATCGAGCAAACAAAACATATATTCATGTTACACACGAGCCATAGACACTAACTAACACAATTTCAAGTATATAAAACGAATTTAGAGAAATCTAGAGTTTTAGAAATGTTACCCAAACGAGATGAAGTTGGTATCAAATTGTAGAGGATGAAGAGAGGATTCCAAATATGTAATTTGTTTTGTTGTAAGCCTCCTAGATCGAATTTAGATGATGAATGATTGAATTGGGTGTTTGTGTGTGTGTTCTTGCTAGAGAGAAAGAGAGAGAGATGGAGGTGATTGAATGGTGGTGATTGGGGTGGACTAGTTGACCTAGTCAACTAGTTTGCCCCGTGTCAATTTTTAGTCCCTCCAGTTTAGAAGCGGGTGCGGGATTTAACCGATCGAATATTTTTAAAACGCTCGAGTAAACGGGTGATGTCAAAATTAAATAGCGGAAATATAATGAACGTTACTCATGGAAACTATTAATTTAAATACGAAAGATTATGTTTTTAAAAAAAAAGACGGTGTTAAAATTAAATTTAACGGAAAAACGCGGGATGTTACATTATCCACGCCTCACAAGAAATTTCGTCCCGAAATTTAGTTGGAAGTAGTAGTTGTTGAATCTTCCTCGAGATCTTGCGTTGCCAATTCTACGAGTGAGGGAGAAGTACGTCCTAGGGTATTTCAACGAATTTTGACGGTCGGGATCATATGTTGTTTTAAGGTTTGGCTTCACGATTTATGGTTTCAACCGGTCCTCCTAGGAAGTGAGGGTTATCGTCGATAGTGAGTTCATCAAAGGAGATAACAAGTTCTCGTTTCGCAAAACACGTCTTTGAGTTGATACATCGAATGTAGGATAAACGGAGACCCAAAATGAGTCGGAAAAGTCTAACGGCTAGCGACGGGTCCAAAACACCCCAAGAATTTAAAGGATCAAAATATCGCGGATTTAGCTTCCTACGTTTTCCCGAAACGGATTGCACCTTTCCAAGGTGCGACTCTTAACGTGACGCGGTTTCCCACGTGGAATTTGAAATGTTTACGTCTAACATCGGCGTAGCTCTTGGTGATTACGAGTCACATAGGGTTTTACCTGAATATGAATAAATTTTCTCGGTTGCTCATGAATAACCTCGGCCCCGGTGAATTGATCATCGTTTACTTGGTTCGACAAAGGAGAATGACGTTTCCGGTCACATGTGGTTTCAAAAGGAGTGACGTTAAAACTCGAATGAAAATCATTGTAGTACGAGGATTCGGTTAAAGGAAAATACTTTTCTCAAGTAAATTTGAAGTTGGTAATACAAACTTGTATTATGGTTTCCAAGGTTTAAATCGCATGTTTGTTCGGTCCGTCGGGTTGTGGATGGTACGCGGTACTCATGTCTAAACGCGGTCCCGAGGCTTTTTGTAAGGTACTCCAAAATCTAGAAGTGAAACGAGGATCTCGATCCGAAACGGGGTACATTTTCCTAAGGCATATTGAACAAGTTTGCTAGGACTTGAAAACGTTAGTTGGAACAAGTTTCTCAAGAAATTCACGTCGCGGGAGATTTATCGGTTTCCAAATACGTTCGTCGGGACAAATTTCTTATCGGTTTTTGAAAGAAAAACGTTCGTCGGAACTATTCACCCTCGAGGTGAATACTAGTATCACGTGGAGAGTCCCTCCCTCCATTGAAAGTTTAGAATAAAGATTTCCTGAACCGGAAGTACGAGTGTGGTGAGAGAGAAGTTTCCGCCTCAGTGCGAGCATAACGAGTAAATTGTAATTAGTCAATAAGACTGTGCGAGGACGAACTAGTATACACGTGTAACATACGGTTGAAGCCGAGAGGAATCGGTAATTCATTCGGAAGCATAAATATAATTCGACAAAAGTCGAAGGTGTGTCCCCGGTATGGTTGTTATCAATATTCTCGGAGTTTTTAGATGTCCAAACATGAAAAGATGAAGTCATGTACATGGCACATGGTGGTGTTTAGGTTGATCGAGTCTAACCACCATCACGCGTCACTAGAACTTTGGTATGTCTTACCGTAATATAACTACGTTGATCGAGTGTAGTTATATTACGCTAACTCATACCTCCATTCCCACATCACTCCATAGATTCAAGTTCGTGTCATCGCGAAAATCTAAAATAAACAAAATGTAACGACGTCTCAAACGTGACTCGTATTAAATCGAAAGAATTGGTGCAACTCTGAAGATGCGTTCCCCGAGGGAAGTGTATAGTTGATTGTTCACGTCAATGTGGTTCGAGTCAGACAATATTGTATTTAGGTATGAAAAGAGTAACGAGTCATGATAACAAGTAATACGCAACCGTAGAGATAAATGGTGATGACAATACTCATCTAGAGTAGTGACAGTGACTTTACAATATTCATGGATAGTAAGATGAGACGGGGGGAATAACAACCAAGGAGTCAGAGTTCCCGAACTAAAGTGGCAGGATACGAGTTCGTATAATGAAGGTTGGGTACCATTAAAAATTTTTCCTAAGAATGATTCAAGTATAATGCACAAGTAGTCAAGTAAGTGCTATCTATAGCAAATGTATGTCAGAATGCAATGATTAACTATCCGGTTGTAGTCTAGACTTACTAATGCGTCCTAACTACTCTGTTAGACACACTAATGCATCCTAGTTCTCTACAACCAACGCTCTGATACCACTTGTAACGACCCGACCAAAACCGTTATTGACGGCGTCGTTAACTTAGGTCCCGTTGCGTGGTCGTAGTCCCTATATGAGACTCGTTTGACCAAAATTATGTCGCGTTCATTTGAAAGGTACAAAGTTTAGTTTAACAAACGGATCGACAATAAGTTTAAGTTTACAAAGTTATAAAGTATGAATGAAATAACTTGCGACATAATTAGTTTGAAACCACAGTTGCTATAAATAGCGTAAGTAAGTAGACAAAAGTTTGAATCCAAAAATGCTATCCCTAGCGTATGCATGCATGGTAGACTCCAATCAAGTAATCAAAGAGTGCGGAAGCGTGTAACAAATAGCCATGTGAAAACCTGAGAAAACATAGAAGAATCTGTCAACGAAAACGTTGGTGAAATCATAGGTTTGGTAAGTATTAAACGTTGTTTTTGAACCACAAGATTTTGTATTTCCATAACGTAGATTATCCAAATCATTTGCATTCCAAAAGTGTTGTTATACGCGAGCACTCAATTATCAAAACTTAACCAACGTTACCCCATCACACAGTGCTAGAACCCGCACTAAAACACAAAAATATATTTCATCCGCATAACGGTAGCGAACCGTCCGAATGAGGGTTTGGTAAACCCGTATGGCCACACAATATAAGTTCTCGCTTACACCCTGCAAGTGTAACTAATGATAATCGAATTGAGGCATTTTTGTTCTAACTCGCACGTGGAATGTTTGTTTTCACACTTGTGTTCAAAACATAAAAGTAAGTAGTACAAGATGTAACAAAGTATATGTTTTCTCAGCCCACGATTTAAAAGTATAAAAGTTGTTGAAAAGGTGGGACTATGATCTCACCTCGAGTGCACGAGTATAAAGGTACTTCAACAAGTAAACGTGTGCATGAAAGTTGCTTAGCCTTGACCTAAACAAGTAAGTTATATCAATTAACCGGTTACGACACAAGGTCGGGTGAAATGTGTTCAATTAGTCCTATGGCTCGTTACGACTCGATTAAGTATAGCATGTGAATCACGTTGTCAAGTTTCATACAAGAAACAAGTATAAAAGTATGTTAGAATGATTGTATAAAAGTTTGGTTAAGTTTGACTAAAAGTCAAACTTGGTCAAAGTCAACGAAAAAGTCAACGCGTTCGGGTCGGGTCCCGAACTATTTTTCTATGCTAAATATTCATATACAAGTATATTAAAACAAGTTTCATGTGAATCGGAGGTCGGTAGCTAGTCAAACATTTCGCGTGAAATGCGCCAAACAAAGCAGAATCTGGCCAGACCCATTTGCGCGCCGCGCGGGGTGAGGTGCGCGCCGCGCACCATGCTGTTCAGCTATTTTCTGCAGTTTTCAACTTATGCACGAATCCAACTTCAAAAATTCCTAACTCACAAACCGCAAATCTCCTAAACATGTATCTTATATCGTTGGAAAGGTATGTTAACAAGGAATACAACTAAACACTTTTCATAGATCATAACCGACAATTTCCAAATCGAAAACATCATCAAAGTTCATCATTTTCAACCAAAAATCAAAGAAACGCATTTTAAGTTTCGGGAATCCAATTCACACATATGATATGCCGTTTTGAAGGTAATGAAGCATACATTACTACTAAACACTAACAATTAACATTTCATGGCATTCAAGCATCAAAAGTTCATGTCAAGAACTATCAAACCCTAGTCAAACATCACAAAATCATTAATCGGGTTTTTGAAGTTTTCTTAATCAACCTACACATCAAAATGTGGCTAATGATACTAGTAACACAATTAAAACATGCACTTTAACAATCTAACAACATTAACTCATCCAAAATCAAGGATTAAGCAAACCCATTTCAAAAACTCAAACTAGTTACTCCAAACCACAAATCGAGCAAACAAAACATATATTCATGTTACACACGAGCCATAGACACTAACTAACACAATTTCAAGTATATAAAACGAATTTAGAGAAATCTAGAGTTTTAGAAATGTTACCCAAACGAGATGAAGTTGGTATCAAATTGTAGAGGATGAAGAGAGGATTCCAAATATGTAATTTGTTTTGTTGTAAGCCTCCTAGATCGAATTTAGATGATGAATGATTGAATTAGGTGTTTGTGTGTGTGTTCTTGCTAGAGAGAAAGAGAGAGAGATGGAGGTGATTGAATGGTGGTGATTGGGGTGGACTAGTTGACCTAGTCAACTAGTTTGCCCCGTGTCAATTTTTAGTCCCTCGAGTTTAGAAGCGGGTGCGGGATTTAACCGATCGAATATTTTTAAAACGCTCGAGTAAACGGGTGATGTCAAAATTAAATAGCGGAAATATAATGAACGTTACTCACGGAAACTATTAATTTAAATACGAAAGATTATGTTTTTAAAAAAAAAGACGGTGTTAAAATTAAATTTAACGGAAAAACGCGGGATGTTACAAACTGGTCGAACAGACCAGTCCCCAACACACCCACACCCATATTTTCTGCGAAAAACACCCAAAAACGCTCTCAAACTCGAGATTTTTCACCGTTAAACATCAAATTTTTTGCTAAAATCATGTTTAGAAGGATCCTACCAAGAAGTTTCTCAAGGAGATCGGTAATTTCTACATCTAAACACTCTTTAATTCGGATTTTTAGTGTTCTTGAATAAATTTATACCTAATTTGATTTTGAAGATTTCTAGTTTAATTATGCTCAAATTGTTTGTGTATTATGCTTGTATAACCTAGATTGATGCTATTTAACATGATTAGAAGTCTTAAACTTCAAATTTTGAATAATCTAGGGTTTGTGTTCTTGAGCAAAATTGGGGCTTTTTGATATAAACGGGTTATGGCCGAATTTTGTTGTTATTTTATACTAAATTGAGTAGCGTAACATGTTTAGGTTGCTAAATGATCAAAACTTTGATCCTAAACATGATTTTTAAGAATTAAAGTAGACTTTTTGAGTCAAAAATGCATGAACTCAATTTAATTAATTTGAATGCCATTTGGAACATTGTATACATTTTCATATATGTTTATTTGTAAAAATGTAGAATTGTTAATATTGTGAAAATGCATATAAAGTTTAATATGGATTAAACATGTCATTATGATTGTTTTGATTTATGATTTTGCTAACACTAATGCATATTTGGATGCACAAAAATTGTGTTTAATGTGTTTTGCAGACTGAAAGGGGTAAATCTTCATCCGCATCTTAGGCTCACAATGCTCCTCCTGAGAATGCAGAAGAACAGGAGATTAACGACCAATATAGACAAAATCTACCGCATCAATTCATTTCATATTCAAATATAGAATTGGCAGATTTACATCCTAATTTAAGGTTTGAACGAATTGGATAGATTATCCAAAATACCAGAGGAACTTGCACACCCTTCAGTCTAATATTGTTGAAGTACCCAGAGTAATAGATTGGGAACCATTAGAAACAGTGGGATTGGCCGGTCCAATCAGAGAATTACTTACACAAAGGTATGGTAATTCTACTTTTAATGATTGGGAACGTTTGTTTAATATACGTAGGCGTGTATATAGAGAATGGTTTGTGGAATTATTATGTAGTGTTGAAATAAATGATCGGGTAGCTACCTTAACCGATCGTAGTTTTATTAGATTTTTATTAGGAGGTGCGATGCGCCATATGTCTCTACTAGACATGGCTCAGGCTTTGTGTATATATACGCCTGAGGAACTAGAATCTATTGATTGTCAAAGGTTGATAGTTAATGGTAGGAGGGTTGATGAAAATTTTGATATGAATGGAATATGGAGTAGAATGACTAGGCATAACCAATTTCGTGGGGGGAATAACTCTTATACTGTTATTGATAGAGCTGAGCTAAGAGTAATCCATAGGTTCTTAGCAAACTCGATTACACAGTGAGGTAAGAACAAAGAGAAAGTAAATGAGAATGATTTATTTTATCTCATGTGTATTCGAGACCCCCGGAGCGCTATTAGTATACCTTATTGTGTGGGTTATTATTTATCGGCTATGGTTAGGAGTATACGGCCTAATGGTATAATAGGAGGTGGTATCTTTGTTACTTTAATTGCTGAGTATCTCGGTGTCGATAGAAGTCAGGGGGGATTAATAATTGCAGCACCAGAACCCCATGATACAATTAGTTTGAAAGTATATCATTGATGTGTTCTAGAGGGTGTGTATGAAACGGCTATCAGTTTTATATTTATTTACTACAGGAAATCACCTAAATTAAACTAAAACACAAAAGGCAAGTATACCTATCGTGTAATAATATAGCTAAGGTAAAGTCCGGGAGGTCGATCCGTGGACACTATTATTGGGTGTCTTACTATGTCAAATTAGTTAATTAAATAGTTAAACTAGATTTAGTGATATATAGTAATTATAGGTAACTTTGGGGGTTTTTACCGTTTAATGACCGGTTTGTCAATTTTATATTTTAAGCGTACAGATAAATGACGATAATTAAAGTGCGTAAAATAAATAACAATATTAAAATGACAATAAATAAAATTGCGAGTAAATGAAAGTATGATGAGAAATACAATAAAAGAATTATGCTTATTTAAACTTCCGTAATCATGATGTTTGACGTTTTGATTTTAATTTATTATGCTGGGTTAATTGTCCTTTGTCCTGGATTTATTTGATACCTATCTGGTTTTTGCCCATAATAGTTCATTGGTCATAATTATAAAATAATCGTCAAATTAACCTTATACCCGAAGTCAAATATTCCAACTAATTGGGGATTCGAACTGTAACAAGGTCTTAATACTTTGTTAATAATTACACCAGGTTATCGACTGTGTGTAATCTAAGGTCTTAATACTTTGTTAACAATTACACCAATTACCCTTGTATGTAATCCACCCCTGTTTTAATTAGTCCATGATTATTAATTTACCCACTTGGCCAGAATGAATAATAAATTACCCAACCCAATTGATTAATTAAATGATTGTAAAAGATGTCGTATAAACGTCACTAAATAGGACATGCATAATCATTTAATAATTATTAGATTAACTAATTTGAAGATAGGTTCGACAGACTCTAAAGAGTTGTCATTCGATTAGACAATACCCCCCATCTATTAATGGTCCATGGTCCAATGTCCACAAGTGTCGGTCTTTTGTCCATACCCTAATTATGGTACAAAATCCAATAACCCAATCTTTAATATTTAGTCCAACATCATGATTACTTCGGCTCAAATAAGCATAATAATAACTTAGTTACGAGACATTAATTTAAAAAGGAAGAACATAGCTTACAGTGGTGAATAATCGTGTAGCGTTACATGGACAGAGTTCCGACTTTAAAACCCGTAAAACATTTCTTACAATAACTCAATTATTATTAAACTTAAATTAAAATTATAATTATAAATATATATAAATTACATATATAGAGAAAGAAGATTGAAAAAAGGTGTGTCTTTCTTCATTCTCCGTAGTCTCGTTTTATAGGCAAATGTTGATTTGAAATTTTCACTTATGACCCCTTAACTATGCTCAATTAACAACTTTTTATTATTTATTATTATTCTTATTATAAATTATTTAAATATTATATTATATTCTTGTGCATAGTTGACTTGTACTTTCAGCTCCGTTGCGTCGAGCGTTGAAAGTTGGTTCATGTCTCGGTTCCGGATTTTCGAACGCCTTTTAGTATAATTTAATATCTTGTACTTTGCGTTTTGCGGCTTGTACGTTTGTAATTTTTAGACGTTTCTCATCAATATATTGAACCACTTGGATTGTACTTTGTACTTTTTAGCTTTTTGGTCGTTTGCATCTTCAAATCGTTGAATCTGCCTTTTGTCTTCACCTTTTATTATTTAAACGAATATCACTTGTAAATAGAACAATTGCAACTAAAATCTTGTCTTTCTTGAGGGATAATGCTATGAAATATGTGTTCGTTTTTAGCATTATCAATATTCCCACACTTGAGCGTTGCTTGTCCTCAAGCAATATAGTCTTGAAATAAAAACATACTTGAATCACTTCTTTATTCTTCACACTTTGTACATCAGTGATTTCAATAAGGCGGTTATGAACAATGATAGTAACGATGTGGTTTACAGTCTCACATGACTATAAAAATTTAGATCCGTTAGGAAATTGGATCTTTATGAAAACATTTGATCTTTTGAAAATTCAATCTAGTTTTTATCCTAGATAAGTTTTTCGAAATAACCCTTCACCGGTGTTGCAAAATGTTATTATGGGTTTTGTGGGTTTCGGATTTTAAAATTTTAGCTCAAAACTTTACGGTTTTGTGTCACCCATTTGCTAACCTTGTATTAGGAAAGCAACACGTCCAGTTTACTTGTCCCGTATATTACCTTTCGGTAAACTACCGTCCGGTTGTAAAGGAAAGCGATGAACAAGAAACTGTTAAGGCAGTGTCTAATGACATGCATTTGTTCATGGTCTAAAACATGTCGGATGTTATTACTATCCTTTGTAGGAGCAATAGTAAAGATCATCCTATAATTTTTCTGGTCTGGCACAAGGTCCTGTCTTCGACCATGCTATGCAACCACCGTTCTTACGGTTGACACCCGATTTGGTTCAGGTGACCTAATGAATTCTGATGAATTCTCAGGATTTTACGTTCAATGGTAATGAACGCATTGAAAATAGGTTTTCAGAAAACAAATCGGTTTGTAATTTGATCAAAATATTTTCTCGTTCAAGTTCGAGTTTAGATATCATCGAATTCCATGAGTTTGTAATTCTCAATCTTTAAAGTCAATCTCAAGGATTGAGTAATATCAGGCTTAAAAGCTGATTTTTAATCTTTAAGGAGATTATCCTTACTGGGGGTCTGATTCATTAGTCTTATCAAGCTAATTTGCACGACGCCCTCCCCATTTTACGAGACAGATCCTCTCATGGTTAGGATAAGTCTGACCACATGGCGACCCTGTTTGATGCTGAGGTCCGTGGATTTTCTGCTGATTTTAGAGATCACTTTTCTAGATTTTTCGTCAACCTACAGCTGGTCTGGACGACAACTTCTTGACCAAAATCAAGAAGCGTGTGTCTTTTTCAGAATACTTTACTTCCTTTTAATGATGGAATTGATTCATCGTGTAGATCCATCTTTCTTTCGAATATATTACAGTAAATCGGGTAAAACTGATTAGTTTAGTCCAAAATAAAAGTACCTGCAATAAGCTTGTATAGATATGTGATATATGTTTTAAAGAACTTGGTGAATTCTTCCCACACTCAGCTTTTATTTATTTCTTTCTTTGCCTTTTTATTCCCCTCTATTCCATTTTAAATGAATTCAAGCGTTTTGGGTTGTTTCTCAATTTATGTCCTTTCCAAGGTAACAATAATTTCGGTAGTATCACCTAGTTTTATCGTTCATAAATATGTATAAACATGATTTTGAATTCATTTAGTTGAAAATTTTTCAAATTTTCACAAAATTTGACAATTAAACCAAGTGTAAACCCGAGAGAATTTATAACCCTTCCCCACACTTGAGATCTTGCAATGCCCTCAATTGCAAGAAATCAGTAAAAATTTAAATTCATGAGGGTGATTAGTGTAGAAAAATGATTAAAATTACCAAGTTTGCAAACATATTGTTGTTATTTCACATTTGATATTTTGCGTCTTGTCGTCAAAATTAGTAGCTTTTGCTGAACTTAATGACAGTCTTTGAAAGTGCGTTGTTTTACCCTGTTTTGTACATAAGATAAACTACAAACATATATACATATTTTTGAAGTCTGGTATATTACCCCACTTTCAAAAATTTATAAAATCTAATATTTTTTTTGGCATACTTTAAATCAATAAAACTAAAAATAATGATAACAAAATTTGTCATCCCGCCCTCGGGTAAAGCAATTTCGGTTCAATGACCTAGTGTTTAACTCGCGACGAATTTTAGAAATCATTTTTTTTAACTTAATTAAATAAAGTAAATTTTTGTTTTTAAAATCACACAAAACTTAAATTTAAAAAGCATATTAATTTCATATAAAACCTACAAAAAAAAAAAATTCAGAATGGGGGGAGAAAACTAGTTCTTTAGTGTCTGCTAGGGGAAAAGACCAATCGAATTCCATTCTCGGAACTACATGAGAACAGAACAACTAACTCTAGATAGCATTTTCTTTTTAGAACATTTTGAATCTCCCTACACTTAGTTAGTTGTGGTGTCAAAATTGTGATTAACTTCATCGTCAATTTTTCTTGGACTATAATCAACTTGCATATCTGTGACTTTTGCTTTAAGCCATTAGTCGGATTCTTGTGTAATATCCACAAATTCAACTAATTTTGCCTTTTCTTTAGGCGACAGATTGGATACTAACTGGTTACATAACTTAAAATTCCCCTTGGTTCTAGCATCGCGAATTCGTTTAATAAGTTTCTTCATTGAACTATTAATAACGGGATCATTTAATTTCGTATCAACAACGGGGTTCTTTGTTATCAGGTCATCATTAGGTGTTACTTCATTTTCCCCACACTTAGGCGTTTTATTATTGTTGAGCACTACCATTGGAGTTGGTAAAACAACGTGGTTTTTACCAATCGTTTTTGCTGGTTCAACGGTTTTGGTTGGTGGAGATTTAGACTTTCGAATCATAAAGGTGATCGATTTCTCATCATTACTAAGTGTCATTCTACCCTTTCTTACATCAAATAACGCCCCGGTGGACGCTAAGAATGGTCGACCTAAAATTAGAGGAATGTTTGGGTCCTCTTCTATGTCAATGATAATGAATTCGATTAGAAAGGTTAAATTACCTACTTGAACGGGTAGGTTGTCAGCAATTCCAACTGGGTGCTTAATGGTTTGATCAAGGAGTCGAACACTCATATCCGTTGGACTTAACTCACCTACTCTTAATCTCTTATATAATGAAAGAGGCATAACACTCACACTTGCACCTAAATCTGCTAGTGCATCATACATGACACAGTCACTTAGTAGACAAGGAACAATAAATTCACCCGGATCACCTACCCTAGGTGGAGGTTTTGGTGGAACTGTCTTCACCGGGTTTACTTCTACGGTTTTTGTTTCTTGCACTTTCTTATTCTTCTTCTTCTTCTTTTTTCCAAAGGTATCACAAACTTTATTACCTATCACTTGCTCATACTCAACTCCTTTTCTTGGAAACGGGATGGGTGTTTTGTATGGTGCCACCACTGGCTTTACATACTCGGGTGGTGGTGGTGTTGTAACTTCTTCATTGTTACTCACATCTAAAACTTTCCCATCTTCTGGTGTTGGTTTTTCAGAATTTGTTGATACCATGTTAACATTTTCATTCCGAGGATTTACTTCATTATTACTCGGTAGCTTTTCTTGTTCCCTTTCACTCATCAATCTAACAAGAGTACCTACTTGTTTTTCTAGATTCAAAATGGAAGCTTGTTGAGTTCTAAATGACTGATCAAACCTCTCATTCATTTGGGTTTGAGTTTCAATAAATTGTGTTTGAGATTCAACTAGCTTAAATACCACTTCTTCCAGATTTGACTTTTTCTCTTCGGTTTGTTGTGGTGGTTTATACAAGCCAGGTTGAGTTGGTTGGTTATTCGGACCTTGTTGGTTGTATGAGTTATTATTGGGTCCATTTGGATTGTAAAGAATGTTTTGATTTCGATTAAAGTTTGACCTTGGCGGTTGAAAATTATTTTGATAATTATTTCCCGGCCTTTAGTTTATGTAGGAAACATTCTCTCGTTGTTCCATCGTTTGCTCAACATTACAATCTTTCGTTAAGTGTGGTCCATTGCATTGCTCACAACTGATTCGTATTGCGTGAATATCTTTAGTCATCTTTTCCATTCATCTCTCGAAAGCATCTATTTTTGCGGAAATAGAATCAAAGTTATGGCTAGAATCGGCTCTAGCCGCTTTAGATGAATGAAAAATATCTTTTTCCTGATGCCACTCATGAGAGTGGGATGGTGTGTTATCAATGATCTTGTGAGCTTCGGTTGCGGTTTTCTTCATAATGGAACCACCAGCTGCTGTGTCGATGTCTTTTCGTGTGGCGATGTCGACGCCTTTATAGAAAATTTTCACTATTTGAAAAGTATCTAAACCGTGTTATGGACATCCTCTCAACATCCTTCCGAATCTTGTCCATGCCTCATATAACGTTTCATTTGGCTTTTGCACGAACGTGGCAATTTCTCCTTGAAGTCTCACGGCTTTAGATGCCGGAAAGAATCTTTGAAGAAATTTCTCAACTAAAATATCCCATGAGTCAATCGTTCCTTCAGGTAACGATTCTAACCAATCTTTGGCTTCTCCTTTTAAAGTCCATGGGAACAACATAAGATAAATAGTTTCATCCTCAACTTCTCGGATTTTAAATAGATTACAAATCCTATTAAAAGTTCGAAGATGTTCGTTTGGATCTTCTTTTGTTGTACCACCAAATTGGCACTGATTGGTGATCATGTGTAGGATTTGTCCTTTGATTTCAAAATCTGATGCTCTAACATCTGGCTGATTAATGGCGTGACCTTGGCCCGTGCGTGTGGCTCTCATTCGGTCTTCCATACTTTGAGGTTCCGTTACTTCCATAATTGAATTTGTTGAATCCGAATCACTAGAAGATTCTGATTTAACTATTTGTGGTTCAGGAGGAATGATTAGTGGTTCAGGATCTTGGAATTGTCCTTGAATATCCTCCGGATTCTCAGTTGTGAAGTTGGGTTCAAAAAATGGATTATCGGAAATTTGAGTTGGAGAACTTGTTCGACTAGATGATGATTCTAAAGAAAAATCAACGGCAACAATATTGGCTAGATGCCTTGATCGAGTTACAGGTGGTGAACGTATGAAAGGTAGTGAACGTTTTGCTCGGTGCATTCACTGAATATCCTATTAGTTATAAAAATAAAAATTATATAAGTTATCAAATTAATAGACTTTTCTGATTTTGCCCACATTTCGAATAGCCAATAGATGCAGCAGGTAGCCAGGACCCTTTAAATCGGAAGCCCACAACTCGCCACTAACAAATCCAACTATTACTACGAACCAGAAAACTTAAGGGATTTTACGGGAAAGCCTAAAAATCTAAAAGTATAAAAATAACTATGACAAAACTAAACTTAATACTAAAAGTTGTAACTAGAGTCTAAAAATCTAAAGGTAATAAAACTTAAAATAAATATATATATATATTTTTTAATTTTATAGACAAAATCTTAAAAATATATATATATTTATTTTTTTAAAAATTTTTTTTTAAAAAAAAAAATTATTTTTATATTTTTTTTAAAACTTTTTTGTTAAATTTTTTTTAACGATTTTAATATTTTTTTTAAGGATTTTAAATTTTTTTAAAAATTTTTTTTTCTTCACGAAATTAATAATTTTTTTATTATTTTTTTTAAAAAACTTTTTTTTAACTCATTTACTATTCATGAATAGTAAATGAAACGAAATTAATTAATTTACTATTCACATGCAAGCAACATGATAGAAATTATTAATTATAAGTTATATAATATACCCCTGAAGTATTTAATAAATACGACTTTTTAAAACTTTACGATTCGAATTTGATTCAAAATTATTATTATATTATTATATTTTATTTCAATATTATTATATTTTCTTTCAATATTATTATATTATTATATTATTATATTTATTAAATTATTATATTTAAATTAATATATCTTTAATCAATCAAAAACTAAAAAAAAAACTTAAATACCCCGTGAAGACACAAAAAGTGTCCCCGGCAGCGGCGCCAAAAACTTGATGTGTTCTAGAGGGTGTGTATGAAACGGCTATCAGTTTTATATTTATTTACTACAGGAAATCACCTAAATTAAACCAAAACACAAAAGGCAAGTATACATATCGTGTAATAATATAGCTTAGGTAAAGTGCGGGAGGTCGATCCGTGGACACTATTATTGGGTGTCTTACTAGGTCAAATTAGTTAATTAAATAGTTAAACTAGATTTAGTAACTTTGGGGGTTTTTTACCGTTTAATGACCGGTTTGTCGATTTTATATTTTAAGCGTACAGATAAATGACGATAATTAAAGTGCGTAAAATAAATAACAATATTAAAATGACAATAAATAAAATTGCGAGTAAATGAAAGTACGATGAGAAATACAATAAAAGAATTATGCTTATTTAAACTTCCGTAATCATGATGTTTGACGTTTTGATTTTAATTTATTATGCTGGGTTAATTGTCCTTTGTCCTGGATTTATTTGATACCTATCTGGTTTTTGCCCATAATAGTTCATCGGTCATAATTATAAAATGATCGTCAAATTAACCTTATACCCGAAGTCAAATATTCCAACTAATTGGGGATTCGAACTGTAATAAGGTCTTAATACTTTGTTAATAATTACACAAGGTTATCGACTGTGTGTAATCCAAGGTCTTAATACTTTGTTAATAATTACACCAATTACCCTTGTATGTAATCCACCCCTGTTTTAATTAGTCCATGATTATTAATTTACCCACTTGGCCAGAATGAATAATAAATTACCCCACCCAATTGATTAATTAAATGATTGTAAAAGATGTCGTATAAACGTCACTAAATAGGACATGCATAGTCATTTAATAATTATTAGATTAACTAATTTGAAGATAGGTTCGACAGACTCTAAAGAGTTGTCATTCGATTAGACAATACCCCCCATCTATTAATGGTCCATGGTCCAATGTCCACAAGTGTCGGTCTTTTGTCCATACCCTAATTATGGTACAAAATCCAATAACCCAATCTTTAATATTTAGTCCAACATCATGATTACTTCAGCTCAAATAAGCATAATAATAACTTAGTTACGAGACATTAATTTAAAAAGGAAGAACATAGCTTACAGTGGTGAATAATCGCGTAGCGTTAAACGGACAGAGTTCCGACTTTAAAAGCCGTAAAACATTTCTTACAATAACTCAATTATTATTAAACTTAAATTAAAATTATAATTATAAATATATATAAATTACATATATATAGAAAGAAGATTGGAAAAAGGTGTGTCTTTCTTCATTCTCCGTAGTCTCGCAAATGTTGATTTGAAATTTTCACTTATGACCCCTTAACTATGCTCAATTAACAACTTTTTATTATTTATTATTATTCTTATTATGAATTATTTAAATATTATATTATATTCTTGTGCATAGTTGACTTGTACTTTCAGCTCCGTTGCATCGAGCGTTGAAAGTTGGTTCATGTCCCGGTTCCGGATTTTCGAACGCCTTTTAGTATAATTTAATATCTTGTACTTTGCGTTTTGCGGCTTGTATGTTTGTAATTTTTAGACGTTTCTCATCAATATATTGAACCACTTAGATTGTACTTTGTACTTTTTAGCTTTTTGGTCGTTTGCGTCTTCAAATCGTCGAATCTGCCTTTTGTCTTCACCATTTATTATTTAAACGAATATCACTTGTAAATAGAACAATTGCAACTAAAATCTTGTCTTTCTTGAGGGATAATGCTATGAAATATGTGTTCGTTTTTAGCATTATCAATCATGGTGCTAAGGTTTTAAAGAAACGAAATAACACTGCAGCACCATATGATGGACATCATCCACAGGTCGAAAGAGATCAGCAGCAAGGTAATGCGGGAGGGGGGAATCAGATGACAGAAATGCAAATTTTTATGGCTCAACATGAGTATGAAATGGCTAAACAACGAGCATTTCAAGATTGGCAGTATCATCAAAACAAAATCATAAGTCATTGTTGAAATGTCCCATTCTTATTGATTAAAAACGTTCCATATTAATTGATTTTGTTGCGAGGTTTTGACCTCTATATGAGACGTTTTTCAAAGACTACTTTCATTTTAAAACAAACCATAACCTTTATTTCATCAATAAAGGTTTAAAAAGCTTTACGTAGATTATCAAATAATGATAATCTAAAATATCCCGTTTACACACGACCATTACATAATGGTTTACAATACAAATATGTTACAAAAAAATAAGTTTCTTGAATGCAGTTTTTACACAATATCATACAAGCATGGACTCCAAATCTCGTCCTTATTTAAGTATGCGACAGCGGAAGCTCTTAATAATCACCTGAGAATAAACATGCTTAAAACGTCAACAAAAATGTTGGTGAGTTATAGGTTTAACCTATATATATCAAATCATAATAAAAGACCACAAGATTTCATATTTCAATACACATCCCATACATAGAGATAAAAATCATTCATATGGTAAACACCTGGTAACCGACATTAACAAGATGCTTATATAAGAATATCCCCATCATTCCAGGACACCCTTCGGATATGATATAAATTTCGAAGTACTAAAGCATCCGGTACTTTGGATGGGGTTTGTTAGGCCCAATAGATCTATCTTTAGGATTCGCGTCAATTAGGGTGTCTGTTCCCTAATTCTTAGATTACCAGACTTAATAAAAAGGGGCATATTCGATTTTGATAATTCAACCATAGAATGTAGTTTCACGTACTTGTGTCTATTTTGTAAATCATTTATAAAACCTGCATGTATTCTCATCCCAAAAATATTAGATTTTAAAAGTGGGACTATAACTCACTTTCACAGATTTTTACTTCGTCGGGAAGTAAGACTTGGCCACTGGTTGATTCACGAACCTATAACAATATATACATATATATCAAAGTATGTTCAAAATATATTTACAACACTTTTAATATATTTTGATGTTTTAAGTTTATTAAGTCAGCTGTCCTCGTTAGTAACCTACAACTAGTTGTCCACAGTTAGATATACAGAAATAAATCGATAAATACTATCTTGAATCAATCCAC
Organism: Rutidosis leptorrhynchoides; assembly: GCF_046630445.1. Taxonomy (NCBI): domain Eukaryota; kingdom Viridiplantae; phylum Streptophyta; class Magnoliopsida; order Asterales; family Asteraceae; genus Rutidosis; species Rutidosis leptorrhynchoides. The sequence continues at coordinate 246,081,990 of NC_092339.1, read as the reverse complement.
GACCCAGTGTATACGTATCTCAGTATTGATCACAACTCAAACTATATATATTTTGGAATCAACCTCAACCCTGTATAGCTAACTCCAACATTCACATATAGAGTGTCTATGGTTGTTCCGAAATATATATAGATGTGTCGACATGATAGGTCAAAACATTGTATACGTGTCTATGGTATCTCAAGATTACATAATATACAATACAAGTTGATTAAGTTATGGTTGGAATAGATTTGTTACCAATTTTCACGTAGCTAAAATGAGAAAAATTATCCAATCTTATTTTACCCATAACTTCTTCATTTTAAATCCGTTTTGAGTGAATCACATTGCTATGGTTTCATATTGAACTATATTTTATGAATATAAATAGAAAAAGTATAGGTTTATAGTCTGAAAAATAAGTTACAAGTCATTTTTGTAAAGGTAGTCATTTCAGTCGAAAGAACGACGTCTAGATGACCATTTTAGAAAACATACTTCCACTTTGAGTTTAACCATAATTTTTGGATATAGTTTCATGTTCATAATAAAAATCATTTTCTCAGAATAACAACTTTTAAATCAAAGTTTATCATAGTTTTTAATTAACTAACCCAAAACAGCCCGCGGTGTTACTACGACGGCGTAAATCCGGTTTTACGGTGTTTTTCGTGTCTCCAGGTTTTAAATCATTAAGTTAGCATATCATATAGATATATAAAATGTGTTTAGTTGATTTTAAAAGTCAAGTTATAAGGATTAACTTTTGTTTGCGAACAAGTTTAGAATTAACTAAACTATGTTCTAGTGATTACAAGTTTAAACCTTCGAATAAGATAGCTTTATATGTATGAATCGAATGATGTTATGAACATCATTACTACCTTAAGTTCCTTGGATAAACCTACTGTAAAAGAGAAAAATGGATCTAGCTTCAACGGATCCTTGGATGGCTCAAAGTTCTTGAAGCAGAATCATGACACGAAAACAAGTTCAAGTAAGATCATCACTTGAAATAAGATTGTTATAGTTATAGAAATTGAACCAAAGTTTGAATATGATTATTACCTTGTATTAGAATGATAACCTACTGTAAGAAATAAAGATTTCTTGAGGTTGGATGATCACCTTACAAGATTAGAAGTGAGCTAGCAAACTTGAAAGTATTCTTGATTTTATGTAACTAGAACTTGTAGAATATATGAAGAACACTTAGAACTTGAAGATAGAACTTGAGAGAGATCAATTAGATGAAGAAAATTGAAGAATGAAAGTGTTTGTAGGTATTTTTGGTCGTTGGTGTATGGATTAGATATAAAGGATATGTAATTTTGTTTTCATGTAAATAAGTCATGAATGATTACTCATATTTTTGTAATTTTATGAGATATTTCATGCTAGTTGCCAAATGATGGTTCCCACATGTGTTAGGTAACTCACATGGGCTGCTAAGACCTGATCATTGGAGTGTATATACCAATAGTAGATACATCTAAAAGCTGTGTATTGTACGAGTACGAATACGGGTGCATACGAGTAGAATTGTTGATGAAACTGAACGAGGATGTAATTGTAAGCATTTTTGTTAAGTAGAAGTATTTTGATAAGTGTATTGAAGTCTTTCAAAAGTGTATAAATACATATTAAAATACTACATGTATATACATTTTAACTGAGTCGTTAAGTCATCGTTAGTCGTTACATGTAAGTGTTGTTTTGAAACCTTTAGGTTAACGATCTTGTTAAATGTTGTTAACCCAATTTTTATAATATCAAATGAGATTTTAAATTATTATATTATCATGATATTATCATGTATGAATATCTCTTAATATGATATATATACATTAAATGTCTTTACAACGATAATCGTTACATATATGTCTCGTTTAAAAATCATTAAGTTAGTAGTCTTGTTTTTACATATGTAGTTCATTGTTAATATACTTAATGATATGTTTAATTATCATAGTATCATGTTAACTATATATATATATATCCATATATATGTCATCATATAGTTTTTACAAGTTTTAACGTTCGTGAATCACCGGTCAACTTGGGTGGTCAATTGTCTATATGAAACATATTTCAATTAATCAAGTCTTAACAAGTTTGATTGCTTAACATGTTGGAAACATTTAATCATGTAAATATCAATCTCAATTAATATATATAAACATGGAAAAGTTCGGGTCTCTACAGTACCTACCCGTTAAATAAATTTCGTCCCGAAATTTTAAGCTGTTGAAGGTGTTGACGAATCTTCTGGAAATAGATGTGGGTATTTCTTCTTCATCTGATCTTCACGCTCCCAGGTGAACTCGGGTCCTCTACGAGCATTCCATCGAACCTTAAAAATTGGTATCTTGTTTTGCTTAAGTCTTTTAACCTCACGATCCATTATTTCGACGGGTTCTTCGATGAATTGAAGTTTTTCGTTGATTTGGATTCCATCTAACAGAATAGTGATCTTCTTTAGCAAAATATTTCTTCAAATTCGAGACGTGGAAAGTGTTATGTACAGCCGCGAGTAATTGAGGTAACTCAAGTCGGTAAGCTACTGGTCCGACACGATCAATAATCTTGAATGGTCCAATATACCTTGGATTTAATTTCCCTCGTTTACCAAATCGAACAACGCCTTTCCAAGGTGCAACTTTAAGCATTACTATCTCTCCAATTTCAAATTCTATATCTTTTCTTTTAATGTCAGCGTAGCTCTTTTGTCGACTTTGGGTGGTTTTCAACCGTTGTTGAATTTGGATGATCTTCTCGGTAGTTTCTTGTATAATCTCCGGACCCGTAATATGTCTATCCCCTACTTCACTCCAACAAATCGGAGACCTGCACTTTCTACCATAAAGTGCTTCAAACGGCGCCATCTCAATGCTTGAATGGTAGCTGTTGTTGTAGGAAAATTCTGCTAACGGTAGATGTCGATCCCAACTGTTTCCGAAATCAATAACACATGCTCGTAGCATGTCTTCAAGCATTTGTATTGTCCTTTCGCTCTGCCCATCAGTTTTTGGATGATAGGCAGTACTCATGTCTAGACGAGTTCCTAATGCTTGCTGTAATGTCTGCCAGAATCTTGAAATAAATCTACCATCCCTATCAGAGATAATAGAGATTGGTATTCCATGTCTGGAGACGACTTCCTTCAAATACAGTCGTGCTAACTTCTCCATCTTGTCATCTTCTCTTATTGGCAGGAAGTGTGCTGATTTGGTGAGACGATCAACTATTACCCAAATAGTATCAAAACCACTTGCAGTCCTTGGCAATTTAGTGATGAAATCCATGGTAATGTTTTCCCATTTCCATTCCGGGATTTTGGGTTGTTGAAGTAGACCTGATGGTTTCTGATGCTCAGCTTTGACCTTAGAACACGTCAAACATTCTCCTACGTATTTAGCAACATCGGCTTTCATACCCGGCCACCAAAAATGTTTCTTGAGATCCTTGTACATCTTCCCCGTTCTAGGATGTATTGAGTATCTGGTTTTATGAGCTTCTCTAAGTACCATTTCTCTCATATCTCCAAATTTTGGTACCCAAATCCTTTCAGCCCTATACCGGGTTCCGTCTTCCCGAATATTAAGATGCTTCTCCGATCCTTTGGGTATTTCATCCTTTAAATTTCCCACTTTTAAAACTCCTTGTTGCGCCTCCTTTATTTGAGTAGTAAGGTTATTATGAATCATTATATTCATAGATTTTACTCGAATGTGTTCTCTGTCCTTCCGGCTCAAGGCATCGGCTACCACATTTACCTTCCCCGGGTGGTAACGAATCTCAAAGTCGTAATCATTCAATAATTCAATCCACCTACGCTGCCTCATATTCAGTTGTTTCTGATTAAATATGTGTTGAAGACTTTTGTGGTCGGTATATATAATACTTTTGACCCCATATAAGTAGTGCCTCCAAGTCTTTAATGCAAAAACAACCGCGCCAAATTCCAAATCATGCGTCGTATAATTTTTTTCGTGAATCTTCAATTGTCTAGACGCATAAGCAATCACCTTTGTTCGTTGCATTAATACACAACTGAGACCTTGCTTGGATGCGTCACAATAAATCACAAAATCATCATTCCCTTCAGGCAATGACAATATAGGTGCCGTAGTTAGCTTTTTCTTCAATAACTGAAACACTTTCTCTTTTTCATCATTCCATTCAAATTTCTTCCCTTTATGCGTTAATGCAGTCAAGGGTTTTGCTATTCTGGAAAAGTCTTGGATGAACCTTCTGTAGTAACCAGCTAGTCCTAAAAACTGGCGTATGTGTTGTAGTGACCTGAATTTTTCCATGTTTATATATATTAATTGAGATTGATATTTACATGATTAAATGTTTCCAACATGTTAAGTAATCAAACTTGTTAAGACTTGATTAATTGAAATATGTTTCATATAGACAATTGACCACCCAAGTTGACCGGTGATTCACGAACGTTAAAACTTGTAAAAACTATATGATGACATATATATGGATATATATATATAGTTAACATGATACTATGATAAGTAAACATATCATTAAGTATATTAACAATGAACTACATATGTAAAAACAAGACTACTAACTTAATGATTTTTAAACGAGACATATATGTAACGATTATCGTTGTAAAGACATTTAATGTATATATATCATATTAATAGATATTCATACATGATAATATCATGATAATATAATAATTTAAAATCTCATTTGATATAATAAACATTGGGTTAACAACATTTAACAAGATCGTTAACCTAAAGGTTTCAAAACAACACCTACATGTAACGACTAACGATGACTTAACGACTCAGTTAAAATGTATATACATGTAGTGTTTTAATATGTATTTATACACTTTTGAAAGAATTCAATACACTTATCAAAATACTTCTACTTAACAAAAATGCTTACAATTGCATCCTCGTTCAGTTTCATCAACAATTCTACTCGTATGCACCCGTATTCGTACTTGTACAATACACAGCTTTTAGATGTATGTGCTATTGGTATATACACTCCAATGATCAGCTCTTAGCAGCCAATGTGAGTCACCTAACACATGTGGGAACCATCATTTGGCAACTAGCATGAAATATCTCATAAAATTACAAAAATATGAGTAATCATTCATGACTTATTTACATGAAAACAAAATTACATATCCTTTATATCTTATCCATACACCAATGACCAAAAACACCTACAAACACTTTCATTCTTCAATTTTCTTCATCTAATTGATCTCTCTCAAGTTCTATCTTCAAGTTCTAAGTGTTCTTCATATATTCTACAAGTTCTAATTACATAAAATCAAGAATACTTTCAAGTTTGCTAGCTCACTTCCAATCTTGTAAGGTGATCATCCAACCTCAAGAAATCTTTGTTTCTTACAGTAGGTTATCATTCTAATACAAGGTAATAATCATATTCTAACTTTGGTTCAATTTCTATAACTATAACAATCTTATTTCAAATGATGATCTTACTTGAACTTGTTTTCGTGTCATGATTCTGCTTCAAGAACTTCGAGCCATCCAAGGATCCGTTGAAGCTAGACCCATTTTTCTCTTTTCCAGTAGGTTTATCCAAGGAACTTAAGGTAGTAATGATGTTCATAACATCATTCAATTCATACATATAAAGCTATCTTATTCGAAGGTTTAAACTTGTAATCACTAGAACATAGTTTAGTTAATTCTAAACTTGTTCGCAAACAAAAGTTAATCCTTCTAACTTGACTTTTAAAATCAACTAAACACATGTTCTATATCTATATGATATGCGAACTTAATGATTTAAAACCTAAAAACACGAAAAACACCGTAAAACCGGATTTACGCCGTCGTAGTAACACCGCGGGCTGTTTTGGGTTAGTTAATTAAAAACTATGATAAACTTTGATTTAAAAGTTGTTATTCTGAGAAAATGATTTTTATTATGAACATGAAACTATATCCAAAAATTATGGTTAAACTCAAAGTGGAAGTATGTTTTCTAAAATGGTCATCTAGACGTCGTTATTTCGACTGAAATGACTACCTTTACAAAAATGACTTGTAACTTATTTTTCCGACTATAAACCTATACTTTTTCTGTTTAAATTCATAAAATAGAGTTCAATATGAAACCATAGCAATTTGATTCACTCAAAACGGATTTAAAATGAAGAAGTTATGGGTAAAACAAGATTGGATAATTTTTCTCATTTTAGCTACGTGAAAATTGGTAACAAATCTATTCCAATCATAACTTAATCAACTTGTATTGTATATTATGTAATCTTGAGATACCATAGACACGTATACAATGTTTCGACCTATCATGTCGACACATCTATATATATTTTGGAACAACCATAGACACTCTATATGTGAATGTTGGAGTTAGCTATACAGGGTTGAGGTTGATTCCAAAATATATATAGTTTGAGTTGTGATCGATACTGAGATACGTATACACTGGGTCGTGGATTGATTCAAGATAATATTTATCGATTTATTTCTGTACATCTAACTGTGAACAACTAGTTGTAGGTTACTAACGAGGACAGCTGACTTAATAAACTTAAAACATCAAAATATATTAAAAGTGTTGTAAATATATTTTGAACATACTTTGATATATATGTATATATTGATATAGGTTCGTGAATCAACCAGTGGCCAAGTCTTACTTCTCGACGAAGTAAAAATCTGTGAAAGTGAGTTATAGTCCCACTTTTAAAATCTAATATTTTTGGGATGAGAATACATGCAGGTTTTATAAATGATTTATAAAATAGACACAAGTACGTGAAACTACATTCTATGGTTGAATTATCGAAATCGAATATGCCCCTTTTTATTAAGTATGGTAATCTAAGAATTAGGGAACAGACACCTAATTGACGCGAATCCTAAAGATAGATCTATTGGGCCTAACAAACCCCATCCAAAGTACCGGATGCTTTAGTACTTCGAAATTTATATCATATCCGAAGGGTGTCCCGGAATGATGGGGATATTCTTATATTTGCATCTTGTTAATGTCGGTTACCAGGTGTTCACCATATGAATGATTTTTATCTCTATGTATGGGATGTGTATTGAAATATGAAATCTTGTGGTCTATTATTATAATTTGATATATATAGGTTAAACCTATAACTCACCAACATTTTTGTTGACGTTTTAAGCATGTTTATTCTCAGGTGATTATTAAGAGCTTCCGCCGTCGCATACTTAAATAAGGACGAGATTTGGAGTCCATGCTTGTATGATATTGTATAAAAACTGCATTCAAGAAACTTATTTTGTTGTAACATATTTGTATTGTAAACCATTATGTAATGGTCGTGTGTAAACAGGATATTTTAGATTATCATTATTTGATAATCTACGTAAAGCTTTTTAAACCTTTATTGATGAAATAAAGGTTATGGTTTGTTTTAAAATGAATACAGTCTTTGAAAAACGTCTCATATAGAGGTCAAAACCTCGCAACGAAATCAGTTAATATGGAACGTTTTTAATCAATAAGAACGGGACATTTCAGTTGGTATCCGAGCGTTGGTCTTAGAGAACCAGAATTTTGCATTAGTGTGTCTTATCGAGTTTGTTAGGATGCATTAGTGAGTCTGGACTTCGACCGTGTTTACTTGAAAAATGATTGCTTAACAAATTTTGTTGGAAACTATATATTTTTAACATGTGAATATTATGTGATATATTAATCTCTTAACGCGTTTGATATTATGTGATAGATGTCTACCTCTAGAACAAGTCCCATTGACTCACCTAATAATAATAATGAAGAGTCAAATGTAAATTGGAATGATTCGTGGACTGATTCACAAGTTCCCGAAGAGGAACCGGAAGAAGAGTCGGAACCGGAAGAAGAATCGGAACCGGAAGAAGAATCGGAACCGGATGAAGAAATAGAACCGGTGGGGGAAATAATAAAACGGTTAAGTAAAAGAAAATCCTCAACCAACCGACCAAGGTTAATTATGGTCAATGGTGTTTCCGCCAAGGAAGCAAAATATTGGGAGGATTTCCAATTCTCCGATGAATCGGATTCAGACGATAATTCCGATGATGTTATAGAAATTACCCCAACTAAATTTAAAAAGGCAAAAGAAAATAATAAGGGAAAGGGCATAAAAATAGAGAAATCTAATTCCAACCCCGATGAACTTTATATGTATCATCAACCCCCGAAGTCCTTAAGTTGTAACAATGACCCGGGAACCTCTAAACCACCAGGTTTTTCTAAAGCAATGTGGAAAACGACGGCTCGTATTAGGGGAACATCATATATCCCTAGAAACTTGGCAAAACGAACCAAAACCGAAGAAGAAGAAACAAGCGAGTCGGAATAAGATAGTTGTATTCGTGTGGTGTAATATATGTAATATAGTGTGCTTATGCTTTATGATATATGTAAAAATTGCTTGTATTAATAAGTATTTTTTTTATGAATCTAACTCTTGTCTATTTTACAGTATAAAAACACAAAATGGATAGACAACCCAATATTTTAAGAGACCTACCCGGAGACATGATTGATGAAATCTTGTCTAGAGTCGGTCAGAATTCTTCGGCATAACTATTTAAGGAGAGATCAGTTTGTAAGACATTCGAAGAACGTTCCAAGAATGCCTTGGTTTATAAAAGGCTTTCGTTCGAAAGATGGGGGATATCACATTGGGAAATCCATAAGTTACGATGTGTTTACTTTGACGCATATATTGCGGGGAACCCAAATGCTATTTTACGCAATGGGTTAAGAAATTATTTTGACTCAATATATCCAAATATTGGACTTCGTGATTTAGAAAAAGCGGCTAACATGCAACATAAAGAAGCATGTTATGCTTACGGATTAGTAATGTTGGCTTCTCACCAAAGTGAGAACAAGAACATCGGGCTACAACTATTAAACAAAACGTTCCCACAAGTGACAGAGTCGGTAATTGGGGTAAGAAATGAGGTTTTTAGATTGTTACGGGACTGTTGGACATTACGTAACCCTCGTCCCTTTGACGACGTTACAACACGCTGTCTTATCAACGGCCATAACAGTTATGTTCCACAAGACCAAGGATGGGAAGTAATCCTAGTAAAACCAGAATGCATGACTTGTTTCTGACGTATGAATTACGTGTCTTTATTGCCTTTGCTGAACGACTTGTGTACTAGCTAGAATTATCTTCACAACCATCTTGTATCAAATTTATTGTGTGCTATATTTCATGCTATATGTAAAATAAGCGGTATTGTAAGTTTGTAAAATATTGTATAAAAGTTTGAACGCGAAATATTATTATAATCACTTTTTCATATAGAATTGTAGTAGTTGAATTGTATATTAGCTACTAAGTATGAACTTAACGGGTAGGTACTACCCGAATTTAAACTTATAAAACGCTAATATGAAAAAAAGCTTTTATAAATGAGTTCATATTATGCTACGAAATACTATTAACTACTCTTAATATTCTGTATGATTAACTTGTTCCATTTGACTATTTTGAAGGAAATGGCACAGACTACTCGACACACAGTGAATATGAATGAAGAGGAATTCCGTACTTTTCTAGCTTCAAACATAGCCGCAGTACAGGCTGCGCTACATACCAACAATAACCTTGGATCTAGCAGTACAGGAAATCGTGTAGGATGCACCTACAAAGAATTCACTGCCTGCAAACCTTTGGAATTTGATGGAACCGAATGACCGATCGGATTGAAACGATGGACCGAGAAGGTCGAATCGGTGTTTGCCATAAGTAAGTGTACTGAAGAGGACAAAGTGAAGTACGCTACGCATACCTTCACAGGTTCTACATTAACATGGTGGAATACCTATCTAGAGCAAGTGGGACAAGACGATGCGTACGCACTACCATGGTCAGCATTCAAGCACTTGATGAACGAGAAGTACCGTCCCAGAACCGAGGTCAATAAGCTCAAGACAGAACTTAGAGGGTTACGATCCCAAGGATTTGATATTACCACGTACGAAAGACGATTCACTGAATTGTGCCTATTGTGTCCAGGAGCATTCGAAGATGAGGAAGAGAAGATCGACGCGTTTGTGAAAGGATTACCGGAAAGAATCCAAGAAGATATAAGTTCACACGAGCCCGCCTCCATACAACAGGCATGTAGAATGGCTCACAAACTAGTGAACTAGATTAAAGAAAGAATTATAGAACAGACTGCTGAAGAGGCCAATGTGAAGCAAGTCAAAAGAAAGTGGGAGGAAAACGGTGATAAGAATCACCAATACAACAACAACAGCAATTACAACAATAATCGCAACAATTATCCCAACAATCGCAACATCAATTGCAACTACAACAAACGGCCCAACAACAACAACAACAACAACAACAACAACAACAACAGCAACTACAACAATCATCCCAACAACAATAATAACCGCAACAACAACAACAATCAGAAGCAGCTATGCCAAAGGTGTGAAAAGTATCACTCGGGGTTCTGCACCAAATTTTGCAACAAGTGTAAAAGAAATGGTCATAGCGCAGCGAAGTGTGAGGTCTACGGACCAGGGGTTAATAGAACGAAAGGAACAAATGGTGTCGGAACGAGTAATGGCGGAGCAAGTAGTGTCGGAGCAAGTTATGCCAATGTAGTTTGTTATAAATGTGGAAAACCGGGCCACATTATTAGAAATTGCCCGAACCAGGAGAACACGAATGGACAAGGCCGCGGAAGAGTTTTCAATATTAATACGGCAGAGGCACAGGAAGACCCGGAGCTTGTTACGGGTACGTTTCTTATTGACAATAAATCTGCTTACGTTTTATTTGATTCGGGTGCTGATAGAAGCTATATGAGTAGAGATTTTTGTGCTAAATTAAGTTGTCCATTGACGCCTTTGGATAGTAAATTTTTACTCGAATTAGCAAATGGTAAATTAATTTCAGCAGATAATATATGTCGGAATCGAGAAATTAAACTGGTTAGCGAAACATTTAAGATTGATTTGATACCAGTAGAGTTATGGAGTTTTGATGTGATAATCGGTATGGACTGGTTGAAAGAAGTGAAAGCAGAGATTGTTTGTTACAAAAATGCAATTCGCATTATACGAGAAAAAGGAAAACCCTTAATGGTGTACGGAGAAAAGAGCAACACGACGCTACATCTTATTAGTAATTTGAAGGCACAAAAACTAATAAGAAAAGGTTGCTATGTTGTTCTAGCACACGTCGAGAAAGTACAAACTGAAGAAAAGAGCATCAATGATGTTCCCATTGCAAAAGAATTTCCCGATGTATTTCCGAAACAATTACCGGGATTACCCCCACATCGATCAGTTGAATTTCAAATAGATCTTGTACCCGGAGCTGCACCAATAGCTCGTGCTCCTTACAGACTCGCACCCAGCGAGATGAAAGAACTGCAATGCCAATTACAAGAACTTTTAGAGCGTGGTTTCATTCGACCAAGCACATCACCATGGGGAGCTCCTGTTTTGTTTGTCAAGAAGAAAGATGGTACATTCAGGTTGTGTATCGACTACCGAGAGTTGAATAAACTTACCATCAAGAACCGCTACCCACTACCGAGAATTGACGACTTATTTGATCAACTACAAGGCTCGTCTGTTTATTCAAAGATTGACTTACGTTCCGGGTATCATCAAATGCGGGTGAAAGAAGATGATATTCCAAAGACTGCTTTCAGAACACGTTACGATCATTACGAGTTTATGGTCATGCCGTTTGGTTTAACTAATGCACCAGCTGTGTTCATGGACCTTATGAACCGAGTGTGTGGACCATACCTTGACAAGTTTGTCATTGTTTTCATTGATGACATACTTATTTACTCAAAGAATGACCAAGAACACGGTGAACATTTGAGAAAGGTGTTAGAAGTATCGAGGAAGGAAGAATTGTACGCTAAGTTTTCAAAGTGTGCATTTTGGTTGGAAGAAGTTCAATTCCTCGGTCACATAGTGAACAAAGAAGGTATTAAGGTGGATCCGGCAAAGATAGAAACTGTTGAAAAGTGGGAAACCCCGAAAACTCCGAAACACATACGCCAGTTTTTAGGACTAGTTGGTTACTACAGAAGGTTCATCCAAGACTTTTCCAGAATAGCAAAACCCTTGACAGCATTAACGCATAAAGGGAAGAAATTTGAATGGAATGATGAACAAGAGAAAGCGTTTCAGTTATTAAAGAAAAAGCTAACTACGGCACCTATATTGTCATTGCCTGAAGGGAATGATGATTTTGTGATTTATTGTGACGCATCAAAGCAAGGTCTCGGTTGTGTATTAATGCAACGAACGAAGGTGATTGCTTATGCGTCTAGACAATTGAAGATTCACGAACAAAATTATACGATGCATGATTTGGAATTAGGCGCGGTTGTTTTTGCATTAAAGACTTGGAGGCACTACTTATATGGGGTCAAAAGTATTATATATACCGACCACAAAAGTCTTCAATACATATTTAATCAGAAACAACTGAATATGAGGCAGCGTAGGTGGATTGAATTATTGAATGATTACGACTTTGAGATTTGTTACCACCCGGGGAAGGCAAATGTGGTAGCCGATGCCTTGAGCAGGAAGGACAGAGAACCCATTCGAGTAAAATATATGAATATAATGATTCATAATAACCTTACTACTCAAATAAAGGAGGCGCAACAAGGAGTTTTAAAAGAGGGAAATTTAAAGGATGAAATACCCAAAGGATCAGAGAAGCATCTTAATATTCGGGAAGACGGAACCCGGTATAGGGCTGAAAGGATTTGGGTACCAAAATTTGGAGATATGAGAGAAATGGTACTTAGAGAAGCTCATAAAACCAGATACTCAACACATCCTGGAACGGGGAAGATGTACAAGGATCTCAAGAAACATTTTGGTGGCCGGGTATGAAAGCCGATGTTGCTAAATACGTAGGAGAATGTTTGACGTGTTCTAAGGTCAAAGCTGAGCATCAGAAACCATCAGGTCTACTTTGAAATGTCCCGTTCTTATTGATTAAAAATGTTCCATATTAATTGATTTCGTTGCGAGGTTTTGACTTCTATATGAGACGTTTTTGAAAGACTGCATTCATTTTAAAACAAACCATAACCTTTATTTCATCAATAAAGGTTTAAAAAGCTTTACGTAGATTATCAAATGATGATAATCTAAAATATCCTGTTTACACACGACCATTACATAATGGTTTACAATACAAATATGTTACAACAAAATAAGTTTCTTGAATGCAGTTTTTACACAATATCATACAAGCATCGACTCCAAATCTCGTCCTTATTTAAGTATGCGACAGCGGAAGCTCTTAATAATCACCTGAGAATAAACATACTTAAAACGTCAACAAAAATGTTGGTGAGTTATAGGTTTAACCTATATATATCAAATCATAATAATAGACCACAAGATTTCATATTTCAATACATATCCCATACATAGAGATAAAAATCATTCATATGGTGAACACCTGGTAACCGACATTAACAAGATGCATATATAAGAATATCCCCATCATTCCGGGACACCCTTCGGATATGATATAAATTTCGAAGTACTAAAGTATCCGGTACTTTGGATGGGGTTTGTTAAGCCCAATAGATCTATCTTTAGGATTCGCGTCAATTAGGGTGTCTGTTCCCTAATTCTTAGATTACCAGACTTAAATAAAAGGGGCATATTCGATTTCGATAATTCAACCATAGAATGTAGTTTCACGTACTTGTGTATATTTTGTAAATCATTTATAAAACCTGCATGTATTCTCATCCCAAAAATATTAGATTTTAAAAGTGGGACTATAACTCACTTTCACAGATTTTTACTTCGTCGGGAAGTAAGACTTGGCCACTGGTTGATTCACGAACCTATAACAATATATACATATATATCAAAGTATGTTCAAAATATATTTACAACACTTTTAATATATTTTGATGTTTTAAGTTTCTTAAGTCAGCTGTCCTCGTTAGTAACCTACAACTAGTTGTCCACAGTTAGATGTACAAAAATAAATCGTTAAATATTATCTTGAATCAATCCACGACCCAGTGTATACGTATCTCAGTATTGATCACAACTCAAACTATATATATTTTGGAATCAACCTCAACCCTGTATAGCTAACTCCAACATTCACATATAGAGTGTCTATGGTTGTTCCGAAATATATATAGATGTGTCGACATGATAGGTCAAAACATTGTATACGTGTCTATGGTATCTCAAGATTACATAATATACAATACAAGTTGATTAAGTTATGGTTGGAATAGATTTGTTACCAATTTTCACGTTGCTAAAATGAGAAAAATTATCCAATCTTGTTTTACCCATAACTTCTTCATTTTAAATCCGTTTTGAGTGAATCAAATTGCTATGGTTTCATATTGAACTCTATTTTATGAATCTAAACAGAAAAAGTATAGGTTTATAGTCGGAAAAATAAGTTACAAGTCGTTTTTGTAAAGGTAGTCATTTCAGTCGAAAGAACGACATCTAGATGACCATTTTAGAAAACATACTTCCACTTTGAGTTTAACCATAATTTTTGGATATAGTTTCATGTTCATAATAAAAATAATTTTCTCAGAATAACAACTTTTAAATCAAATTTTATCATAGTTTTTAATTAACTAACCCAAAACAGCCCGCGGTGTTACTACGACGGCGTAAATCCGGTTTTACGGTGTTTTTCGTGTTTCCAGGTTTTAAATCATTAAGTTAGCATATCATATAGATATAGAACATGTGTTTAGTTGATTTTAAAAGTCAAGTTAGAAGGATTAACTTTTGTTTGCGAACAAGTTTAGAATTAACTAAACTATGTTCTAGTGATTACAAGTTTAAACCTTCGAATAAGATAGCTTTATACGTATGAATCGAATGATGTTATGAACATCATTACTACCTTAATTTCCTTTGATAAACCTACTGGAAAAGAGAAAAATGGATCTAGCTTCAACGGATCCTTGGATGGCTCGAAGTTCTTGAAGCAGAATCATGACACGAAAACAAGTTCAAGTAAGATCATCACTTGAAATAAGATTGTTATAGTTATAGAAATTGAACCAAAGTTTGAATATGATTATTACCTTGTATTAGAATGATAACCTACTGTAAGAAACAAAGATTTCTTGAGGTTGGATGATCACCTTACAAGATTGGAAGTGAGCTAGCAAACTTGAAAGTATTCTTGATTTTATGAAACTAGAACTTTTGGAATTTATGAAGAACACTTAGAACTTGAAGATAGAACTTGAGAGAGATCAATTAGATGAATAAAATTGAAGAATGAAAGTGTTTGTAGGTGTTTTTGGTCGTTGGTGTATGGATTAGATATAAAGGATATGTAATTTTGTTTTCATGTAAATAAGTCATGAATGATTACTCATATTTTTGTAATTTTATGAGATATTTCATGCTAGTTGCCAAATGATGGTTCCCACATGTGTTAGGTGACTCACATGGGCTGCTAAGAGCTGATCATTGGAGTGTATATACCAATAGTACATACATCTAAAAGCTGTGTATTGTACGAGTACGAATACGGGTGCATACGAGTAGAATTGTTGATGAAACTGAACGAGAATGTTTGTAAGCATTTTTGTTAAGTAGAAGTATTTTGATAAGTGTATTTAAGTCTTTCAAAAGTGTATAAATACATATTAAAACACTACATGTATATACATTTTAACTGAGTCGTTAAGTCATCGTTAGTCGTTACATGTAAGTGTTGTTTTGAAACCTTTAGGTTAACGATCTTGTTAAATGTTGTTAACCCAATGTTTATAATATCAAATGAGATTTTAAATTATTATATTATCATGATATTATCATGTATGAATATCTCTTAATATGATATATATACATTAAATGTCTTTACAACGATAATCGTTACATATATGTCTCGTTTAAAAATCATTAAGTTAGTAGTCTTGTTTTTACATATGTAGTTCATTGTTAATATACTTAATGATATGTTTACTTATCATAGTATCATGTTAACTATATATATATCCATATATATGTCATCATATAGTTTTTACAAGTTTTAACGTTCGTGAATCACCGGTCAACTTGGGTGGTCAATTGTCTATATGAAACCTATTTCAATTAATCAAGTCTTAACAAGTTTGATTGCTTAACATGTTGGAAACATTTAATCATGTAAATATCAATCTCAGTTAATATATATAAACATGGAAAAGTTCGGGTCACTACAGTACCTACCCGTTAAATAAATTTCGTCCCGAAATTTTAAGCTGTTGAAGGTGTTGACGAATCTTCTGGAAATAGATGCGGGTATTTCTTCTTCATCTGATCTTCACGCTCCCAGGTGAACTCGGGTCCTCTACGAGCATTCCATCGAACCTTAACAATTGGTATCTTGTTTTGCTTAAGTCTTTTAACCTCACGATCCATTATTTCGACGGGTTCTTCGATGAATTGGAGTTTTTCGTTGATTTGGATTTCATCTAACGGAATAGTGAGATCTTCTTTAGCAAAACATTTCTTCAAATTCGAGACGTGGAAAGTGTTATGTAAAGCCGCGAGTTATTGAGGTAACTCAAGTCGGTAAGCTACTGGTCTGACACGATCAATAATCTTGAATGGTCCAATATACCTTGGATTTAATTTCCCTCGTTTACCAAATCGAACAACGCCTTTCCAAGGTGCAACTTTAAGCATGACCATCTCTCCAATTTCAAATTCTATATCTTTTCTTTTAATGTCAGCGTAGCTCTTTTGTCGACTTTTGGCGGTTTTCAACCGTTGTTGAATTTGGATGATCTTCTCGGTAGTTTCTTGTATAATCTCCGGACCCGTAATCTGTCTATCCCCCACTTCACTCCAACAAATCGGAGACCTGCACTTTCTACCATAAAGTGCTTCAAACGGCGCCATCTCAATGCTGGAATGGTAGCTGTTGTTGTAGGAAAATTCTGCTAACGGTAGATGTCGATCCCAACTGTTTCCGAAATCAATAACACATGCTCGTAGCATGTCTTCAAGCGTTTGTATCGTCCTTTCGCTCTGCCCATCAGTTTGTGGATGATAGGCAGTACTCATGTCTAGACGAGTTTCTAATGCTTGCTGTAATGTCTGCCAGAATCTTGAAATAAATCTGCCATCCCTATCAGAGATAATAGAGATTGGTATTCCATGTCTGGAGACGACTTCCTTCAAATACAGTCGTGCTAACTTCTCCATCTTGTCATCTTCTCTTATTGGCAGGAAGTGTGCTGATTTGGTGAGACGATCAACTATTACCCAAATAGTATCAAAACCACTTGCAGTCCTTGGCAATTTAGTGATGAAATCCATGGTAATGTTTTCCCATTTCCATTCCGGGATTTCGGGTTGTTGAAGTAGACCTGATGGTTTCTGATGCTCAGCTTTGACCTTAGAACACGTCAAACATTCTCCTACATATTTAGCAACATCGGCTTTCATACCCGGCCACCAAAAATGTTTCTTGAGATCCTTGTACATCTTCCCCGTTCCAGGATGTATTGAGTATCTAGTTTTATGAGCTTCTCTAAGTACCATTTCTCTCATATCTCCAAATTTTGGTACCCAAATTCTTTCAGCCCTATACCGGGTTCCATCTTCCCGAATATTAAGATGCTTCTCCGATCCTTTGGGTATTTCATCCTTTAAATTTCCCTCTTTTAAAACTCCTTGTTGCGCCTCCTTTATTTGAGTAGTAAGGTTAGTGTGAATCATTATATTCATAGATTTTACTCGAATGGGTTCTCTGTCCTTTCTGCTCAAGGCGTCGGCTACCACATTTGCCTTCCCCGGGTGGTAACGAATCTCAAAGTCGTAATCATTCAATAATTCAATCCACCTACGCTGCCTCATATTCAGTTGTTTCTGATTAAATATGTGTTGAAGACTTTTGTGGTCGGTATATATAATACTTTTGACCCCATATAAGTAGTGCCTCCAAGTCTTTAATGCAAAAACAACCGCGCCTAATTCCAAATCATGCGTCGTATAATTTTGTTCGTGAATCTTCAATTGTCTAGATGCATAAGCAATCACCTTCGTTCGTTGCATTAATACACAACCGAGACCTTGCTTTGATGCGTCACAATAAATCACAAAATCATCATTCCCTTCAGGCAATGACAATATAGGTGCCGTAGTTAGCTTTTTCTTCAATAACTGAAACGCTTTCTCTTGTTCATCATTCCATTCAAATTTCTTCCCTTTATGTGTTAATGCAGTCGAGGGTTTTGCTATTCTGGAAAAGTCTTGGATGAACCTTCTGTAGTAACCAGCTAGTCCTAAAAACTGGCGTATGTGTTTCGGAGTTTTCGGGGTTTCCCACTATTCAACAATTTCTATCTTTGCCGGATCCACCTTAATACCTTCTTTGTTCACTATGTGACCGAGGAATTGAACTTCTTCCAACCAAAATGCACACTTTGAAAACTTAGCGTACAATTCTTCCTTCCTCAATACTTCTAACACCTTTCTCAAATGTTCACCATGTTCTTGGTCATTCTTTGAGTAAATAAGTATGTCATCAATGAAAACAATGACAAACTTGTCAAGGTATGGTCCACACACTCGGTTCATAAGGTCCATGAACACAGCTGGTGCATTAGTTAAACCAAACGGCATGACCATAAACTCGTAATGACCGTAACGTGTTCTGAAAGCAGTCTTTGGAATATCATCTTCTTTCACCCGCATTAGATGATACCCGGAACGTAAGTCAATCTTTGAATAAACAGACGAGCCTTGTAGTTGATCAAATAAATCGTCGATTCTCGGTAGTGGGTAGCGGTTCTTGATGGTAAGTTTGTTCAACTCTCGGTAGTCGATACACAACCTGAATGTACCATCTTTCTTCTTGACAAACAAAACAGGAGCTCCCCACGGTGATGTGCTTGGTCGAATGAAACCACGCTCTAAAAGTTCTTGTAATTGGCTTTGCAGTTCTTTCATCTCGCTGGGTGCGAGTCTGTAAGGAGCACGAGCTATTGGTGCAGTTCCTGGTACAAGATCTATTTGAAATTCAACGGATCGATGTGGGGGTAATCCCGGTAATTCTTTCGGAAATACATCGGGAAATTCTTTTGCAATGGGGACATCATTGATGCTCTTTTCATCAGTTTGTACTTTGTCGACGTGTGCTAGAACAGCATAGCAACCTTTTCTTATTAGTTTTTGTGCCATCAAATTACTAATAAGGTGTAGCTTCGTGTTGCCCTTTTCTCCGTACACCATTAAGGGTTTTCCTTTTTCTCGTATAATGCGAATTGCATTTTTGTAACAAACGATCTCTGCTTTCACTTCTTTCAACCAGTCCATACCGATTATCACATCAAAACTCCCTAACTCTACTGGTATCAAATCAATCTTAAATGTTCCGCTAACCAGTTTAATTTCTCGATTCCGACATATATTATCTGCTAAAATTAATTTACCATTTGCTAATTCGAGTAAAAATTTACTATCCAAAGGCGTCAATGGACAACTTAATTTAGCACAAAAATCTCTACTCATATAGCTTCTATCCGCACCCGAATCAAATAAAACTTAAGCAGATTTATTGTCAATAAGAAACGTACTCGTAACAATCTCCGGGTCTTCCTGTGCCTCTGCCGCATTAATATTGAAAACTCTTCCGCGGCCTTGTCCATTCGTGTTCTCCTGGTTCGGGCAATTTCTAATAATGTGGCCCGGTTTTCCACATTTATAACAAACTACATTGGCATAACTTGCTCCGACACTACTTGCTCCGCCATTACTCGTTCCGACACCATTTGTTCCTTTCGTTCTATTAACCCCTGGTCCGTAGACCTCACAC
Source organism: Rutidosis leptorrhynchoides (assembly GCF_046630445.1). Classification (NCBI taxonomy): domain Eukaryota; kingdom Viridiplantae; phylum Streptophyta; class Magnoliopsida; order Asterales; family Asteraceae; genus Rutidosis; species Rutidosis leptorrhynchoides. The sequence continues at coordinate 246,062,150 of NC_092339.1, read as the reverse complement.
TTCGCCGCGCTATGACCATTTCTTTTACACTTGTTGCAAAATTTGGTGCAGAACCCCGAGTGATACTTTTCACACCTTTGGCATAGCTGCTTCTGATTGTTGTTGTTGTTGCGGTTATTATTGTTGTTGGGATGATTGTTGTAGTTGCTGGTGTTGTTGTTGTTGTTGTTGTTGTTGTTGTTGTTGTTAGGCCGTTTGTTGTAGTTGCGATTGATGTTGCGATTGTTGGGATAATTGTTGCGATTATTGTTGTAATTGCTGTTGTTGTTGTATTGGTGATTCTTATCACCATTTTCCTCCCACTTTCTTTTAACTTGCTTCACATTGGCCTCTTCAGCAGTCTGTTCTTTAATTCTTTCTTCAATCTGGTTCACTAGTTTGTGAGCCATTCTACATGCCTGTTGTATGGAGGCGGGCTCGTGTGAACTTATATCTTCTTGGATTCTTTCCGGTAATCCTTTCACAAACACGTCGATCTTCTCTTCCTCATATTCGAATGCTCCCAGACACAATAGGCACAATTTTGTGAATCGTCTTTCATACGTGGTAATATCAAATCCTTGGGTTCGTAACCCTCTAAGTTCTGTCTTGAGCTTATTGACCTCGGTTCTGGGACGGTACTTCTCGTTCATCAAGTGCTTGAATGCTGACCACGGTAGTGCGTACGCATCATCTTATCCCACTTGCTCTTGATAGGTATTCCACCATGTTAACGCAGAACCTGTGAAGGTATGCATAGCGTACTTCACTTTGTCCTCTTCAGTACACTTACTTATGGCAAACACCGATTCGACCTTCTCGGTCCACCATTTCAATCCGATCGGTCCTTCGGTTCCATCAAATTCCAAAGGTTTGCAGGCAGTGAATTCTTTGTAGGTGCATCCTACACGATTTCCTGTACTGCTAGATCCAAGGTTATTGTTGGTATGTAGCGCAGCCTGTACTGCGGCTATGTTTGAAGCTAGAAAAGTACGGAATTCCTCTTCATTCATATTCACGGTGTGTCGAGTAGTCGGTGCCATTTCCTTCAAAATAGTCAAATGGAACAAGTTAATCATACAGAATATTAAGAGTAGTTAATAGTATTTCGTAGCATAATATGAACTCATTTATAAAAGCTTTTTCTTCATATTAGCGTTTTATAAGTTTAAATTCGGGTAGTACCTACCCGTTAAGTTCATACTTAGTAGCTAATATACAATTCAACTACTACAATTCTATATGAAAAATTGATTATAATAATATTTCGCGTTCAAACTTTTATACAATATTTTACAAACTTACAATACCGTTTATTTTACATAAAGCATGAAATATAGCACACAATAACTTTGATACAAGATAGTTGTGAAGATAATTCTAGCTAGTACACAAGTCGTTCAGCAATGGCAATAAAGACACGTAATTCATACGTCCAGAAACAAGTCATGCATTCTGGTTTTACTAGGACTACTTCCCATCCTTGGTCTTGTGGAACATAACCGTTATGGCCGTTGATAAGACAGCGTGTTGTAACGTCGTCAAAGGGACGAGGGTTACGTAATGTCCAACAGTTCCGTAAAAATCTAAAAACCTCTTTTCTTACCCCAATTACCGACTCCGTCACTTGTGGGAACGTCTTGTTTAATAGCTGTAGCCCGATGTTCTTTTTCTCACTTTGGTGAGAAGCGAACATTACTAACCCATAAGCATAGCATGCTTCTTTATGTTGCATGTTAGCCACTTTTTCTAAATCACGAAGTCCTATATTCGGATACATTGAGTCAAAATAATTTCTTAACCCGTTGCGTAAAATAGCATTTGGGTTCCCCGCAATATATGCGTCAAAGTAAACACATCGTAACTTATGGGTTTCCCAATGTGATATCCCCCATCTTTCAAACGAAAGTCTCTTATAAACCAATACATTCTTGGAACGTTCTTCGAATGTCTTACAAACTGATCTCGCCTTAAATAGTTGTGCCGAGGAATTCTGACCGACTCTAGACAAGATTTCATCAATCATGTCTCCGGGTAGGTCTCTTAAAATATTAGGTTGTCTATCCATTTTGTGTTTTTATACTGTAAAATAGACAAGAGTTAGATTCATAAAAAAAAATTACTTATTAATACAAGCAATTTTTACATATATCATAAAGCATAAGCACACTATATTACATATATTACACCACATGAATACAACTATCTTATTCCGACTCGCTTGTTTCTTCTTCTTCGGTTTTGGTTCGTTTTGCCAAGTTTCTAGGGATATATGATGTTCCCCTAATACGAGCCGTCGTTATCCACATTGGTTTAGAAAAACCTGGTGGTTTAGAGTTTCCCGGGTCATTGTCACAACTTAAGGACTTCGGGGGTTGACGATACATATAAAGTTCATCGGGGTTGGAATTAGATTTCTCTATTTTTATGCCCTTTCCCTTATTATTTTCTTTTGCCTTTTTAAATTCAGTTGGGGTAATTTCTATAACATCGTCGGAATTCTCGTCGGAATCCGATTCATCGGAGAATTGGTAATCCTCCCAATATTTTGCTTCCTTGGCGGAAACACCATTGACCATAATTAACCTTGGTCGGTTGGTTGAGGATTTTCTTTTACTTAACCGTTTTATTATTTCCCCCACCGGTTCTATTTCTTCATCCGGTTCCGATTCTTCTTTCGGTTCCGATTCTTCTTCCGGTTCCCACTCTTCTTCCGGTTCGTCTTCGGGAACTTGTGAATCAGTCCACGAATCATTCCAATTTACATTTGACTCTTCATTATTATTAGGTGAGTCAATGGGACTTGTTCTAGAGGTAGACATCTATCACATAATATCAAACGCGTTAAGAGATTAATATATCACATAATATTCACATGTTAAAAATATATAGTTTCCAACAAAATTTGTTAAGCAATTATTTTTCAAGTAAACACAGTCGAAGTCCAGACTCACTAATGCATCCTAACAAACTCGATAAGACACACTAATGCAAAATTCTGGTTCTCTAAGACCAACGCTCGAATACCAACTGAAATGTCCCGTTCTTATTGATTAAAAACGTTCCATATTAATTGATTTCGTTGCGAGGCTTTTACCTCTATATGAGACATTTTTGAAAGACTGCATTCATTTTAAAACAAACCATAACCTTTATTTCATCAATAAAGGTTTAAAAAGCTTTACGTAGATTATCTAATGATGATAATCTAAAATATCCTGTTTACACACGACCATTACATAATGGTTTACAATACAAATATGTTACAACAAAATAAGTTTCTTGAATGCAGTTTTTACACAATATCATACAAGCATGGACTCCAAATCTCGTCCTTATTTAAGTATGCGACAGCGGAAGCTCTTAATAATCACCTGAGAATAAACATACTTAAAACGTCAACAAAAATGTTGGTGAGTTATAGGTTTAACCTATATATATCAAATCATAATAATAGACCACAAGATTTCATATTTCAATACATATCCCATACATAGAGATAAAAATCATTCATATGGTGAACACCTGGTAACCGACATTAACAAGATGCATATATAAGAATATCCCCATCATTCCGGGACACCCTTCGGATATGATATAAATTTCGAAGTACTAAAGCATCCGGTACTTTGGATGGGATTTGTTAAGCCCAATAGATCTATCTTTAGGATTCGCGTCAATTAGGGTGTTTGTTCCCTAATTCTTAGATTACCAGACTTAAATAAAAGGGGCATATTCGATTTCGATAATTCAACCATAGAATGTAGTTTCACGTACTTGTGTCTATTTTGTAAATCATTTATAAAACCTGCATGTATTCTCATCCTAAAAATATTAGATTTTAAAAGTGGGACTATAACTCACTTTCACAGATTTTTACTTCGTCGGGAAGTAAGACTTGGCCACTGGTTGATTCACGAATCTATAACAATATATACATATATATCAAAGTATGTTCAAAATATATTTACAACACTTTTAATATATTTTGATGTTTTAAGTTTCTTAAGTCAGCTGTCCTCGTTAGTAACCTACAACTAGTTGTCAACAGTTAGATGTACAGAAATAAATAGATAAATATTATCTTGAATCAATCCACGACCCAGTGTATATGTATCTCAGTATTGATCAAAACTCAAACTATATATATTTTGGAATCAACCTCAACCCTGTATAGCTAACTCCAACATTCACATATAGAGTGTCTATGGTTGTTCCGAAATATATATAGATGTGTCGACATGATAGGTCGAAACATTGTATACGTGTCTATGGTATTTCAAGATTACATAATATACAATACAAGTTGATTAAGTTTTGGTTGGAATAGATTTGTTACCAATTTTCACGTAGCTAAAATGAGAAAAATTATCCAATCTTGTTTTACCCATAACTTCTTCATTTTAAATCCGTTTTGAGTGAATCAAATTGCTATGGTTTCATATTGAACTCTATTTTATGAATCTAAATAGAAAAAGTATAGGTTTATAGTCAGAAAAATAAGTTACAAGTCGTTTTTGTAAAGGTAGTCATTTCAGTCGAAAGAACGACGTCTAGATGACCATTTTAGAAAACATACTTCCACTTTGAGTTTAACCATAATTTTTGGATATAGTTTCATGTTCATAATAAAAATCATTTTCTCAGAATAACAACTTTTAAATCAAAGTTTATCATAGTTTTTAATTAACTAACCCAAAACAGCCCGCGGTTTTACTACGACGGCGTAAATCCGGTTTTACGGTGTTTTTCGTGTTTCCAGGTTTTAAATCATTAAGTTAGCATATCATATAGATATAGAACATGTGTTTAGTTGATTTTAAAAGTCAAGTTAGAAGGATTAACTTTTGTTTGCGAACAAGTTTAGAATTAACTAAACTATGTTCTAGTGATTACAAGTTTAAACCTTCGAATAAGATAGCTTTATACGTATGAATCGAATGATGTTATGAACATCATTACTACCTTAATTTCCTTGGATAAACCTACTGGAAAAGAGAAAAATGGATCTAGCTTCAACGGATCCTTGGATGGCTCGAAGTTCTTGAAGCAGAATCATGACACGAAAACAAGTTCAAGTAAGATCATCACTTGAAATAAGATTGTTATAGTTATAGAAATTGAACCAAAGTTTGAATATGATTATTACCTTGTATTAGAATGATAACCTACTGTAAGAAACAAAGATTTCTTGAGGTTGGATGATCACCTTACAAGATTGGAAGTGAGCTAGCAAACTTGAAAGTATTCTTGATTTTATGAAACTAGAACTTTTGGAATTTATGAAGAACACTTAGAACTTGAAGATAGAACTTGAGAGAGATCAATTAGATGAATAAAACTGAAGAATGAAAGTGTTTGTAGGTGTTGTTGGTCGTTGATGTATGGATTAGATATAAAGGATATGTAATTTTGTTTTCATGTAAATAAGTCATGAATGATTACTCATATTTTTGTAATTTTATGAGATATTTCATGCTAGTTGCCAAATGATGGTTCCCACATGTGTTAGGTGACTAACATGGGCTGCTAATAGCTGATCATTGGAGTGTATATACCACTAGTACATACATCTAAAAGCTGTGTATTGTACGAGTACGAATACGGGTGCATACGAGTAGAATTGTTGATGAAACTGAACGAGGATGTAATTGTAAGCATTTTTGTTAAGTAGAAGTATTTTGATAAGTGTATTGAAGTCTTTCAAAAGTGTATAAATACATATTAAAACACTACATGTATATACATTTTAACTGAGTCGTTAAGTCATCGTTAGTCGTTACATGTAAGTGTTGTTTTGAAACCTTTAGGTTAACGATCTTGTTAAATGTTGTTAACCCAATGTTTATAATATCAAATGAGATTTTAAATTATTATATTATCATGATATTATCATGTATGAATATCTCTTAATATGATATATATACATTAAATGTCTTTACAACGATAATCGTTACATATATGTCTCGTTTAAAAATCATTAAGTTAGTAGTCTTTTTTTACATATGTAGTTCATTGTTAATATACTTAATGATATGTTTACTTATCATAGTATCATGTTAACTATATATATATCCATATATATGTCATCATATAGTTTTTACAAGTTTTAACGTTCGTGAATCACCGGTCAACTTGGGTGGTCAATTGTCTATATGAAACCTATTTCAATTAATCAAGTCTTAACAAGTTTGATTGCTTAACATGTTGGAAACATTTAATCATGTAAATATCAATCTCAATTAATATATATAAACATGGAAAATTTCGGGTCACTACATACTTCAACAACCCTAAATCCCAGAATGGAAATGGGAAAACATTACCATGGATTTCATCACTAAATTGCCAAGGACTGCAAGTTGTTTTGATACTATTTGGGTAATAGTTGATCGTCTCACCAAATCAGCACACTTCCTGCCAATAAGAGAAGATGACAAGATGGAGAAGTTAGCACGACTGTATTTGAAGGAAGTCGTCTCCAGACATGGAATACCAATCTCTATTATCTCTGATAGGGATGGCAGATTTATTTCAAGATTCTGGCAGACATTACAGCAAGCATTAGGAACTCGTCTAGACATGAGTACTGCCTATCATCCACAAACTGATGGGCAGAGCGAAAGGACGATACAAACGCTTGAAGACATGCTACGAGCATATGTTATTGATTTCGAAAATAGTTGGGATCGACATCTACCGTTTGCAGAATTTTCCTACAACAACAGCTACTATTCAAGCATTGAGATGGCGCCGTTTGAAGCACTTTATGGTAGAAAGTGCAGGTCTCCGATTTGTTGGAGTGAAGTGGGGGATAGACAGATTACGGGTCCAGAGATTATACAAGAAACTACCGAGAAGATCATCCAAATTCAACAACGGTTGAAAACCGCCCAAAGTCGACAAAAGAGCTACGCTGACATTAAAAGAAAAGATATAGAATTTGAAATTGGAGAGATGGTCATGCTTAAAGTTGCACCTTGGAAAGGCGTTGTTCGATTTGGTAAACGATGGAAATTAAATCCAAGGTATATTGGACCATTCAAGATTATTGATCGTGTCGGACCAGTAGCTTACCGACTTGAGTTACCTCAACAACTCGAGGCTGTACATAACACTTTCCACATCTCGAATTTGAAGAAATGTTTTGCTAAAGAAGATCTCACTATTCCGTTAGATGAAATTCAAATCAACGAAAAACTTCAATTCATCGAAGAACCCGTCGAAATAATGGATCGTGAGGTTAAAAGATTTAAGCAAAGCAAGATACCAATTGTTAAGGTTCGATGGAATGCTCGTAGAGGACCCGAGTTCACCTGGGAGCGTGAAGATCAGATGAAGAAGAAATACCCGCATCTATTTCCAGAAGATTCGTCAACACCTTTAACAGCTTAAAATTTCGGGACGAAATTTATTTAACGGGTAGGTACTGTAGTGACCCAAATTTTTCCATGTTTATATATATTAATTGAGATTGATATTTACATGATTAAATGTTTCCAACATGTTAAGTAATCAAACTTGTTAAGACTTGATTAATTGAAATATGTTTCATATAGACAATTGACCACCCAAGTTGACCGGTGATTCACGAACGTTAAAACTTGTAAAAACTATATGATGACATATATATGGATATATATATAGTTAACATGATACTATGATAAGTAAACATATCATTAAGTATATTAACAATGAACTACATATGTAAAAACAAGACTACTAACTTAATGATTTTTAAACGAGACATATATGTAACGATTATCGTTGTAAAGACATTTAATGTATATATATCATATTAAGAGATATTCATACATGATAATATCATGATAATATAATAATTTAAAATCTCATTTGATATTATAAACATTGGGTTAACAACATTTAACAAGATCGTTAACCTAAAGGTTTCAAAACAACACTTAAATGTAACGATTAACGATGACTTAACGACTCAGTTAAAATGTATATACATGTAGTGTTTTAATATGTATTTATACACTTTTGAAAGAATTCAATACACTTATCAAAATACTTATACTTAACAAAAATGCTTACAATTACATCCTCGTTCAGTTTCATCAACAATTCTACTCGTATGCACCCGTATTCGTACTCGTACAATACACAGCTTTTAGATGTATGTACTATTGGTATATACACTCCAATGATCAGCTCTTAGCAGCCCATGTGAGTCACCTAACATATGTGGGAACCATCATTTGGCAACTAGCATGAAATATCTCATAAAATTACAAAAATATGAGTAATCATTCATGACTTATTTACATGAAAATAAAATTACATATCCTTTATATCTAATCCATACACCAACGACCAAAAACACCTACAAACACTTTCATTCTTCAATTTTATTTATCTAATTGATCTCTCTCAAGTTCTATCTTCAAGTTCTAAGTGTTCTTCATATATTCTACAAGTTCTAGTTACATAAAATCAAGAATACTTTCAAGTTTGCTAGCTCACTTCCAATCTTGTAAGGTGATCATCCAACCTCAAGAAATCTTTGTTTCTTACAGTAGGTTATCATTCTAATACAAGTTAATAATCATATTCAAACTTTGGTTCAATTTTTATAACTATAACAATCTTATTTCAAATGATGATCTTACTTGAACTTGTTTTCGTGTCATGATTCTGCTTCAAGAACTTCGAGCCATCCAAGGATCCGTTGAAGCTAGATCCATTTTTCTCTTTTCCAGTAGGTTTATCCAAGGAACTTAAGGTAGTAATGATGTTCATAACATCATTCGATTCATACGTATAAAGCTATCTTATTCGAAGGTTTAAACTTGTAATCACTAGAACATAGTTTAGTTAATTCTAAACTTGTTCGCAAACAAAAGTTAATCCTTCTAACTTGACTTTTAAAATCAACTAAACACATGTTCTATATCTATATTATATGCGAACTTAATGATTTAAAACCTGGAAACACGAAAAACACCGTAAAACCGGATTTACGCCGTCGTAGTAACACCGCGGGCTGTTTTGGGTTAGTTAATTAAAAACTATGATAAACTTTGATTTAAAAGTTGTTATTCTGAGAAAATGATTTTTATTATGAACATGAAACTATATCCAAAAATTATGGTTAAACTCAAAGTGGAAGTATGTTTTCTAAAATGGTCATCTAGACGTCGTTCTTTCAACTGAAATGACTACCTTTACAAAAACGACTTGTAACTTATTTTTCTGACTATGAACCTATACTTTTTCTGTTTAAATTCATAAAATATAGTTCAATATGAAACCATAGCAATTTGATTCACTCAAAACGGATTTAAAATGAAGAAGTTATGGGTAAAACAAGATTGGATAATTTTTCTCATTTTAGCTACGTGAAAATTGGTAACAAATCTATTCCAACCATAACTTAATCAACTTGTATTGTATATTATGTAATCTTGAGATACCATAGACACGTATACAATGTTTCGACCTATCATGTCGACACATCTATATATATTTCGGAACAACCATAGACACTCTATATGTGAATGTTGGAGTTAGCTATACAGGATTGAGGTTGATTCCAAAATATATATAGTTTGAGTTATGATCAATACTGAGATACGTATACACTGGGTCGTGGATTGATTCAAGATAATATTTATCGATTTATTTCTGTACATCTAACTGTGGACAACTAGTTGTAGGTTACTAATGAGGACAGCTGACTTAATAAACTTAAAACATCAAAATATATTAAAAGTGTTGTAAATATATTTTGAACATACTTTGATATATATGTATATATTGTTATAGGTTCGTGAATCAACCAGTGGCCAAGTCTTACTTCTCGACGAAGTAAAAATCTGTGAAAGTAAGTTATAGTCCCACTTTTAAAATCTAATATTTTTGGGATGAGAATACATGCAGGTTTTATAAATGATTTACAAAATAGACACAAGTACGTGAAACTACATTCTATGGTTGAATTATCGAAATCGAATATGCCCCTTTTTATTAAGTCTGGTAATCTAAGAATTAGGGAACAGACACCTATTTGACGCGAATCCTAAAGATAGATCTATTGGGCCTAACAAACCCCATCCAAAGTACCGGATGCTTTAGTACTTCGAAATTTATATCATATCCGAAGGGTGTCCCGGAATGATGGGGATATTCTTATATTTGCATCTTGTTAATGTCGGTTACCAGGTGTTCACCATATGAATGATTTTTATCTCTATGTATGGGATGTGTATTGAAATATGAAATCTTGTGGTCTATTATTATAATTTGATATATATAGGTTAAACCTATAACTCACCAACATTTTTGTTGACGTTTTAAGCATGTTTTTTCTCAGGTGATTATTAAGAGCTTCCGCCGTCGCATACTTAAATAAGGACGAGATTTGGAGTCCATGCTTGTATGATATTGTGTAAAAACTGCATTCAAGAAACTTATTTTGTTGTAACATATTTGTATTGTAAACCATTATGTAATGGTCGTGTGTAAACAGGATATTTTAGATTATCATTATTTGATAATCTACGTAAATCTTTTTAAACCTTTATTGATGAAATAAAGGTTATGGTTTGTTTTAAAATGAATGCAGTCTTTGAAAAACGTCTCATATAGAGGTCAAAACCTCGCAACGAAATCAATTAATATGGAACATTTTTAATCAATAAGAATGGGACATTTCATGTGTTTCGGAGTTTTCGGGGTTTCCCACTTTTCAACAGTTTCTATCTTTGCCGGATCCACCTTAATACCTTCTTTGTTCACTATGTGACCGAGGAATTGAACTTCTTCCAACCAAAATGCACACTTTGAAAACTTAGCGTACAATTCTTCCTTCCTCAATACTTCTAACACCTTTCTCAAATGTTCACCGTGTTCTTGGTCATTCTTTGAGTAAATAAGTATGTCATCAATGAAAACAATGACAAACTTGTCAAGGTATGGTCCACACACTCGGTTCATAAGGTCCATGAACATAGCTGGTGCATTAGTTAAACCAAACGGCATGACCATAAACTCGTAATGACCGTAACGTGTTCTGAAAGCAGTCTTTGGAATATCATCTTCTTTCACCCGCATTTGATGATACCCGGAACGTAAGTCAATCTTTGAATAAATAGACGAGCCTTGTAGTTGATCAAATAAGTCATCGATTCTCGGTAGTGGGTAGCGGTTCTTGATGGTAAGTTTGTTCAACTCTCGGTAGTCGATACACAACCTGAATGTACCATCTTTCTTCTTGACAAACAAAACAGGAGCTCCCCACGGTGATGTGCTTGGTCGAATGAAACCACGCTTTAAAAGTTCTTGTAATTGGCATTGCAGTTCTTTCATCTCGCTGGGATCGAGTCTGTAAGGAGCACGAGCTATTGGTGTAGCTCCTGGTACAAGATCTATTTGAAATTCAACGGATCGATGTGGGGGTAATCCCGGTAATTCTTTCGGAAATACATCGGGAAATTCTTTTGCAATGGGAACATCATTGATGCTCTTTTCTTCAGTTTGTACTTTCTCGATGTGTGCTAGAACAGCATAGCAACCTTTTCTTATTAGTTTTTGAGCCTTCAAATTACTAATAAGATGTAGCTTCGTGTTACCCTTTTCTCCGTACACCATTAAGGGTTTTCCTTTTTCTCGTATAATGCGAATTGCATTTTTGTATCAAACAATCTCTGCTTTCACTTCTTTCAACCAGTCCATACCGATTATCACATCAAAACTCCCTTACTCTACTGGTATCAAATCAATCTTAAATGTTTCGCTAACCAGTTTAATTTCTTGATTCCGACATATATTATCTGCTGAAATTAATTTACCATTTGCTAATTCGAGTAAAAATTTACTATCCAAAGGCGTCAATGGACAACTTAATTTAGCACAAAAATCTCTACTCATATAGCTTCTATCCGCACCCGAATCAAATAAAACGTAAGCAGATTTATTGTCAATAAGAAACGTACCCGTAACAAGCTCCGGGTCTTCATGTGCCTCTGCCGCATTAATATTGAAAACTCTTCCGCGGCCTTGTCCATTCGTGTTCTCCTGGTTCGGGAAATTTCTAATAATGTGGCCCGGTTTTCCACATTTATAACAAACTACATTGGCATAACTTGCTCCGACACTATTTGCTCCGCCATTACTCGTTCCGACACCATTTGTTCCTTTCATTCTATTAACCCATGGTCCATAGACCTCACACTTCGCCGCGCTATGACCATTTCTTTTACACTTGTTGCAAAATTTGGTGCAGAACCCCGAGTGATACTTTTCACACCTTTGGCATAGCTGCTTCTGATTGTTGTTGTTGTTGCGGTTATTATTGTTGTTGGGATGATTGTTGTTGCTGTTGTTGTTGTTGTTGTTGTTGTTGTTGTTGTTGTTGTTGGGCCGTTTGTTGTAGTTGCGATTGATGTTGCGATTGTTGGGATAATTGTTGCGATTATTGTTGTAATTGCTGTTGTTGTTGTATTGGTGATTCTTATCACCGTTTTCCTCCCACTTTCTTTTGACTTGCTTCACATTGGCCTCTTCAGCAGTCTGTTCTTTAATTCTTTCTTCAATCTGGTTCACTAGTTTGTGAGCCATTCTACATGCCTGTTGTATGGAGGCGGGCTCATGTGAACTTATATCTTCTTGGATTCTTTCCAGTAATCCATTCACAAACGCGTCGATCTTCTCTTCCTCATCTTCGAATGTTCCCGGACACAATAGGCACAATTCTGTGAATCATCTTTCGTACGTCGTAATATCAAATCCTTGGGTTCGTAACCCTCTAAGTTCTGTCTTGAGCTTATTGACCTCGGTTCTGGGACGGTATTTCTCGTTCATCAAGTGCTTGAATGCTGATCACGGTAGTGCGTACGCATCGTCTTGTCCCACTTGCTCTAGATAGGTATTCCACCATGTTAATGCAGAACCTGTGAAGGTATGCGTAGCGTACTTCACTTTGTCCTCTTCAGTACACTTACTTATGGCAAACACCGATTCGACCTTCTCGGTCCACCGTTTCAATCCGATCGGTCCTTCGGTTCCATCAAATTCCAAAGGTTTGCAGGCAGTGAATTCTTTGTAGGTGCATCCTACACGATTTCCTGTACTGCTAGATCCAAGGTTATTGTTGGTATGTAGCGCAGCCTGTACTGCGGCTATGTTTGAAGCTAGAAAAGTACGGAATTCCTCTTCATTCATATTCAGGGTGTGTCGAGTAGTCGGTGCCATTTCCTTCAAAATAGTCAAATGGAACAAGTTAATCATACAGAATATTAAGAGTAGTTAATAGTATTTCGTAGCATAATATGAACTCATTTATAAAAGCTTTTTCTTCATATTAGCGTTTTATAAGTTTAAATTCGGGTAGTACCTACCCGTTAAGTTCATACTTAGTAGCTAATATACAATTCAACTACTACAATTCTATATGAAAAACTGATTATAATAATATTTCGCGTTCAAACTTTTACACAATATTTTACAAACTTACAATACCGCTTATTTTACATATAGCATGAAATATAGCACACAATAAATTTGATACAAGATGGTTGTGAAGATAATTCTAGCTAGTACATAAGTCGTTCAGCAAAGGCAATAAAGACACGTAATTCATACGTCCAGAAACAAGTAATGCATTCTGGTTTTACTAGGATTACTTCCCATCCTTGGTCTTGTGGAACATAACCGTTATGGCCGTTGATAAGACATCGTGTTGTAACGTCGTCAAAGGGACGAGGGTTACGTAATATCCAACAGTCCCGTAACAATCTAAAAACCTCATTTCTTACCTCAATTACCGACTCCGTCACTTGTGGGAACGTTTTGTTTAATATTTGTAGCCCGATGTTCTTGTTCTCACTTTGGTGAGAAGCGAACATTACTAATCCGTAAGCATAACATGCTTCTTTATGTTGCATGTTAGCCGCTTTTTCTAAATCACGAAGTCCAATATTCGGATATATTTAGTCAAAATAATTTCTTAACCCATTGCGTAAAATAGCATTTGGGTTCCCCGCAATATATGCGTCAAAGAAAACACATCGTAACTTATGGATTTCCCAATGTGATATCCCCCATCTTTCGAATGTCTTACAAACTGATCTCGCCTTAAATAGTTGTGCCGAAGAATTCTGACCGACTCTAGACAAGATTTCATCAATCATGTCTCCGGGTAGGTCTCTTAAAATATTGGGTTGTCTATCCATTTTGTGTTTTTATACTGTAAAATAGACAAGAGTTAGATTCATAAAAAAAATACTTATTAATACAAGCAATTTTTACATATATCATAAAGCATAAGCACACTATATTACATATATTACACCACATGAAAACAACTATCTTATTCCGACTCGCGTGTTTCTTCTTCTTCGGTTTTGGTTCTTTTTGCCAAGTTTCTAGGGATATATGATGTTCCCCTAATACGAGCCGTCGTTTTCCACATTGGTTTAGAAAAACCTGGTGGTTTAGAGGTTCCCGGGTCATTGTTACAACTTAAGGACTTCGGGGGTTGACGATACATATAAAGTTCATCGGGGTTGGAATTAGATTTCTCTATTTTTATGCCCTTTCCCTTATTATTTTCTTTTGCCTTTTTAAATTCAGTTGGGGTAATTTCTATAACATCATCGGAATTCTCGTCGGAATCCGATTCATCGGAGAATTGGTAATCCTCCCAATATTTTGCTTCCTTGGCGGAAACACCATTGACCATAATTAACCTTGGTCGGTTGGTTGAGGATTTTCTTTTACTTAACCGTTTTATTATTTCCCCCACCGGTTCTATTTCTTCATCCGGTTCCGATTCTTCTTCCGGTTCCGATTCTTCTTCCGGTTCCGACTCTTCTTCCGGTTCCTCTTCGGGAACTTGTGAATCAGTCCACGAATCATTCCAATTTACATTTGACTCTTCATTATTATTAGGTGAGTCAATGGGACTTGTTCTAGAGGTAGACATCTATCACATAATATCAAACGCGTTAAGAGATTAATATATCACATAATATTCACATGTTAAAAATATATAGTTTCCAACAAAATTTGTTAAGCAATCATTTTTCAAGTAAACACGGTCGAAGTCCAGACTCACTAATGCATCCTAACAAACTCGATAAGACACACTAATGCAAAATTCTAGTTCTCTAAGACCAACGCTCGGATACCAACTGAAATGTCCCGTTCTTATTGATTAAAAACGTTCCATATTAATTGATTTCGTTGGGAGGTTTTGACCTCTATATGAGACGTTTTTCAAAGACTGCATTCATTTTAAAACAAACCATAACCTTTATTTCATCAATAAAGGTTTAAAAAGCTTTACGTAGATTATCAAATAATGATAATCTAAAATATCCCATTTACACACGACCATTACATAATGGTTTACAATACAAATATGTTACAACAAAATAAGTTTCTTGAATGCAGTTTTTACACAATATCATACAAGCATGGACTCCAAATCTCGTCCTTATTTAAGTATGCGACAGCGGAAGCTCTTAATAATCACCTGAGAATAAACATGCTTAAAACGTCAACAAAAATGTTGGTGAGTTATAGGTTTAACCTATATATATCAAATCATAATAATAGACCACAAGATTTCATATTTCAATACACATCCCATACATAGAGATAAAAATCATTCATATGGTGAACACCTGGTAACCGACATTAACAAGATGCATATATAAGAATATCCCCATCATTCCGGGACACCCTTCGGATATGATATAAATTTCGAAGTACTAAAGCATCCGGTACTTTGGATGGGGTTTGTTAGGTCCAATAGATCTATCTTCAGGATTCGCGTCAATTAGGGTGTCTGTTCCCTAATTCTTAGATTACCAGACTTAATAAAAAGGGGCATATTCGATTTCGATAATTCAACCATAGAATGTAGTTTCACGTACTTGTGTCTATTTTGTAAATCATTTATAAAACCTGCATGTATTCTCATCCCAAAAATATTAGATTTTAAAAGTGGGACTATAACTCACTTTCACAGATTTTTACTTCGTCGGGAAGTAAGACTTGGCCACTGGTTGATTCACGAACCTATAACAATATATACATATATATCAAAGTATGTTCAAAATATATTTACAACACATTTAATATATTTTGATGTTTTAAGTTTATTAAGTCAGCTGTCCTCGTTAGTAACCTACAACTAGTTGTCCACATTTAGATGTACAGAAATAAATCGATAAATATTATCTTGAATCAATCCACGACCCAGTGTATACGTACCTCAGTATTGATCACAACTCAAACTATATATATTTTGGAATCAACCTCAACCCTGTATAGCTAACTCCAATATTCACATATAGAGTGTCTATGGTTGTTCCGAAATATATATAGATGTGTCGACATGATAGGTCGAAACATTGTATACGTGTCTATGGTATCTCAAGATTACATAATATACAATACAAGTTGATTAAGTTATGGTTGGAATAGATTTGTTACCAATTTTCACGTAGCTAAAATGAGAAAAATTATCCAATCTTGTTTTACCCATAACTTCTTCATTTTAAATCCGTTTTGAGTGAATCAAATTGCTATGGTTTCATATTGAACTCTATTTTATGAATCTAAACAGAAAAAGTATAGGTTTATAGTCGAAAAAATAAGTTACAAGTCATTTTTGTAAAGGTAGTCATTTCAGTCGAAAGAACGACGTCTAGATGACCATTTTAGAAAACATACTTCCACTTTGAGTTTAACCATAATTTTTGGATATAGTTTCATGTTCATAATAAAAATCATTTTCTCAGAATAACAACTTTTAAATCAAAGTTTATCATAGTTTTTAATTAACTAACCCAAAACAGCCCGCGGTGTTACTACGACAGCGTAAATCCGGTTTTACGGTGTTTTTCGTGTCTCCAGGTTTTAAATCATTAAGTTAGCATATCATATAGATATAGAACATGTGTTTAGTTGATTTTAAAAGTCAATTTAGAAGGATTAACTTTTGTTTGCGAACAAGTTTAGAATTAACTAAACTATGTTCTAGTGATTACAAGTTTAAACCTTCGAATAAGATAGCTTTATATGTATGAATCGAATGATGTTATGAACATCATTACTACCTTAAGTTACTTGGATAAACCTACTGGAAAATAGAAAAATGAATCTAGCTTCAACGGATCCTTGGATGGCTCGAAGTTCTTGAAGCAGAATCATGACACGAAAACAAGTTCAAGTAAGATCATCACTTGAAATAAGATTGTTATAGTTATAGAAATTGAACCAAAGTTTGAATATGATTATTACCTTGTATTAGAATGATAACCTACTGTAAGAAACAAAGATTTCTAGAGGTTGGATGATCACCTTACAAGATTGGAAGTGAGCTAGCAAACTTGAAAGTATTCTTGATTTTATGTAACTAGAACTTGTAGAATATATGAAGAACACTTAGAACTTGAAGATAGAACTTGAGAGATATCAATTAGATGAAGAAAATTGAAGAATTAAAGTGTTTGTAGGTGTTTTTGGTCGTTGTGTATGGATTAGATATAAAGGATATGTAATTTTGTTTTCATGTAAATAAGTCATGAATGATTACTCATATTTTTGTAATTTTATGAGATATTTCATGCTAGTTGCCAAATGATGGTTCCCACATGTGTTAGGTGACTCACATGGGCTGCTAAGAGCTGATCATTGGAGTGTATATACCAATAGTACATACATCTAAAAGCTGTGTATTGTACGAGTACGAATACGGGTGCATACGAGTAGAATTGTTGATGAAACTGAACGAGGATGTAATTGTAAGCATTTTTGTTAAGTAGAAGTATTTTGATAAGTGTATTGAAGTCTTTAAAAAGTGTATAAATACATATTAAAACACTACATGTATATACATTTTAACTGAGTCGTTAAGTCATCGTTAGTCGTTACATGTAAGTGTTGTTTTGAAACCTTTAGGTTAACGATCTTGTTAAATGTTGTTAACCCAATGTTTATAATATCAAATGAGATTTTAAATTATTATATTATCATGATATTATCATGTATGAATATCTCTTAATATGATATATATATACATTAAATGTCTTTACAACGATAATCGTTACATATATGTCTCGTTTAAAAATCATTAAGTTAGTAGTCTTGTTTTTACATATGTAGTTCATTGTTAATATACTTAATGATATGTTTAATTATCATAGTATCATGTTAACTATATATATATCCATATATATGTCATCATATAGTTTTTACAAGTTTTAACGTTCGTGAATCACCGGTCAACTTGGGTGGTCAATTATCTATATGAAACATATTTCAATTAATCAAGTCTTAACAAGTTTGATTGCTTAACATGTTGGAAACATTTAATCATGTAAATATCAATCTCAATTAATATATATAAACATGGAAAAGTTCGGGTCACTACAATTGTGCACACATAAATGCAAATTACATTGCTACTCCAATGCCCGTATTTCCTCCCTGGACTATACAAACCCGACCACCGTACCCTACATATGACCCAGCTCAAGTATTCTACAGCATATATGGCTATGAATGGGATCCCTACTGGCACCATCCTCATCAACCCTGATTTTCTTTTATGCCTATTTTTATTTATTTGATAACTTGTAATTTTATACTTTTAATATTTCCTTTGATACTATAATAGTTTTTATAAATTTCTAACTTTTATTATTAGATTTTTAATAATTTTTGAATGTGGGGTGATATACCCAACTTCAAAAATATGTATATATATGTTTGTAGTTTATCTCATGTACAAAACAGGGTAAAACAACGCATTTTCAAAGACTGGCCTTAAGTTCAGCAAAAGCAACTAATTTTGACGACAAGATGCAAAATATATGTGAAATAACAACTGCAGGAATGAACAAATGATGTACACCATTTATCATTCAACAAACAAACGCCAATATGTTTGGAAACTTTGGTAAAATTTAATCATTTTTCTACGCTAATCACCCTCAATAATTTAAATTATACTGATTTCTTGCAAATGAGGGCATTACAAGATCTTAAGTATGGGAAGGGGTTAAATTCTTTCAGATTTTTAAATTTTTGACTTATACACTTGGTTACCATTAAAAATACTTAAAAATACTAGTAACGCAGTAGTTGTATTAGAATCTAGTGCTCTCTGATAATAAAGAACAGCCCTAGTCTTATATACTGACTACCCAATTCTAGTAAAAATTTTCAAAATTTTCAACTAAATGAACTCAAAATTATGTTTATACATATTTATGAACGATAAAACTACGTGTTAACACCGAAATTATTGTTACCTCGGAAAGGACATAAATTGAGAAACAACTCAAAACGCTTGAATTCATTTAAAATGGAATAGAGGAAAATAAAAAGGCAAAGAAAGGAAAATAAAAGCCAAGTGTGGGAAAAATTTACCAAGTTATTTAGAACATATATCACATATTTTTGTACAAATAATTGAAGATACTTTTGTTTTGGACAATTTTATCAGTTTTACCCTATTTCTTATAATATATTTGAAAGAAATGTGCCACTTGATTTAAAAGGAAGTAAAGTCTTCCGAGAAAAAAGACACGCGCTTCTTAATTTAGGTTACGAAGTTGTCGTCCAGACCAATTGTAGAGTCTACGAAAAACCTTGAAAAGTTTTCTCGAAAATCAGCTGGAAATCCACTGACCTCAACATCAAACAGGGTTGCTAAGTGGTCAGACTTATCCTAACCATGAGAGGATCTGTCTCGTACAATGGGGAAGCACCATGCAAATTAGCTTATAAGACTAATGAATCAGATCCTCAGAAAGGATAATCTCCTTAAAGATCAAAAATCAGCTTTTAAGACTGATATTACTCAATCCTTGAGATTGACCTTAAAGATTGAGAATTCAAACTCATGGAATTCGATGATATCTAAACTCGAGCTTGAATGAGAAAATATTTTGATCAAAATTACAAACCGATTTGTTTTCTGAAAACCCATTTTCAATGCGTTCATTACCATTGAACGTAAAATCCTAGAAATTCACCTAGAATTCATTAGGTCACCTGAACCAAATCGGATATCAACCGTAAGAACGGTGGTTGCATAGCATGGTCGAAGACAGGACCTTGTGCCAGACCGAAAAACTATAGGGTGATCTTTACTATTGCTCCTACAAAGGATAGTAATTGCATCCGACACGATATAGACCATAATCAAAAGCATGTCACGGGACATTGCCTTAACAGTTGCTTGTTCAACGCTTTCCTTTACAACCGGACGGTAGTTTACCGAAAGGTAATATACAGAGCAAGTAAACTGGACGTGTTGCTTTCCCAATACAAGGTTAGCAAGTGGGTGACACAAAACAATAAGTTTTGAGCTAAAATTTTCAAATCTGAAACCCACAAAACCCACAAAAACATTTTGCAAACACCGGTGAAGGGTTATTCCTGAAAACTTATCTAGGGTAAAAGCTAGATTGAATTTTCAAAAAAATTAAATGTTTTCATAAAGATCCAATTTCTTTAAAGGATCTAAATTTTCATAGTCATGTGGGACTGTAAACCACAATGTTACTACCATTGTTCATACCGCCGTATAGAAATCACTGATGTACAAAGTGTGAAGAATAAAGAAGTGATTCTAGTATTTTTATTTCAAGACTATATTACTTGAGGACAAGCAACGCTCAAGTGTGGGAATATTTGATAATGCTAAAAACGAACATATATTTCATAGCATTATCCCTCAAGAAAGACAAGCTTTTAGTTGCAATTGTTATATTTACAAGTGATATTCGTTTAAATAATAAAAGGTGAAGACAAAAGACAGATTCGGCGAATTGAAGACGCAAACGACCAAAAAGCTCAAAATACAAAGTACAATCAAAGTGGTTCAAATTATTGATAAGAAACGTCTAAAAATTACAAGAGTACAAGCTGTGAAACACAAAATACAAGATATTAAATTGTACGAAAAGGCGTTCAAAAATCCGGAACCGAGACATGAATATAATATTATATTACAACTTTCAGCGCGCAACGCAACGAACCAAAAATTACAAGTCAACTATGCACAAGAATATAATATTATATATAATTAATTATATATATATATATATATATATATATATATATATATATATATATATATGTATATATATATGTATATATATATATATATATCATATTATTTTAATCAAAGCAGCCCACGTTTAATTCATTTGGTGAGATGGATTCCAGACCTCCGCACTCGCTGAGCTTTTATGAAGAAAACAACCGCACTCGCGGAGCTCAACAGTGAAACGTGGGCCTATAAAAGGCCGCGCATTCTGATCGATTCCTTACTCTTTTTCAATCTCTCTCTCACGATATATATATATATATATATATATATATATATATATATATATATATATATATATATATATATATATATATATATATATATATATATATATATATATATATATATATATATATATATATATAATTTATAATTTTAATTTAAGTTTAATAATAATAAGGTTATAGTGGCGAATGTTGTAAGTGTATAAGTCGAAATTCTGTCCGTGTAACGCTACGCTATTATTAATCATTGTAAGTTATGTTCAACCTTTTTAAATTAATGTCTCATATCTAAGTTATTATTATGCTTATTTAAATCGAAGTAATCGTGATGTTGGGCTAAAATATTAAAGACGGGGTAATTGGGTTTTGTACCATAATTGGGGTTTGGACAAAAGAACGACACTTGTGGAAATTAGACTATGGGCTATTAATGGGATTTATATTTGTTTAATTGAATGATAGTTCGTTAATTTAATATAAAGATTTACAATTGGACGTAATTATAAATAACCACATACACTAGATCGGACACGATGGGCGGGATATTTATAAGTACTAATAATCGTTCATTTAACTGGACACGGGAATGGATTAATAGTCAATGGACTTATTAAAATAGGGGTGAATTACATACAAGGAAAATTGGTGTAAT
Source organism: Rutidosis leptorrhynchoides (assembly GCF_046630445.1). Classification (NCBI taxonomy): domain Eukaryota; kingdom Viridiplantae; phylum Streptophyta; class Magnoliopsida; order Asterales; family Asteraceae; genus Rutidosis; species Rutidosis leptorrhynchoides. The sequence goes on along the minus strand of NC_092339.1, from coordinate 246,040,198 downwards.
TATAGTTTAAGTCCCCAATTAGTTGGAATATTTGACTTCGGATATAAGAATAATTTGACGAGGACACTCGCACTTTATATTTATGACTGACGGACTGTTATGGAAAAAAACCAGATGTACATATTGAATAATCCAGGACAAAGGACAATTAACCCATGGTAATAAATTAAAATCAACACGTCGAACATCATGATTACGGAAGTTTAAATAAGCATAATTCCTTTATTTCATATTTCATCACACTTTTATTTACTGTCGTTTTATTTATTGCACTTTTTAATTATCGTACTTTTAATTATCGCAATTTTATTTATCGTCATTTTATTTATCGCACTTTAAATTACCGCACTTTAATTATTGTCAATTACTTTACGCTTTAAATTAAGTTATTTTTATTTTTAATATTTTACATTAGGTTTTAACCGCGACTAAAGTTTTAAAATCGACAAACCGGTCATTAAACGGTAAAATCCACTTTTATAATAATAATACTACTTATATATATATTTATATACAAATATAGTTTTAAAAATATAGCGTTAAACTTGGCTAGTTCCCTGTGGACGAACCGGACTTACTAAAAACTATATTACTGTACGATTAGGTACACTGCCTATAAGTGTTGTAGCAAGGTTTATGTATATCCACTCTATAAATAAATAAATAACTTGTGTAAAATTATATCGTATTTAATAGTTTTTCATAGTAAAAATATAACTATTTCGTATACACCTCTGCGCACATTAGTACTGACGACATCTCCCCAATCTCTTCCTTGGATGAGGGACAAGAACTCTTACTTAACTTGAAATGATTGGCTAACGGAATGCTAACAGGTTTGGCATTATTCATATTGAACCGTGAAAGCACTCGTTCAATATACTTCTCCTGAGATAGCCATAACCTTCTATTCTTCCTGTCTCGGGTTATCTGCATTCCCAAAATCTGTTGAGCTTGTCCTAAGTCTTTCATGTCAAAAGACTTAGAGAGTTCCTTCTTCAACTGGTTAATCTTCGTTGCATCTTTCCCTACAATCAAAATATCGTCTACATATAGTAGAAGAGCAACGAAATCTCCTTCAGAAAACTTCTGAATGTAGACACACTCATCTGCTGCAGTTTTCTTGTACCCTTAACTCACCATGCATGAGTCAAACTTCTTGTACCACTGTCTAGGTGCCTGCTTTAAACCGTACAAATTTTTCTTCAGATTGCATACGAGATTATCTCCTGAAACCTCAAAACCTTCTGGCTGCTCCATGTAAATTTCTTCATGTAAATCTCCATGAAGAAAAGCTGTCTTTACATTCATCTGTTCAAGCTCCAAGTTCATACTTGCGACCAATCCAAGTATGACTCTAATTGACGTCATCTTGACTACTGGTGAAAATATCTCGTCAAAATCAATCCCTTTCTTCTGTTGGAATCCTTTGACTACAAGTCGTGCTTTGTATTTCACCACTTTTCTACTGCCATCATTTTTCAGCTTGAACACCCATTTGTTTTTCAGTGCCTTCTTCCCTTGTGGAAGTTCTACGATCTCATAAGTCTAATTTTTCTGCAGAGAATTCATCTCATCCTGCATTGCGAGCAACCATTTTTCTTTGTCCTTATGAGATATTGCTTCATGAAAACTCTCTGGTTCTCCATCTTCAGTAAATTGAAGGTACTCGGATTCCGGATATCTACTCGATGGAATCCGACCTCGTTCAGATCTTCGAACTTCTGGAATATACTGAGGAGATCTACCATCATCTTACCTTGTGATGGTCCTGGAATGTCTGGCAGATGGGGTTGTGGCTCCCCCTGCTCAGCACCGTCATTTTCCTCATTATCTTCTACTTTCGGTATTTCATCTTGCACTGCATGTTCATTTCTCATAAATGATTCTGTTATTACCTCTGGCACCTGAGTGACAACATTTGATTTCTGATATATTGTAGGCTTTTCAATGTCTTCTATTGTCTGGCTTTCATGGAACACCACGTCCCTACTTCTGATCACCTTTTTCTCCTTTGGATCCCATAATCTGTATCCAAATTCTTCATCTCCATAGCATATGAATATGCATGGAGTAGTCTTTACATCCAGCTTCTATCTGAGCTCCTTGGATACATGTGCGTATGCCAAACATCCAAATACTCTTAAGTGAGAGTATGATGGATCCTTTCCAGACCAAAGTTTCTCCAGAACTTCAAAATTCAGTGGTACTGATGGAGATCGGTTGATCAAGTAACATGCGACTCTGACTGCTTCTCCTCAGAATGGCTTTGGCAGCTTAGCCATACTGAGCATGCTCCGAACACGTTCCATGATTGTTCGGTTCATTCTTTCTGCTATACCATTGTGTTGAGGGTTACGTGGAACTGTCTTCTCATGTCGGATGCCATATGATCTGCAATAGGCATCGAACTGCCTGGAAGAGTATTCATCGCCATTGTCGGATCGAAGACACTTTAACTTATTTCCTGTCTCACGTTCTACCATGACATGGAACTGTTTGAAGTAATCGAAAACTTGGTCCTTCGGTTGCCGCCAATTGATTCAACCTCCAAGGGACCGAAAACATCAGAGTGCACCAGACTGAGTAACTCTGATCTTCTCGTTGAAGAGGAATTAAACGAGACTCTATGCTGCTTACCAAACAGACAATGATTGCAAGGATTTAGTGCAGCGCCCTTGTCTACATTGATAAGCTCTTTCTTTATTAGGGTAGACAACCCTTTTTTACTCATGTGATCGAGTCTCTGGTGCCATAAATTTTGTGACGCCTCTTTTTCTGCAACATTAAGGCCGTCTGTACAGATCTTCACATGAGTGTTGTATAGTGTGCCACAAAAGTGTCCTCGAGCGACTATCATAGTACCTCTTGACAATTTCCATGTGCCTCTACTGAAATGACTATCATAGCCCTGTTTGTCAAGAGCTACTCCAGAAAGTAGATTCAGCCGAAGATCTGGCACATGGCAGACATCCTTCAGAGTGATTGTGCTCCCGGAACTTGTCTTTATCGTGACATCACCAATTCCGACAATCTCAGCAGAACTGGAATTTCCCATTTTCACAGCTCCAAAGTCACCAGCTTTGTATGTTGTGAAGTATTCCTTGTATGGAGTCACGTGGTAGGATGCTGCAGTATCTACCACCCATTCCGTGTCTTCTCGTGACACGTGAAGGCATGTCTCGTCATGGGTTGAACAATAAGCTACATCACCAGTGATAGTAACTAATGTTTCTCCACCCTTATTCTTCGATTGTGAACTGCTCTGACCTTGTTCCTCTTTCAATCTGTAGCAGTTCTTCTTCATATGTCCCTCTAATCCACAATGATAGCATTTATATATTAATTTTCTGCTATCAGAGGACCTGCCCCTGCTCTTGCTTCTGCCTCTCCATTTATTTTTGCTACTTATTTGTTGTCTCCCCCGATTCTCTGTGACAAAGGCATGGGTCTGATCTGTACCCATGTCCCTTCTCCTTGCCTCTTCACTGAATAGGGCATCCTTGACCATTGACATGGTAAGTTTGCCATTCGGGGCTAAGTTGCTGAGTGTTACTACCAGCGTTTCCCAACTATCGGGAAGAGAACTAAGTAGCAGTAGCGCTTGAACTTCATCGCCAAGCGGCATCTCTACAGACGATAACTGGTTGACCAAGCTCTGGAACTCACTGGTATGCTCGGCAACTGAAGTTCCACTTTTAAGCTTCATGTTGACTAAACGCCTCATCAACAGGGCTTTATTTCGAGCAGTCTTGGCCTGGTACATGTCCTCCAACTTTTTCCAGAGGACATATGCGTCTGTCTCTTGTGCAACATGGTGGAAGACACTATGATTAATCCATTGACGGATCTGACCAATAGTTTTTCGGTTTGATTTCTTCCACTCTTTTTCTTTGACGGAATCAGGATTTGTACCCTTTAATTCAATAGGGTCAAACAAATCCTTACAGCTGAGGAGATCTTCCATTCGAGGTTTTCACAGCGTGTAGTTGGTGGCAGTGAGCATAATCATGGCTCCAGAAGATGATCCTGACTCTTCCGTGGACATTATCACCTTACAAATAACTTTTCAACACAAACGGGTTTAAAAACTTCAGAAAACTCAAATACTCGACCAACGACTCTAACCTAGCTCTTGATACCACTTGTTGTGATTAAGAGGGGATTGACTGGACGTTGGTACACATAAATTTGAGAGAAAATAACTCTATTACTCACAAGAATAGATTACAGAGTATTACAGAACTTAAAAAACAAAAAAAACATCTCAAACTAACACACTAGGAATCTCACCACTATCTATGATGTATTCACTCTTGATTAGGATTACACTTAAACTCACACACACTAACTAGGTGTGATTACACTTTTTTGAATGATTTACAAATGAGGCTTACACCTCTATTTATAAGGAAAATTCGAGGAGGTGGAAGGTGTGAACGCAGATTGGTGTGAACGCAGATTGGGGTGGCTAGCCGTAATCGTTTCCAATTTGAATACTTCTATATGAGTTGTCAAACAAGTGGCTAGACGTAATTGTTTCCAACTTTGCTTCTTCAACCGGCTTCTTTGAATATCTAGAAAAATCTAGATTACGGCTAGAATGGAAACATCTAGATGACGACATCTAGAAGATACGGCTGGAAATCATCATAAGTTTATATTAAGTACTTTCAAACTAGCTCGGTCAAGTTCGTATCATGTGTCCATGTCTACAAGAAAGGCTAGCTCTTTCCCTTAAAAAACGGAAGAGAATATTCATTATCAAATTACTAGGTAGACTTTTACAATGTTACTCAGGATGTAAAGAGTCTAAGTTATCTATGAAGTTTGTATGCTATTATCAGTTCTCATTGTAGATGGGAAAATGTTCTTTTATAAAGTCAACTTTTTTCTGTAAGCATAGAATTAGCTAGGTACACCATAAACCACATGGACAATTTATTTTTTGAGAAATATTCATCAAATTGCAACATCAACCAACCCTAGTTGCAAGGCCGACAGACTGCAACTATAGAAAGCGACCCAAGAACTGAAAAGAGAAACAATATTGGTTCCTAAGGTGTATGTAGTTTATGCCTGCCAACCATAATTGATCGATACTTTGCTCATATATTTCTGCTTCTGAACTAATTTCAAGCGCAAATGAGGTCAAACAAACATTACAAGCACACACTTAATACTTAAAAAACAAGCATCCATGAAATAGCTACTTCATTTGGTTTGTTTACATGTATTTTACATATAAACCTAATCAAACTTCTACTCGGTCACTAGATTTCTTCTTGGTACCTATAAACTCGTCCAAACTTTGAATTTAAACATATCCATTGTTTCACCTTTTCTAAAGTCCTACGCTCATACCTTTAATGACTTCATTGACATCGGATGAATAAAACGTGTTAATTAACATTAAGAACGCTAGAAATGATTCTACAGAACAGGGAAGTTTTATTGAAGGGTTTATGTAAGTGACAACCCTTCACGTAGATAAGAGGCATGGGGATCTTTTGAAATTTCAGAGGACTTGATAGGTTTCTAGTATCATCTACAGCTTTTTTAGGTTTTAAAGTTGTTGAGGAGTCTATTTGTTCTAATCCATAAGATGGTGTGTACATGGAAATTCTCGTTTCTCATGGTGTAGGTCACAGTTTCGGTTATCTCTCTTGTACGTGATATATGCTTGTTTATTGTGGGTAGTATGATAGTCTACAACAGATGTAGAAGACTGGAGGTTTCAGAATGAGGTTAGGTTGAGTTGAGTTTTCTTTTAAACGTGTTTAAGGATCATTGGTGTTATGCTAACATTTTTGCGCCTCGTGTTGGGAAAACGGCATCACTATTTCTCAACACCCAGCCCAATGAACACAAAAGAGAAATTAACCACGAACCTCCAAAGAGAGAAATTCACTATATGACATGACAGATTGTTACCATCACATAGAATTGGTAGACCACTATTGAATACCACACTATCTACTTTCTCTCTTAAACCGACTACATTCTTACAAAGAACCGACTACATTCTTACAAAGATTTAACTCAAAAAATTAAAGTGTATTGTTTTTGAATGCAAGTTGGAATAAATGCTTAGCTTTTTATAGTCAACATCTACTTGGTCACTAAGTTTAACTTGACCATCAAACAGAACTTGGTCTCCAAAGTTTACAATTTAGAGAATATAAATAATTAACTAACACCTTTCGATGTTTGATATATAGTGGGATGTTTGTTTGTGTTGTTTCAAGTTTCACTTAGTAGGTTGATTATGTAGTTTTCTTGATTTACTTTGATCGTGTAACATTTGATTTGTTTTCGGTCATTCCCTTGGGTTTTTCATCAACTTGATGACTTGTTCACAATTTATTATTTAATTTTTTATTTTGAAAAAAACATCATAATAATAATAATAATGATGATGATGATGATGATGATGATGATAATAATAATAATATTGTGTTAAACTGCAAATTCTTTTTGTTGGAAATACAATAAAATTGAAATTGAAATTGAGATGGATGATCCCGTGTGAGTTGTGACCCGTGTGTTATAGGGTTAAGGCATATTTTGTGCTCGTACCATATACGGAGTATTTAATTATTTATATTTATATACGCAGTATATTACTTTATTTAATTATTTATAATTATATACGCAGTATATTACTTTAGACCATTTGTAACGGTGGATGACGTTTCTTGCTCGTGTTTCTTGCTTTTTGCATTTTTTGGTGACTATGACAAGTTTTTTTTTTTTTTTTTTTTTTTGTGGAGTAGTGGTGTTGTTTCTTTTTGTTGTTGGTTAGGAATATTGTGATGATGTGTTAAAATATAATTAAGTTAAGTATTCAAAGGGTATAAAAATAATATTTTTAAACTAATAAAAAAACAAGAAACACCATGTTTCTTCTCCCGTCACTTTCCAACTGACGCCAAAGATACACCACAAGTAACAGCCTGTTACGCTGGATTTTGGGGTTTCTTCTCCGCCACATCACCAAGTGACGCAGTCACTTGGTCCCGTTACAAATAGTCTTATAGATAACTCCTTATTTGGTTATGGTTAATTAACCTTTTCTCCGGGTTCTGCTGGTGAACAATCGCGCTGATAAGAAAAAAGTTACGTTATGGTCTTTGAGATGATTCATCTATAAGTGTGAATCTTAATACTTCAATTCTTCATTATATCAATTCTTCATTATAAGTGTGAATCTTAATACCTCAATTCTTCATTATATTCTGTAATTTTACTTAATTGTTACATTTTTTTATTCCATTGAAACTTCAGTATACGAATTTCAATTTGAAGGTGAATACCGAAGTTTTTTTTTTTTTTCGAACGGCAGCAAACAATAATATAAAAAACCACTAGTGAGAAGCTAGAGGAAAAGAAAAAATTACATAACGTTTAGAGGATCTTGTAACCACACCGTCCAATTCACTCTATGTGACAACCCGGAAATTTTCGACCAAATTTAAATTTGATCTTTATATGTTTCCGGCACGATAAGCAAAGTTTGTTAAGTTAAATCTCAAGGATTTTAAACTATGTTCATACATTCATTTAACCTCGATCAAATTCCGACGATTCACGAACCATCTTTAAATATGAATATGTATATATATATATATATATATATATATATATATATATTATAACTTGAGAATACTTTACATGAACGCATTTGTTTCAATATGTTTATCAAATGGAATTTGAAGATAATATCAAATGATTGATTTATCAGATACTTTGTATGATTACGAGTCTTTGTAGTAAGGTCCACTTTGATTTAAGGAATCTGTTCTTTTTAACGGTATTCGGAATAATTGGTAAAGTGATCTACATATGAGAACAAAGTGTCAAATAATGAGAGTTAGACAAAAGTTAGTGGAGAACTAAAGTTCATAATATTCAATTGATTTGTTTTAAACTTGCGGAAACATTTTTCGATAGAAATTGATTATTAAAAATGTCTTTGTTTAAATAACGTGTATTTAAAACGTGTTTAGGTATATATATATATATATATATATATATATATATATATATATATATATATATATATATATATATATATATATATATATATATATATATATATATATATATATTCATTCATCCTCTTCACATATGACCACCACCACCATCTAATGTTTTGTGTTTCTTAATTTAGGTATTCGTTTACAACAAAACCCACTAACACCAATTATTTGATTTGCTTTTTATTTTACCTTTTTATTTTTGAACAAAACCAACCACATGTATCGTTAGAATTTTTGCACTGCTTCTATTTTTTTTTTTTTTGGTCCAAATAAGTCATCACCAACCACCACTTTGTGGAAAGCTTGTCTGCTACTAGTTGCCTTGTGACTCGACTTTTAAATATAACACATACATGTATATTTCAATTCAATCATTACCATACCATCTATATATAGAATATAAATATATTTAGGCAGAGAAAACTAATAGATATATATTACCATCCTTATTTTCTCTCAAACTACCAACACAAATCATTTTCGTCGCTTCTTCCATTTCCTTAATCAACCCACTTTCTGTACACCACCATCGACCTCTACACCATCATAAACCACCACCAACATCATTACAACTGCTGTCCTCCATGAAAACTATTTACAACTCGACACCATTGCTGCTATTAAGTTTGTTATCGGTTTAAATTAAATTGCTAGACCTGCTGCTGTTTTGGAAGCAGCCATAAACCTTCATTATCGGGAAAATAATCACCACCAAAAGTTGAATCGTTTTCTATCAGGGTTTTCGATTGGATTTGTTTTCTACCAAGAGCAAGCACACCAAAACAACACCAACCTGCTCTACTTGCAGGCTGCTGCAAATCGACTGTTTCTGTAGTCACAAACGAACCGTCACCACCTCTCTTCATTTTTCTTTCTTTCCTTGTGAACCCACACCAAATTAACGGTTATTGCTGCTGTCATTATATTGTTACCACCCGAATAACCACCTTATCAAACATTATCATACACCTTGTACTAAAACCGAACCATGCTACTGCAGCTGTAAGTTACTATACATTTTTCTTCCTAATCGATCTCCACCCATAAAAGACGGCTGCCATCAACTACTAATCCATGAACTCATTATTATATACTGTTAATCTGCTGCAAGCATTATCTATTTTCGAATCTCACATCCTGTCATTCGAACGAGATGTTCGTACTGCTGTTCTTATATATGTTTTCTATTCAATAATAATTACAAGCAATCATTGTTGCTGTTCTTGAATTATTGCAAGGGTATTTGTCATGTCTGCTGCCCAACAAATACGTGCCCACCAACAAACCCCACTTGTACAACTTGATACACATTACAGCTAATATGTTCCTGATTACTTTCGGTGTATAGTAGTCATATTAAGCCAAATCATATTTGTTTGAAGTTGTAATTAAAGCCCATTTAAGTCAGTTATTTTAGATTGGGCCACATAATTTTAATTAATTTCCAAGACAACCCAAAAATCGAAATCCACTTTGTATAGACTGATGTTACTTGTCGAACTTCTGCTACAGCAGCTTCGGAATCCTGGTTCCTGTTTTTGAACTCCACTATTGCAGTTATTATGTTGCTACTACTGTTGCATATAACGATGGCTGCACAACGATGATGGAAGAAAAAGATGTACGTTTAACATGATGATACGTGATCAAGATGACGGAGAGAAATATATAATGATGATAGTGAGCCGTTAGGGTTTTAGTATGATGATGTTGAGGACGAGTTAATAATAATGATGATATAGGTTATGATGATGATGATCACATGAATGGGTGATGATGATGTCAAATGATGATGATGATGATGTTGTATGATGTTGGTGTTTCGAGAAATTGATGGTGGATGTTACAGTGATAAGAACCGAACCCTTTTAAGATTATTTGGACTAATTATTGTTGGGCTTTGTTAATCTAACTTGGGCCGTTCCTAATTGTATTATTGGGCCGAGAACTTGTTTTAAGTGTTGGGCCGAGATATAGTTAAATGTATTCGATTATTAAGTATTACAGAAAAGCGATGGTAGAGTAATGGTTTGGTGTTGTGTTGGGTTAGCATGAGGTCGCGGGTTCGAGAACGGGCATAGGCATTCAGTTTGGAACTTTTTCTTCTTGAGAGGTAGTTATTATTATATTACTCTTATTACTCTTATTATTATTATTATTATTATTATTATTATTATTATTATTATTATTATTATTATTATTATTATTATTATTATTATTATTATTATTATTATTATTATTATTATTGTTATTATTGTTATTAATATTATGCTAATTATTGTTATTACTAACATTATTATTATAATTATTGTTATCATTATTATTATTATCATCATACTTATAATTATTATAATTATTATTATAAGTATTATTTTTTTTATATCATTATTAATATCCTTATTAGTAAAAGTAATATTATTATAAATATTATAAATATTAGTATTACGATTACTATTATTATTATTATTATTATTATTATTATTATTATTATTATTATTATTATTATTATTATTATTATTATTATCATCATCATCATCATTCTTATTATTAAAAGTATTAAAATTAATATTTGAATAAAAATTATCATTTATAAAAGATTATCTTTATTATTAAAACTATCATTTATAAAATTATTAATGTGTTTATCGTTATTATTATTATTAGTATTAACATTATTATTAATATTTTTATTTTTAATATTATTACTATCATTATTATTACTTTGACCATTATTATTATTATCATTACAACTATATTATTATTATCAATTAATATTATTATTACAATAAAAGTTAGATATATAAAAATATACTTAATAAACTATATTTTATAAATTAATTATTTAAAGTATATAAAATAAATATATTTAAGTTAATAATGAAACCCATGAATTACTAAAATAACAGTTATATTAATACGTAAACTTATTCGACTGCAATTATATGTGTTAATATATATATAAATGATATAGGTTCGTGAATCTGAGGCCAACCCTGCATTGTTCAGTTCCGTCGTATGCATATTTTTACTACAAAATATCGTATTGTGAGTTTCATTACTCCCTTTTTAAATGCTTTTGCAATATATATTTTTGGGACTGAGAATACATGAGCTTTTATAAATGTTTTACGAAATAGACACAAGTAATCGAAACTACATTATATGGTTGAATGATCGAAGCCGAATATGCCCCTTTTGCTTGGTAGCCTAAGAATTAGTAAACCGATCTACTAATTGACGTGAATCCTAAAGATAGATCTATTGGGCCTAACAAACCCCATCCGTTGTAGCGGATGCTTTAGTACTTCGATGTTGTTTTATCATGTCCGATAGATGTCCCGGAATGATAGGGGATATTCTTATATGCATCTTGTTAATGTCGGTTACCAGGTGTTCAATCCATATGAATGATATTTTTGTCTCTATGCATGGGACGTATATTTATGAGAAATGGAAATAAAAATCTTGTGGTCTATTAAAATGATGAAAATGAATGATTATGATAAACTAATGAACTCACAACCTTTTGGTTGACACTTGAAAGCATGTTTATTCTCAGGTATGAAAAAAATCTTCCGCTATGCATTTGTTCATTTTAGAGATATTACTTGGAGTCATTCATGACATATTTCAAAAGACGTTGCATTCGAGTCGTCGAGTTCATCAAGATTATTATTAAGTCAAATATAGTTGGATATATTATGAAATGGTATGCATTTCGTCAACTTTCGATGTAATGAAAATTTGTCTTTTAAAAACGAATGCAATGTTTGTAAAATGTATCATATAGAGGTTAAATACCTTACAATGTAATCATATGTTATTGTATTCGTTCTTATGGATTATGACGGGTCTTTACATGTGGTATCAGAGCGGTGGTCTTAGCGAACCAGGTCTGCATTAGTGTGTCTAACTGATAGTCATTAGGATACATTAGTGAGTCTGGACTTCAACCGTGTCTGCATGTCAAAAGTTTTGCTTATCATTTTTATCGGAAATTGTCTGCTTATCATTCTTAGTCTAGACACATCTTATTGCATTGATTGCATGAATAATTTATAGACAAAATTCATATCTTAGCATATCTGCTAATTCATATCTTAGCGTATCTGTTACTGTAAGCTTTGCCTGACACATCCCGCAACTTCCTCCGTAATCTACGATATCTTTTGTTCTATATCTATGGATATTCTATGTAACTAGAATACTATTCGATAACCGAAAATCATTTCATATCGAAAAATCCTTATTCAATCGTACGAAATGGAATTCTTCATTAGTTCAAGTCCCTCAGATTCCGAAATGGAATCCCACTCAAGCTCTGAAAGCAGTGTAACCGGAATGGTCCAACCAATCAGCCATCATCTATTCTGGATGAATTGGGGATGGGTTCGTAGCCTCCTTAATCATTAGAGACAAGAAGAAGGTGATCCTTTTCATCCACCACATTGCCCTCTTGGCGAAGAACCTGAAGCACTTACCGGCGAACCTGTTCGAGACACCATTTTCTCTCTCATTTCCAGAGTATCTCGTCACGATTACATACTACATTAAATTCTAGATTTTATTTATCCGCTCGTCCGAACCGACAATCACCCTGGTGTAATAGAAGAAGTCAACGAGCTTCGTGCTCGGGTAGTGGCTTTGGAAAATATGGTGCAAAGGCTACAAGCACCAGCAGCAACACCGGCAGCAACAGTACCACAATCATCAACACCAACAGGATCATTACCACCACCAACAACAACCGCATCGCAAATCTCAACTTCACAATCTATCCCATGAGCATCAATGTCATAAGCTCTATAGATAACAAGGAAGACCAACAACAACAAACGATGAAGTATTGATTCATAACTTCATCGGAGAAATATTCTACGGAGATTATGTAATCTCTAAAATTTTAGAACTAACCATAAGTCAAATGAGTAGATCGAAATGATAAGAGTAAATAAGACATGAATGGTGCATGATTTACAAGCTAGACTTGTTTTATCAGTAGCACTAGTAGCACCTATAACATCACAAACTCTGTCAGTTCAAGAATCACGGTGGACATCATTACGAATCAACAACGAGTATATTGTATCAACGAGTTATGAAGTATTAACTCATTTCCACAGAAAGATTTATATGTATATTTTATATATATAAATTTTTAAACCATAATAAGTCTTTCCGTACTAAGCTATTATGTGTGAATCTTAACTACTCGGTTAATTCATATTACAAATATGCAATGATGTATGTCCTTCGTCCGCAACTTAACCATCGTTAATTACAATCTCTGTCTCAATTCAATAAATTCTAACTCATAATAAATCAAGTGTATTATTCGAATATATGTTTGATTTTACACTTTCATCATCAATGTACTCGAAACTTTTTAGATAACATCATTCGTACCTTTCGAAGTTCACAAGGATTCCACAAATACCAACATCATGCATCAACAAATAACGAAGTATTGATTCATAATTTCAATCACATTGAAGAAATACTTCGCAAAAGTTATGTAATTTTAAGGATTATTCAATTCTAGTTTCAACCATAAATCAAATGAGTTTAATTTAATATTAACTCATTAAATCTATACTACATCTGAAGAAAATATACACACACATATATTTTCATAAGGACTGTAATAAAAATTCTTTTGTACAAAATATTAATTTTGAAATTTTTTTAACGGGTAGGTAATACCCGAGAGATATATAAATTCACAATTAATATGTTACATACTTCGATTCCGATTTAACAAATCATCCACTATACTCTCTACTTTCACAACTATATACATTTGTTTATAGAAATCAAAACATCCATACTCATTCAAACCCAGTTACATATTCTGATTTTGAAACCTCAAAATTCAATTCGAGATATAACCGGTATCACCACTCTTAGATTCCTACATCTTTCAAAACTATACTTTGACTTCAAAACTGTGATAAAAAAAACATTTCTATTCATAAAATACGTGTACCATTCAAACTCCTAGAACATCGTATGATTACAAACTGTGTTTAAACCCTTCAAAATTCCTGAAGACACTTCAAATAATGAACAATCGAGATGATGATCCAACCACATGTTACCCACAGTTATGTACCTGAAAAACTCTTGAAACCAAAGTCATAGTTTAACACGTATCTGTGTCAGACCCTTTGGCATTTAGTAGCTACAATAACTTTTCAATCCTGTTTCAAAATAGACATTTTTGACACAGCTCCAGCAAGTCAACCTCGACTTCTTAATCGAAACAGTCTTATTATAACCTCGATAGATACGTTGCCCTTTCACCATCGTTACTAGGGAACCTTTCATATTCCACCACATTAGCAATAAACTTACCAACAACTTCACTGATCTTTGACATCCCAAAAAATCATTATATTTACCAAAACCCCATCAATTACCCATCCGCATCTTGTAACAAGAATTGTCATGCCAATTATTGGGAATCAGCAATCAGTATTTTGAAATCTCGCAGCTTGTCTACTCCAACAGTTATATGTGTACATATAATGTCTACCTCCAAGACTTACATACTTCGAATGTGAAGTTTCTGAAAAACACCTTGAACTGCGAACTAGTTCTCGAAATGCTGATGAAGCAGCAAAAACTATAAACGACCTTAACAGTAAAAAGTTTGATGATAAAGAATAGTGTATTGGCAAAGCTCAGAGAAGTTTTAGAACTGGAAAACGGATTGAGCAAAGTATGAAGGAGGCTGTAGACAAATCACGAAGGCTGAACCTACCTTCAAAGAATCCAAATGATTTAATGCCTGCTAAAGTCTTTAGTGAATACATTGCTCCTTACTCTAAACCCTTGAGGACAATATTCTTCATCATCCTCTGACCTTAGATATTCTAAGATATCATCGTATCTTTCATTATAAATATCCTCCATATTTCTGAAGATATATTCATAACTATCCTCATCTGAAATTATTTACCTCTTCGCGCTATCTGTATTACATCATAAAAGAAACTATTTTAGTTTCTAAATTCTGAAACATTTGAGTTTAAAATAGGAATATTTTTGAAGTAGTGTTCGGAGCTGAAGCATGAGTTAGTATAATATAATGACACTTGATCTACGTGATTATATTACAGTAAGTCATGCTGAGTTTCTAATGAAACATGATGATTCACAGACCATACCGTCATCATGTGCCATGTTACACGACTCTGGTATTCCATTTAACCTCTAGAAATATCAGGAAAATATTTTCTTGATGATTCAATCTTTTCCAGGATATTCTAGTAATTTAACAAAAATCAAGATCGTGTCATTACCATTTCTTTCTTAGGACATTAACTATGATCGTTCCAAAATTCATATCTACGAATTCTGGACCATTATTCGCTTGACTTAAAGTCGGGAAGAGAAAACAAATGCATGAAGCTTCAAAATATCAAATGGGAGTATAAATCACAGTAAATTGGAGGGAGTATTAACTGTGGATGTCAATGATTACAGAAAGACAGAAGCAGAAACATCGAAATATAAGGGAAGATATAAAACCCAACAACAACCCAGAAATTGCAAACCGTGTATATCAATAAATATTGCAACGTAAAGACACGGGAGAACTAGAAACACTATAAAACCAAGAGTATAGTAAAAGTGAATAGATTCCTCAGGTGGCAAATGAAAAAGGAGAACGATAGATATGAAAGTTAGGAGGATATCAAGAATTAGAACCGGATGAATCATATTGATGAATACCTTAAAATATGAGTTAAGAAAGAGAGAATAGAAGAGTGAGTTGTAAGGAAACGACGGGGGTGGATTTATAGAAAATATCCGACAGAGCAATCAAAACAGATGAACGCATTTAAATCGGATCCTAATTCCCTTGATTACCGAAGAATCAAATCTTATTACGAAGATTTTCTCCAAATCTCTTGAACTTGGAAATCAATCCTATCTACGTCAAAAGATATGACGAATCTACATTTACTTATTTCACTATTTTGTGATAACTTCACTCGTACTCTTCGCATAATCAAATTGTTTTACCCATATTACTCGCTGATGATAAAACTCTAATTTTCAGCTTGTATGCGTCATGAAAACGTATTTATTATTATTAATTATTATTATCATTGATGTTGTTATTATTATCATACACATTTTAGTGAGTATTGCATGTGAAGAATTATAACCTTGAAGGTGATAATAAGTTAATTGAAGTTTAAATATTTATCAACTATGTATTTATCGCTACGATTTTGTTTTGTCATTGTGTCTTGAAATGACTATCCCAATCAAATTTCGGGACGAAATTTCTTTAACGGGTAGGTACTGTGACAACCCGGAAATTTTCGACCAAATTTAAATTTGATCTTTATATGTTTCTGGCACGATAAGCAAAGTTTGTTAAGTTAAATCTCAAGGATTTTAAACTATGTTCATACATTCATTTAACCTCGACCAAATTTTGACGATTCACGAACCATCTTTAGATATGAATATGTATATATATGTATATATTATAACTTGAGAATATTAACAAAGTATTAAACGTATAATACTTTACATGAACGCATTTGTTTCAATATGTTTATCAAATGGAATTTGAAGATAATATCAAATGATTGATTTATCAGATACTTTGTATGATTACGAGTCTTTGTAGTAAGGTCCACTTTGATTTAAGGAATCTGTTCTTTTTAACGGTATTCGGAATAATTGGTAAAGTGATCTACATATGAGAACAAAGTGTCAAATAATGAGAGTTAGACAAAAGTTAGTGGAGAACTAAAGTTCATAATATTCAATTGATTTGTTTTAAACTTGCGGAAACATTTTTTGATAGAAATTGATTATTAAAAATGTCTTTGTTTAAATAACGTGTATTTAAAACGTGTTTAGGTATATTGAATATATATATATATATATATATATATATATATATATATATATATATATATATATATATATATATATATATATATATATATATATATATATATTTCATTCATCCTCTTCACATATGACCACCACCACCATCTAATGTTTTGTGTTTCTTAATCTCGGTATTCGTTTACAACAAAACCCACTAACACAAATTATTTGATTTGCTTTTTATTTTACCTTTTTAGTTTTGAACAAAACCAACCACATGTATCGTTAGAATTTTTGCACTACTTCTATTTTCTTTTTGGTTCAAATAAGTCATCACCAACCACCACTTTGTGGAAAGCTTGTCTGCTACTAGTTGCCTTGTGACTCGACTTTTAAATATAACACAAACATGCATATTTCAATTCAATCATTACCATACCATCTATATATAGAATATAAATATATTTAGGCGGAGAAAACTAATAGATATATATTACCATCCTTATTTTCTCTCAAACTACCAACACAAATCATTTCCGTCGCTTCTTCCATTTCCTTAATCAACCCACTTTCTGTACACCACCATCGACCTCTACACCATCATAAACCACCATCAACATCATTACAACTGCTGTCCTCCATGAAAACTATTTACAACTCGACACCATTGCTGCTATTAAGTTTATTTTCGGTTTAAATTAAACTGCTAGACCTGCTGCTGTTTTGGAAGCAGCCATAAACCTTCATTATCGGGAAAATAATCACCACCAAAAGTTGAATCGTTTTCTATCATGGTTTCGATTGGATTTGTTTTCTACCAAGAGCAAGCACACCAAAACAACACCAACCTGCTCTACTTGTAGGCTTCTGCAAATCGACTATTTCTGCAGTCACAAACGAACCGTCACCACCTCTCTTCATTTTTCTTTCTTTCCTTGTGAACCCACACCAAATTAACGGTTATTGCTGCTGTCATTTTATTGTTACCACCTGAATAATCACCTTATCAAACATTATCATAAACCTTGTACTAAAACCGAACCATGCTACTGCAGCTGTAAGTTACTATACATTTTTCTTCCTAATCGATCTCCACCCATAAAAGACGGCTGCCATCAACTACTAATCCATGAACTCATTATTATATACTGTTAATCTGCTGTAAACATTATCTATTTTCGAATCTCACATCCTGTCATTCGAACGAGCTGTTCATACTGCTGTTCTTATATATGTTTTCTATTCAATAATAATTACAAGCAATCATTGTTGCTGTTCTTGAATGATTGCAAGGGTATTTGTCGTGTCTGCTGCCCAACAAATACGTGCCCACCAACAAACCCCACTTGTACAACTTGATACACATTACAGCTAATATGTTCCTGATTAATTTCGGTGTATAGTAGTCATATTAAGCCAAATCACATTTGTTTGAAGTTGTAATTAAAGCCCATTTATGTCAGTTATTTTAGATTGGGCCACATAATTTTAATTAATTTCCAAGACAACCCAAAAATCGAAATCCACTTTGTATGGACTACTGTTACCTGTCGAACTTCTGCTACAGCAGCTTCGGAATCCTGGTTCCTGTTTTTGAACTCCACTATTGCAGTTATTATGTTTATATTATGGATTCAAAAATACTTTCTCGAGAGAAACTAAAAAAGAGATATCTGTGTAGTTTTGATGATTCAAAAATGTTATTACTTGAATTCGAAGTTCGTAATTACTTTGAGTGGATAAATCGTAGCAATGCAATAATTAAGTCATAGTTCATTGGTTGAATGTATCATTAACCATTTTTTTTTTTGGTACGAGGAACTTATCATGAATCCACCAATTTCTGAAAAATATAAGTTATATTGCTAAACACTATTTAACAATAACCAACTATAATTTGTCTGATTCGGGTGTCCCGTCTGCCCTCGTAGACGCCCCTCAAACGGGCTTCTCAGTCAATAACAACGGTGCTAAAACTGATATACATCCCGTATATCAGTGGCCCATTCGTTACCTGTATCTTTCATGATGTCATAAACTGCTTGTTGCTCAGCATGGTCGGTTTTAGCACCATTGTTGTTGACTGAGAAGCCTGTTTGAGGGGCATCTTTATATTTATATTACAAAGATAAAGGCACATGAACAGATAGTGGATTTGTTTCTGTCTTTTGTTGAATATTTTTCACGGCTCGATAGATAATTTGATAAGCCAATGATTTTTTTCCGTGTTTCAGAATACGGTTAACCAACATGTTAACTAATCGATTACGATAAATTGGATCGGATTTTGCAGTTTTTTCTTCTGCAGTACCTCGACGTGACATGAGCGTGAAAGGGGTTCAAAAATCAGTTATCATTATTATTATTATCATCATACTTATAATTATTATTATTATTATAAGTATTATTTTTTTATATCATTATTAATATCCTTATTAGTAAAAGTAATATTAATATAAATATTATAAATATTAGTATTACGATTACTATTATTATTATTATTATTACTATCATTCTTATTATTAAAAGTATTAAAATTAATATTTGAATAAAAATTATCATTTATAAAAAGATTATCTTTATTATTAAAACTATCATTTATAAAATTATTAATGTGTTTATCATTATTATTATTATTAGTATTAACATTATTATTAATATTTTTATTTTTAATATTATTACTATCATTATTATTACTTTGACCATTATTATTATTATCATTACAACTATATTATTATTATTATCAATTAATATTATTATTACAATAAAAGTTAGCTATATAAAAATATACTTAAGAAACTATATTTTATAAATTAATTATTTAAAGTATAAAAAATAAATATATTTAAGTTAATAATGAAACCCATGAATTACTAAAATAACAGTTATATTAATACGTAAACTTATTCAACTGCAATTATATGTGTTAATATATATATAAATGATATAGGTTCGTGAATCTGAGGCCAACCCTGCATTGTTCTGTTCCGTCGTATACATATTTTTACTACAAAATATCGTATTGTGAGTTTCATTACTCCCTTTTTAAATGCTTTTGCAATATATATTTTTGGGACTTAGAATACATGCGCTTTTATAAATGTTTTACGAAATAGACACAAGTAATCGAAACTACATTATATGGTTGAATGATCGAAGCTGAATATGCCCCTTTTGCTTGGTAGCCTAAGAATTAGTAAACCAATCTACTAATTGACGCAAATCCTAAAGATAGATCTATTGGGCCAAACAAACCCCATCCGTTGTAGCGGATGCTTTAGTACTTCGATGTTGTTTTATCATGTCCGATGGATGTCCCGGAATGATAGGAGATATTCTTATATGCATCTTGTTAATGTCGGTTACCAGGTGTTCAATCCATATGAAAGATATTTTTGTCTCTATGCATGGGACGTATATTTATGAGAAATGGAAATGAAAATCTTGTGGTCTATTAAAATGATGAAAATGAATGATTATGATAAACTAATGAACTCACCAACCTTTTGGTTGACACTTGAAAGCATGTTTATTCTCAGGTATGAAAGAAATCTTCCGCTGTGCATTTGCTCATTTTAGAGATATTATGAGACCACCCGTCCTAATCCATAAGGATGAATACAATAACATATGATTACATCGTGAGGTATTTGACCTCTATATGATACATTTTACAAACATTGCATTTATTTTTAAAAGACAACCTTTCATTACATTAAAAGTTGACAGGTATATATACCATTTCATAATATCCAACTTATAAATGACCTAATCTGTCATTTACTTAATAATATTCTCTATTGAACTCAACGACTCGAATGCAACGTCTTTTGAAATATGTCATGAATGACTCCAAGTAATGTCTGTAAAATTAGCAAATGCACAGCGAAAGATTTCTTTCATACCTGAGAATAAACATGCTTTCAAGTGTCAACCAAAAGGTTGGTGAGTTCATAGGTTTATCATAAAACAATAAAATTCATCATTTTGATAGACCTCAAAATTTAAATGCTGCATGGTACAAATGGGCCCAAATCCTATACCCACCTGTAATGTACATGCGATATCTTTTAAATACATTACACCTTTCTCGTGTACGAAATCATCTTTCATAAATCTTAGTAACCGTACACATATCTCGTGCACAAAAATAACATACACATAACCTGTTTATAAAATCATTCTCTCGATACATAACATTCACTTTTCATTTCTTTCATAGCTTGGCTTGGTAACCGACCTTAACATATAATGTGCATAATAATATCCCCAAAAGAGAACATCTCGTCTGTATAATAATCATATAAACTTCGAAGTACTAAACACCACGCCCACTAGCCCTTCCGTCTAGTGAACATTCTGGGTGGGGGTGTTAAACCCTGTAGCTACCTTTAGGATTCGCGTCAATTAGGCGTGCACTAATTCTCAAAATTAGTGATGTTCCCTAATTCTTAGGTTACCAAGCAATAATAATCAGGAGAAAAATATTCATATCAATTGTGGCAATTATCAAGTCCACATAATTCAATGGTGGCAATTATTGAAATGTCCCGTTCTTATTGATTAAAAACGTTCCATATTAATTGATTTCGTTGCGAGGTTTTGACCTCTATATGAGACGTTTTTCAAAGACTGCATTCATTTTTAAAACAAACCATAACCTTTATTTCATAAATAAAGGTTTAAAAAGCTTTACGTAGATTATCAAATAATGATAATCTAAAATATCATGTTTACATACGACCATTACATAATGGTTTACAATACAAATATGTTACATCGAAATCAGTTTCTTGAATGCAGTTTTTACACAATATCATACAAACATGGACTCCAAATCTTGTCCTTATTTTAGTATGCAACAGCGGAAGCTCTTAGTATTCACCTGAGAATAAACATGCTTTAAACGTCAACAAAAATGTTGGTGAGTTATAGGTTTAACCTATATATATCAAATCGTAACAATAGACCACAAGATTTTATATTTCAATATACATCCCATACATAGAGATAAAAATCATTCATATGGTGAACACCTGGTAACCGACATTAACAAGATGCATATATAAGAATATCCCCATCATTCCGGGACACCCTTCGGATATGACATAAATTTCGAAGTACTAAAGCATCCGATACTTTGGATGGGGTTTGTTAGGCCCAATAGATCTATCTTTAGGATTCGCGTCAATTAGGGTGTCTGTTCCCTAATTCTTAGATTACCAGACTTAATAAAAAGGGGCATATTCGATTTCGATAATTCAACCATAGAATGTAGTTTCACATACTTGTGTCTCTTTTGTAAATCATTTATAAAACCTGCATGTATTCACATCCCAAAAATATTAGATTTTAAAAGTGGGACTATAACTCACTTTCACAGATTTTTACTTCGTCGGGAAGTAAGACTTGGCCACTGGTTGATTCACGAACCTATAACAATATATACATATATATCAAAGTATGTTCAAAATATATTTACAACACTTTTAATATATTTTGATGTTTTAAGTTTATTAAGTTAGTAACCTACAAGTAGTTGTCCACAGTTAGATGTACAGAAATAAATCGATAAATATTATCTTGAATCAATCCACGACCTAGTGTATACGTATCTCAGTATTGATCACAGCTCAAACTATATATATTTTGGAATCAACCTCAACCCTGTATAGCTAACTCCAACATTCACATATAGAGTGTCTATGGGAGTTCCGAAATATATATAGATGTGTCGACATGATAGGTCAAAACATTGTATACGTGTCTATGGTATCTCAAGATTACATAATATACAATACAAGTTGATTAAGTTATGGTTGGAATAGATTTGTTACCAATTTTCACGTAGCTAAAATGAGAAAAATTATCCAATCTTGTTTTACCCATAACTTCTTCATTTTAAATCCGTTTTGAGTGAATCAAATTGCTATGGTTTCATATTGAACTCTATTTTATGAATCTAAACAGAAAAAGTATAGGTTTATAGTCGGAAAAATAAGTTACAAGTCGTTTTTGTAAAGGTAGTCATTTCAGTCGAAAGAACGACGTCTAGATGACCATTTTAGAAAACATACTTCCACTTTGAGTTTAACCATAATTTTTGGATATAGTTTCATGTTCATAATAAAAATTATTTTCTCAGAATAACAACTTTCAAATCAAATTTTATCATAGTTTTTAATTAACTAACCCAAAACAGCCCGCGGTGTTACTACGACGGCGTAAATCCGGTTTTACGGTGTTTTTCGTGTTTCCAGGTTTTAAATCATTAAGTTAGAATATCATATACATATAGAACATGTGTTTAGTTGATTTTAAAAGTCAAGTTAGAAGGATTAACTTTTATTTGCTAACAAGTTTAGAATTAACTAAACTATGTTCTAGTGATTACAAGTTTAAACCTTCGAATAAGATAGCTTTATATGTATGAATCGAATGATGTTATGAATATCATTACTACCTTAAGTTCCTTGGATAAACCTACTGGAAAAGAAAAAAATGGATCTAGCTTCAACGGATCCTTGGATGGCTCGAAGTTCTTGAAGCAGAATCATGACACGAAAACAAGTTCAAGTAAGATCATCACTTGAAATAAGATTGTTATAGTTATAGAAATTGAACCAAAGTTTGAATATTATTATTACCTTGTATTAGAATGATAACCTACTGTAAGAAACAAAGATTTCTTGAGGTTGGATGATCACCTTACAAGATTGGAAGTGAGCTAGCAAACTTGAAAGTATTCTTGATTTTATGTAACTAGAACTTGTAGAATATATGAAGAACACTTAGAACTTGAAGATAGAACTTGAGAGAGATCAATTAGATGAATAAAATTGAAGAATGAAAGTGTTTGTAGGTGTTTTTGGTCGTAGGTGTATGGATTAGATATAAAGGATATGTAATTTTGTTTTCATGTAAATAAGTCATGAATGATTACTCATATTTTTATAATTTTATGAGATATTTCATGCTAGTTGCCAAATGATGGTTCCCACATGTGTTAGGTGACTCACATGGGCTACTAAGAGCTGATCATTGGAGTGTATATACCAATAGTACATACATCTAAAAGCTGTGTATTGTACGAGTACGAATACGGGTGCATACGAGTAGAATTGTTGATGAAACTGAACGAGGATGTAATTGTAAGCATTTTTGTTAAGTATAAGTATTTTGATAAGTGTATTGAAGTCTTTCAAAAGTGTATAAATACATATTAAAACACTACATGTATATACATTTTAACTGAGTCGTTAAGTCATCATTAGTCGTTGCATGTAAGTGTTGTTTTGAAACCTTTAGGTTAACGATCTTGTTAACTGTTGTTAACCCAATGTTTATAATATCAAATGAGATTTTAAATTATTATATTATCATGATATTATCATGTATGAATATCTCTTAATATGATATATATACATTAAATGTCTTTACAACGATAATCGTTACATATATGTCTCGTTTAAAAATCATTAAGTTAGTAGTCTTGTTTTTACATATGTAGTTCATTGTTAATATACTTAATGATATGTTTACTTATCATAGTATCATGTTAACTATATATATATCCATATATATGTCATCATATAGTTTTTACAAGTTTTAACGTTCGTGAATCACCGGTCAACTTGGGTGGTCAATTGTCTATATGAAACATATTTCAATTAATCAAGTCTTAACAAGTTTAATTGCTTAACATGTTGGAAATATTTAATCATGTAAATATCAATCTCAATTAATATATATAAACATGGAAAAGTTCGGGTCACTACAGTACCTACCCGTTAAATAAATTTCGTCCCGAAATTTTAAGCTGTTGAAGGTGTTGACGAATCTTCTGGAAATAGATGCGGGTATTTCTTCTTCATCTGATCTTCACGCTCCCAGGTGAACTCAGGTCCTCTACGAGCATTCCATCGAACCTTAACAATTGGTATCTTGTTTTGCTTAAGTCTTTTAACCTCACGATCCATTATTTCGACGGGTTCTTCGATGAATTGGAGTTTTTCGTTGATTTGGATTTCATCTAACGGAATAGTGAGATCTTCTTTAGCAAAACATTTCTTCAAATTCGAGACGTGGAAAGTGTTATGTACAGCCGCGAGTTGTTGAGGTAACTCAAGTCGGTAAGCTACTGGTCCGACACGATCAATAATCTTGAATGGTCCAATATACCTTGGATTTAATTTCCCTCGTTTACCAAATCGAACAACGCCTTTCCAAGGTGAAACTTTAAGCATGACCATCTCTCCAATTTCAAATTCTATATCTTTTCTTTTAATGTCAGCGTAGCTCTTTTGTCGACTTTGGGCGGTTTTCAACCGTTGTTGAATTTGGATGATCTTCTCGGTAGTTTCTTGTATAATCTCCGGACCCGTAATCTATCTATCCCCCACTTCACTCCAACAAATCGGAGACCTGCACTTTCTACCATAAAGTGCTTCAAACGGCGCCATCTCAATGCTTGAATGGTAGCTGTTGTTGTAGGAAAATTCTGCTAACGGTAGATGTCGATCCCAACTGTTTCCGAAATCAATAACACATGCTCGTAGCATGTATTCAAGCGTTTGTATCATCCTTTCGCTCTGCCCATCAGTTTGTGGATGATAGGCAGTACTCATGTCTAGACGAGTTCCTAATGCTTGCTGTAAAGTCTGCCAGAATCTTGAAATAAATCTTCCATCTCTATCAGAGATAATAGAGATTGGTATTCCATGTCTGGAGACGACTTCCTTCAAATACAGTCGTGCTAACTTCTCCATCTTGTCATCTTCTCTTTTTGGCAGGAAGTGTACTGATTTGGTAAGACGATCAACTATTACCCAAATAGTATCAAAACCACTTGCAGTCCTTGGCAATTTAGTGATGAAATCCATGGTAATGTTTTCCCATTTCCATTCTGGGATTTCGGGTTGTTGAAGTAGACCTGATGGTTTCTGATGCTCAGCTTTGACCTTAGAACACGTCAAACATTCTCCTACGTATTTAGCAACATCGGCTTTCATACCCGGCCACCAAAAATGTTTCTTGAGATCCTTGTACATCTTCCCCGTTCCAGGATGTATTGAGTATCTGGTTTTATGAGCTTCTCTAAGTACCATTTCTCTCATATCTCCAAATTTTGGTACCCAAATCCTTTCAGCCCTATACCGGGTTCTGTCTTCCCGAATATTAAGATGCTTCTCCGATCCTTTGGGTATTTCATCCTTTAAATTTCCCTCTTTTAAAACTCCTTGTTGCGCCTCCTTTATTTGAGTAGTAAGGTTATTATGAATCATTATATTCATAGATTTTACTCGAATGGGTTCTCTGTCCTTCCTGCTCAAGGCATCGGCTACCACATTTGTCTTCCCCGGGTGGTAACAAATCTCAAAGTCGTAATCATTCAACAATTCAATCCACCTACGCTGCCTCATATTCAGTTGTTTCTGATTAAATATGTGTTGAAGACTTTTGTGGTCGGTATATATAATACTTTTGACCCCATATAAGTAGTGCCTCCAAGTCTTTAATGCAAAAACAACTGCGCCTAATTCCAAATCATGCGTCGTATAATTTTGTTCGTGAATCTTCAATTGTCTAGACGCATAAGCAATCACCTTCGTTCGTTGCATTAATACACAACCGAGACCTTGCTTTGATGCATCACAATAAATCACAAAATCATCATTCCCTTTAGGCAATGACAATATAGGTGCCGTAGTTAGCGTTTTCTTCAATAACTGAAACGCTTTCTCTTGTTCATTATTCCATTCAAATTTCTTCCCTTTATGAGTTAATGCAGTCAAGGGTTTTGCTATTCTGGAAAAGTCTTGGATGAACCTTCTGTAGTAACCAGCTAGTCCTAAAAACTGGCGTATGTGTTTCGGAGTTTTCGGGGTTTCCCACTTTTCAACAGTTTCTATCTTTGCCGGATCCACCTTAATACCTTCTTTGTTCACTATGTGACCGAGGAATTGAACTTCTTCCAACCAAAATGCACACTTTGAAAACTTAGCGTACAATTCTTCCTTCCTCAATACTTCTAACACCTTTCTCAAATGTTCACCGTGTTCTTGGTCATTCTTTGAGTAAATAAGTATGTCATCAATGAAAACAATGACAAACTTGTCAAGGTATGGTCCACACACTCGGTTCATAAGGTCCATGAACACAGCTGGTGCATTAGTTAAGCCAAACGGCATGACCATAAACTCGTAATGACCGTAACGTGTTCTGAAAGCAGTCTTTGGAATATCATCTTCTTTCACCCGCATTTGATGATACCCGGAATGTAAGTCAATCTTTGAATAAACATACGAGCCTTGTAGTTGATCAAATAAGTCGTTGATTCTCGGTAGTGGGTAGCGGTTCTTGATGGTAAGTTTGTTCAACTCTCGGTAGTCGATACACAACCTGAATGTACCATCTTTCTTCTTGACAAACAAAACAGGAGCTCCCCACGGTGATGTGCTTGGTCGAATGAAACCACGCTCTAAAAGTTCTTGTAATTGGCTTTGCAGTTCTTTCATCTCGCTGGGTGCGAGTCTGTAAGGAGCACGAGCTATTGGTGCAGCTACTGGTACAAGATCTGTTTGAAATTCAACGGATCGATGTGGGGGTAATCCCGGTAATTCTTTCGGAAATACATCGGGAAATTCTTTTGCGATGGTAACATCATTGATGCTCTTTTCTTCAGTTTGTACTTTCTCGACGTGTGCTAGAACAGCATAGCAACCTTTTCTTATTAGTTTTTGTGCCTTCAAATTACTAATAAGATGTAGCTTCGTGTTGCCCTTTTCTCCGTACACCATTAAGGGTTTTCCTTTTTCTCGTATAATGCGAATTGCATTTTTGTAACAAACGATCTCTGCTTTCACTTCTTTCAACCAGTCCATACCGATTATCACATCAAAACTCCCTAAATCTACTGGTATCAAGTCAATCTTAAATGTTTCGCTAACCAGTTTAATTTCTCGATTCCGACATATATTATCTGCTGAAATTAATTTACCATTTGCTAATTCGAGTAAAAATTTACTATCCAAAGGCGTCAATGGACAACTTAATTTAGCACAAAAATCTCTACTCATATAGCTTCTATCCGCACCCGAATCAAATAAAACGTAAGCAGATTTATTGTCAATAAAAACGTACCCGTAACAAGCTCCGGGTCTTCCTGTGCCTCTGCCGCATTAATATTGAAAACTCTTCCACGGCCTTGTCCATTCGTGTTCTCCTAGTTCGGGCAATTTCTAATAATGTGGCCCAGTTTTCCACATTTATAACAAACTACATTGGCATAACTTTCTCCGACACTACTTGCTCCGCCATTACTCGTTCCGACATCATTTGTTCCTTTCGTTCTATTAACCCCTGGTCCGTAGACCTCACACTTCGCCGCGCTATGACCATTTCTTTTACACTTGTTGCAAAATTTGGTGCAGAACCCCGAGTGATACTTTTCACACCTTTGGCATAGCTGCTTCTGATTGTTGTTGTTGTTGCGGTTATTATTGTTGTTGGGATGATTGTTGTAGTTGCTGTTGTTGTTGTTGTTGTTGTTGTTGTTGTTGTTGTTGTTGTTGTTGTTGTTGGGCCGTTTGTTGTAGTTGTGATTGATGTTGCGATTGTTGGGATAATTGTTGCGATTATTGTTGTAATTGCTGCTGTTGTTGTATTGGTGATTCTTATCACCGTTTTCCTCCCACTTTCTTTTGACTTGCTTCACATCGGCCTCTTCAGCAGTCTGTTCTTTAATTCTTTCTTCAATCTGGTTCACTAGTTTGTGAGCCATTCTACATGCCTGTTATATGGAGGCGGGCTCGTGTGAACTTATATCTTCTTGGATTCTTTCCGGTAATCCTTTCACAAACGCGTCGATCTTCTCTTCCTCATCTTCGAATGCTCCCAGACACAATAGGCACAATTCTGTGAATCGTCTTTCGTACGTGGTAATATCAAATCCTTGGGTTCGTAACCCTCTAAGTTCTGTCTTAAGCTTATTGACCTCGGTTCTGGGACGGTACTTCTCGTTCATCAAGTGCTTGAATGCTGACCACGGTAGTGCGTACGTATCGTCTTGTCCCACTTGCTCTAGATAGGTATTCCACCATGTTAACGCAGAACCTGTGAAGGTATGCGTAGCGTACTTCACTTTGTCCTCTTCAGTACACTTACTTATGGCAAACACCGATTCGACGTTCTCGGTCCACCGTTTCAATCCGATCGGTCCTTCGGTTCCATCAAATTCCAAAGGTTTACAGGCAGTGAATTCTTTGTAGGTGCATCCTATACAATTTCCTGTACTGCTAGATCCAAGGTTATTGTTGGTATGTAGCGCAGCCTGTACTGCGGCTATGTTTGAAGCTAGAAAAGTACGGAATTCCTCTTCATTCATATTCACGGTGTGTCGAGTAGTCGGTGCCATTTCCTTCAAAACAGTCAAATGGAACAAGTTAATCATACAGAATATTAAGAGTAGTTAATAGTATTTCGTAGCATAATATGAACTCATTTATAAAAGCTTTTTCTTCATATTAGCGTTTTATAAGTTTAAATTCGGGTAGTACCTATCCGTTAAGTTCATACTTAGTAGCTAATACACAATTCAACTACTACAATTCTATATGAAAAACTGATTATAATAATATTTTGCGTTCAAACTTTTATACAATATTTTACAAACTTACAATACCGCTTATTTTACATAAAGCATGAAATATAGCACACAATAACTTTGATACAAGATAGTTGTGAAGATAATTCTAGCTAGTACACAAGTCGTTCAGCAAAGGCAATAAAGACACGTAATTCATACGTCCAGAAACAAGTCATGCATTCTGGTTTTACTAGGACTACTTCCCATCCTTGGTCTTGTGGAACATAACCGTTATGGCCGTTGATAAGACAGCGTGTTGTAACGTCGTCAAAGGGACGAGGGTTACGTAATGTCCAACAGTCCCGTAACAATCTAAAAACCTCATTTCTTACCCCAATTACCGACTCCGTCACTTGTGGGAACGTTTTGTTTAATAGTTGTAGCCCGATGTTCTTGTTCTCACTTTGGTGAGAAGCGAACATTACTAATCCGTAAGCATAACATGCCTCTTTATGTTTCATGTTAGCCGCTTTTTCTAAATCACGAAGTCCAATATTCGGATATATTGAGTCAAAATAATTTCTTAACCCATTGCGTAAAATTGCATTTGGGTTCCCCGCAATATATGCGTCAAAGTAAACACATCGTAACTTATGGATTTCCCAATGTGATATCCCCCATCTTTCGAACGAAAGCCTTTTATAAACCAAGGCATTCTTGGAACGTTCTTCGAATGTCTTACAAACTGATCTCGCCTTAAATAGTTGTGCCGAAGAATTCTGACCGACTCTAGACAAGATTTCATCAATCATGTCTCCGGGTAAGTCTCTTAAAATATTGGGTTGTCTATCCATTTTGTGTTTTTATACTGTAAAATAGATAAGAGTTAGATTCATAAAAAAAATACTTATTAATACAAGCAATTTTACATATATCATAAAGCATAAGCACACTATATTACATATATTACACCACACGAATACAACTATCTTATTCCGACACACTTGTTTCTTATTCTTCGGTTTTGGTTCGTTTTGCCAAGTTTCTAGGGATATATGATGTTCCCCTAATACGAGCCGTCGTTTTCCACATTGGTTTAGAAAAACCTGGTGGTTTAGAGGTTCCCGGGTCATTGTTACAACTTAAGAACTTCGGGGGTTGACGATACATATAAAGTTCATCGGGGTTGGAATTAGATTTCTCTATTTTTATGCCCTTTCCCTTATTATTTTCTTTTGCCTTTTTAAATTCAGTTGGGGTAATTTCTATAACATCATCGGAATTCTCGTCGGAATCCGATTCATCGGAGAATTGGTAATCCTCCCAATATTTTGCTTCCTTGGCGGAAACACCATTGACCATAATTAACCTTGGTCGGTTGGTTGAGGATATTCTTTTACTTAACCGTTTTATTATTTCCCCCACCGGTTCTATTTCTTCATCCGGTTCCGATTCTTCTTCCGGTTCCGATTCTTCTTCCAGTTCCGACTCTTCTTCCGGTTCCTCTTCAGGAACTTGTGAATCAGTCCACGAATCATTCCCTTTTACATTTGACTCTTCATTATTATTAGGTGAGTCAATGGGACTTCTTCTAGAGGTAGACATCTATCACATAATATCAAACGCGTTAAGAGATTAATATATCACATAATATTCACATGTTAAAAATATATAGTTTACAACAAAATTTGTTAAGCAATCATTTTTCAAGTAAACACGGTCGAAGTCCAGACTCACTAATGCGTCCTAACAAACTCGATAAGACACACTAATGCAAAATTCTGGTTCTCTAAGACCAACGCTCGGATACCAACTGAAATGTCCCGTTCTTATTGATTAAAAACGTTCCATATTAATTGATTTCGTTGCGAGGTTTTGACCTCTATATGAGACGTTTTTCAAAGACTGCATTCATTTTTAAAACAAACCATAAGATTTATTTCATAAATAAAGGTTTAAAAAGCTTTACGTAGATTATCAAATAATGATAATCTAAAATATCCTGTTTACACACGACCATTACATAATGGTTTACAATACAAATATGTTACATCGAAATTAGTTTCTTGAATGCAGTTTTTACACAATATCATACAAACATGGACTCCAAATCTTGTCCTTATTTTAGTATGCAACAACGGAAGCTCTTAGTATTCACCTGAGAATAAACATGCTTTAAACGTCAACAAAAATGTTGGTGAGTTATAGGTTTAACCTATATATATCAAATCGTAACAATAGACCACAAGATTTCATATTTCAATATACATCCCATACATAGAGATAAAAATCATTCATATGGTGAACACCGGGTAACCGACATTAACAAGATGCATATATAAGAATATCCCCATCATTCAGGGACACCCTTCGGATATGATATAAATTTCGAAGCACTAAAGCATCCGGTACTTTGGATGGGGTTTGTTAGGCCCAATAGATCTATCTTTAGGATTCGCGTCAATTAGGGTGTCTGTTCCCTAATTCTTAGATTACCAGACTTAATAAAAAGGGGCATATTCGATTTCGATAATTCAACCATAGAATGTAGTTTCACGTACTTGTGTCTATTTTGTAAATCATTTATAAAACCTGCATGTATTCTCATCCCAAAAATATTAGATTTTAAAAGTGGGACTATAACTCACTTTCACAGATTTTTACTTCGTCGGGAAGTAAGACTTGGCCACTGGTTGATTCACGAACCTATAACAATATATACATATATATCAAAGTATGTTCAAAATATATTTACAACACTTTTAATATATTTTGATGTTTTAAGTTTATTAAGTCAGCTGTCCTCGTTAGTAACCTACAACTAGTTGTCCACAGTTAGATGTACAGAAATAAATCGATAAATATTATCTTGAATCAATCCATGACCCAGTGTATACGTATCTCAGTATTGATCACAACTCAAACTATATATATTTTGGAATCAACCTCAACCCTGTATAGCTAACTCCAACATTCACATATAGAGTGTCTATGGTTGTTCCGAAATATATATAGATGTGTCGACATGATAGGTCGAAACATTGTATACGTGTCTATGGTATCTCAAGATTACATAATATACAATACAAGTTGATTAAGTTATGGTTGGAATAGATTTGTTACCAATTTTCACGTAGCTAAAATGAGAAAAATTATCCAATCTTGTTTTACCCATAACTTCTTCATTTTAAATACGTTTTGAGTGAATCAAATTGCTATGGTTTCATATTGAACTCTATTTTATGAATCTAAACATAAAAAGTATAGGTTTATTGTCAGAAAAATAAGTTACAAGTCGTTTTTGTAAAGGTAGTCATTTCAGTCGAAAGAACGACGTCTAGATGACCATTTTAGAAAACATACTTCCACTTTGAGTTTAACCATAATTTTTGGATATAGTTTCATGTTCATAATAAAAATCATTTTCTCAGAATAACAACTTTTAAATTAAAGTTTATCATAGTTTTTAATTAACTAACCCAAAACAGCCCGCGGTGTTACTACGACGGCGTAAATCCGGTTTTACAGTGTTTTTCGTGTTTCAAGGTTTTAAATCATTAAGTTAGCATATCATATAGATATAGAACATGTGTTTAGTTGATTTTAAAAGTCAAGTTAGAAGGATTAACTTTTATTTGCGAACAAGTTTAGAATTAACTAAACTATGTTCTAGTGATTACAAGTTTAAACCTTCGAATAAGATAGCTTTATATGTATGAATTGAATGATGTTATGAACATCATTACTACCTTAAGTTCCTTGGATAAACCTACTGGAAAAGAGAAAAATAGATCTAGCTTCAACGGATCCTTGGATGGCTCGAAGTTCTTGAAGCAGAATCATGACACGAAAACAAGTTCAAGTAAGATCATCACTTGAAATAAGATTGTTATAGTTATAGAAATTGAACCAAAGTTTGAATATGATTATTACCGTGTATTAGAATGATAACCTACTGTAAGAAACAAAGATTTCTTGAGGTTGGATGATCACCTTACAAGATTGGAAGTGAGCTAGCAAACTTGAAAGTATTCTTGATTTTATGTAACTAGAACTTGTAGAATATATGAAGAACACTTAGAACTTGAAGATAGAACTTGAGAGAGATCAATTAGATGAAGAAAATTGAATAATGAAAGTGTTTGTAGGTGTTTTTGGTCGTTGGTGTATGGATTAGATATAAAGGATATGTAATTTTGTTTTCATGTAAATAAGTCATGAATGATTACTCATATTTTTATAATTTTATGAGATATTTCATGCTAGTTGCCAAATGATGGTTCCCACATGTATTAGGTGACTCACATGGGCTGCTAAGAGCTGATCATTGGAGTGTATATACCAATAGTACATACATCTAAAAGCTGTGTATTGTACGAGTACGAATACGGGTGCATATGAGTAGAATTGTTGATGAAACTGAACGAGGATGTAATTGTAAGCATTTTTGTTAAGTAGAAGTATTTTGATAAGTGTATTGAAGTCTTTCAAAAGTATATAAATACATATTAAAACACTACATGTATATACATTTTAACTGAGTCGTTAAGTCATCGTTAGTCGTTACATGTAAGTGTTGTTTTGAAACCTTTAGGTTAACGATCTTGTTAAATGTTGTTAACCCAATGTTTATAATATCAAATGAGATTTTAAATTATTATATTATCATGATATTATCATGTATGAATATCTCTTAATATGATATATATACATTAAATGTCTTTACAACGATAATCGTTACATATATGTCTCGTTTAAAAATCATTAAGTTAGTAGTCTTGTTTTTACATATGTAGTTCATTGTTAATATACTTAATGATATGTTTACTTATCATAGTATCATGTTAACTATATATATATCCATATATATGTCATCATATAGTTTTTACAAGTTTTAACGTTCGTGAATCACCGGTCAACTTGGGTGGTCAATTGTCTATATGAAATATATTTCAATTAATCAAGTCTTAACAAGTTTGATTGCTTAACATGTTGGAAACATTTAATCATGTAAATATCAATCTCAATTAATATATATAAACATGGAAAAGTTCGGGTCACTACAATTATCACGTCCACATAATTCATTCGAGGAATGTTTTGCTTATGTCTATCTCGTCAAACATTTATAAAAGCATTTCATGTATTCACAGTTCAAAATGTATTTCAAAAGCATTTAATAAAGCAGTTATAAAAATAGCGCATGTATTCTCAGTCCCTAAAATGTAAAGAGTAAAAGGGAATCAAATGAACTCACTATACTGTATTTTGTAGTAAAAATACATATGACGACATTGAACAATGCAGGGTTGGCCTTGGATTTACGAACCTATATAAGTTGCATATACATTAACACATATCTCATTTAATTATCTAAGTTTACTTATATCTTATAATTTATTAAAATTAGTATTTTTAAATATAATTATACTTATAATAAATATATGATATATAATTTAATTAAAGTTTTATCAATATAAATGGTAATATATTAGTTAAAAACATATTAGTATGTAATATTAGTTGATTTGTACTATATTTTTATATAGATAGCATTTGTTTGTTAAAAATAATAATTATAATAATACTAAAATAATAATTGTAATGATAACAATAAAATGATAATACTTTTAATAATAATGATAATACTAATGATAAAAATGTTATATGTTAATAATGATGATGATGATAATAATAATAATAATAATAATAATAATAATAATAATAATAATAATAATAATAATAATAATAATAATAATAATAATAATAATAATAATAATAATAATAATAATAATAATAATAATAATAATAATATTAAAACTACCTTAAAAAAAACAAGCTCCTTAACAAAAACGCCATTGCAGAGTATCGAACCCACGACCTCATACAACACAACAGTTCCACCAAACCACCTGCTCTAGCCTTTTATATCTGATTAATATGTGATTTAGATTCTATTTAACTCATTTTCGGCTCTCATCATCATCAATTACCATAACCAGGATCATCATCATTGTTATTTTCACCATCACAATGGATCATCACATATCATTATCTTTATCATTAACATCTACAACATCATCACTCCATCATCATTTCATCACCCAAACATCATCGTGATTCATCCACAATCATCACAGCTCACGTCATTATCATTATCATTATCATCTTCCATTCGATATCAACATCATACTCGTGATTCTTCATCATCAATAATAATTATAATATTATAGGGTCATCACCATTCTATATCATCATCTCAGCTATTGATACGATTGGCCTCCTATTATTATCAAT
Source organism: Rutidosis leptorrhynchoides (assembly GCF_046630445.1). Taxonomy (NCBI): domain Eukaryota; kingdom Viridiplantae; phylum Streptophyta; class Magnoliopsida; order Asterales; family Asteraceae; genus Rutidosis; species Rutidosis leptorrhynchoides. The sequence continues at coordinate 246,004,414 of NC_092339.1, read as the reverse complement.
CAGCTTCCTTTATTCGAAAAAAAAATAAACAAAACAGTTGCTGTGAAAAGGGCTTCGAACAATTGCAGTTTTGGGCTTCAGCGACTTATAAATCTCGTGTAGCAGTCCACAGAAGTTTTATGGCCCAAGTTCCATTCAATGATTTAAGCAATCGGTACACTTCAAAAGTGGATATGTGTTGTAAATGTGTTGGCCATGAGAGGGAGTCCAAACAAGAAACATATTCGATTCACTTGTTGTCCCCATGGCAGTTAAAGTTATTTGACAGAATGTAGTGAGTGGGGTTCTTGTGGAGCAAATCATCACGTATTATCATAATTAAAGAGGGTTTTTGGTTGATATTCAAAAAGGTAATATAAAGCAACAAATTTGTTGTAGTGACCCGAACTTTTCCATGTTTATATATATTAATTGAGATTTATATTTACATGATTAAATGTTTCCAACATGTTAAGCAATCAAACTTGTTAAGACTTGATTAATTGAAATAGGTTTCATATAGACAATTGACCACCCAAGTTGACCGGTGATTCACGAACGTTAAAACTTGTAAAAACTATATGATGACATATATATGGTTATATATATAGTTAACATTATATTATGATAATTAAACATATCATTAAGTATATTAACAATGAACTACATATGTAAAAACAAGACTACTAACTTAATGATTTTGAAACGAGACATATATGTAACGATTATCGTTGTAACGACATTTAATGTATATATATCATATTAAGAGATATTCGTACATCATAATATCATGATAATATAATAATTTAAAATCTCTTTTGATATTATAAACAATGGGTTAACAACATTTAACAAGATCGTTAACCTAAAGGTTTCAAAACAACATTTACATGTAACGACTAACGATGACTTAACGACTCAGTTAAAATGTATATACATGTAGTGTTTTAATATGTATTTATACACTTTTGAAAGACTTCAATACACTTATCAAAATACTTCTACTTAACAAAAATGCTTACAATTACATCCTCGTTCAGTTTCATCAACAATTCTACTCGTATGCACCCGTATTCGTACTCGTACAATACACAGCTTTTAGATGTATGTACTATTGGTATATACACTCCAATGATCAGCTCTTAGCAGCCCATGTGAGTCACCTAACACATGTGGGAACCATCATTTGGCAACTAGCATGAAATATCTCATAAAATTACAAAAATATGAGTAATCATTCATGACTTATTTACATGAAAACAAAATTACATATCCTTTATATCTAATCCATACACCAACGACCAAAAACACCTACAAACACTTTCATTCTTCAATTTTCTTCATCTAATTGATCTCTCTCAAGTTCTATCTTCAAGTTCTAAGTGTTCTTCATAAATTTCAAAAGTTCTAGTTTCATAAAATCAAGAATACTTTCAAGTTTGCTAGCTCACTTCCAATCTTGTAAGGTGATCATCCAACCTCAAGAAATCTTTGTTTCTTACAGTAGGTTATCATTCTAATACAAGGTAATAATCATATTCAAACTTTGGTTCAATTTCTATAACTATAACAATCTTATTTCAAGTGATGATCTTACTTGAACTTGTTTTCGTGTCATGATTCTGCTTCAAGAACTTCGAGCCATCCAAGGATCCGTTGAAGCTAGATCCATTTTTCTATTTTCCAGTAGGTTTATCCAAGGAAATTAAGGTAGTAATGATGTTCATAACATCATTCGATTCATACATATAAAGCTATCTTATTCGAAGGTTTAAACTTGTAATCACTAGAACATAGTTTAGTTAATTCTAAACTTGTTCGCAAACAAAAGTTAATCCTTCTAACTTGACTTTTAAAATCAACTAAACACATGTTCTATATCTATATGATATGCTAACTTAATGATTTAAAACCTGGAAACACGAAAAACACCGTAAAACCGAATTTACGCCGTCGTAGTAACACCGCGGGCTGTTTTGGGTTAGTTAATTAAAAACTATGATAAACTTTGATTTAAAAGTTGTTATTCTGAGAAAATGATTTTTATTATGAACATGAAACTATATCCAAAAATTATGGTTAAACTCAAAGTGGAAGTATGTTTTCTAAAATGGTCATCTAGACGTCGTTCTTTCGACTGAAATGACTACCTTTACAAAAACGACTTGTAACTTAATTTTCCGACTATAAACCTATACTTTTTCTGTTTAGATTCATAAAATAGAGTTCAATATGAAACCATAGCAATTTGATTCACTCAAAACGGATTTAAAATGAAGAAGTTATGGGTAAAACAAGATTGGATAATTTTTCTCATTTTAGCTACGTGAAAATTGGTAACAAATCTATTCCAACCATAACTTAATCAACTTGTATTGTATATTATGTAATCTTGAGATACCATAGACACGTATACAATGTTTCGACCTATCATGTCGACACATCTATATATATTTCGGAACAACCATAGACACTCTATATGTGAATGTTGGAGTTAGCTATACAGGGTTGAGGTTGATTCCAAAATATATATAGTTTGAGTTGTGATCAATACTGAGATACGTATACACTGGGTCGTGGATTGATTCAAGATAATATTTATCGATTTATTTCTGTACATCTAACTGTGGACAACTAGTTGTAGGTTACTAACGAGGACAGCTGACTTAATAAACTTAAAACATCAAAATATATTAAAAGTATTGTAAATATATTTTGAACATACTTTGATATATATGTATATATTGTTATAGGTTCGTGAATCAACCAGTGGCCAAGTCTTACTTCCCGACGAAGTAAAAAATCTGTGAAAGTGAGTTATAGTCCCACTTTTAAAATCTAATATTTTTGGGATGAGAATACATGCAGGTTTTATAAATGATTTACAAAATAGACACAAGTACGTGAAACTACATTCTATGGTTGAATTATCGAAATCGAATATGCCCCTTTTTATTAAGTCTGGTAATCTAAGAATTAGGGAACAGACACCCTAATTGACGCGAATCCTAAAGATAGATCTATTGGGCCTAACAAACCCCATCCAAAGTACCGGATGCTTTAGTACTTCGAAATTTATATCATATCCGAAGGGTGTCCCGGAATGATGGGGATATTCTTATATATGCATCTTGTTATTGTCGGTTACCAGGTGTTCACCATATGAATGATTTTTATCTCTATGTATGGGATGTGTATTGAAATATGAAATCTTGTGGTCTATTGTTACGAATTGATATATATAGGTTAAACCTATAACTCACCAACATTTTTGTTGACATTTAAAGCATGTTTATTCTCAGGTGAATACTAAGAGCTTCCGCTATTGCATACTAAAATAAGGACAAGATTTGGAGTCCATGTTTGTATGATATTGTGTAAAAACTGCATTCAAGAAACTAATTTCGATGTAACATATTTGTATTGTAAACCATTATGTAATGGTCGTGTGTAAACAGGATATTTTAGATTATCATTATTTGATAATCTACGTAAAGCTTTTTAAACCTTTATTTATGAAATAAAGGTTATGGTTTGTTTTAAAAATGAATGCAGTCTTTGAAAAACGTCTCATATAGAGGTCAAAACCTCGCAACGAAATCAATTAATATGGAACGTTTTTAATCAATAAGAACGGGACATTTCAGTTGGTATCCGAGCGTTGGTCTTAGAGAACCAGAATTTTGCATTAGTGTGTCTTATCGAGTTTGTTAGGATGCATTAGTGAGTCTGGACTTCGACCGTGTTTACTTGAAAAATGATTGCTTAACAAATTTTGTTGGAAACTATATATTTTTAACATGTGAATATTATGTGATATATTAATCTCTTAACGCGTTTGATATTATGTGATAGATGTCTACCTCTAGAACAAGTCCCATTGACTCACCTAATAATAATGAAGAGTCAAATGTAAATTGGAATGATTCGTGGACTGATTCACAAGTTCCCGAAGAGGAACCGGAAGAAGAGTCGGAACCGGAAGAAGAATCGGAACCGGAAGAAGAATCGGAACCGGATGAAGAAATAGAACCGGTGGGGGAAATAATAAAACGGTTAAGTAAAAGAAAATCCTCAACCAACCGACCAAGGTTAATTATGGTCAATGGTGTTTCCGCCAAGGAAGCAAAATATTGGGAGGATTACCAATTCTCCGATGAATCGGATTCCGACGAGAATTCCGATGATGTTATAGAAATTACCCCAACTGAATTTAAAAAGGCAAAAGAAAATAATAAGGGAAAGGGCATAAAAATAGAGAAATCTAATTCCAACCCCGATGAACTTTATATGTATCGTCAACGCCCGAAGTCCTTAAGTTGTAACAATGACCCGGGAACCTCTAAACCACCAGGTTTTTCTAAACCAATGTGGACAACGACGGCTCGTATTAGGGGAACATCATATATCCCTAGAAACTTGGAAAAACGAACCAAAACCGAAGAAGAAGAAACGAGCGAGTCGGAATAAGATAGTTGTATTCGTGTGGTGTAATATATGTAATATAGTGTTCTTATGCTTTATGATATATGTAAAAATTGCTTGTATTAATAAGTATTTTTTTTATGAATCTAACTCTTGTCTATTTTACAGTTTAAAAACACAAAATGGATAGACAACCTAATATTTTAAGAGACCTACCCGGAGACATGATTGATGAAATCTTGTCTAGAGTCGGCCAGAATTCCTCGGCACAACTATTTAAGGCGAGATCAGTTTGTAAGACATTCGAAGAACATTCCAAGAATGTCTTGGTTTATAAGAGACTTTCGTTTGAAAGATGGGGGATATCACATTGGGAAACCCATAAGTTACGATGTGTTTACTTTGATGCATATATTGCGGGGAACCCAAATGCTATTTTACGCAACGGGTTAAGAAATTATTTTGACTCAATATATCCGAATATTGGACTTCGTGATTTAGAAAAAGCGGCTAACATGCAACATAAAGAAGCATGTTATGCTTACGGATTAGTAATGTTCGCTTCTCACCAAAGTGAGAACAAGAACATCGGGCTACAACTATTAAACAAAACATTTCCACAAGTGACGGAGTCGGTAATTGGGGTAAGAAATGAGGTTTTTAGATTATTACGGGACTGTTGGACATTACGTAACCCTCGTCCCTTTGACGACGTTACAACACGCTGTCTTATCAACGGCCATAACGGTTATGTTGCACAAGACCAAGGATGGGAAGTAGTCCTAGTAAAACCAGAATGCATGACTTGTTTCTGGACGTATGAATTACGTGTCTTTATTGCCTTTGCTGAACGACTTGTGTACTAGCTAGAATTATCTTCACAACTATCTTGTATCAAAGCTATTGTGTGCTATATTTCATGCTTTATGTAAAATAAGCGGTATTGTAAGTTTGTAAAATATTGTATAAAAGTTTGAACGCGAAATATTATTATAATCAGTTTTTCATATAGAATTGTAGTAGTTGAATTGTATATTAGCTACTAAGTATGAACTTAACGGGTAGGTACTACCCGAATTTAAACTTATAAAACGCTAATATGAAGAAAAAGCTTTTATAAATGAGTTCATATTATGCTACGAAATACTATTAACTACTCTTAATATTCTGTATGATTAACTTGTTCCATTTAACTATTTTGAAGGAAATGGCACCGACTACTCGACACACCGTGAATATGAATGAAGAGGAATTCCGTACTTTTCTAGCTTCAAACATAGCTGCAGTACAGGCTGCGCTACATACCAACAATAACCTTGGATCTAGCAGTACAAGAAATCGTGCAGGATGCACCTACAAAGAATTCACTGCCTGCAAACCTTTGGAATTTGATGGAACCGAAGGACCGATCGGATTGAAACGGTGGACCGAGAAGGTCGAATCGGTATTTGCCATAAGTAAGTGTACTGAAGAGGACAAAGTAAAGTACGCTACGCATACCTTCACAGGTTCTGCGTTAACATGGTGGAATACCTATCTAGAGCAGGTGGGACAAGACGATGCGTACGCACTACCGTGGTCAGCATTCAAGCACTTGATGAACGAGAAGTACCGTCCCAGAACCGAGGTCAATAAGCTCAAGACAGAACTTAGAGGGTTACGAACCCAAGGATTTGATATTACCATGTACGAAAGACGATTCACAGAATTGTGCCTATTGTGTCCGGGAGCATTCGAAGATGAGGAAGAGAAGATCGACGCATTTGTGAAAGGATTACCGGAAAGAATCCAAGAAGATATAAGTTCACACGAGCCCGCCTCCATACAACAGGCATGTAGAATGGCTCACAAACTCGTGAACCAAATTGAAGAAAGAATTAAAGAACATACTGCTGAAGAGGCCAATGTGAAGCAAGTCAAAAGAAAGTGGGAGGAAAACGGTGATAAGAATCACCAATACAACAACAACAGCAATTACAACAATAATCACAACAATTATCCCAACAATCGCAACATCAATCGCAACTACAACAAACGGCCCAACAACAACAACAACAACAACAACAACAACAACAGCAACTACAACAATCATCCCAACAACAATAATAACCGCAACAACAACAACAATCAGAAGCAGCTATGCCAAAGGTGTGAAAAGAATCACTCGGGGTTCTGCACCAAATTTTGCAACAAGTGTAAAAGAAATGGTCATAGCGCGGCGAAGTGTGAGGTCTACGGACCAGGGGTTAATAGAACGAAAGGAACAAATGGTGTCGGAACGAGTAATGGCGGAGCAGGTAGTGTCGGAGCAAGTTATGCCAATGTAGTTTGTTATAAATGTGGAAAACCGGGCCACATTATTAGAAATTGCCCGAACCAGGAGAATACGAATGGACAAGGCCGTGGAAGAGTTTTCAATATTAATGCGGCAGAGGCACAGGAAGACCCGGAGCTTGTTACGGGTACGTTTCTTATTGACAATAAATCTGCTTACGTTTTATTTGATTCGGGTGCGGATAGAAGCTATATGAGTAGAGATTTTTGTGCTAAATTAAGTTGTCCATTGACGCCTTTGGATAGTAAATTTTTACTCGAATTAGCAAATGGTAAATTAATTTCAGCAGATAATATATGTCGGAATCGAGAAATTAAACTGGTTAGCGAAACATTTAAGATTGATTTGATACCAGTAGAGTTAGGGAGTTTTGATGTGATAATCGGTATGGACTGGTTGAAAGAAGTGAAAGCGGAGATCATTTGTTACAAAAATGCAATTCGCATTATACGAGAAAAAGGAAAACCCTTAATGGTGTACGGAGAAAAGGGCAACACGAAGCTACATCTTATTAGTAATTTGAAGGCACAAAAACTAATAAGAAAAGGTTGCTATGCTGTTCTAGCACACGTCGAGAAAGTACAAACTGAAGAAAAGAGCATCAATGATGTTCCCGTCGCAAAAGAATTTCCTGATGTATTTCCGAAAGAATTACCGGGATTACCCCCACATCGATCCGTTGAATTTCAAATAGATCTTGTACCAGGAGCTGCACCAATAGCTCGTGCTCCTTACAGACTCGCACCCAGCGAGATGAAAGAACTACAAAACCAATTACAAGAACTTTTAGAGCGTGGTTTCATTCGACCAAGCACGTCACCGTGGGGAGCTCCTGTTTTGTTTGTCAAAAAGAAAGATGGTACATTCAGGTTGTGTATCGACTACCGAGAGTTGAACAAACTTACCATCAAGAACCGCTACCCACTACCGAGAATCGATGACTTATTTGATCAACTACAAGGCTCGTCTGTTTATTCAAAGATTGACTTACGTTCCGGGTATCATCAAATGCGGGTGAAAGAAGATGATATTCCAAAGACTGCTTTCAGAACACGTTACGGTCATTACGAGTTTATGGTCATGCCGTTTGGTTTAACTAATGCACCAGCTGTGTTCATGGACCTTATGAACCGAGTGTGTGGACCATACCTTGACAAGTTTGTCATTGTTTTCATTGATGACATACTTATTTACTCAAAGAATGACCAAGAACACGGTGAACATTTGAGAAAGGTGTTAGAAGTATTGAGGAAGGAAGAATTGTACGCTAAGTTTTCAAAGTGTGCATTTTGGTTGGAAGAAGTTCAATTCCTCGGTCACATAGTGAACAAAGAAGGTATTAAGGTGGATCCGGCAAAGATAGAAACTGTTGAAAAGTGGGAAACCCCGAAAACTCCGAAACACATACGCCAGTTTTTAGGACTAGCTGGTTACTACAGAAGGTTCATCCAAGACTTTTCCAGAATAGCAAAACCCTTGACTGCATTAACGCATAAAGGGAAGAAATTTGAATGGAATTATGAACAAGAGAAAGCGTTTCAGTTATTGAAGAAAAAGCTAACTACGGCACCTATATTGTCATTGCCTGAAGGGAATGATGATTTTGTGATTTATTGTGATGCATCAAAGCAAGGTCTCGGTTGTGTATTAATGCAACGAACGAAGGTGATTGCTTATGCGTCTAGACAATTGAAGATTCATGAACAAAATTATACGACGCATGATTTGGAATTAGGCGCGGTTGTTTTTGCATTAAAGACTTGGAGGCACTACTTATATGGGGTCAAAAGTATTATATATACCGACCACAAAAGTCTTCAACACATATTTAATCAGAAACAACTGAATATGAGGCAGCGTAGGTGGATTGAATTATTGAATGATTACGACTTTGAGATTCGTTACCACCCGGGGAAGGCAAATGTGGTAGCCGATGCCTTGAGCAGGAAGGACAGAGAACCCATTCGAGTAAAATCTATGAATATAATGATTCATAATAACATTACTACTCAAATAAAGGAGGCGCAACAAGGAGTTTTAAAAGAGGGAAATTTAAAGGATGAAATACCCAAAGGATCGGAGAAGCATCTTAATATTCGGGAAGACGGAACCCGGTATAGGGCTGAAAGGATTTGGGTACCAAAATTTGGAGATATGAGAGAAATGGTACTTAGAGAAGCTCATAAAACCAGATACTCAATACATCCTGGAACGGGGAAGATGTACAAGGATCTCAAGAAACATTTTTGGTGGCCGGGTATGAAAGCCGATGTTGCTAAATACGTAGGAGAATGTTTGACGTGTTCTAAGGTCAAAGCTGAGCATCAGAAACCATCAGGTCTACTTCAACAACCCGAAATCCCGGAATGGAAATGGGAAAACATTACCATGGATTTCATCACTAAATTGCCAAGGACTGCAAGTGGTTTTGATACTATTTGGGTAATAGTTGACCGTCTCACCAAATCAGCACACTTCTTGCCAATAAGAGAAGATGACAAGATGGAGAAGTTAGCACGACTGTATTTGAAGGAAGTCATCTCCAGACATGGAATACCAATCTCTATTATCTCTGATAGGGATGGCAGATTTATTTCAAGATTCTGGCAGACATTACAGCAAGCATTAGGAACTCGTCTAGACATGAGTACTGCCTATCATCCACAAACTGATGGGCAGAGCGAAAGGACGATACAAACGCTTGAAGACATGCTACGAGCATGTGTTATTGATTTCGGAAACAGTTGGGATCGACATTTACCGTTAGCAGAATTTTCCTACAACAACAGCTACCATTCAAGCATTGAGATGGCGCCGTTTGAAGCACTTTATGGTAGAAAGTGCAGGTCTCCGATTTGTTGGAGTGAAGTGGGGGATAGACAGATTACGGGTCCGGAGATTATACAAGAAACTACCGAGAAGATCATCCAAATTCAACAACGGTTGAAAACCGCCCAAAGTCGACAAAAGAGCTACGCTGACATTAAAAGAAAAGATATAGAATTTGAAATTGGAGAGATGGTCATGCTTAAAGTTGCACCTTGGAAAGGTGTTGTTCGATTTGGTAAACGAGGGAAATTAAATCCAAGGTATATTGGACCATTCAAGATTATTGATCGTGTCGGACCAGTAGCTTACCGACTAGAGTTACCTCAACAACTCGCGGCTGTACATAACACTTTCCACGTCTCGAATTTAAAGAAATGTTTTGCTAAAGAAGATCTCACTATTCCGTTAGATGAAATCCAAATCAACGAAAAACTTCAATTCATCGAAGAACCCGTCGAAATAATGGATCGTGAGGTTAAAAGACTTAAGCAAAACAAGATACCAATTGTTAAGGTTCGATGGAATGCTCGTAGAGGACCCGAGTTCACCTGGGAGCGTGAAGATCAGATGAAGAAGAAATACCCGCATCTATTTCCAGAAGATTCGTCAACACCTTCAACAGCTTAAAATTTCGGGACGAAATTTATTTAACGGGTAGGTACTGTAGTGACCCGAACTTTTCCATGTTTATATATATTAATTGAGATTTATATTTACATGATTAAATGTTTCCAACATGTTAAGCAATCAAACTTGTTAAGACTTGATTAATTGAAATAGGTTTCATATAGACAATTGACCACCCAAGTTGACCGGTGATTCACGAACGTTAAAACTTGTAAAAACTATATGATGACATATATATGGTTATATATATAGTTAACATTATATTATGATAATTAAACATATCATTAAGTATATTAACAATGAACTACATATGTAAAAACAAGACTACTAACTTAATGATTTTGAAACGAGACATATATGTAACGATTATCGTTGTAACGACATTTAATGTATATATATCATATTAAGAGATATTCGTACATCATAATATCATGATAATATAATAATTTAAAATCTCTTTTGATATTATAAACAATGGGTTAACAACATTTAACAAGATCGTTAACCTAAAGGTTTCAAAACAACATTTACATGTAACGACTAACGATGACTTAACGACTCAGTTAAAATGTATATACATGTAGTGTTTTAATATGTATTTATACACTTTTGAAAGACTTCAATACACTTATCAAAATACTTCTACTTAACAAAAATGCTTACAATTACATCCTCGTTCAGTTTCATCAACAATTCTACTCGTATGCACCCGTATTCGTACTCGTACAATACACAGCTTTTAGATGTATGTACTATTGGTATATACACTCCAATGATCAGCTCTTAGCAGCCCATGTGAGTCACCTAACACATGTGGGAACCATCATTTGGCAACTAGCATGAAATATCTCATAAAATTACAAAAATATGAGTAATCATTCATGACTTATTTACATGAAAACAAAATTACATATCCTTTATATCTAATCCATACACCAACGACCAAAAACACCTACAAACACTTTCATTCTTCAATTTTCTTCATCTAATTGATCTCTCTCAAGTTCTATCTTCAAGTTCTAAGTGTTCTTCATAAATTTCAAAAGTTCTAGTTTCATAAAATCAAGAATACTTTCAAGTTTGCTAGCTCACTTCCAATCTTGTAAGGTGATCATCCAACCTCAAGAAATCTTTGTTTCTTACAGTAGGTTATCATTCTAATACAAGGTAATAATCATATTCAAACTTTGGTTCAATTTCTATAACTATAACAATCTTATTTCAAGTGATGATCTTACTTGAACTTGTTTTCGTGTCATGATTCTGCTTCAAGAACTTCGAGCCATCCAAGGATCCGTTGAAGCTAGATCCATTTTTCTATTTTCCAGTAGGTTTATCCAAGGAAATTAAGGTAGTAATGATGTTCATAACATCATTCGATTCATACATATAAAGCTATCTTATTCGAAGGTTTAAACTTGTAATCACTAGAACATAGTTTAGTTAATTCTAAACTTGTTCGCAAACAAAAGTTAATCCTTCTAACTTGACTTTTAAAATCAACTAAACACATGTTCTATATCTATATGATATGCTAACTTAATGATTTAAAACCTGGAAACACGAAAAACACCGTAAAACCGAATTTACGCCGTCGTAGTAACACCGCGGGCTGTTTTGGGTTAGTTAATTAAAAACTATGATAAACTTTGATTTAAAAGTTGTTATTCTGAGAAAATGATTTTTATTATGAACATGAAACTATATCCAAAAATTATGGTTAAACTCAAAGTGGAAGTATGTTTTCTAAAATGGTCATCTAGACGTCGTTCTTTCGACTGAAATGACTACCTTTACAAAAACGACTTGTAACTTAATTTTCCGACTATAAACCTATACTTTTTCTGTTTAGATTCATAAAATAGAGTTCAATATGAAACCATAGCAATTTGATTCACTCAAAACGGATTTAAAATGAAGAAGTTATGGGTAAAACAAGATTGGATAATTTTTCTCATTTTAGCTACGTGAAAATTGGTAACAAATCTATTCCAACCATAACTTAATCAACTTGTATTGTATATTATGTAATCTTGAGATACCATAGACACGTATACAATGTTTCGACCTATCATGTCGACACATCTATATATATTTCGGAACAACCATAGACACTCTATATGTGAATGTTGGAGTTAGCTATACAGGGTTGAGGTTGATTCCAAAATATATATAGTTTGAGTTGTGATCAATACTGAGATACGTATACACTGGGTCGTGGATTGATTCAAGATAATATTTATCGATTTATTTATGTACATCTAACTGTGGACAACTAGTTGTAGGTTACTAACGAGGACAGCTGACTTAATAAACTTAAAACATCAAAATATATTAAAAGTATTGTAAATATATTTTGAACATACATTGATATATATGTATATATTGTTATAGGTTCGTGAATCAACCAGTGGCCAAGTCTTACTTCCCGACGAAGTAAAAAATCTGTGAAAGTGAGTTATAGTCCCACTTTTAAAATCTAATATTTTTGGGATGAGAATACATGCAGGTTTTATAAATGATTTACAAAATAGACACAAGTACGTGAAACTACATTCTATGGTTGAATTATCGAAATCGAATATGCCCCTTTTTATTAAGTCTGGTAATCTAAGAATTAGGGAACAGACACCCTAATTGACGCGAATCCTAAAGATAGATCTATTGGGCCTAACAAACCCCATCCAAAGTACCGGATGCTTTAGTACTTCGAAATTTATATCATATCCGAAGGGTGTCCCGGAATGATGGGGATATTCTTATATATGCATCTTGTTATTGTCGGTTACCAGGTGTTCACCATATGAATGATTTTTATCTCTATGTATGGGATGTGTATTGAAATATGAAATCTTGTGGTCTATTGTTACGAATTGATATATATAGGTTAAACCTATAACTCACCAACATTTTTGTTGACATTTAAAGCATGTTTATTCTCAGGTGAATACTAAGAGCTTCCGCTATTGCATACTAAAATAAGGACAAGATTTGGAGTCCATGTTTGTATGATATTGTGTAAAAACTGCATTCAAGAAACTAATTTCGATGTAACATATTTGTATTGTAAACCATTATGTAATGGTCGTGTGTAAACAGGATATTTTAGATTATCATTATTTGATAATCTACGTAAAGCTTTTTAAACCTTTATTTATGAAATAAAGGTTATGGTTTGTTTTAAAAATGAATGCAGTCTTTGAAAAACGTCTCATATAGAGGTCAAAACCTCGCAACGAAATCAATTAATATGGAACGTTTTTAATCAATAAGAACGGGACATTTCATTTGTAGCAGCCACTTATTGACCACGTAAAGCCACATTATTGGCACCAATTATTTTAGTGGGGTATCAAAGGTTTACAGTATTCGACTAGTAGGCAGGAAAGAAAATATCCAATTCTTTTAAAAAGAAAGAAAGCAAAGTGTTCTCTTTTTGTTTCCCACTTGGTCGGCCAACATAAAATCACGCAACTTTAGCTTTATTTGTTAACGAAATTTTCAGACTATAAATACAATTTATGGCGTTGACATGAGAAGAATATGAGGAAGAAAAAGGTTTGATATTGGTGGCTGTTATTGGTGAATTCAGGCTGCAATAGAAGTAGAGATGCTTTAACAATAGAAACAGAAACATGTCACAGCTTCTGTTGCAATTTCAAAGGTGTTTTTAGTGGTGTTTGATGGATGAAACAGAAATATTGCAGCGGTTTATTTAAGGTTACGGTGGTGGTGATTATCGAACATTTGCAAAAGCAATTGGTTGTTGATAGTAAAAGGGTACCAAATAATAGTAATGAATGATGGTGGTGATTATGATAAAGACAATAGTAGTAGCAGTGAACAATAAAGAAATTTATAAGTGTTCGGGTCTGGGTTTGAGCAAGAAACAAAACCTGATTGGTGTTCTTGTTGGGCTGTATTCGATCAGAAAAACAAAGCTGCAGTTAATGATGTGTGGTTCTAATGATGAAGACCGTAGTGGTTGTGTGTTTAACAACGAGAAACAAAAGGAAAAAAATGATGAAAGGTGGTTTGAGTTGTGGTAGTGATAATGGCCAAAGGTGATGATGGAGTTCAAAGTATCCGATCAAGAAAACAAGAAACATATAGTGCAGCAGCTCAATGGTTTGTGAGCCGAAGGCGGATGATAGTTTGTAAGTGTGTTTCATTTATCTCTTTGTAAGTCTAAACTCTTGTATATATCTATCCTATAATCTTATGTGTACATATATATATATATATGAATATAGTATATATGTAATGATTATAATAATGTAAATCGAATAATTGAATTTGCAACTTGATATGATCGATTTGTTTGCATTGTGAAGGGATTTAGAAGTGTAACAAGAATCAGACAGGAAGGGCAGGAGATTTCAATCATGAAGAAAAAAGATAGGAAAAACAATTTAAAAGACAGTGAAAGCTAACACTTTTCGTACAAATTTTATGTTTCTTTATTTTCAGATAAAAGTGAATACATATAATTGATATTGATGGTGGAAGAACTCGAAGGACTGCTTCCAATATGAAGAGATTGTCGATTGTTTTCTAGCCAAAAGAATTGTCGACATAGAATTACGATAAGAGCAAGAAGACAGAAAGAAAAATGGAGCTGAGAGTGATAGCAATTTGATTCGTACAAGTTACAGATATCTAGCTAACAAATTACCCAGTTTAGATAATGATAGGGAAACTAATTTTGATTCCTATATGTATAAATACGTAATTATCTGTATTATATATATATCAATGTATTTTGTATATGTATATGTATTTATATATATATGCATTTATATACTTGTTCATATAACTGTATATGTACGTATATATATATATAATTGGTAAATTTTGATGATTAACAAGTATAAATATATTAATACTATTAATAATACTAATAATATTACTAATAATAATAATAGTAATTTTTAATAAAGAGATTAGTAATAATAAATAATAATATGATAATAAATTTAATTAATAAAAGGATAATAATAATCTTATTAATGATACTAATAATACTACTAGTTATATTACTATTAGTATTATAAATGATAATAATAACGCTATAATATTTTATACATATCAAATTTCATTTTTATATAATAATATTATTAATACTGATGTTAATATTAATATTTATTTTAACGTAAGTAATACTAGTATAACAATTATATTTTAACTTATAAGAAATTTTACTATGTTTAGATTTCATATTATTAACTACGTAATATTTAACAACTATATAATAACATATATTGATTATTTATATCTTATATATATATTACATTATACATATAAAAATAGTTATACAGGAAAATCATATATATTTATATATATTTAAATACATATTTATTTACAAACACATTGTTTGTAAATCGTCGGGAATGGTCGAAGTTAAATGAATGCAAGAAAACAGTTCAAAAATTTTGAGACTCAATATTACAGACTTTGCTTTTCGTGTCAAAAATATTAAATCGTATCGAGAGTTTGGTTTAAAATTAGTCGAAATTTTCCGGGTCACTACATATTACTTGGAGTCATTCATGACATATTTCAAAAGACGTTGCATTCGAGTCATCGAGTTCATTAAGATTATTATTAAGTCAAATATAGTTGGATATATTATGAAATGGTATACATACCGT
This sequence comes from Rutidosis leptorrhynchoides, assembly GCF_046630445.1. Classification (NCBI taxonomy): domain Eukaryota; kingdom Viridiplantae; phylum Streptophyta; class Magnoliopsida; order Asterales; family Asteraceae; genus Rutidosis; species Rutidosis leptorrhynchoides. The sequence continues at coordinate 245,988,568 of NC_092339.1, read as the reverse complement.
CAACTTTCGATGTAATGAAAGTTTGTCTTTTAAAAACGAATGCAATGTTTGTAAAATGTATCATATAGAGGTCAAATACCTCGCAATGTAATCATATGTTATTGTATTCGTTCTTATGGATTAGGACGGGTCTTTACACTCTACTATTCTTAAATCTCGCATACAACCAAGTAAAACTAGAAGCAACAATACTGTCGAAAACATGACAATTCCGAAATTTAGATTCGTTAAAAACTGTACTATTACGAAGCCTCCATATCTTCCATAAAGTTGAGATGATGATCACCCGGGAAATGATTCTTTGCTTGTCTTTTATTGGAACACCATCCACCCAAGTCCATAACCCATCCAAGGATGACCAAGAAGGAATGGCTAAATTGATCTAAGTACCCACTCTACTCCAAATAAGCTTAGCCGTATCACATGACACAAAAACATGTAAGTCATCTTCTAAACTGATAGAGCACATACTGCAAGCTCCATTATCGAAGTTTAAACCTTTTGCCAATAAATTAATTCGAGTCGGGAGACGACGAAGCCTGAAACACCATATGAATACATTAATTTTTATAGGCACAAATCTACACCAAAAAGTAGGATGTGTATATGAGGCGTGATCCTGTTTGTCAATCAAAAGCCGAGCAGGTGCAACACTGTAATACCCGAAAGGAAAGCCATCCCAGCACCATTGATCTTGATCATTGACAAGATGAGCGTTCGAAACAATGTCAAAGAAGGATTGAAGCTGAAGCGATTCTACACCACCACGAGGCATTCTGCGCCAAGAATAACTTGTAATCGGAATATTAATTCTATCCACCACTTTACAATATTTATTTATTTCAAGGTTAAAGAGACGAGGGAAAGAAACATCAACTGGAATGTTATTATGCCAAGGATCTAACCAAAATTTTGCAGATTGGCCATTACCAACACACATTCGTAAGTTGCATCCATCTAATGTTTGCGAATCATTTATCTGATCAACACATTTTTTAATAGCGCTCCAAACTCCAGTAGCATAGTTGAAATATCCCGTTCTTATTGATTAAAAACGTTCCATATTAATTGATTTCGTTGCGAGGTTTTGACCTCTATATGAGACGTTTTTCAAAGACTGCATTCATTTTAAAACAAACCATAACCTTTATTTCATCAATAAAGGTTTAAAAAGCTTTACGTAGATTATCAAATAATGATAATCTAAAATATCCTGTTTACACACGACCATTACATAATAGTTTACAATACAAATATGTTACAACAAAATAAGTTTCTTGAATGCAGTTTTTACACAATATCATACAAGCATGGACTCCAAATCTCGTCCTTATTTAAGTATGCGACAGCGGAAGCTCTTAATAATCACCTGAGAATAAACATGCTTAAAACGTCAACAAAAATGTTGGTGAGTTATAGGTTTAACCTATATATATCAAATCATAATAATAGACCACAAGATTTCATATTTCAATACACATCCCATACATAGAGATAAAAGTCATTCATATGGTGAACACCTGGTAACCGACATTAACAAGATGCATATATAAGAATATCCCCATCATTCCGGGACACCCTTCGGATATGATATAAATTTCGAAGTACTAAAGCATCCGGTACTTTGGATGGGGTTTGTTAGGCCCAATAGATCTATCTTTAGGATTCGCGTCAATTAGGGTGTCTGTTCTCTAATTCTTAGATTACCAGACTTAATAAAAAGGGGCATATTCGATTTCGATAATTCAACCATAGAATGTAGTTTCACGTACTTGTGTCTATTTTGTAAATCATTTATAAAACCTGCATGTATTCTCATCCCAAAAATATTAGATTTTAAAAGTGGGACTATAACTCACTTTCACAGATTTTTACTTCGTCGGGAAGTAAGACTTGGCCACTGGTTGATTCACGAACCTATAACAATATATACATATATATCAAAGTATGTTCAAAATATATTTACAACACTTTTAATATATTTTGATGTTTTAAGTTTATTAAGTCAGCTGTCCTCGTTAGTAACCTACAACTAGTTGTCCACAGTTAGATGTACAGAAATAAATCGATAAATATTATCTTGAATCAATCCACGACCCAGTGTATACGTATCTCAGTATTGATCACAACTCAAACTATATATATTTTGGAATCAACCTCAACCCTGTATAGCTAACTCCAACATTCACATATAGAGTGTCTATGGTTGTTCCGAAATATATATAGATGTGTCGACATGATAGGTCGAAACATTGTATACGTGTCTATGGTATCTCAAGATTACATAATATACAATACAAGTTGATTAAGTTATGGTTGGAATAGATTTGTTACCAATTTTCACGTAGCTAAAATGAGAAAAATTATCCAATCTTGTTTTACCCATAACTTCTTCATTTTAAATCCGTTTTGAGTGAATCAAATTGCTATGGTTTCATATTGAACTCTATTTTATGAATCTAAACAGAAAAAGTATAGGTTTATAGTCGGAAAAATAAGTTACAAGTCGTTTTTGTAAAGGTAGTCATTTCAGTCGAAAGAACGACGTCTAGATGACCATTTTAGAAAACATACTTCCACTTTGAGTTTAACCATAATTTTTGGATATAGTTTCATGTTCATAATAAAAATCATTTTCTCAGAATAACAACTTTTAAATCAAAGTTTATCATAGTTTTTAATTAACTAACCCAAAACAGCCCGCGGTGTTACTACGACGGCGTAAATCCGGTTTTACGGTGTTTTTCGTGTTTCCAGGTTTTAAATCATTAAGTTAGCATATCATATAGATATATAACATGTGTTTAGTTGATTTTAAAAGTCAAGTTAGAAGGATTAACTTTTGTTTGCGAACAAGTTTAGAATTAACTAAACTATATTCTTGTGATTACACGTTTAAACCTTCGAATAAGATAGCTTTATATGTATGAATTGAATGATGTTATGAACATCATTATTACCTTAAGTTCCTTGGATAAACCTACTGGAAAAGAGAAAAATGGATCTAGCTTCAATGGATCCTTGGATGGCTCGAAGTTCTTGAAGCAGAATCATGACACGAAAACAAGTTCAAGTAAGATCATCACTTGAAATAAGATTGTTATAGTTATAGAAATTGAACCAAAGTTTGAATATGATTATTACCTTGTATTAGAATGATAACCTACTGTAAGAAACAAATATTTCTTGAGGTTGGATGATCACCTTACAAGATTGGAAGTGAGCTAGCAAACTTGAAAGTATTCTTGATTTTATGAAACTAGAACTTTTGGAATTTATGAAGAACACTTAGAACTTGAAGATAGAACTTGAGAGAGATCAATTAGATGAATAAAATTGAAGAATGAAAGTGGTTTTAGGTGTTTTTGGTCGTTGGTGTATGGATTAGATATAAAGGATATGTAATTTTGTTTTCATGTAAATAAGTCATGAATGATTACTCATATTTTTGTAATTTTATGAGATATTTCATGCTAGTTGCCAAATGATGGTTCCCACATGTGTTAGGTGACTCACATGGGCTGCTAAGAGCTGATCATTGGAGTGTATATACCAATAGTATATACATCTAAAAGCTGTGTATTGTACGAGTACGAATACGGGTGCATACGAGTAGAATTGTTGATGAAACTGAACGAGGATGTAATTGTAAGCATTTTTGTTAAGTAGAAGTATTTTGATAAGTGTCTTGAAGTCTTTAAAAAGTGTATGAATACATATTAAAACACTACATGTATATACATTTTAACTGAGTCGTTAAGTCATCGTTAGTCGTTACATGTAAATGTTGTTTTGAAACCTTTAGGTTAACGATCTTGTTAAATGTTGTTAACCCCATGTTTATAATATCAAAAGAGATTTTAAATTATTATATTATCATGATATTATGATGTACGAATATCTCTTAATATGATATATATATACATTAAATGTCGTTACAACGATAATCGTTACATATATGTCTCGTTTCAAAATCATTAAGTTAGTAGTCTTGTTTTTACATATGTAGTTCATTGTTAATATACTTAATGATATGTTTACTTATCATAATATCATGTTAACTATATATATAACCATATATATGTCATCATATAGTTTTTACAAGTTTTAACGTTCGTGAATCACCGGTCAACTTGGGTGGTCAATTGTCTATATGAAACCTATTTCAATTAATCAAGTCTTAACAAGTTTGATTGCTTAACATGTTGGAAACATTTAATCATGTAAATATCAATCTCAATTAATATATATAAACATGGAAAAGTTCGGGTCACTACAATAGTTAGCGCAAGGAAGAACACCACCAATACAATCACCACGAATAGCCTTGAGAGTCTTTACCCAACTCGAGTTCGAATTAAGTAACATCCTCCATCTCCATTTATAAACTAGAGTTCGAATAAAGTAACATCCTCCATCTCCATTTATAAACTAGAGCTAGGTTAAGAGATTTTAAACTAGCCTCTCCCAGACCCACATGATCAATAGGGTTTAAAGCTAACCTCCACTTTATCCAATGGATTTTTTGGGCTTCATTTTTGCCTCCCCAGAAAAAATTCACTCTCAAAGACTCTAATTTGTTTAGAACTTTAATAGGACCTTTGAAAAGAGACATGTAGTATGTACCGATGGATCCCAAAACGGATTTTAAGAGAGTGAGTCTACCTCCCATAGAAATCATATTTGCCTTCCAAGACGCAAGCCTTTTTTAGCCTTATCAATCACGCATTTCCAACTCGTCATTCTATTCATGTTATGACCGATGGGCAATCCAAGATGATGAAATGGTAAAACAGAGTGAGAACAACCCATAAAACTAGCCATGGAAGTTACCTCTGAACTACTACACCAGACTCCATAAAGCTGTGACTTTAAAACATTAATTTTTAATCCGGAGACACGATAAAAACATTCAAGAATGAGTCTGAGATTAGACGCATTCACTTGAGTCCATTCTCCCAAAAATAACACGTCATCCGCATACATACAAAGGGCCACTTTATTTGTGTTTTCTCTCGTGTCAACCCAATAGGAAAGTACAAAGTTGCATCAATAACATCATTAATCGCCGCTTTCAAACCTTCCATACCGATAATGAAGAGAAAGGGAGACAAAGGGTCCCCTTGTCTTAGACCTCTACCAATCTGAATTTCCAAAGATGGGCTACCATTAACTAAAATGGAAGCTTTTGCAGAAAAAAGACAAGCTTTGATCCAACGAATCCAACGATGGTGGAACCCCATAAAGTGAAGCATTTAAAGGACGAAATCCCAATGAATCGAATCAAAATTCTTATCAAAATCAACTTTAAAAAGCATTGTTTTTTTTCTTCCTTTTGCACCAATCAATCGCTTCGTTGACAATAAGAGGGCCATCTAAAATTTGCCTTCCTTTTATGAAGGCCGACTGCTCAGACCCGATACTATTGAGATTTAGATTACAAGCACTCAAATATAAAGGCGGGAAGTATGATCGGATATGGATTACTTTAGGTTTTCGATTAATTGATTACACACGGCTTATTTTACAGGTTTTTTCTTTTATGTCTATATGAACTATCTAATTCAGTTAACCTGTCAAAGCCTAGTCTGCAGACTAGTTTGGTTTTTGTAATTCTGTAGTTTAGTCACCAATGAACTTAGAAAGCTATAAAGCAATACTAACTTAAAGGATTATGATCCGTGAGTTTATTGATAAAAGTCCTCTGCTTATATAATGCAGGGATCCGAGATTACAAGAGATATATTAGGAATTGATTTCCTATTCTGCAGAGATATACATTGACTCTACTTGCTATGCTATTTTCTAGTACCATATATTGACTTGACTTTATACAAATTAATAATACATGAATAATACATGAGTAATATGCTGATGTCGACTTTAGTTATGTCACTTGTGTCTTATATCCTCCCTCAGTCGTAGCGTTCGAATTGCGAATGCATAGACTGTATCGAAATTCTTCAAACAGAATGCGCGGTAAACCCATAGTAAAAATATCGGCAATTTGGAATCTTGTAGGGACATGCATTACTCGAATGTGACCGCGTGCCAATTTTTCATGTATAAAATGGATGTCTAGTTCAATATGCCTGGTGCGTTGGTGTTGTACCGGGTTTTCTGACAAGTAGATGGCACTTACATTGTCGCAAAAAACAAGTGTAGCTTTGTGTAGAGGATTGTGTAACTCGAGAAGTAAATTACGTAGCCAACATGTTTTGGCTACTACATTTACAACACCCCTATATTTGGCTTCGGCACTCGAACGTGACACAATTGGTTGTCTTTTTGATGACCATGAAATCAAGTTGTCGCCTAAATAAACACAATACCATGAAGTAGACCTACGTGTATTGGGACATCCCGCCTAATCAGCATCGGTGTTTGAGATGAGCGAGCAATTTGCACTTTTCAAAATATGTAAACCCATCGAAATAGTACCCTTTATGTATCGTATAATGCATTTTAACGCGTGCATATGTGCTTCATGCGGGGAGTGCATGTGGAGGCAGACTTGTTGAACCGCATATGAGATGTCGGGTCGGGTGAAAGTTAGGTATTGTAGTGCGCCAGCTAAGCTACGATACAAGGTTGGTTTGGAGTATGGTTTGTCGATGATCGAACGTTGTTTGCCTAAAGTATCGACTGGGGTACTAACTGGTTGTGTAGTGACCCGTCCTAATCCACCTGGACGAAGTCTTCAGCAGATGGTCCCATTGCGAGGTACTGACCTCTATATGCCATGAACGACTCCATGTAATATCTTTAAAATGAGAAAATGCACAGCGGAAGATTTCTTTCATACCTGAGAATAAACATGCTTTAAAGTGTCAACCAAAAGGTTGGTGAGTTCATAGGTTTATCATAAAACAATAAAAATTCATCATTTTGATAGACCACAAGATTTAAATCCTGCATGGTACAAATGGGCCCGAATCCTATACCCACCTGTAATGTACATGCGATATCTTTTAAATACAGTATGTAGTGACCCGAACTTTTCATAATCGTATACCCACCTGCATGGTACATATCTTGTGCACAAAAATAACATACACATAACCTGTGTATAAAATCATTCTCTCGATATATAACATTAACTTTTCATTGCTTTCATAGCTTGGCTTGGTAATCGACCTTAACATATAATGCGCATAATAATATCCCCAAAATAGAACATCTCGTCTGTATAATAATCATATAAACTTCGAAGTACTAAACACCACGCCCACTAGCCCTTCCGTCTAGTGAACATTCTGGGTGGGGGTGTTAAACTCGGTAGCTACCTTTAGGATTCGCTTCAATTAGGCGTGCACTAATTCTCAAAATTAGTGATGTTCCCTAATTCTTAGGTTACCAAGCAATAATAATCAGGGGGAAAATATTCATATCAATTGTGGCAATTATCACATCCACATAATTCAATGGTGGCAATTATCACGCCCACATAATTCATTCGAGGAATGTTTTGCTTGTGTCTATCTCGTCAAACATTTATAAAAGCATTTCATGTATTCGCAGTTCAAAATGTATTTCAAAAGCATTTAAATAAGCAATTGTAAATGTAGCGCATGTATTCTCAGTCCCAAAAATGTAAAGAGTAAAAGGGAATCAAATGAACTCACATTCTGTATTTCGTAGTAAAAATACATATGAAGATATTTAACAATGCAGGGTTGGCCTTGAATTTATGAACCTATATCATTTGTATATTTGTTAATATACATAATTGTAATTGAACAAATATAAATTTATTTGTTATATCCTTTTTATATTAATATTGTGTGTATATATATATATATATATATATATATGTTTATATATTCATTTTGTATATAAAGATATTAATTTTTGTTATGTTATATGTATTAAATATATCCTTATATATATATATATATATATATATATATATATATATATATATATATATATATATATATATATATATACATATATATATATATATATATTATTTGTTTGTTAAAAATAATAGTAATAATAGTAATACTATCATAATTTTAAAAATGACAAAAATAATAATGATGTTAATACTTAATATTACTAATAAAGGTAATAATGTTAATAATAACTCTATTAATGATAATAATAGTGATATTAATAATAATACTTGTGAAAATATTAATTTTATTATTAATGATAGTTATAATACTGATTTTAGTAATTTACATAATAATACTCGTGATAATACAAATAATAATACTTATCTTAATATTATCAGTTCTATTATTTATAAAAAGATGCTAATACTAATATTTATGAAAATGATAATAATTTGTATTATAAACCTATCCATGATAATAATATTATAGTTTTGAATTTGATAATAATATCATAATTAATACTTATAATAATAATAATAATAATAATAATAATAATAATAATAATAATAATAATAATAATAATAATAATAATAATAATAATGAATAATAATAATGATAGAATTAAAAATAAGTGTATACCCTTTCAAAAGCTTTATCTAAAAAGAAATGCCCTGGACCGGGCTCGAACTCGCGACCTCTCGCTCACCCCAAAACGCTCCTAACCGTCTCTCTGTTTCTGTTTTTCTGAAGAAAAAAAAGACCGCCTAATTTATATATCCAAATTCATCTATCTATTCTTTCTCCTTCTTAATCATCATCGAACGTCATTTACATCATCACCATATCTTCATCAAGCTTTGTTATCATTATGATCATCATCTAAATTATCATCATTATATCTTCGCAAATATCACTCACCAATTATCAAATCATTCAATCTTAACTAAAATTGGGCTTCGGCCCACCACAATAAGCTGAAATACATCAGCCCACTCACCCACTTACCCATGCCCAACAGAAAAAAAACAACTTGGCCCTCGGATTCAGATTCTGTAATTAGAACAAGAAAGCTGTTTCACCAAATTCGTTGGATTTAGAATCCAATACATCCCTATCGTGAACCCCACGTCCCACTCACTAATATCATCATCATCGTTACTTTTTGAATCAATCATCATCATCTACACGCTTAACAGAAAAGAAAGTATAGCAGCAAAACAACCTTGGCCATTTTTACTATTACAGGTGATGAAAACAGAAAATAGAAAGAGTTGCAGGTGACAGTTTGAACTAGTATTTAGCAGTAGGTTACGTTGGTTTTAACAGAAACAGGAGCAATGATTCTTGAAGGTTTGAAGGTTTGTTGAAGGCGGTCTCAGTCCTGGGTTTACTCGCACAGATGAAACAGCAAGTATGCAATAGTAGGGTTTTTCATGGTGTTGGTGGTTAAACTGTAGTCCTTGTAGGTTTCGTTTTAAGTTGCATCTTATTAGCAGAACAGAAGTACTGCAGTAGTTTTAATCGAGTGGCTTGTTTGGGATTTGGTCTCGGTCAGATAGAAGCAACCCGGAAGAAGAAGAGAAGAAAGAGAAAAATAAATAAATGATTATGGTGGTGGTTTACGTGAAGATGGCCGGTTCAAAGGCACTTGAAGGTGGCTTATGGTGGTTCTAGTGTGGCGGTTTGATGGTGTTCTTTGGCTAAAACTTATAAGGTGGTGAGTGGTGGTCGTTGGTGTTTATCTTCGGTTTAACACAAAAACTAGTTGTATCGACATGGAGATCGAAGTGGTGGTCGAGGTGAAGAAGATGGGAGGTTTCATGTTTCATGATTAGGGGAGAGAGAGAGATAGATGAGAGAGAGGTGTTTTGATAATGGTTGTTCTCATCGACGGTAGTAAACTTGATAGGTGTTTTGCTGAGTTCCTGATTGAAACTGATACAGAAGTAGTAACTAGTGACGATAGGGTTTGATGATAGTTTTAACGGTGGGCTTCATCAATGAAAATGGTGATGTCTGTTCGAACGTGAAACAAGGAGACGAGTTGGTTTTAATGATTTATCGATGGTTATAAATAACAGAAACAAGGAGTAAAGCTAGTCGTAGTAGTAGTTAGCACATGGTTTTAGATGATTAAGGTGGTGGTTGTTCATGGTGATTTCAAGGTGGAGAATGGTGGTGATTCGAGTGGTGTTGGTGACAGTTTTTAGGGTGATTGTAATCGAGGATTGGATGGTCATGGGTGGTGTTAATGGTGGCCGGTGGATGTCATGAAGAAGAAGAAAACATGAAGGTGTGAAAGAGTGTTAGTTATTATATCCATATGTGTATATGTAATTGTATATAAGTTTTAAATGCAAGAAACTGACACACCAGAATTTCAATCTCAAACGTGGGTATACAATGGGGTGAATAGGGTAGCATCCGTTTACATTGGATTTATTCTACCGATAGTTTATCCCGAATGGCTATATCGTGTCCATTGCTAGCAGCCAACGTATGATAGTGTTCCTAAAAATCCCAAACTTTTAGATTAAATATAATTAATTATTTCACTCATTAACTGTTTGAAACCTGATCAAAAAGGTTCGATAATTGTTTATTTTCTGTTCCAATTTATGTGTACAGAGTACTAATTATTTAAACTTAAAAATGTAAAAATATTTTTAACAAATCTAAAATCTTCGTAATCAATTTACAGTCCAACTTTTATCTTAATCATTCATGAACATGTATTATATCTATATTAAAACTAACGAAACGTCAACCGAGTGTCCCTAACGTTTACTAATTAGGCTCGAAATCAATTATTTTTAATGTATGCTCTTTCTATATATAAACAGTTTTAAATAGCAAGTTTTATTACACAAATGAATATATTTATTATATATGTTAAGTAATTAAATTTAATATAACAATATATATACATTATATATATATATATATATATATATATATATATATATATATATATATATATATATATATATATATATATATATATAATAGTTTATTAATTTAATTCAAGTTATTATATATATATACATGTACATATATTTATATATACACATATTTTTACAAACAATGGTTCGTGAGTCGTCGGGAATACTCAAGGTCAAATGATTTCATGAAACAGTTCAAAATTTTTGAGATTCAACATAACAGACTTTGCTTATTGTGTAGAAAATATGAAATCGTATCGAGAGTTTGGTTCAAAATTAGTCGAAATTTTCCGGGTCACTACAGGTTGCAATGTGCTAAATCTGCCCGTTCGATAATGTCACGTGCGTAGGCTTGTTGGTCAAGAAATATACTCGTATCTTGTCGTGTAACAGATATACCCAGAAAGGAGCTTATCGATCCTAAATCTTTCATGGCAAATTCCGTAGCAAGAAGACGAATTATATGATCACGAAGCTGGGTAGATGAGGTCGTCAAGATTATGTCGTCGACATAAAGGAGTAGGTAGGCGATGTCTTGACCATTGTGATAAATGAAAAGAGAGTGATCACATTTGCTATTAATAAACCCGATAGTGGCCACAAAATTGGCAAACCGTTGATACCATGCACGCGGTGCTTGTTTTAGGCCATTAAGAGAACGCTTTAGTAAACATACGTGGTCGGGATGTTGTGAATCACGAAAACCCATTGGTTGATACATTTAGACCATTTCATTTAGTTTCCCATGTAAGAAGGCATTTTTCACATCAAGTCGATGTATAGGCCATGATTTAGAAACCGCGAGACTAAGAACCATACGTATAGTTGCAGGTTTAACAACCGGGCTAAAAGTATCATGACAATCGATGCCTACTTGTTGAGCGCGTCCTTCACCAACTAAATGTGCTTTATACCATTCGAATGAGCCATCAGATTTCAATTTGTGGCGGAAGATCCACATGTACCAAATGACATTCATGTGTTGTGTACGTGGTACAAGAGTCCATGTGTCATTATTAACGAGGGCTTGGTATTCGTCGGTCATAGAATGGTACCAATTAGGGTCGGTCAGAGCTTGCTTAGGGTTGGAAGGAATAGGGGAGATTGAGGTCGAGACGGATAGATTGAAGGGGATACGAGGCTTATAGATACCGTCCATACTTCGAGTGGTGATAGTTCAGGTAGGTAGTGCATCGGAAGATGACGAAGAGATGTTAGGTGGAGGGTTGTTTGAAGGTAACGAGCTGGTGGGTGTAATGTCAGAGAGATTTGGAGTAGTATGAGGTGATGTAGGAGCATGAGAAGAGGAGTTTGCATGGTTGATATTAGATGCTGATTGAAGACTGTTTGTAGTATGCATGGGGGTTTGAGAAGAATTGGGTTGTGCATGAGAAGTGGGGGATGGAATGGGCTGATGTATTGAAGGTTCAAAGGAGTTATTCATATATAAATAGGGATGGAACGTGTCTGTGAAGGATATATAAGTATCAATTGATGGATCGTGATTTTGTTTAAATGGGAATTTTGTTTCATCGAATATGACATGGCGTGAAATAATAATTTTATGAGACGAGAGATCATAGCATTTATAGCAACGATGGTAGGCGGGAAAACCAAGAAAAACGCATGGAGTTGAGCAGGGTTATAGTTTGTTAATTTTAGTAGATGGGATGAGCGGGTAACATAGACATCTGAACACTCGTAAATGATCACATTTGGGAGTGCGAGAGTATAGAAGTTGAGTAGGGGAGAGATTTTGAATTATTTTAGATGGTAGAATATTAAGTAAATAGGTAGCGTGAGCGAGGGCGTGTTGCCAAAACTTCGGGGGAACACAAGAGTGAGAGAGTAGTGTTCGAATTATATTGTTTATGGCTCGAATGTTTTGCTCGGATTTTCCGTTTTGAGATGAAGTATAAGGGCATAAGAAACGGAATACCATGCCATTGTTAGAGCAAAATTGATGAAATTTTGTATTGTTGTATTCGCTCCCGTTATCACATTGAAAGGATTTTATATTAATGCCGAATTGAGTGTGAACAAGTTTATGAAAGTTTAAGAAAATTTGAAAAACTTGAGATTTCTTTGCGATTGGAAATGTCCATAAGAAATTCGTTTTATCATCAAGAAGCAACATGTAATAACGATGTCCATCACTACTTAAAGCAGGAGAGGTCCATAAATCACTAAGAATTATATCAAAGGGGGCGTAAGTAAAGTTTGTAGATGCGTTGAAAGGTAATCGTACATGTTTTCCAAAAATGCAAGATTGACATGTAGTAGTTTTATTACTAGAATTACAAGGAATATAATTTTTATAGCTAATAGAATTAAAAACATGCATCCCCGGATGACCTAGTCGGTTATGCCATAAATCTGACATAGCAGAAAAAGAAAAATTGTTGGAAATGGAATGCAGCAACGATGGATGGACTGGATATAAATTACCGGTGCTGTTACACCGAGCTATTGGGGTCCCCTTCGGAAATTCCTTCACAGTAAAACCAAAAGGATCAAATTCAATAGATATACGATTATCAATAGCAAGTTGATGGACAGAGATTAGATTTTTAATTAAAGGAGGTGAGTGTAAGACATTTTTAAGTTGTAATTTTGCGAATTGTGATAGGTTTAAGCAAGCGTGACCTGTGACGACCCGGGAATTTCCGACCAAATTTAAACCTAATCTTTATATAATCCCGACACGATAAGCAAAGTCTGTAAAGTTGAGTCTCAAAATTTTTGAACTGTTTTTCATATATGCAATTACCCTTCGACTGTTCTCGACGATTCACGAACGATTGTTGTAAATAAATATGTGTGTATATATATATACATATATAAGTTTAAATAATAATTGGAAATAATAAAGTACAATTTAATCATAAGAATTAAAAGTAATTACAAGTTAAAAATATAAGTTGTTATACTAAAATTGTTATTATTATTAGTTCTTTATTAATATTAATATTTATGTTAATATTAATATCAGTACTATTAATATTATTGAATATAATATATAGATATGAAATTTGATACATTTTATTTGTTATAATATTATTGACACTGATATTAATGTTATCATTATTAATATCATTGTTAATTATAATTTTTGTTATTATGATCATTATTAGTATTTTGATATTATTATTATTAATATTATTATTAATTCTATTATTATTACTATTAATATTTCGATAAAAATAGTTATAATTATTAACATATTAATATTAAATGTTAGATAAAAAGGTATATACATACGTGTTAATAATATCATTATCTCCTTACCTTTATTTTTGTTTGGTCTTTGTTTTTCGGTTATACTGAGCAATCAACATATGTCACGAATATAAACATATATATTTAGGTACCTATGATATGTTATATGTAGAGAAATATATACATAAACCCTTACACATGCATGTACGATTATTCAAAAGTAATATAAACTAAACAAGTGCTTCCAAATTATCACTACTCAACTACTGTGTTCTATTGAAAATCAAGACCCACAAAATAGACATTTTTCCTCCCTGCTTTTACTTTATCTCTAACCTACTTCTTGTTGTCTATCATCAAAACCATGAAACCATTCAGGTGTATTGTATATACATTACATAAAAATGGATTAAGACTAACACAATCTTGCACCGTTATTACCTCAACCTATCTTCTTCGTGAACTCCTCACCTCCCTCACAACTGGTCACGGCAACCACAATACACCAACATCCATCATCTCCTGTACCTGCTTGATTCATTTTTTTCTGTCAACAAAAGCACCACAACAAAGTGTGATATGCTGCTACTCCTCTATACTTCTTCTACTACTGTTTTGACCATCACAAAACATCACCACTCATAGCATATTTTCTTTCCTGTTCAATAACAATAACAATAACTCACTTCTATATATAAATATATATACATATGTGTATCATCAAACCATAATCATAATCTAATTAACCACGTATGTTTATAGAAACTCACTTAATCACCACCATTGTGCCACCGATTCTTGTTGTTTCTACTCAACACTACCATCCAACGTTTTAATCACTGCTAAACTGCAACCTTTTCTTTAACTGATGTGCTGCTACTTTTATTCTGCAAAAATCAAATAACAAACACCATTAAATCCCCTATTGAACCACTGCAATATTTTATATTTCTGTTTATTTAAATATCACCAAAGAAGCCTGCTTCTTCTTTCCTGTCTACTAAACTGCTGCTGCATACCGTGTTTTCTGTATCCATTTTTAATCAAGGTGATACACTGCAACTGCATATTGTATTGTACTTGTTCTGTTCTCTTTGTTTTGACCACCATCAACACCACCATCGAAAATCACTTCCTGTATTCCTTCTGTTTTCCTGTTATAACAAACAAATGATAATGATTAAATTGTTGCTGTTAAATGTCACAGCTACTACAACTTTCTGTTTCTATCTATCACCACGAAACACCACCATCACAAACCTTACTATCAGGTATTGTTACCAATAGATCTATAATTTCTATTATCAAATAGCCATTTTAATTTTCATTCACTACTGTTCGTGTTCAATCAATAGAGGAAATATATATATGTATATATTTATATAAATTAATAAAAAATAAAGAACCCCAATTACCTACTGATCGTTTACCAGACCGATTCCATGATCGATTGATGATGATTTGATGCAATTTCTGTTATTACAGGCTGCGGTGTTTGATTTTTCTTCCTAATTTGAACCGACACCAACCAAACACCACCGATTGTTTCGATTTGTCTGTTGATATACGATAACGATGGTGAATAAGACCGATGATGAATATTGAACGATGATGATGGATCAATGAACTATTGTACAATGATAAATGTTTTTTTTATTGATTGATCAGTGATGAATCGAGGGTTCTCTAAAGCGTGCAATCTTCTCTGCGTATGACTTCTGGTGTCTCGATCTGTTTGATCCATCGACAAAAACATATCCCTTTTGTTAGGTATATTATTATCGAGTAATATTGTATTATTATTATTATTATTATTATTATTATTATTATTATTATTATTATTATTATTATTATTATTATTATTATTATTATTATTATGTTTATAAATATTAAGATTTAACGAAGTTAAGATTATAAAAATAAAAGTTATAAATACAAATATTATTAAGAAAATGATTAAGATTAGATTTAAGTTATGATTTAAATGAATTATTTGTATTGGTAATATAGGAATTTTTATTATCACTATAATTAGATTAATATTAATATTATGAAAATAATACAAATTTCTTCATTAATACTAGCACTTGTATCATTTTATAATTATTAGTATTATTATATTATTATCATCAACGTAAGTATTATTTTTACTAAAACTATCATTATTAACGTTATCAGTATTATCTATATCATTATCATTAGAATAATTACGATTACGAAAATAAAAGTTTTAATGACATTACTAAAGTTATAAGCATAAAAATAAGGAATATATATATATATATATATATATATATATATATATATATATATATATATATATATATATATATATATATATATATATATACTTAATACACATAACTTAACTATATTAATATATCTACATATAAAATAAAAATATACATAATGAAACTTATTAATCTACTATATATAAATTACATCAATAATAATAATATAATTATTCGATGAAGATTATATGTTTTAATTTAGATATACAAATGATATAGGTTCATGAATCCGAGGCCAATCCTGCATTGTTCAATATTGTCATATGTATTTTTACTACAAAATACATTAGGTGAGTTTCATTGATCCCCTTTTACTCTTTACATTTTTGGGGCTGAGAATACATGCAAATGCTTTATTAACTGTTTTACAATACTTATATGTGTGAGTTTCATTTGCTTCCCTTTTAAATGCTTTTGCAATATATATTTTTGGGACTGAGAATACATGCGCTATTTTTATAAATGCTTTACGAAATAGACACAAGTAATCGAAACTACATTATATGGTTGAATGATTGAAATCGAATATGCCCCTTTTAGTCTGGTAATCTAAGAATTAGGGAACAGACACCCTAATTGAAGCGAATCCTAAATATAGATCTATCGGGCTCAACAAGCCCCATCCAAAGTACCAGATGCTTTAGTACTTCGAAATTATATCATGTCCGAAGGAGGATCCCGGAATGATGGGGATATTCTTATATGTATATTGTGAATGTCGGTTACCAGGTGTTCAATCCATATGAATGATATTTTTGTCTCTATGCATGGGACGTATGTTTATGAGAAATGGAAATATGAAATCTTGTGGTCTATTAAATTTATGAAATAATTATTTATGTTAAACTAATGAACTCACCAACCTTTTGGTTGACACTTTAAAACATGTTTATTCTCAGGTACGAAAGAAATCTTCCGCTGTGCATTTGCTCATATTAGAGACATTATTTGGAGTCATTCATGACATATTTCAAAAGACGTTGCATTCGAGTCATCGAGTTCATCAAAGATCATAATTAGGTCAATTATAGTTGGTTGTATTATTAAATGATATTCATGTCGTCCTCTTTCAATGAAATGAAAGTTTGTCTTTTCAAAAATGAATGCAATGTTTGTAAAATGTATCATATAGAGGTTAAGTACCTCGCGATGTAACCAACTATTGTGAATCGTTTATAATCGATGTGGACTTCGTCTGGATGGATTAGGACGGGTCTTCACAGTTGGTATCAGAGCGGTGGTCTTAGCGAACCATGTCTGCATTAGTGTGTCTAACTGATAAGTCATTAGGATGCATTAGTGAGTCTGGACTTCGGCCGTGTCTACATGTCAAAAGTTTTGCTTATCATTACGTGTCAAAAATTACCTGCTTATCATTCTTAGAGAATCACTTGCTTATCATTCTTAGTCTAGACACGTTTTACTGCATTGATTGCATGAATAGTGTATAGACAAAATTCATATCTTAGCGTATCTGCTACTTCATATCTTAGCGTATCTGTTACTGTAACTTTGCCTGACAACTTCCGTAGATTCCTCCGTAACTTATGAGATTTTAGTATTATATATTCATATGTAAATTATGTATTGCAGGGTACTAATCTACATCCTATAATCTATTTCTTATCGAAAATTCTTCATCTGATCGTACGAGATGAATCCTGCAACCAGTTCGAGTCCCTCAGATTCCGATAGCAATTCCGATAGTTATTCCGACAGCTATTCCGACATAGATGTTCACCTAAGCTCCGAAAACAGCGTCACCGGCATGAATCAACCAATCAGCCATTATCAATTCATCTGATGGGTTCGTAGTCGACTTAATTAATGGGATCGCGCAGAAGGCAATCCCTTCCACCAACCGAATTCACCTCTTGACAATGAACCTGAAGCGTTTACCGGCGAACCTGTTCGAGACACCATTTTTCAGTCTCATTTCCAGGGTAACTCGACAAGATTATATTCTATCCATAATTTTGAACCTTATTCATCCGCTCGTTCCGACCGACAATCATCCTGGAGTAATAAGTCAACGAAATTCGCGCTCGAATAATCAATTCGGAGAATATGGTGCAAAATGTACCAGCTTCAACAACATCACCGGCACCAACAGTACAATCAATAACAGCACCAGTACCATCAACAATCCATGCTTCAATATCATCATCTGTACTTTGAGTATGATCTTCGTTCGACATGTCGAATATGTAATCTCTAAAGTTTTAGAGATTATTTATTCTAGTTCCAACCGAAAAGCAAATGAGTTTAATATCATATTAACTCATTAAATCCATGAATACATCTGAAGAAAATATATATGTATATATGTTTTCCTAAAGATTGTAATTAATAATTCTCTTGTACAAACTGTTAATGGTGAAAATATTTTAACGGGAAGGTAATACCCGAGGAATATTTAAATTTCACATTAATAAGTTACATTGTACGTTCTTCGAATCGATTTCAACAGTCATATACTATCCTACTTACATCCACCGATATACAAATCCGTTCACCACAGAATAACCATATTCATCCAATTACATATTTGGGTTTTGACCTATCAGAATTCAACAAGTGGCATAATGAAGAAATAATGGACACAATAAAAATTGATTAGAAACAGATTAATTAACAATATGAAATTCTATTAAGAATCCACGCTAACAAAATCCTAGCTAACTGTTCCTAGCTAACTGTTAATTCCGTATTACCATTTAATTATCGCAGTTTATTTATCGCAATTTACATTCTCGCAATTTTATTTATCGTCATTTAATTTCTGTTATTTACTTTACGCACTTTATTTATCGTCATTTAATTTCTGTTATCTATTTTACGCACTTTAAATATCGGGCCACGTATACAAGGTTTTGACATATCATATCAACGCATCTATATATATTATTTGGAATCACCATAGACACTCTATATGCAGTAATGATCGAGTTCTCTATACAGGGTTGAGGTTGATTCTCAAATAATATATATACTTTGAGTTGTGATCGAGTCTGAGACATGTACACGGGTCACGATATTTATTAATTAATTCGAATATTATATATTAAACTATATATAAATTATTAGACTGTTAACTGTGGACTATCGACTGTGGACTAATAACAATGGACAATTAAAATGAATTAAAATATTGATTATACCATATGAAACTAAACAATTCTTCAAGTTGCAACTTGATTTAGTCTTAAACATCATTTGTATCTTCACGATTACATTCTGCGTTCAAACCTTTCATGATTCTTGAAAACACCTCGATCGAGAGGATGAACCAACCGCACTTCATTTACGGGAGAAAAGATTTATGCATATAGTTATGCACCTGAAAACACTCGGAACCTGAGTAAACGTTTAACACGTTTCTGTGCTAATTCCTTTTGTGTTATTATTACCCAAAATAACTTGGTAATTCCTTTCAAAGTAGCAAATTTTGTCACAACTTCAGCAAGTCAACTTCGACATTTCATCCGGATTGGTCTTATTATAACCTTGATATATAAGCTTGCCTTTCGTCATCGTCACTGGGGAACCGTTTATATCCCATCACGTTAGCAGTAAACTTACCAGCAACTTCATTACTCATTGGCTTAAGTCTCTCCGAAGAACCCTTATATTTGTTCATTAAAGCCTTATCTTATACTCATCCAAATCTTATAACGAGAATTACCATACCAATTACCTGGAATTGGCAATCAGTATTTCGAATCTCGTAGCATTTCTACATCAATAGTTATATGTATACATACAACAATTATCTCCTAGAATTACGATCTTCAATTCTGAAATTTTGAAAAGGGCACCCAGCTTACGAATCAATACATTGAACTTTGAAAAAGCTGAATGAAGCAACAGAAAACTGTAGGCAATCGTAAACGACCTTAGTCATCGGAAGTTTGATGATAAAGAATAGTATGTTGGAAAAGCTCAGAAACATTGGAACTGGAAAACGGATTGAGCTAACCACGAAGGAGACCAAGGACAAATACAAGAACCATACACTCTATTCAAAGAATCCAGGTAATTCTGGATCCGTTGAAATCTTTAGAGAATATCTTGCCCCGAAGTCATGTTAAAATCTTGCAGAAAATCTTTCTCCATCAACCATCGAACTTAGAAATTTCAAAATATCATCATCAATATCTTCGATATTTCTGAGGATATTTTCATAAATATTCTCGTCCGAAATTATATACCTCTTCGTGCTTCCTGTATATCATTATATTGGAATATTCAAGAGAAAATTTAGTACCGAAAAGCAGATTATGCGAAACTATGAAGAAAGCCGTGGACAAATCACAAAGAATAAGTTTGACTTCAAAGAATTCAAATGATTCAATGTCTGCTAAAGTCTTTAGTGAATATCTTGCTCCTTACTCTAAACCCTTACAAACAATAGTTTCTATCATCCGCTGATCTTAGATATTCCGAGATATTATCGTATCTTTCATTATAAATATCCTCCATATTTCTGGAGATATTTTTATAACTATTCTTATCTGAAATCATTAATCTCTTCGTGCTATCAGTATTACATCATATAGAAACTGTTAGTTTCTATATTCTGTAAACTTTCGAGCTTAAAATATGAATGTTATTGACGTAATGTTGGGAACTAATGCATGAGTTAGTATAATATAATGACACTTGATCAACGTGATTATATTACAGTAAGTCATGCTGAGTTTCTAATGGGACGTGATGATTCACAGATCCTAACGTCATCACGTGCCATGTTACATAACTCTTTCATTATGCTTAACTTCTGAATATATCAAGAAAGTATTTTCTTGATAGTTCTATTCTCAGTGATTCTGGTAATTTGATAAATCAAATCATGCTAATACATTAGTTCCTATTTAGAATACAATGTTTATTCGAAATTCCATACTTATGAATTCTGGACCATTACTCGCTTTACTAGAGGTCGAGAGGATAATAAAAAAGCAAAGAGCTCCAAAATATAAGAGAAAATATAAAGCCCAATAACAACACGGAGGTTACAAACCATGGATGTTAATAGGAATATCAAAATAAAGACACGGCATAATTAAGAATAGTATCACCTCAGGGTAAAAGTAAAAGTAAACAAATTTTTTTGGTGGAAGATTAAAAAGAAGAATGACAGATATGAAGGTTAGGAAAGTATCAAGGATTAGAACTGGACTAAGCATTTTCACAATCTTTTGGATGTATGAACTAAGAAAGGAAATATTGGAATGGTGAGAATAATGGAATAGAAGAGCTTAATTTATAATGAAAATAGCAGACAGAGTAATCGAGGCAGATCACCGTATTAAATAATAGAGATCTTAATTTCCTTACTCACCGAAGAATCAAATTTTTTAGATTTCGAAGATTTCCTTTAAATTCCTTGAATTCCGGAATTCAACCAAGACAACGTCAAAAGCTAAGACGCACCTTATTTTCTAAATTCAACCCTGACTCTGTCATGAGTTAAGACGAATCTTTACTTTTTCTATTTCAATCTTTTGTGATAGCTTCATTCGTACTCTTTGTTTAATCGAATTGTTTTATCCATATTACCCAATGATGATAAAACTATATTTATCAACTCATATTTGTCATGAAAACATTTTTATTGTTAGCCATAACCACCTCACTCAAATTTCGGGACGAAATTTCTTCAATGGGTAGGTACTGTGACGACCCGGGAATTTCCGACCAAATTTAAACCTAATCTTTATATAATCCCGACACGATAAGCAAAGTCTGTAAAGTTGAGTCTCAAAATTTTTGAACTGTTTTTCATATATGCAATTACCCTTCGACTATTCCCGACGATTCACGAACGATTGTTGTAAATAAATATGTGTGTATATATATATATACATATATAAGTTTAAATAATAATTGGAAATAATAAAGTACAATTTAATCATAAGAATTAAAAGTAATTACAAGTTAAAAATATAAGTTGTTATACTAAAATTGTTATTATTATTAGTTCTTTATTAATATTAATATTTATGTTAATATTAATATCAGTACTATTAATATTATTGAATATAATATATAGATATGAAATTTGATACATTTTATTTGTTATAATATTATTGACACTGATATTAATGTTATCATTATTAATATCATTGTTAATTATAATTTCTGTTATTATGATCATTATTAGTATTTTGATATTATTATTATTAATATTATTATTAATTCTATTATTATTACTATTAATATTTTGATAAAAATAGTTATAATTATTAACATATTAATATTAAATGTTAGATAAAAAGGTATATACATACGTGTTAATAATATCATTATCTCCTTACCTTTATTTTTGTTTGGTCTTTGTTTTTCGGTTATACTGAGCAATCAACATATGTCACGAATATAAACATATATATTTAGGTACCTATGATATGTTATATGTAGAGAAATATATACATAAACCCTTACACATGCATGTACGATTATTCAAGAGTAATATAAACCAAACAAGTGCTTCCAAATTATCACTACTCAACTACTGTGTTCTATTGAAAATCAAGACCCACAAAATAGACATTTTTCCTCCTGCTTTTACTTTATCTCTAACCTACTTCTTGTTGTCTATCATCAAAACCATGAAACCATTCAGGTGTATTGTATATACATTACATAAAAATGGATTAAGACTAACACAATCTTGCACCACTATTACCTCAACCTATCTTCTTCGTGAACTCCTCACCTCCCTCACAACTGGTCACGGCAACCACAATACACCAACATCCATCATCTCCTGTACCTGCTTGATTCATTTTTTTCTGTCAACAAAAGCACCACAACAAAGTGTGATATGCTGCTACTCCTCTATACTTCTTCTACTACTGTTTTGACCATCACAAAACATCACCACTCATAGCATATTTTCTTTCCTGTTCAATAACAATAACAATAACTCACTTCTATATATAAATATATATACATATGTGTATCATCAAACCATAATCATAATCTAATTAACCACGTATGTTTATAGAAACTCACTTAATCACCACCATTGTGCCACCGGTTCTTGTTGTTTCTACTCAACACTACCATCCAACGTTTTAATCACTGCTAAACTGCAACCTTTTCTTTAACTGATGTGCTGCTACTTTTATTCTGCAAAAATCAAATAACAAACACCATTAAATCCCCTATTGAACCACTGCAATATTTTATATTTCTGTTTATTTAAATATCACCAAAGAAGCCTGCTTCTTCTTTCCTGTCTACTAAACTGCTGCTGCATACCATGTTTTCTGTATCCATTTTTAATCAAGGTGATACACTGCAACTGCATATTGTATTGTACTTGTTCTGTTCTCTTTGTTTTGACCACCATCAACACCACCATCGAAAATCACTTCCTGTATTCCTTCTGTTTTCCTGTTATAACAAACAAATGATAATGATTAAATTGTTGCTGTTAAATGTCACAGCTACTACAACTTTCTGTTTCTATCTATCACCACGAAACACCACCATCACAAACCTTACTATCAGGTATTGTTACCAATAGATCTATAATTTCTATTATCAAATAGCCATTTTAATTTTCATTCACTACTGTTCGTGTTCAATCAATAGAGGAAATATATATATGTATATATTTATATAAATTAATAAAAAATAAAGAACCCCAATTACCTACTGATCGTTTACCAGACCGATCGTTTACCAGACCGATTCCATGATCGATTGATGATGATTTGATGCAATTTCTGTTATTACATGCTGCGGTGTTTGATTTTTCTTCCTAATTTGAACCGACACCAACCAAACACCACCGATTGTTTCGATTTGTCTGTTGATATACGATAACGATGGTGAATAAGACCGATGATGAATATTGAACGATGATGATGGATCAATGAACTATTGTACAACGATAAATGTTTTTTTATTGATTGATCAGTGATGAATCGAGGGTTCTCTAAAGCGTGCAATCTTCTCTGCGTATGACTTCTGGTGTCTCGATCTGTTTGATCCATCGACAAAAACATATCCCTTTTGTTAGGTATATTATTATCGAGTAATATTGTATTATTATTATTATTATTATTATTATTATTATTATTATTATTATTATTATTTTTATTATTATTATTATTATTATTATTATTATTATTATTATTATTATTATTATGTTTATAAATATTAAGATTTAACGAAGTTAAGATTATAAAAATAAAAGTTATAAATACAAGTATTATTAAGAAAATGATTAAGATTAGATTTAAGTTATTTATTGCGTTGGAGTAAGTATCATATTATTAATAAGATAAGAATATTTTAAAAGAGACAGTTAATGGTAAGTTGAAAAGGGAGGGACCTAGAGGTTGATTTCACTTAGTTCGTTTGGTTGGTTCCTATGTTTATCGTGTAGTTTTTGGTTTAGTACTGGTTAGTTTGTTTTAAGGTGTTTCGGGTTGTTATGGGAGGCTCGTTTATAGATAGTTTTCATTTAGTTGGTTGCATTCTAGGTGCGTGCTTTCTTGTTTCCCCCGTTTATTTGTATTCTCTGTTGAGAGCGTTTTCTTTTGAATAACGAGTTCGTTTCTATATGAGTTTTCGTTTTTTTTTTTTTTTGCTAAAAAAACCCTAATAAGATAAGAGTTTTCGTCCCCATATGAAGGAAGAGATCATATCACTTGATAATTATTAGACAATAATAGAAAAATAATTCATAATAGAAAATGTGAGTACATATGTGCAATTCCATTTATTAGGAAGATATGATTAGTTCAGATAAAAACACATATTTCCTTCTGTTACAAAATAGTCTATCTCCAAGAAAAATAAAATAAAATTAGAAGTATGAGCAATGTCAACTTGTTCCATGTATCTTTATGGATTTGTTTTATTTCAAATAACTCATTTTTGGTTTTCTATAGGTAAACATAAGCGGATGTTTGTAACATCGGCTGAAACGGATAATCTTAGTAAATTGCCAGACAACTTAATAGACTCTATCTTAGAGTGGCTCCCTATTAAAGATGCTGTTAGGACCAGCATTCTTTCAAGAAACTGGAGATACAGATGGACCGCAATGAGGTCACTGGTTCTTGATGAGAATTTCTCTAATAAGTTGGCCATAAATGGTGCTTTTGGTCATAATGGGTTTAGAAGGGTAACAACTAACAAACCAAATCTTTTATTCTCTAAAGGGTCCAATCTTGAAGGTGTATTTCTACATACCAAAGATGATTCTTGATACCTTCCAAGAAGTCAATCAATGGATTTTATCCTTGTCAAAAGGCCGTGTAATTAGGGAATTCGTTCTTAAAAATCCAAATCAAATTTACCATCTACCATCGTATTTGTTTCATTGTTCGGAATTGAGAAGCTAAGAACTTAATAACTATATCTTTAAACCAACGGATCTTCAGTCCAGCGGTACCGCGGTTACACTTGTGTACTCGCAGGGCTAGAGGTCTCGGGTTCGAACCTCGTCCCCACTCTAGTATTTGAAATATATTCCTTGAAGGTGGCCCAAAGGGAAGGTTTTACCGACCCGCTCCGGGACTAAGGTCCGGCCCGCGTGCCCCTCGGGATGGTTTAAGGGTCGAATCTTCATAGTGTGGTTCGGGTTTCCTGCCAGAAAGCACGTGTGTGTGTGAAAATGATGACTAGGCTTCGGTCCGGACTGATGCAAGCTTGCCTTTCAAAAAAATAAAAATAAAAAATAACTGTATCTTTAAGCATCCGCTTGAATTTCGAGGATCTCTCTATCTCGAAAATCTCCGGTTCGAGCTTATTACATTTAGGGCTAATTTAAGTAGCACTTGTAGTGACCCGAACTTTTCCATGTTTATATATATTAATTGAGATTGATATTTACATGATTAAATGTTTCCAACATGTTAAGCAATCAAACTTGTTAAGACTTGATTAATTGAAATATGTTTCATATAGACAATTGACCACCCAAGTTGACCGGCGATTCACGAACGTTAAAACTTGTAAAAACGACATGACGATATATATATATGGATATACATATGGTTAACATGAGATTATGATAAGTAAGTATCTCCATAAGTATATTAACAATGAGTTATATACATATAAACAAGACTACTAACTTAAGGATTTCGAAACGAGACATATATGTAACGATTATCGTTGTAACGACATTTAAATGTATATATATCATATTAAGATATGTTAATATATCATAATATAATGATAATATAATAATTTAACATCTCATTAGATATAATAAACAATGGGTTAACAACATTAATTGAGATCGTTAACTTAAAGGTTTCAAAACAACACTTACATGTAGCGACTAACGATGACTTAACGACTCAGTTAAAATGTATATACATGTAGTGTATTTAGATGTATTAAAATACTTTTGGAAGACTTCAAGACATATATCAAAACACTCATACTTAAGTAAAATGGTTACAGTTACTTTTCCATTCTTTTCTTTCATCAAGAATTCTAGTCGTATTCTTACCCGTATTATACACAGCTTCAAAACGTACTTACTATGAGTATATACCAATAGGAACTAGCATGGGATTTCACTCTTGATTATGTCATGTATGACTAATCAATTTTAACTTCTACCATGAGCTAGTCAACTAACTAGAACTCCTTTTAACCCCACTCACCACTCACCAATTACCACTCATCATTCACTCCATTTCACTTCCAATTCTCTTTCTAATTCTCTCTCAACACACACACACACACACTATTATGAACGTATTTTTCCAGTAGTTAATCATCATCTTCATCAAAAATCACTTCAAGAATCAAGCTATAATCATTATAGGAAGAACACTTCAAGAACACTTCAAAAATCCCTTCAAGTTTACTAATTTACTTCCAAGCTTTCTAATCCATTCCAAGTAATCATCTAAGATCAAGAAACCTTTGTTATATATAGTAGGTTATCTTTCTTATTCAAGGTAATATTCATATTCAAACTTTGATTCAATTTCTATAACTATAAACTATCTTAATTCGAGTAAAAATCTTACTTGAACTTTTTTTTGTGTCATGATCCTACTTCAAGAACTTTCAAGCCATCCAAGATCCTTTGAAGCTAGATCATTTCTTGTCACTTCTAGTAGGTTTACCTACTAAACTTGAGGTAGTAATGATGTTCATAACATCATTCGATTCATATATATAAAACTATCTTATTCGTAGGTTTAAACTCGTAATCACTAGAACATAGTTTAGTTAATTCTAAACTTGTTCGCAAACAAAAGTTAATCCTTCTAACTTGACTTTTAAAATTAACTACACACATGTTCTATATCTATATGATATGCTAACTTAATGATTTAAAACCTGGAAACACGAAAAACACCGTAAAATCGGATTTACACCGTCGTAGTAACACCGCGGGCTGTTTTGGGTTAGTTAATTAAAAACTATGATAAACTTTGATTTAAAAGTTATTATTCTGAGAAAATGATTTTTATTATGAACATGAAACTATATCCAAAAATTATGGTTAAACTCAAAGTGAAAGTATGTTTTCTAAAATGGTCATCTAGACGTCGTTCTTTCGACTGAAATGACTACCTTTACAAAAACGACTTGTAACTTATTTTTCCGACTATAAACCTATACTTTTTCTGTTTAGATTCATAAAATAGAGTTCAATATGAAACCATAGCAATTTGATTCACTCAAAACGGATTTAAAATGAAGAAGTTATGGGTAAAACAAGATTGGATAATTTTTCTCATTTTAGCTACGTGAAAATTGGTAACAAATCTATTCTAACCATAACTTAATCAACTTGTATTGTATATTATGTAATCTTGAGATACCATATACACGTATACAATGTTTCGACCTATCATGTCGACACATCTATATATATTTCGGAACAACCATAGACACTCTATATGTAAATGTTGGAGTTAGCTATACAGGGTTAAGGTTGATTCCAAAATATATATAGTTTGAGTTGTGATCAATACTGAGATACGTATACACTGGGTCGTGGATTGATTCAAGATAATATTTATCGATTTATTTCTGTACATCTAACTGTGGACAACTAGTTGTAGGTTACTAACGAGGACAGCTGATTTAATAAACTTAAAACATCAAAATATATTAAAAGTGTTGTAAATATATTTTAAACATACTTTGATATATATGTATATATTGTTATAGGTTCGTGAATCAACCAGTGGCCAAGTCTTACTTCCCGACGAAGTAAAAATCTGTGAAAGTGAGTTATAGTCCCACTTTTAAAATCGAATATTTTTGGGATGAGAATACATGCAGGTTTTATAAATGATTTACAAAATAGACACAAGTACGTGAAACTACATTCTATGGTTGAATTATCGAAATTGAATATGCCCCTTTTTATCAAGTCTGGTAATCTAAGAATTAGGGAACAGACACCCTAATTGACGCGAATCCTAAAGATAGATCTATTGGGCCTAACAAACCCCATCCAAAGTACCGGATGCTTTAGTACTTCAAAATTTATATCATATCCGAAGGGTGTCCCGGAATGATGGGGATATTCTTATATATATGCATCTTGTTAATGTCGGTTACCAGGTGTTCACCATATGAATGATTTTTATCTCTATGTATGGGATGTGTATTGAAATATGAAATCTTGTGGTCTATTGTTACGATTTGATACATATAGGTTAAACCTATAACTCACCAACATTTTTGTTGACGTTTAAAGCATGTTTATTCTCAGGTGAATACTAAGAGCTTCCGCTGTTGCATACTAAAATAAGGACAAGATTTGGAGTCCATGTTTGTATGATATTGTGTAAAAACTGCATTCAAGAAACTGATTTCGATGTAACATATTTGTATTGTAAACCATTATGTAATGGTCGTGTGTAAACAGGATATTTTAGATTATCATTATTTGATAATCTACGTAAAGCTTTTAAACCTTTATTTATGAAATAAAGGTTATGGTTTGTTTTAAAAATGAATGCAGTCTTTGAAAAACGTCTCATATAGAGGTCAAAACCTCGCAACGAAATCAATTAATATGGAACGTTTTTAATCAATAAGAACGGGACATTTCAGTTGGTATCAGAGCGTTGGTCTTAGAGAACCAGAAAATTTGCATTAGTGTGTCTTATCGAGTTTGTTAGGATGCATTAGTGAGTCTGGACTTCGACCGTGTTTTCTTTAAAAATGATTGCTTAACATTTTTGTTGGAAACTATATATTTTTAACATATGAATATTATGTGATATATTAATCTCTTAACGTGTTTGATATTATGTGATAGATGTCTACCTCTAGAACAAGTCCCATTGACTCACCTAATAATAATGAAGAGTCAAATGTAAATTGGAATGATTCGTGGACTGATTCACAAGTTCCCGAAGAGGAACCGGAAGAAGAGTCGGAACCGGAAGAAGAGTCGGAACCGGAAGAAGAATCGGAACCGGAAGAAGAAATAGAACCGGTGGGGGAAATAATAAAACGGTTAAGTAAAAGAGAATCCTCAACCAACCGACCAAGGTTAATTATGGTCAATGGTGTTTCCGCCAAGGAAGCAAAATATTGGGAGGATTACCAATTCTTCGATGAATCGGATTCCGACGAGAATTCCGATGATGTTATAGAAATTACCCCAACTGAATTTAAAAAGGCAAAAGAAAATAATAAGGGAAAGGGCATAAAAATAGAGAAATCTAATTCCAACCCCGATAAACTTTATATGTATCGTCAACCCCCGAAGTCCTTAAGTTGTAACAATGACCCGGGAACCTCTAAACCACCAGGTTTTTCTAAACCAATGTGGACAACGACGGCTCGTATTAGGGGAACATCATATATCCCTAGAAACTTGGCAAAACGAACCAAAACCGAACAAGAAGAAATGAGCGAGTCGGAATAAGATAGTTGTATTCGTGTGGTGTAATATATGTAATATAGTGTGCTTATGCTTTATGATATATGTAAAAATTGCTTGTATTAATAAGTATTTTTTTATGAATCTAACTCTTGTCTATTTTACAGTATAAAAACACAAAATGGATAGACAACCCAATATTTTAAGAGACCTACCCGGAGACATGATTGATGAAATCTTGTCTAGAGTCGGTCAGAATTCCTCGGCACAACTATTTAAGGCGAGATCAGTTTGTAAGACATTCGAAGAACGTTCCAAGAATGCCTTGGTTTATAAAAGGCTTTCGTTCAAAAGATGGGGGATATCACATTAGGAAATCCATAAGTTACGATGTGTTTACTTTGACGCATATATTGCGGGGAACCCAAATGCTATTTTACGCAACGGGTTAAGAAATTATTTTGACTCAGTATATCCGAATATAGGACTTCGTGATTTAGAAAAAGCGGCTAACATGCAACATAAAGAAGCATGTTATGCTTACGGGTTAGTAATGTTCGCTTCTCACCAAAGTGAGAACAAGAACATCGGGCTACAACTATTAAACAAAACGTTCCCACAAGTGACGGAGTCGGTAATTGGGGTAAGAAATGAGGTTTTTAGGTTATTACGAGACTGTTGGTCATTACGTAACCCTCGTCCCTTTGACGACGTTACAACACGCTGTCTTATCAACTGCCATAACGGTTATGTTCCACAAGACCAAGGATGGGAAGTAGTCCTAGTAAAACCAGAATGCATGACTTGTTTCTGGACGAGCGAATTACGTGTCTTTATTGCCTTTGCTGAACGACTTGTGTACTAGCTAGAATTATCTTCACAACTATCTTGTATCAAAGTTATTGTGTGCTATATTTCATGCTTTATGTAAAATAAGCGGTATTGTAAGTTTGTAAAATATTGTATAAAAGTTTGAACGCGAAATATTATTACAATCAGTTTTTCATATAGAATTGTAGTAGTTGAATTGTATATTAGCTACTAAGTATGAACTTAATGGGTAGGTACTACCCGAATTTAAACTTATAAAATGCTAATATGAAGAAAAAACTTTTATAAATGAGTTCATATTATGCTATGAAATACTATTAACTACTCTTAATATTCTGTATGATTAACTTGTTCCATTTAACTATTTTGAAGGAAATGGCACCGACTACTCAACACACCGTGAATATGAATGAAGAGGAATTCTGTACTTTTCTAGCTTCAAACATAGCCGCAGTACAGGCTGCGCTACATACCAACAATAACCTTGGATCTGGCAGTACAGGAAATCGTGTAGGATGCACCTACAAAGAATTCACTGCCTGCAAACCTTTGGAATTTGATGGAACTGAAGGACCGATCGGATTGAAACGGTGGACCGAGAAGGTCGAATCGGTGTTTGCCATAAGTAAGTGTACTGAAGAGGAAAAAGTGAAGTACGCTACGCATACCTTCACAGGTTCTGCGTTAACATGGTGGAATACCTATCTAGAGCAAGTGGGACAAGATGATGCGTACGCACTACCGTGGTCAGCATTCAAGCACTTGATGAACGAGAAGTACCGTCCCAGAACCGAGGTCAATAAGCTCAAGACAGAACTTAGAGGGTTACGAACCCAAGGATTTGATATTACCACGTACGAAAGACGATTCACAGAATTGTGCCTATTATGTCCGGGAGCATTCGAAGATGAGGAAGAGAAGATCGACGCGTTTGTGAAAGGATTACCGAAAAGAATCCAAGAAGATATAAGTTCACACGAGCCCGCCTCCATACAACAGGCATGTAGAATGGCTCACAAACTAGTGAACCAGATTGAAAAAAGAATTAAAGAACAGACTGCTGAAGAGGCCAATGTGAAGCAAGTCAAAAGAAAGTGGGAGGAAAACGGTGATAAGAATCACCAATACAACAACAACAGTAATTACAACAATAATCGCAACAATTATCCCAACAATCGCAACATCAATCGCAACTACAACAAACGGCCCAACAACAACAACAACAATAACAGCAACTACAACAATCATCCCAACAACAATAATAACCGCAACAACAACAACAATCAGAAGCAGCTATGCCAAAGGTGTGAAAAGTATCACTCGGGGTTCTGCACCAAATTTTGCAACAAGTGTAAAAGAAATGGTCATAGCGCGGCAAAGTGTGAGGTCTACGGACCAGGGGTTAATAGAACGAAAGGAACAAATGGTGTCGGAACGAGTAATGGCAGAGCAAGTAGTGTCGGAGCAAGTTATGCCAATGTAGTTTGTTATAAATGTGGAAAACCGGGCCACATTATTAGAAACTGCCCAAACCAGGAGAACACGAATGGACAAGGCCGCGGAAGAGTTTTCAATATTAATGCGGTAGAGGCACAAGAAGACCCGGAGCTTGTTACGGGTACGTTTCTTATTGACAATAAATCTACTTACGTTTTATTTGATTCGGGTGCGGATAGAAGCTATATGAGTAGAGATTTTTGTGCTAAATTAAGTTGTCCATTGACGCCTTTGGATAGTAAATTTTTACTCGAATTAGCAAATGGTAAATTAATTTCAGCAGATAATATATGTCGGAATCGAGAAATTAAACTGGTTAGCGAAACATTTAAGATTGATTTGATACCAGTAGAGTTAGGGAGTTTTGATGTGATAATCGGTATGGACTGGTTGAAAGAAGTGAAAGCAGAGATCGTTTGTTACAAAAATGCAATTCGCATTATACGAGAAAAAGAAAAACCCTTAATGGTGTACGGAGAAAAGGGCAACACGAAGCTACATATTATTAGTAATTTGAAGGCACAAAAACTAATAAGAAAAGGTTGCTATGCTGTTCTAGCACACGTCGAGAAAGTACAAACTGAAGAAAAGAGCATCAATGATGTTCCCATTGCAAAAGAATTTCCCGATGTATTTCTGAAAGAATTACCGGGATTACCCCCACAGCGATCCGTTGAATTTCAAATAGATCTTGTACCAGGAGCTGCACCAATAGCTCATGCTCCTTACAGACTCGCACCCAGCGAGATGAAAGAACTGCAAAGCCAATTACGAGAACTTTTAGAGCGTGGTTTCATTCGACCAAGCACATCACCGTGGGGAGCTCCTGTTTTGTTTGTCAAGAAGAAAGATGGTACATTCAGGTTGTGTATCGACTACCGAGAGTTGAACAAACTTACCATCAAGAACCGCTACCCACTACCGAGAATCGACGACTTATTTGATCAACTACAAGGCTCGTCTGTTTATTCAAAGATTGACTTACGTTCCGGGTATCATCAAATGCGGGTGAAAGAAGATGATATTCCAAAGACTGCTTTCAGAACACGTTACGGTCATTACGAGTTTATGGTCATGCCGTTTGGTTTAACTAATGCACCAGCTGTGTTCATGGACCTTATGAACCGAGTGTGTAGACCATACCTTGACAAGTTTGTCATTGTTTTCATTGATGACATACTTATTTACTCAAAGAATGACCAAGAACACGGTGAACATTTGAGAAAGGTGTTAGAAGTATTGAGGAAGGAAGAATTGTACGCTAAGTTTTCAAAGTGTGCATTTTGGTTGGAAGAAGTTCAATTCCTCGGTCACATAGTGAACAAAGAAGGTATTAAGGTGGATCCGGCAAAGATAGAAACTGTTGAAAAGTGGGAAACCCCGAAAACTCCGAAACACATACGCCAGTTTTTAGGACTAGCTGGTTACTACAGAAGATTCATCCAAGACTTTTCCAGAATAGCAAAACCCTTGACTGCATTAACGCATAAAGGGAAGAAATTTGAATGGAATGATGAACAAGAGAAAGCGTTTCAGTTATTGAAGAAAAGGCTAACTACGGCACCTATATTGTCATTGCCTGAAGGGAATGATGATTTTGTGATTTATTGTGACACATCAAAGCAAGGTCTCGATTGTGTATTAATGCAACGAACGAAGGTGATTGCTTATGCGTTTAGACAATTGAAGATTCACGAACAAAATTATACGACGCATGATTTGGAATTAGGCGCGGTTGTTTTTGCATTAAAGACTTGGAGGCACTACTTATATGGGGTCAAAAGTATTATATATACCGACCACAAAAGTCTTCAACACATATTTAATCAGAAACAACTGAATATGAGGCAGCGTAGGTGGATTGAATTATTGAATGATTACGACTTTGAGATTCGTTACCACCCGGGGAAGGCAAATGTGGTAGCCGATGCCTTGAGCAGGAAGGACAGAGAATCCATTCGAGTAAAATCTATGAATATAATGATTCATAATAACCTTACTACTCAAATAAAGGAGGCGCAACAAGGAGTTTTAAAAGAGGGAAATTTAAAGGATGAAATACCCAAAGGATCGGAGAAACATCTTAATATTCGGGAAGACGGAACCCGGTATAGGGCTGAAAGGATTTGGGTACCAAAATTTAGAGATATGAGAGAAATGGTACTTAGAGAAGCTCATAAAACCAGATACTCAATACATCCTGGAACGGGGAAGATGTACAAGGATCTCAGGAAATATTTTTGGTGGCCGGGTATGAAAGCCGATGTTACTAAATACGTAGGAGAATGTTTGACGTGTTCTAAGGTCAAAGCTGAGCATCAGAAACCATCAGGTCTACTTCAACAACCCGAAATCTCAGAATGGAAATGGGAAAACATTACCATGGATTTCATCACTAAATTGCCAAGGACTGCAAGTGGTTTTGATACTATTTGGGTAATAGTTGATCGTCTCACCAAATCAGCACATTTCCTGCCAATAAGAGAAGATGACAAGATGGAGAAGTTAGCACGACTGTATTTGAAGGAAGTCGTCTCCAGACATGGAATACCAATCTCTATTATCTCTGATAGGGATGGCAGATTTATTTCAAGATTCTGGCAGACATTACAGCAAGCATTAGGAACTCTTCTAGACATGAGTACTGCCTATCATCCACAAATTGATGGGCAGAGCGAAAGGACGATACAAACGCTTGAAGACATGCTACGAGCATGTGTTATTGATTTCAGAAACAGTTGGGATCGACATCTACCATTAGCAGAATTTTCCTACAACAACAGCTACCATTCAAGCATTGAGATGGCGCCGTTTGAAGCACTTTATGGTAGAAAGTGCAGGTCTCCGATTTATTGGAGTGAAGTGGGGGATAGACAGATTACGGGTCCGGAGATTATACAAGAAACTACCGAGAAGATCATCCAAATTCAACAACGGTTGAAAACCGCCCAAAGTCGACAAAAGAGCTACGCTGACATTAAAAGAAAAGATATAGAATTTGAAATTGGAGAGATGGTCATGCTTAAAGTTGCACCTTGGAAAGGCGTTGTTCGATTTGGTAAACGAGGGAAATTAAATCCAAGGTATATTGGACCATTCAAGATTATTAATCGTGTCGGACCAGTAGCTTACCGACTTGAGTTACCTCAACAACTCGCGGCTGTACATAACACTTTCCACGTCTCGAATTTGAAGAAATGTTTTGCTAAAGAAGATCTCACTATTCCATTAGATGAAATCCAAATCAACGAAAAACTCCAATTCATCGAAGAACCCGTCGAAATAATGGATCGTGAGGTTAAAAGACTTAAGCAAAACAAGATACCAATTGTTAAGGTTCGATGGAATGCTCGTAGAGGACCCGAGTTCACCTGGGAGCGTGAAGATCAGATGAAGAAGAAATACTCGCATCTATTTCCAGAAGATTCGTCAACACCTTCAACAGCTTAAAATTTCGGGACGAAATTTATTTAACGGGTAGGTACTGTAGTGACCCGAACTTTTCCATGTTTATATATATTAATTGAAATTGATATTTACATGATTAAATGTTTCCAACATGTTAAGCAATCAAACTTGTTAAGACTTGATTAATTGAAATATGTTTCATATAGACAATTGACCACCCAAGTTGACCGGCGATTCACGAACGTTAAAACTTGTAAAAACGACATGACGATATATATATGGATATACATATGGTTAACATGAGATTATGATAAGTAAGTATCTCCATAAGTATATTAACAATGAGTTATATACATATAAACAAGACTACTAACTTAAGGATTTCGAAACGAGACATATATGTAACGATTATCGTTGTAACGACATTTAAATGTATATATATCATATTAAGATATGTTAATATATCATAATATCATGATAATATAATAATTTAACATCTCATTAGATATAATAAACAATGGGTTAACAACATTAATTGAGATCGTTAACTTAAAGGTTTCAAAACAACACTTACATGTAGCGACTAACGATGACTTAACGACTCAGTTAAAATGTATATACATGTAGTGTATTTAGATGTATTAAAATACTTTTGGAAGACTTCAAGACATATATCAAAACACTCATACTTAACGAAAATGGTTACAGTTACTTTTCCATTCTTTTCTTTCATCAAGAATTCTAGTCGTATTCTTACCCGTATTATACACAGCTTCAAAACGTACTTACTATGAGTATATACCAATAGGAACTAGCATGGGATTCCACTCTTGATTATGTCATGTATGACTAATCAATTTTAACTTCTACCATGAGCTAGTCAACTAACTAAAACTCCTTTTAACCCCACTCACTACTCACCAATTACCACTCATCATTCACTCCATTTCACTTCCAATTCTCTTTCTAATTCTCTCTCAACACACACACACACACTATTATGAACGTATTTTTCCAGTAGTTAATCATCATATTCATCAAAAATCACTTCAAGAATCAAACTATAATCATCATAGGAAGAACACTTCAAGAACACTTCAAAAATCCCTTCAAGTTTACTAATTTACTTCCAAGCTTTCTAATCCATTCCAAGTAATCATCTAAGATCAAGAAACCTTTGTTATATACAGTAGGTTATCTTTCTTATTGAAGGTAATATTCATATTCAAACTTTGATTCAATTTCTATAACTATAAACTATCTTAATTCGAGTAAAAATCTTACTTGAACTTGTTTTTGTGTCATAATCCTACTTCAAGAACTTTCAAGCCATCCAAGATCCTTTGAAGCTAGATCATTTCTTGTCACTTCCAGTAGGTTTACCTACTAAACTTGAGGTAGTAATGGTGTTCATAACATCATTCGATTCATATATATAAAACTATCTTATTCGAAGGTTTAAACTCGTAATCACTATAACATAGTTTAGTTAATTCTAAACTTGTTCGCAAACAAAAGTTAATCCTTCTAACTTGACTTTTAAAATTAACTACACACATGTTCTATATCTATATGATATGCTAACTTAATGATTTAAAACCTGGAAACACGAAAAACACCGTAAAACCGAATTTACGCCGTCGTAGTAACACCGCGGGCTGTTTTGGGTTAGTTAATTAAAAACTATGATAAACTTTGATTTAAAAGTTGTTATTATGAGAAAATGATTTTTATTATTAACATGAAACTATATCCAAAAATTATGGTTAAACTCAAAGTGGAAGTATGTTTTCTAAAATGGTCATCTAGACGTCGTTCTTTCGACTGAAATGACTACCTTTACAAAAACGACTTGTAACTTATTTTTCCGACTATAAACCTATACATTTTCTGTTTAGATTCATAAAATAGAGTTCAATATGAAACCATAGCAATTTGATTCACTCAAAACGGATTTAAAATGAAGAAGTTATGGGTAAAACAAGATTGGATAATTTTTCTCATTTTAGCTACGTGAAAATTGGTAACAAATCTATTCCAACCATAACTTAATCAACTTGTATTGTATATTATGTAATCTTGAGATACCATAGACACGTATACAATGTTTTGACCTATCATGTCGACACATCTATATATATTTCGGAACAACCATAGACACTCTATATGTGAATGTTGGAGTTAGCTATACAGGGTTGAGGTTGATTCCAAAATATATATAGTTTGAGTTGTGATCAATACTGAGATACGTATACACTGGGTCGTGGATTGATTCAAGATAATATTTATCGATTTATTTCTGTACATCTAACTGTGGACAACTAGTTGTAGGTTACTAACGAGGACAGCTGACTTAATAAACTTAAAACATCAAAATATATTAAAAGTGTTGTAAATATATTTTAAACATACTTTGATATATATGTATATATTGTTATAGGTTCGTGAATCAACCAGTGGCCAAGTCTTACTTCCCGACGAAGTAAAAATCTGTGAAAGTGAGTTATAGTCCCACTTTTAAAATCTAATATTTTTGGGATGAGAATACATGCAGGTTTTATAAATGATTTACAAAATAGACACAAGTACGTGAAACTACATTCTATGGTTGAATTATCGAAATCGAATATGCCCCTTTTTATTAAGTCTGGTAATCTAAGAATTAGGGAACAGACACCCTAATTGACGCGAATCCTAAAGATAGATCTATTGGGCCTAACAAACCCCATCCAAAGTACCGGATGCTTTAGTACTTCGAAATTTATATCATATCCGAAGGGTGTCCCGGAATGATGGGGATATTCTTATATATATGCATCTTGTTAATGTCGGTTACCAGGTGTTCACCATATGAATGATTTTTATCTCTATGTATGGGATGTGTATTGAAATATGAAATCTTGTGGTCTATTGTTACGATTTGATACATATAGGTTAAACCTATAACTCACCAACATTTTTGTTGACGTTTAAAGCATGTTTATTCTCAGGTGAATACTAAGAGCTTCCGCTGTTGCATACTAAAATAAGGACAAGATTTGGAGTCCATGTTTGTATGATATTGTGTAAAAACTGCATTCAAGAAACTGATTTCGATGTAACATATTTGTATTGTAAACCATTATGTAATGGTCGTGTGTAAACAGGATATATTAGATTATCATTATTTGATAATCTACGTAAAGCTTTTAAACCTTTATTTATGAAATAAAGATTATGGTTTGTTTTAAAAATGAATGCAGTCTTTGAAAAACGTCTCATATAGAGGTCAAAACCTCGCAACGAAATCAATTAATATGGAACGTTTTTAATCAATAAGAACGGGACATTTCAGCACTATCATCCAGTTACCGCAACTTAAGAGGTCGGATATGGTTAAATGCCGCTATGTTTACAATTTTAACATCACGGCTGCAAAGTTGCAAACTCTAAGGGTTATAGGTTGCCTTGATGCCATATTTTTCGGTTAATGCATAGTCAATGGCTAACTATGGTTGAATTAATTCTCATCAAAATTACACGAGTTCAAAGAGTAAATCTAGCCGCAATTATTAGTAACTTACCCTATCTTGCTACTCTATCTATGGATGAGTGTTTTCTCAAGGTATAATTTGAGCTTTAAATTAATTATAGAGTTGTAATCTCTTGCATTCATTAATTTGCTTGAAATCCAAGGGACGAATGAAAGCGCAACATGTGACGCGAAAATCACATGTGATTGAAAAAAATTCAAAATTCTTTTTTCGAAAAAAAAATTTTCGAATTTTTTTTTTTCGAATTTTTTTTTTACAATCTTAATCACATGTGATTCTGCATGTCAATCACATGTGATTGTAAACCCAATCACATGTGATTATGCATATCAAATCTAATCACATGTGATTGTGCAGGTAAATCACATGTTATTGTAAAAAAAATTTGAAAAAAAGTTCGTAAAAAAAATTTTGGTGTAATTTTTTTTTCTAATTACATGTGATTTTCGAGCCACAAGTCGCGCTGTCATTGGTCCCTTAGATCTCTATTTCTCTTAAATTATAATATTTGATTTTTATTTTTATATCAAGTTTGAATAAAAGAACTTTACCTTTTTAGTTCAATGTATGCTCGTTTTCAGATCTTCTTTGAAGTTTCACTTTTACCCCTACAGTTTTCTATTGCAGAAAAGATTCTCAAGTGGCTTCCACACACAGCTAATAGATTAGAAACACTCCTTTTTTATAACTTGAATTTTAGTGACTTGGATCAACTTCAAGGTGCTTTATTTATACTTCGGAATTCACCTTAGAACAACTCAGTATGATGACTTTGAAAATGGTAAAGAGTACTAAACTTATTATGTTTCTTCTGTGTATCTGAGGCCACATTATATATAGTAGTAATTTAAGGTAAGTATAACTAATAAACGGTCTCCCTTTGAATGTATTTCTAGGATCTTCAGAGCATGCATTTGGATGTGAACTCAACGTTAACTTATTTGGGAGCTTCTGATTGTTTTGATCAGACATTTAATCGATTAAAAACTATTAATATCGAACATGTAGAAAGATCAAGACCGCTTTTGCTTTTTATAAAGCTTTTACTTGATCATTCTCCCACTCTTGAAGTGATATCAATCTGACCGAGTGTAACTTCCGATGTTTATGAAAAGTACAACTTCGCCAAGGATGTTATGCAGTTTTCACGAGCTTCCTCGAAAGCAAAGCTTCTCTTCTTGGATCCGTAAGCACAATCCATTAAAACTTACAATTACGTTGAATCTTTGTAGTCTGATTATATGCATACTATTTATCCATTTCCTTCTTCGATGTTATGTATTATCTATATTGGCAAGAAATGAGTTTTGACTTGCAATAATCATGAATTGAGTCTTGCCCCTTCACAATATA
This sequence comes from Rutidosis leptorrhynchoides, assembly GCF_046630445.1. NCBI lineage: Eukaryota > Viridiplantae > Streptophyta > Magnoliopsida > Asterales > Asteraceae > Rutidosis > Rutidosis leptorrhynchoides. The sequence continues at coordinate 245,947,810 of NC_092339.1, read as the reverse complement.
TAAGGGTCCCATATTCAAATTATTTTTATTGCTTTTAATTGACAGGTTCAACTGTTTCATTAAAATGCGGTTGAGGCGTTATAGTTAGCCCATAACCTAACTAGTTTATGCTTAAATTAGTCGAACAGAGTCGGTCTGATGAGATTCAACAACCCTTGCATGATAGTTTAACAATAAGCATCTAGGAAACAAATTTTACATAGATTTTTTTAGATTAACGATTCATATCACTTTTCTAGACAGTGTTTATACAAACACCAATTTATCCTACATATTGAATGTGTATGGAAAGTAACTATAAAACACACATTGGGTTCAACAAACAACTAAAACTTGGTTTGTAACACACATGAACAATGCAACCAAAACTATTTGTTCGTGGAAGAAAAACAAATCGAAGTGAATAAACTATGAGTTTTTAGTGAGTAATCATGCCTAGAAGTTTAAAATTAGATCAAACAAACATTGCAGGACACTTAATACTTCAGCAACAAGCATCAATGAAAAATCTATTTCATATGTTGAATTATTCAAATTTAAATGTAAATTACATATAAAATTTCTAGATAATGCTTATTCAAACCCCCATATTCACAGGGTATAGACGACAACAACATCTGCTTCAACAAAAAAGAACACCCAAACGACTGGTTTTGTATGCATATCGTCAAATACATGAACAAACGAAAAAATTCCTTATACAATGACGCTAAGCCAATTATAGGATTATCTATATTTGCAATACCCGTGATTCCGTGAAGATAAGTTGATTAAGTCAAAATCATTGATTGACTGGGTTTAGGTTCCAACCGCACATCAATCAATTAGTCATTATTTTCCTGTGTATAGTCTTAGATAGCAGGAACACTTAGTGATCCAGTGTTGATCAGCCTTGGTAATATCTGCAATAACAGTAAACCGTCATCGGTATTCAAGTACATAGATGTTTAAGACATATTCGAATGGTTATCAGGTAGAGCAGACTAGCCTCGAGTATTGCCTATATTTATAATTGCTGTAGCAGCACCAGTCTCATGAGCAGCTCTGTAAAATTCATGTAGATTTGTTAATTAAACGAACAAACAACAACATAGACCAAAAGACAACATTTAGGTCTCATAAAAGTTTCATGAAGATTTGTACCTAACAAGCCGAAAAGCAGACATGGTCATGACTGATGAACCAAGAATAAGGAATGCATCACATCCTGAAGCAGCTCCACAACTACCATCGCTCTATCCTTTGGTACGTTATCGCCAAAAAACACGACCTTCAAACACAGACACATTCACACAGTTAGAACCTACGTACCTATTCATGTACACATCATCATAAAGGAAATGATACTAGTCAGTGTAATTTGCTTACATCGGGTTTAAGAATTCCATCACAGTTTGTGCATGTTGGTATGTGTAAATCTTCTTCCCAAAAGTTTTCATCGACTTTAATATAACCGTCAGGCCTTTGCATCATGCCAAAACTCTTATCCGAATTACTGTTATAAGCCATACTTTCTATTGCTTCTGCCCACTGCAGAAGAATAAAAATAAAAAACAAAAACAATAAATAGTACTTAATTGATAGTTTGAATATTTTGACCTCTGGATTTTGAGATTTAAATTGTTCCTGAAACGACTTGCGTGGAAAAGAAAGCCCACAATCGACACAAGCAACAATATAGACAGTCCCATGTAACTCAAGAGGGTCACTTCCAGCACGATGGTGCAGCCTGTGACATGACATAAATTTGACCTCAAAAAGAACATTTAAATATTAGTTATTTGTAAATTTTGGTAGAGAAGGCTGACATGTCAACGTTTTGTGTGATCATAAAGCTTATTCGATTGGCTTTTTCTAAAGATGCTAATGCAGTAAGAGCAGGACTCCTAGCCCAATACCGCCTTCGTACAGGGGCGGTGTTACTTGGGGACAGAGGGGGCGCCCGCCCCGAGTCGATTTTGAAATTTTGGTTGAAAAATTTTGGATTTTTCGGCTTTGTCCCTAGTGAATTTTTTTTTTGCCCCAAAATCTATATATTTTGACCCAAAGTCTTCAAATTTTGCCCAAAGTTCTCCAAAATTTTCCCCAAAACCTTCAAATTTTGTCCAAAAACCTCCATATTTCGCCTAAAAACCTCAATTTTTCCCCAAAACCTTCATATTTTGTCCAAAAAGTTGCTACAGTTTTAAAAATTATTTCACCCCCGGTGGAAAAAATTCCTGATTCCGCCACTGCCTCCTCCGTACACGGCTAGAACGAGTAAATTGCTGCACTCATAGAGTATATACAAGAGAATTATCAATCACGATTGTTTAAATACTAATTGTGAAAATTCCTAGTTAAGCATTATATAGACAGTTAGAAAAATGCTGTTGGCATCAACAAGGTTGTAAAAGTTGATGGCGACTAGTCGGCTGGGACCATGTACGGACTAGTCGGGCATTGACTAACTTTGACTTTGACCAATTTTGGCCGAATAAATCTTAATTTGACCGACTAAATCCGACATTTGACCAATTTTGGCTGAATAAATCTGAATTTGACCGAGACCCATTGACTGGCGCTGACCGGTGATTTTGACGGACTTGTTCCTAGTCAGATCGGACTGATCCCAAATTCGACTTGTTGGGGACTAGTCAGCCACTTTTACAACACTGGTCATCAACTGACTATATTTAGATTACCTGATGAGTGATTGGCTTAAACCCAGAACTGTAAGCTCCATTCGGGTTGCACCAATTACGATATTAAACATGAATTACGAGTAAACACAAACATATTATTAGCAAGTGATCACCACTAAACATAGGCACCACGGGCAGGGGCGGATCCATGTTGGGAGCAGCTGGGCTGACGATCTAAACATTTTTCTATATGTATATATAATTGAGTTTATGCTGATTAATTGAGAAATGATATAATAAGTATAAATGGGGTCTAGTTAGTTGCAGGTGAAAATAAATGGTGAAGAGTGCTCCCAACGGTTTGTGCTTGGGGCCGCCTAGCTCGTCGCTCAGGTGGACGGTGTTGGCAGCAGGCTGCCCAGGCCACCGCCCAGGCTACCGCCAAGCTCATCACCCTTGTTCCAACCCTTTTCAAGCAGATTTGTGGACGAATGAGTGTTGTTATATGTGTGGTACACTTTGATTCTTTAGTTATACATTTAATTAATTAATTAATATAGTGGGTCCCAAATTATTTGAGATAGTATATCATTGTTGATAGTATTTAGTTCTGAAAAGGAAGTGCTATGTGGCGCTGATGTGGGAGCTAAGAGTACTCGAAGAAAACGATTTTTTGGTTTTGGGGAGTATTACCTTCTCTTTCTACTCTTTTTTAAATGCATCTTTTGGTCCCCCTTTATAATAAAAAGAATCAATTTAACCTTCATATTATACACTTTAACATTTTAACCCTTTTCAAAATTATAAAAAGTATACTTTAAACACTTCAACTCTTGTATTAATAATTGAGTTGATGATTATTCTCCCAATTAATATTGGCACAAGTAAATTAACGTTCGTATAAAATTATTTAATATTATATTGATAATTATATATTAACTAGGTAAAAGAGTCATATTTGAATATACTAATCTTTATAAAAAATATGATGTTGTTGGCTCACAAAATTTTAAAGTTAATAATTTTATAGATTTGAAAACTCATATCTCTTATAGATAATAGGAGAAAACAAGTTCAAGTTAGACGTTTTAAACTAATACGAAGTATGTCTTTATAGATATATAGTTACAAGAGGAATATTCATTTGAGTCCATAAATTAAGTTGAGATTCAAGGGACCAATGAGAGCGCGACAAGTGTCGCGAAAATCACATGTGATTGGAAAAAAAATTCAAAAATTTTTTTCGAAAAAAAAATTTTTAATTTTTTTTTCGAAATTTTTTTTTAAAATTTTTTTTTTAACAATCACATGTGATTTACCTGCACAATCACATGTGATTGAATTGTACAATCACATGTGATTGGATTTGCCATGCATAATCACATGTGATTGGGTTTACAATCACATGTGATTGACATGCATAATCACATATGATTTAAAAAAAAAAATTCGAAAAAAAAAATTTTGAAAAAAAAAATTTCGGAAAAAAAAATTTTCAAAAAATTTTTTTTTTCGAATTTTTTTCTTTTCTCAATCACATGTGATTTTCGCGCCACATGTCGCGTTCTCATTGGTCCCTTTGTTTTCAAGCAAATTTATGGATGCAAGTGATTAAAACTCTTAGTTACAATATTATTAATGCTTGACAATGTTTCATACCATTTTCTATTCAACCCTTTTAGTGAAAAAAAATCGCCCCTGTCAAAAAGAAAATCTAGATCTGCCACTGACCACTGAGAAATCTTTAGCAAGGATTAACATAACGAGTAAACACGAACATATTATTAGCAAGTGATCACCACTAAACAGGATATGTCCATTCATGAAAGTCTGAAAGACATACCAGAGGTGGTAAAATAGGCGGTCAGGTAATGGATGGGTAATTTAGGATGCGTTAGCCTAAAACACTGTCAGTCTAAACTTTAAATAAATAACTAGTGTATCAAATATGATCACTAAAATACATATGACTTTGATAATTAACTAATATTTTGACTATAATGATCAAGAAATATTTACCCCATTCAAATACACGTTGGCAACTTTCAACTCGTATGACCCGTTTTCTGTTAAACTACTTTTCTATATAACCTTTTGAGCCATTTTGAGCGTGCATTTATAAATAAACATTTGCATACCTTCTATAATCAGGATTTCCACACACTGTACTTATCCCAGCTCTAGTCAAAACCACAAGATTCTTACTGCACAATTCGGGAACCGACTATTTGTTACACTGAAGAGCTGAAAACTTCAATTGCAAAAGTATGATGGTAGCCATCAGGACTTATCTTCTATCGAAACAGTCATACAAAAGATTAACATCTTTTGTGCTTGGTAGATCTGCATAGGGTACCATATTCTCGTTTCTTAAACAATCTGGAGGTGGATTTTTAACACCATCCAAAGTTGTCCCGGGAGCTGAAATTCGGCACACTGTCGGTACATACCTAACACAACCTCGAAGATATATTATCGTTGCTTTCACACGAAATTTAACATATCTTTTACCAGGATATATAGCATTTGTTCCCTTCAAAAACGATTCACATAAGAAACTACTCTCTCCATCCCAAAATAATACTTCTGTTTGAATTTTGAAAGTCTTTCTTTTTAAAATTTGATTTTAAATATTTTTATTTGTGTTGTATAGTATTTGATGAAAATAATATGAATAGTTTCCGTTTTGAAATGTGTTTTCATTGGTATAACTTTCATCAAATATTATATATCACACATGAATATTTAAAATCAAAGTTGTACAAAGAAACTTATAGTCAAAACGGGACACTAATTTTAGGGACGGGAAAAGTATGATATTATTTGTTGTAAATTGTCAGCATTCTAATGATTTGAAAGAACTAAAGAAGTTGCAAGAATGGTTCTTGGGATAAGAACTATATCTTACTTAGTTATTAACTTCTTTAAAGAGATCTAGAAAGTTGATTAAATCTATTGGGAATTACAGTAATATTTGTCTAAAGTGAGGACAAGTTGATAAAAGTATGGTTATTTCAATAGAAAGATCAAGTGGGTGTGGCCTATTTAAGAATAATTTGGTGTAATCGACTCTTTTAAAGATTTGGAGAATATATAGTGAAGCTAACTCTCGATTAGTGATTGAGGAGTTGATTAAGGAGAATAAATTAACGTCCTCAACCACTATAAATACTTGTATTTGTATTATTTATCTTATATCTTGCACACATATTTAACAAACAAAAATGATATTCAAGAATGGAAATTTCACTTTGGGATTAAAACAAGAAACAAAAATTAATATTTTTTAACAAACACTAAGTAACTATTACAGTAATACTTCACTAAGATGAACACAAATTGATCTAAGTAAGCTTGATTATCTTGAAGGGATAGAAAGATCAAGTGAGTGTGGCTTAATCGACTCTTTTATGGATCTAGAGAATCTGCAGGAAAGCTAACTCTTAATTAGTGAATTGATAATTGAATTAGGAGGATAAATTAACGTATCAACCATTAGACCACTCGTAACGGTTGGGGGTGTGGGTTGGGGGCGTGAGTTGCTTTTTGTACCTTTTTGAAGACTAGAACGTATGGGTTGTTTTTGTGGAGTAGTGGTTGTGTGGGTTTTTGGTGTGGGTTGGGAGTATTGTGATGATGTGTTAAAATATAATTGGGTTAAGTATTAAAATGGGGTATAAAATAATACTTTAAATTAATAAAAAATAAAAAAATTGATTCACGCCCGTGGCCTCATGCGTTGCAGACCCACGCACACACCTACCCACACACCCACCCACACCTTGATACGGGAGGAAAGGGGCGTGGCCGGTTGCCACCTCATCCCCCACGGCGTTACACATACACTTATACAACCGGTCTTATAAATCTTTCTATTCTTTATTATATCTTGCACACATATCTAACAGACACATTTAATATTCAAGATGGAAATATCCAATCCAAAAGTTTTATTCTGGCGGAGAAACCCCAACTCCGTGTGACTTTGTCACCCATACCGTCCACCCCGCAAGAGCTAAGTATGCCGTGTAAGACACCTCCCCCTAATACCCACAAAGAACTTGCAAGCCCGAAGAATCGAACCTGCACTCCTCGTATCCAATAGGCATATTCCCGTGGGCCCAGGGCTCATAAGTGACGGGTAACACTGAAGCACTGCTTCGTTGGTTTCAAGATGGAAATATCACTTACAAGAAAGAAAAATTAAAATTTTTCAACAGACACTAAATAACTATTTAACTGGTCTAAGCTATGAAAACACGCATTCAAATTATTGTAGGTAAACTTTTTACAATAACTTTATACATTGCACTACCAAGTTTTACAATATTTTCCGCCCTTTTTAGCTACATTTACTCTTTCAAATTTCAAAAAATCTAAAAAGTGAACTTATATTCTATTTTAGTTTAATTTTAATTAATTTTAATTTTAATTTTAATTTTATAATTGTATAAAGTCTTTTAAGCGTACATTCCACTCGGTGCACTTTCAAGTCAAACCAATTTGCAGAAAGCGAGTGTTGTTGAAGACAGATGAAGCCCTAGTTTTGTTTCTCTGATCCCAACCCAATCACTCATCGCCATGGCTGGGTAAGCTCCATTATCTTGCTATAAGGCCTATATGATACACACATACATTAACCGATTAACATCCATTTAAGTTTTTTTTAACTATTATAAGCTTTAGTCTTTGTTTTCTTGAATCAAGATGTTATTTTTCTTAGGTTTTGATGAAAACCCAATTAGAAAGTGATTACTTTTTGGTGATTTGATTTAGTGTGGTTGTGGGTTTATAAAAAAAATGGGGATTCTTGATTGGTCATAACTTATAAGAGATCATTGAGAAACTGAAAGTTAAACTTGCTTATGTCATTGAAAAAGTCAAACTTCATTGACTATGTTTTTAAAGTGCTGCTTTTTGTATATAATTAGGGTTTGTTTGTATTATTGTTGAAAATGTTATTTGGGGGTTTATGTTGTTTTTCTTTAACTTTTTGCATCATGATTATCTAGAAATGGGCTGAGTACCATATATTCAAGTTAAGTACTTGTGTTTAATCAGTTTGTAAATGTTAATTGAACTGTTTCTTAATCTTTTTCAAATCTTCATGATATCATTTTGAGTAATACGATTAGCGTATCAAATCAAATATACGATTCCCTTTTTTGGAATCTAAGCAAGGATAACTTAGACATTTTTAAGTAATAGTGAAATGATTCTCTGAAATATGGGTCAACCGAATGTTATTAACTTAATGGTTTATAATCCCATGCTAAGACGCATGAATTTTCTGTGTGTTTCATGATTAATTTTGTATCTTTCTATTTTTTAAACTAATCGAATATAGAGGTCTGGTTGAGAATCTCGATGACAGTATCATACATAGCTGTAGACCATTTTAAAACTAAGTTTCAGTCAAATGGTTATAGATGTAGAATCTGAAAAGTTGCATCTCAAAATGTGGATATCAAGTTTTTTTAACTTTGATGTAACAAGACTGCTGACTTATATTACCTCTGTTTGATCTTTTTTCGATTTGTAATCTATCCTATGTTTATAAATGTGCATCCAGCTGCTGTCACATCGATAGATACATAGGACTACTTCAACATGATTATGTGTTGCATAATAATTGTGATAAGTTAAAATAAGTTTGCAGTTAATCAGAATAGAGCATGTAATTGATGATGTGAAATTGTATGTGTTTTTATAGTTTATTTATCGAGTTTCGAATATTATTGTAATGATACTAATCATGCTATGCGGAATAATGCAGACCATCATGGTTGGTTGATAGCAACCGAATTGCAAGTAAGATTCGAAGTGCTTCCGGAACATGTCATCCCGAGAATATCACATGGAAAAGTAACCCTACGAAAGCATGCCCAAATTGTCACCATATCGTCGACAACAGTGATGTAATTAAATTCTTAATTATCTAATATTACATTCTTGCATGCCTGTCATTTCAAAAATAACTTCCACCTTATAATCCAATTTTCAAACTTTAACAAAATTTCAAGATTCAGATATTTAGAAATCGTATTGTTTCTAGGTTAATCAAGCTTGGCCAGGGTTGCCTCGAGGAGTGAAGTTCGACCCGTTGGATCAAGAAATTATTTGGCATTTATTAGCAAAAAGTGGTGTAAATGGTTTCGAATCTCACCCGTTTATTGATGAGTTTATTCCAACAGTCGAGGAAACTGATGGAATCTGTTACACTCATCCTAAAAAGCTGCCAGGTAAATTTTTTTATCTCTAAAGAAAATATCTTTGGATGTTATAATTTAACAACCGAGACATATAAAAGTATTATTAAAACTTTGGTTTTTTACATGGCCTTTTTTTTTCTTTAATAGGAGTCCAACAAGATGGAAGTGTATCTCACTTTTTTCACCGAGCGATTAAGGCATATAATACTGGCACTAGGAAACGTCGTAAGATACACGGTGATGATTTTGGAGATTTTCGGTGGCACAAAACAGGGAGAACAAAACCCGTTGTTTTAGATGGTATACAACGTGGGTGCAAAAAAATCATGGTTCTTTATGTTAGCCCTGTTAAAGGTGGTAAAGCAGAGAAAACGAATTGGGTAATGCACCAATATCATTTGGGTACAGGTGAAGATGAAAAGGAAGGTGATTATGTTATCTCTAAAGTCTTTTATCAACAACAGTCGCAGTTAAAACCTAATCTAAAAGATGATGACATCATACTTGAAGAAATCGATGTTCCAATTGTCAAAGTTGACCCTATTACACCTAAGTCTGTAACCCCTGAACCCCCTCGTGCTGAAAGACGGGTTCAAGATCTGGGTGTTGAACAAGAGTTTGTGGAAATTTATGGAGAACCTGGTCAGGTAAATATCATTTTGTTGTATTGTAGTGAATGTAGATTTATGAATAAAGGTTACTTTTTGGATGCTGCAAAAGTTATTTACTTGATAACTTCACCTTCTCTTAAAAACCAATAGCAGTTTTTTTAGTTAAATTAGTGTTATGCTCAGTTTAAAAAAATGTGCAATTAAATGTGATCCAAGCATCAAACCATTTAACCAAAAGTAGTATATGATGTTGTTTTTTGAAATTTTGAAAATTGAGAGATGCTCGTTAACAATATATTTTTAGCACTTATTAATCTGTTTGGGGCGGCAGTCAATATGGAATAATTATTTTGACTTCTAATTAGTTATATAAACAGAATCAACTTTTGAATCTGTTTATTAAAACCTTTCATATTGATTTGCAAGAATCAACTAGTAAGTTCTGAAATACTGGTTAAAACATGATGTAAAATTGCATAGGTAATTCATTTACATCAATTGGAATGGAAATTGTATGAATTACATCAAACTTTTAACTTTTTTGTGTTGTTATTACTGTAGCATGAGATGGAGCCTGTTTATGAGCCTGTGGAAAAATATGTGGAACCTGGTCAGGTAAACTTCAATTTTACAAATGTCTTATAACGAATGTATATATGAATATGAATAAAAGGCTGTTTTTGGATGTTACAAAACTTATTTGCTTGACAATTTCATCTGCCAGTGCCTCTTCAGCGAAAAAAAAATATATTGGTGGTTATTACTTATTAATATTATGTTATGTTTATGCTAAGAGAAAATGTGTCTGAAGATGTAAGTTTCTGGTAAAAAGTTTGGACAAATAAGTAATTAATGGTAATCCAAGTGTCAAACATATAATTAAAATCAGTAAAATGATATTTTGTTGAAAAGAGAGTTGCTTTGTGAACAAGGATGTAAATATGAATAAATGTTTTTTTTGGAATGAAGTCTATAAATTACAACAAACTTCTAACTTTTTTGTGTTGTTTTTACTGTAGAATGAGATGGAGCCCGTTTATGAGCCCGTGGGAATTAATGTGGAACCTGGTCAGGTAAACATCAATTTCATTGTCTTGTAACAAATGTAGATATCAATATGAATAAAAGGCTGTTTTTGGATGTTACAAAAATTATTTGCTTGACAAATTAAACTCTGTTTAAAACCACTAATATATTCCTGCCAGTGCCTCTTCAGCCAAAAATAAAAAAAATACGTTGGTGGTTATTAAATTACAACAAACTAATGGTTATTCAAGGATTAAATTGTATAAATAAAATAATTAAAATAATTTTTTGTGGAAAAAAAGAGTTGTTCTGTGAACAACAGAACAAGGTTGTAAAAATCCCTTTGACTAGTCAGGATTTTGAAGTAATTTGACCCGACAATCATGCAAAGTCTCCTGCCAGATTTAGTCGGTCAATATAGGATTATTAGGTAGTCGGTCAACAGGTCAAAATCAAAGTTGGTCAACGCTTGACTTGACGCCCTGAGTCGGCCGATTAGTCTCAACAAGGTCCCGACCGACTAGCAACTTTTACTGCATTGTACTCCCTCCGTCCCGGATTAATTGTCCAGTATTCCTTTTTTGGACGTCCCAAATTAATTGTCCACTTCCAAATATGGAAAGTAAATTTGATGATGTTTACAATATTGTCCCTAATGAATTAATTAAATTACAAAGGTGAGAGAGATTTCTAATTAATTAGTTGAGGGTAAAACAGTAAAGTAAGAAAAAAGTACAGAAAAAGTACAGTGAGATAATGACATTTCTTAAACTGTGTGTTTTTTGTCTGGAGACAATTAATCTGGGACGGAGGGAGTATGTGAATAGTTCAAGTTTAGCCCTTAGTAAATTGTTTCGGTCAGTAGTCAATATGGAATTACTCATTATGATCCTAAATAATTAGATAACCAGACCAAATTTTGAATCTGTTGATTAAAACCATTAAAATTATTTGAAAGAATCAAATAAATCTGTTTCGAAACACTGTGTGAGACGTTATTTAAAATCTGTCTAGGTCAGTTATTACATTATTGTGTGTCTTGTCATATGATCAATTCGAATAAATATAAATATAAATATTTTATTTATGACAAACTTCTAAACTTTGTGTTTTTCTAAATTATTATTATTATTTTTAACTGTAGCATGAGGTGGAGCCCGTTTATGCAACAGAGCTCGAAAATAATCATATTCCTGATCAAACGGAGGGTAATAATGATAGTCAGGGTAACGGAGAACCGAAGTGGTGGGATAGCGAGTCGCAAAATCTGTTAGATTCACAACAACTCGTGGAAGGATTATCGTTGTGTGATGAGTTTCTTCAAAGTCAATCTCCTCAAAGAGACGTTGTTGACAATCAACAACCGAACGGAAAACCGTGTCTAGCGGATTATGCGAAACTAGGTTCCGAGAATCTAAAGGAGGATTTGAAGGCTTGTCAGGATTTGGTTCTTGATCCTGCTAATTTGGAAATTGATACCCCGCCTGATTTTCGGTTGAGCCAACTTGTAAGTTCTTTTTTCTTCCATAAAAATGCATCCCATTAGGAGTGTTTAATATTTGATTTCAAACCCATTAACCCGAAAACCGAACTGAAAATAAACCAAACCGAGTTTGAATTCGGTTTTCAGTTTCACTTTTTCGAATTTGATTCAACGAAAACCCAATTCAACTAATAGTATATTAAATTATTAATATAGATAGACAAAAAGCCGATTTTAAATATAAAAGTCGAATTCAAAATCGATTTGTTAGGGTTATTTACTTATTTTGGTTGAATTATGATTTTCGGGTTTTCTGCTATTTTTTTTTTTTTAGAATGGCAGAAATAAATAAAACTAGCAAGACGCTAGAAAAAGATTACAAAATGTTCAAAGGAAATTGAAGCCAAACATTCCAATCGATCTTAGCTACCTTAGATCTAGAGGATAACCAATCAAAAGCCGTAACAACAATGTGGTCTAAAATATGACACTTCTTAAACAAACTGGGCTTTCGGTTATATTTTGATTTTTTGCGTAAAACCAAAACTGAACTGCACTCGGTTTTTGGTTTTGGCCCCAAAATTTTTAAATCTGAACAAACCGAACCGAAGAAACAGAAAACTGAACTGATGAAACCAAAAACCGAACCAATTAACACACAAACATGCGATAATATATTTAATCCACTCATTTCGTGTAACATGTCATGATTGTTTATGCAGGAATTTGAGTCCCAGGAAAGTTTTGTTGCATGGGGAGGCTGCAAGTGATGTTTGCTGTTTTTACATCTCTATTTCATCATGGATGCAAACTTTTGTGTTGCATAATTTTGTGAAACTATTGTATTTTAAGCTTCTGTAGCTTAATTTGGATGATTAGAGGTGGTGGTTCTGTCTTCTTTATTCAGTAATTGTCTATATGGTATGTGTTGCGACGTTTATCTATCCTATTTTTGTAAATCTTTTGAAATCGATGTAATGTTACCTTTGAGACAATTGTGGTTTTTTCAACTCTTCAGTTCGGACAACCCTGTAGCGACCTGACAAAATCGTCATTGACGGCGCCGTCTACTTAAGTCCCGTTACGTGGTCATAAGTCTTTAAAACAACGTTTGACCAAAAATATGTCGCATTCATTTCAAATGTAAAGATTGTTTCAAAGTTTACAATAATAGTTCAACCACAAGTTACGTTATAACGTTATAAGTACAAATGAAACCTATGCGACACAATTTAAAAGTAGTTAAAAGACGCTCAATGTATGCATATATACTCGACATCCAATGCAAGTATCAAAATAATGAGCGGAAGCATGTATCACAAAACGTTCAGGGACATGAGAAAAACATAGAAATCTGTCAACGAAAACGTTGATGAAATCATAGGTTTAAGTAAGTAAGTACAAATAAACCACAAGATTTATATCATTGAAATAATAGTAAACCATTCTAAAATTTGTTGTCACGAGCACCCAATTATCAAGGCTTAACTTTTCATCCATAGAACCTCATCACAATAGTGTTAGAACATACACTGTTTCTCGCTCACACCCGGCAAGTGTAACTAATGATAATCGAATTGAGGATTTTTGTTCTAACTCGTATATAGAATGTTTGTTTTCGTACTTGTGTTCACTTTGTAAAATGAAACGTTTATGTTTTCTCATCCCAAATGTAAGTCTAAAAGAGTAAAGGTGGGACTATGATCTCACCTTGAGTGCACGAGTAATAAAGTACTTCATAAGTAAACGTGTGCAAGGACAATTGCTAGTCTTGACCTAAACAAGTAGGTTGTATCAATAACGGGAACACGATTGGTCAAAGTTGTTCAATTAATCCTATGGCTCGTTACGACTCGAATATATAGCATGTGAATCAAATTGTCAAGTTTCATGCAAGATACAAGTATAAAAGCATGTTAGAACGATTGCCTAAACATTTGGTTAAGTTTAACTAAAAGTCAAACTTGGTCAAAGTAGAAGTCAACGGGGTCGGGTCGGGTATCCGAAAATTTTCCCATGATGAGGAATCGTATATGAGCTTGTTATCCAAATTTCTTATTAATCGGAGTTGCGGTTAAGCGGGAAAAGTTTGTGAAAAATAAAACAATAAAGGAATTTTGGTCTGGGGAAGTGCGCAGCGCTCGAAAGTATGCGCGGCGCGCGCTAAAGCGTGGAATCAGGTCGGAAATTGTCTAAAGGGGGTAAGCATCTGGGTCTTCACACTTGCGCGGCGCGCGAAATAATGCGCGGGGCGCATTACTACTTAAAAGGTGCTGTTTGCTGAAATTTTGTTAAGTCTCGAACCAAACATCAAACAAACATAACTCATGAACCGAAAACATTCAAAATGCATGCCATACACCGTTGGAAATGTGATTTAACGAGGAACACAACTAAACACATTTCATCAACCAAAATCATTATTTACAATTATCAAATCCAAGTTGAAAGCTCATTAAATGCCCACCATAAATGCTTTCAAGTTCATAAATGCACTTTGATGATTCGGGAATTAAATGCACACATATAATACGCCGTTTTGTAGGTAATCATACAATGCTAATAAACACTTACAATTAACCTTGCAAAGAATTCAATGCATTTAAATTCCATTTTACTTCTATCAAACCCTAACCCAAAATCACAAAATCAATAATCATTTTAATGAAGTGTTCTTAATCAACCTACACATCAAATTGAAGCTAGTGATGCTAGTAACACATTTAATACATGCACTTTTAACATCTAACAACATTTAAGCAACCAAATCTCAAGATCAAACACACCCATTTCAAGTTTAAGATAGTTACATCAAAATAACAAGAACAAGCATACAAATCATATATTCATGTTAGACTTGAGCCATAGACACTAATTAACAATTTTATAAGTTAAAAACATCAAGAATAAAGAATCTAGTAATTTTAGAAAGTTACCCAAACTTGATGAAATCGGTATAGAATTGAAGAGGAAGATGCAAGGATTCCAAATATGTTATTTGTTTTGATGTTTGTGTGATGACCCGGGAATTTCCGATCAAATTTAAACTTTAATCTTTATATGTTTCCGACACGATAAGCAAAGTCTGTAAAGTTGAGTCTCAAAATTTTGGAACTGTTTATATGAATTCAATTAACCTTTGACTATTTCCGACGATTCACGAACCATGGTTGTAAATAAAGATGTATATATAAATATAAGTTGAAGATAAGTATATATAATAATGTTAAATAATAAAATACAAATTTAATCATTTGAATTAAAAATATAAAATAATATATAAGATAGATAATTACTATTATTTACTATCAATGTTAACATCGATATTGGTATTATTAATATTATTATGAAATTGAATATAAATATAAATTGTAATATTAATATTACTAATATTATTGTAATTAGTATTATTATTAGAATCATTAATAATAATATTATTATCATCATCATTATTATTCTAGTATCAACTTTATTATAATAAAAATAATATAATTTAATATGGTTAGCATTAATAATATTATTATTTTCAATTTTTACTTTTATTCTTATTAATATTAGTATAATTTAGATAATGTTATTATTAATATTAATATTATTAATTCTATTGTTATTATTGCTAATATTCTTATAAAAAAAATAATTTATAAATAAAGTTATAATATTAATTGATATTACAGACTTTAATATATATAGCAGATATATCAATAACTGATATAAATATACATAAACCTAAATATATATAAATATATATATGTATTATTAGTATTATCTTATAAATGATATTATGATTATTTTTTTTAATTTAATTGTTATTAATTAGTATTATTATTATTACTAATAATTTTTTATATAAAATTATCATTATCATGATTCTTATTAATTTTATCATTATAATATTACTAGTATTATTTTTATTTATAATATTAACTGTATTTTAGTATTTATATATATTAATATTTATTAATTATTAAATTATTATTATTAAGATCAGATTAAATTAATAAATAAATCTGTGCAAATCTTTCTCCAGCTTTATATATATATTTTGTGTACGAATGATTCTTTCATCACTTTTTGATTTGGAATTTGTCTGAAAATTGCTACATGTCAACTTCAATTAGTACACCAGTCCAAATTCAGTTGTAATCCAATATCTGCTATTTCTATTTTATCTTTATTCGCTTGTTTTTTCTCCTTTCTGGGTTATTCTATTTATCGACCATCCCATTTTAAATAACAATCGAGTTTCACACATTTTGAATAAAAATCAGTCGACTTTACACAATCAGAATCAATTACAACCCTTTCTAATTTCTATTATTTGAGTGATTAAACAGAAAATTAAATAACGAGGCTAAAAACTCTGTTATTTTCACTTTTTATTCATATTTCGAATTCAAATCGAAGGTCAAAATCTATAAGTGCAGTTTTGTTGAGAATTCTTTAGTGAAACTATCTGCAAAGTTACAGCTCCCAAATCCTTTTATCGAGTTCTAATTATCGAGTCAAACTCTATTTCTAAAAAGTCAACACTCTTGTTCTTCATGAAATTCAAGCTCGATTTTTATGTTTCTGTTTCAATTAAGAATGGATAAAGTTTATATGAGTAATTGTTAACCTTTTTCATTTAGATGTCTTGGCCTATAACAGTCCCAATCTCAAAATCACCAAATGAGTTCATATGTGTTTTTAGCGACTAGTACAGGATCTGTTAAAAATTATTTTCGGGTTCTGTGATTTCCAATTCTCTCTTAAACAGGTCGCGTTTGCTTTATTGCTTAATGTAAACCAATAAATTAGTTGATGCTGTGATGACTAAATACCTGGTCGAATCAGTTTGAGTTGGAGAGGGAGACAGCTACTGTTAGATAATCGAGTTAAATAAAAACAGGTTTGAGATTTAAATTAGAAAGACAGAAATAGTCGAGTGGTGTTGGGTGTTTTGGGCTAAGCGGGTGGTCGTGGGTTCGAGTCCCAGTATGGACAGCTATTTTTTTTTGAGGACTCCTTCTTCATGAGGTAGCTTTTAATATTAAAAGTCATTATTATTATTATTATTGTTATTCTTATTAGAATTATAAATTGTATCATTATTATTATTATTATGAATTTGATTATTATTAATATGATTGTTACCACTATGATTATTATTATTGTTATTGATATTATTGTTATTATTAGTATTCGAACACTTATTATTATTATTATTATTATTATTATTATTATTATTATTATTATTATTATTATTATTATTATTATTATTATTATTATTATTATTATTATTAACATAGTTGTAAGTATCAAAATGATTATCATTATTATTAACATTATTAATGTATTTATTATTATAAATTTTGTCATTCAAGTATTAGTAGTATTATGATTATAGTTATAAATAAGAATATTGTTATTATTATCATTGTTATCATTATATTTGTTCTAACGACTAATATATGTATTATCATGAGAACGTAAATACTATGATTAATATTAGTATTAGTATCACTTTTAGTACTATTATTATTATTATTATTATTATTATTAGTAACATAAGTATTATTATAAATATTATCATTATTATTATTAATATAATCATTCGTATTATTATTATTAAACTTATTATCATTATTATCATTTTAACTAAAATTATTATTTTGTTATCACCCAAACAATCAATATTATCATAAATAGATACTTTCATATAAAAATACATTACGCTGTATTTTTATTATTAAAGAGATATTAGTTAAGCTATATCAATTATTATACAAATACATATATATATATATATATATATATATATATATATATATATATATATATATATATATATATATATATATATATATATATATATATATATATATATATATATATATATTAAAACTCAATATACAGTTTTATTTTTAATGATAAGTAATAGATATATAAAACATACAAACTAAATATATTAAATTTATCTAAATAACATATGGTATAACAAGTATATTATTAATAACAAAATATATATAATTGCTCAATTACGATTATATGTTTTAATATATATATATACGAATGATATAGGTTCGTGAATCCGAGGCCAACCCTGCATTGTTCGGTTGTTTAATGTCGTTATATGTATTTTTACTACAAAATACATTAGGTGAGTTTCATTTATCTTTTTACCCTTTTTATTTTTGGGCTGAGAATACATGCGCAATTTTTATAAATGTTTTTACGAAATAGACACAAGTAATCAAAACTACATTATATGGTTGAATGATCGAAATCGAATATGCCCCTTTTTATTAAGTCTGGTAATCTAAGAATTAGGGAACAGACATCCTAATTGACGCGAACTCTAAAGATAGATCTATCGGGCCCAACAAGCCCCATCCAAAGTACTGGATGCTTTAGTACTTCGAAATTTATATCATGTCCGAAGGAGGATCCCGGAATGATGGGGATATTCTTATATGCATATTGTGAATGTCGGTTACCTGGTGTTCAATCCATATGAATGATTTTTGTCTCTATGCATGGGACGTATGTTTATGAGAAATGGAAATATGAAATCTTGTGGTCTATTAAAGTTATGAAATGATTATTTATGATAAACTAATGAACTCACCAACCTTTTGGTTGACACTTGAAAGCATGTTTATTCTCAGGTACGAAAGAAATCTTCCGCTGTGCAATTGCTCATTTTAAAGATATTACTTGGAGTCATTCATGACATATTTTCAAAAGACGTTGCATTCGAGTCGTTGAGTTCATCAATATTATTATTAAGTCAATTATAGTTAGATATATTATAAAATGGTATGCATGCCGTCAACTTTCGATGTAATGAAAGATTATCTTTTCAAAAATGAATGCGATGTTTGTAAAATGTATCATATAGAGGTCAAGTACCTCGCGATGTAATCAACTGTTGTGAATCGTTTATAATCGATATGGTCTTCGTCCGGATGGATTAGGACGGGTCTTCACAGTTTGATTGCTAGATTGAAAATGGATGATGAATATTTGATTTGGAGTTTTGAGAGAAAAGATGAAAGTATTAAGAAAAAGGAAAAAGGAAATGGATAATGAATAGAGGATATGGATGTTGACTCTTTGACCTAGTCATGAGTTTGGTCAAGTGACAACATTGGTCCCTCAAGTTTAAAGCGGGTGCGTGTATTAACCAAACGGATTACCTAAACGAAAAATTTTAAAACGCGTATTAACGGAAGATGTTATAATTATATAACGGACTTTAAATAAATAAACGGAAAGTAAACGGAAAAAGGCGGGATGTTACATTACCTACTCCTTAAAAAAAATTCCGTCCCGAAATTTAAGTAGGCGTAGTGGTCGTTGTTTCTTCCTCGAGATCTTGCGTCTCCGAATCCACGAATAAATGAGGGTATTTCTTTTTAATTTGATCTTGCCTTTCCCAAGTAAACTCGGGTCCCCTTTTGGCATTTCAACGGACCTTAACGATCGGGATTCTACTTTGTTTTAGCGTCTTGATTGAGGTGTCTACAATTTCAACCAGTTCCTCCACAAAATGAAGTTTGTCATCAATAGTAAGTTCCTTTAGGGGGATGACGAGTTCGGGTTCGGCAAAACACATCTTCAAGTTCGATACATGGAAAGTAGGATGAACGGAGCTCAGTTGAGGCGAAAGATGTAAACGATAAGCAACGGTTCCAACACGCTCCAAGATTTCGAAAGGACCAATATACCGCGGATTTAGCTTCCCGCGTTTCCCGAAACGGATTACACCTTTCCAAGGTGCGACTTTTAACATTACTCGATCACCGACTTGGAATTCGAGGTCGTTGCGTCTTTTGTCGATATAGCTCTTTTGACGACTTCGGGCCGTCCGGAGCCTATCTCGGATTTGAACGATCTTCTCGGTTGTTTCATGAATGAGTTCGGGTCCGGAGATTTGTGTGTCGCCTACTTCAGCCCAACAAAGAGGTGAAAGACATTTTCGGCCATATAATGCTTCGAATGGTGCGGCGTTAATACTCTCGTGATAACTATTGTTGTAGGAGAATTCGGCGAGAGACAAGTGCTTGTCCCAAGCTTTTCCGAAATCGATAACATAAGCTCGTAGCATGTCTTCCAAGGTTTGAATTGTGCGTTAACTTTGTCCATCGGTTTGTGGATGATATGCGGTGCTCATGTCTAAACGCGTCCCCAATGCTTCTTGTAAAAAGTACGCCAAAATCTAGAAACAAAACGGCCATCTCGGTCGAAAATAATCGATAAAGGCACACCGTGACGGGCTACGATTTCTTTAATGTAAAGTTGTGCAAGTTCCTCCATGTTGTCGGTTTCCTTCATGGCTAGGAAGTGCGCGGATTTGGTGAGACGGTCAACAATAACCAAAATAGTATCATAACCGCCCACCGTCTTTGGTAGTTTGGTGATAAAATCCATCGTTATCCTTTCCCACTTCCATTGCGGGATTTCGGGTTGTTGAAGTAGTCCGGATGGTCTTTGATGTTCGACTTTGACTTTGGAGCAAGTTAGGCATTTTCCAACATAAGTGCCGACGTCCCTTTTAATGTTCGGCCACCAATATTGTTCCTTGAGGTCGTGGTACATCTTATTGGCACCGGGGTGGATCGATTATCTTGACTTATGGGCTTCATCTAAAATAAGGCTTCGTAGGTCCCCATAACTAGGTATCCAAATTCTTCCAGCGAAATATCGGAGTCCGGTTTCTTTAACTTCGAAATGAGAGGTGAAAACGTTCAAGTGTTCGAGAGAGATATTTTCATCCTTGAGAGCCTCGTCTTGGGCTACACGAATTTGACTATTGAGGTTTGTGTGGATGGTGATGTTTAAAGCTCAGACACGAAGAGACACCGCTCTTTCCTTTCGACTTAAGGCATCGTCTACTACATTCGCTTTTCCGGGATGGTAACGAAGCTCACAATCGTAATCATTCAAAGTTTCAATCCACCGTCGTTGTCTCATGTTTAGTTTTTTTTGGTCGAAGATGTGTTGAAGGCTTTTGTGATCGGTGAAGATAGTGCTCTTGGTTCCATAAAGATAGTATCTCCACATTTTAAGTGCAAAGACAACGACTCCGAGTTCGAGATCATGTGTCGTGTAGTTTCGTTCATGAATTTCGAGTTGTCGAGAGGCGTAAGCAATGACTTTCTTTCGTTGCATCAATACACACCCAAAACCTTGTTTCGAGGCATCGCAATATACAACAAAATCATCATTGCCTTCGGGAAGTGACAAGATAGGAGCGGTGGTTAGCTTTGTCTTCAAGATTTGAAACGCGGATTCTTGCTCGGTCGCCCAATTGAATTTCTTTCCCTTGTGAGTTAATGTGGTTAGAGGACGAGCAACCAAAGAGAAATCCTTGATGAATCTACGATAGTATCCGACGAGACCCAAAAATTAACGAATGTGAGTAGGAGTATCCCATTTACTAATGGCTTCGATTTTTGTGGGATCGACTTTAATACCTTGATCACTTATAACGTGACCAAGAAATTGAACTTCCTTCAACCAAAATTCACACTTGGATAATTTGGCATACAGTCGTTCTTGTCTCAAGAGTTCAAGCACAAGTCAGAGATGTTGTTCGTGCTCTTCTTCGCTTTTAGAATAGACCAAAATATCATCGATGAACACGATAACGAATTTGTCGAGGTATGGTTTGCACACGCGGTTCATGAGATCCATGAACATTGCCGGTGCGTTAGTGAGACCAAATGGCATTACAAGAAATTCATAACTACCATAACGAGTCCGGAAAGCAGTTTTGGAGACATCTTCCCCTTTAACCCTTAATTGATGATAACCCGAGCGGAGATCGATTTTCGAATATACACGAGATCCTTGTAGTTGATCAAAGAGGTCATCGATGCGTGGAAGAGGATATCGGTTTCAATTTTTTTAGTTCACGATAGTCGATATACATTCGTAGGGATCCATCTTTCTTCTTAATGAATAAAATCGGAGCGCCCCATGGTGAATGGCTAGGTTGGATAAAACCACGGTCAAGTAGTTCTTGGATTTGACTTTGCAATTCTTGCATTTCGGATGGAGCAAGTCTATACGGTACACGTGCTACGGGTGCGGCTCCTGGAATAAGATCGATTTGAAATTCAACCGGTCGATGAGGTGGAAGACCCGGCAATTCGTCGGGAAAAACATCGGAAAAGTCACTAACAATTGGCACATCATCGATATGCTTCTCATCGGTCTCGACTTTCTTAACGTGGGCTAGAATTGCGAAACAACCTTTACGAAGGTATTTTTCAACTTTAAGGCACGAGACGAGGTTGAGTCCGGTGCAACTCTTATCGCCATAGACAATCAAGGGTTCACCATTCTCGATAGGAATTTGAATCGCTTTAAGATTGTAAAGAATGTGGGATTTCGTTTTGGCTAACCAATCCATACCAATGATTACATCGAATCTCCCTAGTTCTACAGGTATCAAGTCAATTTCAAACTCTTTACCCATTAAATTTAACGTACACCCCCGATAAAATTTGTCGACACTCAATAGTTTTCCGTTGGCCACCTCAATGGTGTAAGTAGTATCTAGTGGGAGTGGTGGAGTGCTAAAAGAATGAGTCAAAGTCTTGGATACAAAACTCTTATCGGCATCCGAATCGAATAAACAAGAGACATAAGAATTGTTGAGAAGAAACGTACCCGTGACTAGTTCATTGTCATCTCGGACTTCCTCGGTGTTAATGTTGAAAGCTCAGCCGTGCGTATTGGGATTATCTTTCTTCTTTGGGCATGCATTTCTATAATGACCCGTTTAGCCACATTCGTAACAAGTGACCGTCTTTGGTGCATTGGGCCCCTTTCGAGCGACGGGGGCGGCACTTTTACAATCGTTGTCCTTATGACCAATTCCTTGGCACCGATGTCAAATTAGCTTGCCACATTCACCTAAGTGATGCTTGTTGCATTTGTTGCAAAGAGGTAGGTTTCCGGCATAACCCTTCTTGCCGTCGGAGGTGAAAGGCTTCTTGGCAAAGTTGTTGTTGCTTGATTGGAGGGCTTCCCATTTTATTTTGTTGTTACCCGACTTATCCTCGGCTTTAGGTGCCGGTACTACGATTTCGTCCACCGTTTCAATCAATTTGCGGGCCATATTCAAAGCTTCTTGATAATTAGTGGGTTTGGATGACATTACCCCGTGTTTGATGCTCTTTGGGAGACCATGAAATGTCTCGTTCATATCGATTATAAACGTTCCATATTAATTGATTCCGTTGTGAGGTTTTGACCTCTATATGAGACGTTTTTCAAAGACTGCATTCGTTTTTAAAACAAACCATAACCTTTATTTTATCGACAAGGTTAAAAAGACACCACCTAGATTATCCAGAAATGATAATCTAAAAATATCACACTTACACACTACCAATACATATTGGTTTACAATATTAATATGTTACAACAAAATAAATCTCGAATGCAGTTTTAAACAATATTATACAAGCATGCTGACACCAAATCTTGTCCATATATTAGCATGCAACAGCGAAAGCTCTTAATAATCACCTGAGAATAAACATGCTTTAAACGTCAACAAAAATGTTGGTGAGTTATAGGTTTAACCTATATATTTATCAAATTGTAATAATAGGCCACACGATTTCATATTTCAATATACATCCCATACATAGAGATAAAAATCATTCATATGGGTTGAACACCTGGTAACCAACATTAACAAGATGCATATAAGAATATCCCCTATCATTCCGGGACATCCATCAGACATGATAAAACAACATCGAAGTACTAAAGCATCCGCTACAACGGATGGGGTTTGTTGAGCCCAATAGATCTATCTTTAGGATTCGCGTCAATTAGTAGACTGGTTCACTAATTCTTAGGTTACCAAGTAATAAGGGGCATATTCGGCTTCGATCGTCAACCATAGAAAGTAGTTTCATGTACTTGTGTCTAATTTGTAAAACATTTATAAAGCTGCATGTATTCTCATCCTAAAAATATTAGATTTTAAAAGTGGGACTATAACACACTGTCACAGATTTTTACTTCGTCGAGAAGTGAGACTTAGCCACTGGTCGATTCACGAACCTATAACAAATATGTACATATATATCAAAGTATGTTCAAAATATATTTACAACATTTTTAATACGTTTTACTGTTTTAAGTTTATTAAGTCAGCTGTCCTCGTTAGTAACTGTAGTGACCCGAACTTTTCCATGTTTATATATATTAATTGAGATTGATATTTATATGATTAAATGTTTCCAACATGTTAAGCAATCAAACTTGTTAAGACTTGATTAATTGAAATATGTTTCATATAGACAATTGACCACCCAAGTTGACCGGTGATTCACGAACGTTAAAATTTGTAAAAACTATATGATGACATATATATGGATATATATATATAGTTAACATGATACTATGATAAGTAAACATATCATTAAGTATATTAACAATGAACTACATATGTAAAAACAAGACTACTAACTTAATGATTTTTGAACGAGACATATATGTAACGATTATCGTTGTAAAGACATTTAATATATATATATATCATATTAAGAGATATTCATACATGATAATATCATGATAATATAATAATTTAAAATCTCATTTGATATTATAAACATTGGGTTAACAACATTTAACAAGATCGTTAACCTAAAGGTTTCAAAACAACACTTACATGTAACGACTAACGATGACTTAACGACTCAGTTAAAATGTATATACATGTAGTGTTTTAATATGTATTTATACACTTTTTAAAGACTTCAATACACTTATCAAAATACTTCTACTTAACAAAAATGCTTACAATTACATCCTCGTTCAGTTTCATCAACAATTCTACTCGTATGCACCCGTATTCGTACTCGTACAATACACAACTTTTAGATGTATGTACTATTGGTATATACACTCCAATGATCAGCTCTTAGCAGCCCATGTGAGTCACCTAACACATGTGAGAACCATCATTTGGCAACTAGCATGAAATATCTCATAAAATTACAAAAATATGAGTAATCATTCATGACTTATTTACATGAAAACAAAATTACATATCCTTTATATCTAATCCATACACCAACGACCAAAAACACCTACAAACACTTTCATTCTTCAATTTTCTTCATCTAATTGATCTCTCTCAAGTTCTATCTTCAAGTTCTAAGTGTTCTTCATAAATTCCAAAAGTTCTAGTTTCATAAAATCAATAATACTTTCAAGTTTGCTAGCTCACTTCCAATCTTGTAAGGTGATCATCCAACCTCAAGAAATCTTTGTTTCTTACAGTAGGTTATCATTCTAATACAATGTAATAATCATATTCAAACTTTGGTTCAATTTCTATAACTATAACAATCTTATTTCAAGTGATGATCTTACTTGAACTTGTTTTCGTGTCATGATTCTGCTTCAAGAACTTCGAGCCATCCAAGGATCCATTGAAGCTAGATCCACTTTTCTCTTTTCCATTAGGTTTATCCAAGGAAATTAAGGTAGTAATGATGTTCATAACATCATTCGATTCATACATATAAAGCTATCTTATTCGAAGGTTTAAACTTGTAATCACTAGAACATAGTTTAGTTAATTCTAAACTTGTTCACAAATAAAAGTTAATCCTTCTAACTTGACTTTTAAAATCAACTAAACACATGTTCTATATCTATATGATATGCTAACTTAATGATTTAAAACCTGGAAACACGAAAAACACCGTAAAACCGGATTTACGCCGTCGTAGTCACACCGCGGGCTGTTTTGGGTTAGTTAATTAAAAACTATGATAAACTTTGATTTAAAAGTTGTTATTCTGAGAAAATGATTTTTATTATGAACATGAAACTATATCCAAAAATTATGGTTAAACTCAAAGTGGAAGTATGTTTTCTAAAATGGTCATCTAGACGTCGTTCTTTCGACTGAAATGACTACCTTTACAAAAACGACTTGTAACTTATTTTTCCAACTATAAACCTATACTTTTCTGTTTAGATTCATAAAATAGAGTTCAATATGAAACCATAGCAATTTGATTCACTCAAAACGGATTTAAAATGAAGAAGTTATGGGTAAAACAAGATTGGATAATTTTTCTCATTTTAGCTACGTGAAAATTGGTAACAAATCTATTCCAACCATAACTTAATCAACTTGTATTGTATATTATGTAATCTTGAGATACCATAGACACGTATACAATGTTTCGACCTATCATGTCGACACATCTATATATATTTCGGAACAACCATAGACACTCTATATGTGAATGTTGGAGTTAGCTATACAGGGTTGAGGTTGATTCCAAAATATATATAGTTTGAGTTGTGATCAATACTGAGATACGTATACACTGGGTCGTGGATTGATCCAAGATAATATTTATCGATTTATTTCTGTACATCTAACTGTGGACAACTAGTTGTAGGTTACTAACGAGGACAGCTGACTTAATAAACTTAAAACATCAAAATATATTAAAAGTGTTGTAAATATATTCTGAACATACTTTAATATATATGTATATATTGTTATAGGTTCGTGAATCAACAGTGGCCAAGTCTTACTTCTCAACGAAGTAAAAATCTGTGAAAGTGAGTTATAGTCCCACTTTTAAAATCTAATATTTTTGGGATGAGAATACATGCAGGTTTTATAAATGATTTACAAAATAGACACAAGTACGTGAAACTACATTCTATGGTTGAATTATCGAAATCGAATATGCCCCTTTTTATTAAGTCTGGTAATCTAAGAATTAGGGAACAGACACCCTAATTGACGCGAATCCTAAAGATAGATCTATTGGGTCTAACAAACCCCATCCAAAGTACCGGATGCTTTAGTACTTCGAAATTTATATCATATCCGAAGGGTGTCCCGGAATGATGGGGATATTCTTATATATGCATCTTGTTAATGTCGGTTACCAGGTGTTCACCATATGAATGATTTTTATCTCTATGTATGGGATGTGTATTGAAATATGAAATCTTGTGGTCTATTGTTACGATTTGATATATATAGGTTAAACCTATAACTCACCAACATTTTTGTTGACGTTTAAAGCATGTTTATTCTCAGGTGAATACTAAGAGCTTCCGCTGTTGCATACTAAAATAAGGACAAGATTTGGAGTCCATGTTTGTATGATATTGTGTAAAAACTGCATTCAAGAAACTGATTTCGATGTAACATATTTGTATTGTAAACCATTATGTAATGGTCGTGTGTAAACATGATATTTTAGATTATCATTATTTGATAATCTACGTAAAGCTTTTTAAACCTTTATTTATGAAATAAAGATTATGGTTTGTTTTAAAAATGAATGCAGTCTTTGAAAAACGTCTCATATAGAGGTCAAAACCTCGCAACGAAATCAATTAATATGGAACGTTTTTAATCAATAAGAACGGGACATTTCAGTAACCTACAACTAGCTGTCCACAGTTAGATGTACAGAAATAAATTGATATATATTATCTTGAATCAATCCACGACCCAGTGTATACACGTCTCAGGCTAGATCACAACTCAAAGTATATATATTTTTGAAATCAACCTCAACCATGTATAGCTAACTCCAACATTACTGCATATAGAGTGTCTATGGTTGTTCCAAATAATATATATACATGGGTCGATATGTGTGATGACCCAGAAATTTTTGACCAAATTTAAACTTAATCACTATATGATTTCGACATGATAAGCAAAGTCTATAATGTTGAGTCTTGAAAATTTTGGAACTGTTTCATATATTTAATTGGCCTTTGACTGTTTCCGACGATTCATGAACCATCGTAAATAAATATGTATATATATATATATATATATATATATATATATATATATATATATATATAATACAAATATAAATATAAAAATAAGTATATATATATATTAATTTGAATTAATAAAATACCAAATAATCATTTGAATGGAAATATAAAGTAATATACAAAATAATTAAACTATTATGAATCTATATAAAGTTGATTTCTATAAATAATTAATATTATATGTAAATTGTAATATATATATATATATATATATATATATATATATATATATATATATATATATATATATATATATATAAAATATATAAATATTCAAGTAGATTATTATATAAATTAAGTAATACATAATTAATAAAAGGTAAGGTTAATATATTAAATCTTACAAGTAAACATATAGTTGTTATATTAATTACTTTCATTACTATGATTAAAATTAAGATTTTTGTAACCTTACCAAAGTTATTAGTTATAATTTTCAAATTTATCTTTAGTAAATACTGTTATTAATGATATCATTATTATTGTTAGTATTAATATTAT
Source organism: Rutidosis leptorrhynchoides (assembly GCF_046630445.1). Lineage (NCBI taxonomy): Eukaryota > Viridiplantae > Streptophyta > Magnoliopsida > Asterales > Asteraceae > Rutidosis > Rutidosis leptorrhynchoides. The sequence goes on along the minus strand of NC_092339.1, from coordinate 245,919,501 downwards.
CAGTTATCATTACTAGATCCTTTATCAATAATTTTATTATTTATAATATTATTATGGCAATATTAATAATATTAATATATTTATACTTGTAATTAACAAAAATTTACAAATTTTATACATATAATAAGATATATAAATGCAGATCCATATAAATACATATACATATGCGAATTTCTGTTACATTCTTATATAAATACATATACAGGTATTTATATATATAAAATACTGATATATATATTTTAAATACAGATAATAACTAATATATATAAAAATACGGATAAATATAAATTTAAATACTGTTATATAATTATGAAATCCGTTTGCAGTCGTTATCTAGGTTAAAGGTCAGATATTTCTTTGTCTGAAATCGGTACTACTTGATTCCAGGTTAATAACAAGATAACATAATTTGTTAGCTTTTTGTATCTCCTAATCGTACGAACCAGATATATTACTACCTGCTATATATTATTTTTTTCTTTAATTATTGATTCTTCCTGTCTGAGATGGTTAACCATCACAATCAATTTTGTTTAATTGCTGCACATGATTGGTACTATATTCGAAATGCATTCCGCTATAATACAAATTCTGTTACCTATTTCAATCTATCAATTTCTATCTATCTTTATGTATATTTATCTATCGATCTAATATCAAATGATACATACATGTATGCACTGATATATAACAATGAAACCAAACATTTCTTTTTCTTCTCTTACGATACCGACAACCAAAGTGACCATCGAATTTCTGCTGCTTCGTTACTCTCTCTTTGTGATTGAACAAGACCACCCATCACAACCAACTTTGTTTCCTGTGTTAATCATCGAACAACAACAACCCGTTTCAAATATTCTTTTATTGTTTCTTTTTTATCGAACCCAAATGGAAGCCACACAACCATGACACCATCTCACTCTCTCTAAAACCCTTTATCAAAACCACCTATATCCATATATCACATATATACAAATACATATTCAAAGATATAGATACATATATATATGTACATACCATGTTTAATAGAGCATCCCTGCGACCGTTTAACACCATCGACCCCCACAACCACAACCACCATAATTGTTCGTTTCTACAGCCTGAACAATCTGCAACCACGTAAACCACTTGCAATTTCTATTATCTTTTTCCTTTCTGTCCAGACACCACGAACAAAAACCTCCATCTTTTTTTCATCACGACACCTGCTGCATTATTTTTTTACTACAGCAGTCTTGATAAACTCCTTATTACAACCGAAACCCAAAACCCATTACTACCATTTTGATCAAGGGTAGTTGCTCACTAATATAACATATCTACGTGGCTTTTATTTTGTTAGAATACACCACCCAACCACTATTTATGCGAAGTATAACCTACAATAATTATTCAATCTGCTTTTGCATATTATATATACTTGAGGTCGACATATACCTACTCAACAACTGTAAACCCAACTACATATTGACACCAAATGATTATCACTGTCAAATAAATCCTGCTTTTGTTTAGTTCTGTTACTGTTCCAATCAACTTGCACGTTTTGTTTTTTTGGCTGACAACCTTTCAATCAAGTAACCCTACTTGATATCCGATATTATTAATTATTCGTTGCTTTTTATCTTGCTGCTCCTGAATTACTAAATATCTTGTAAATGGACTGGCTTTGAGTTATGTGTTGGGTCATGATATATTTCGGTGGGGCTGATTTGATGAGGATCCAGTCGGCAACAAATGGACATATCTTATTTATCTTGGATCACCGCTACAATCTTTCTATTTCTAATCCCGGTTCTACTTTTGGACCATGTGTTTATGTGTAGCGTTGGGCCGTGAACTTGTTTGATAAATGGGCTATTAACTTGTTTGGACATTAGGCGATATACTAGTTTTCCTAATTTGGCTGAGGGATTAACATGATGTCGTGTATATATGTTGATGGTAAGATGATAGCCACGATGAAGAAGAAAAATTAGGAACGAAGAAGGTGATTACTGTGATGACCCGGAAATTTCCGATCAAATTTAAACTTAAACTTATTATGATTCCGACACGATAAACAAAGTCTATTAAACTGAGTCTCAAACTGTTGAAACTATTTTTCATGAATGCATTTGACCTCGATTACTTCCGACGATTTACGAACCATTATTTATAAATAAATATGTATACATACAAATATAAATATAAATTGTTATAGTATTATTATTACTAATATTATTATTATTATCAATAATAACATTAATCTTATTATAATTAGTATTATCATTAATAATATTATTGTTATCAATTTTATAGTTATTATTATCGATATTATTACATATTATTATTATTATCATAAGAATAATACAATTTATTAATATTATCATTAATAATAACATTTCTATCATTTTATTAATAATTATGATTATCATTGTGGTTAAGATTTTTATTAATTATTATTATTATATATATTATTATTATTATTACTAAAAATTATTATATTGTTTTAAATGGTTATCTTTAAGATAATTTTTTTTTTACTTGTATCATATTATAAGTATTATCTAAAAATTTATATTATTATTGTTATTTTCACTAATAAAATTAATGAAGTATTATTATTATTAAATATCCTTACACATATACACACATTCAGAGACTTAGAAAACATCGAATATTCCATTGCTAGAAGACAATCGATAAATCCCAAATTCAGTTAGAGATCAACTTCAACTTGATATTTTTATCTGCTTATTTCTTCTTCTACTGCTAGTAATTGATGCATGTCTGCTAATTTAACAAAGTAGATTCCATCTTCATTACAAACCAAAACCAACTCACTTTCATTCATACAATCTGTTAGCAATCCACATCACTTTTAATATTTTTATTCTCTTCTTCTTGTTCCTGTTTGGTTGAATTATTCTGCCAACCCTCCATTTGACTATAAACCAATTAATAAACTCTGTAATTCAAGGACAATAATGGAAAAAGCCAACAACAATATCAATACATATTACCAACCTCTATGATTCATAAAGTGATTTTTAAATATAATTAGAGTACATTTACATACTTACACTTGATAAAATCACCTCGAACTATTAACCACCTCATCACTTTTCTTTCACTATTTTCTTTGAACTGCAACTCCACGATACACCACTCTCTTCATCTTATTACCATATGAGAAACACCAAACCGATAACCAACACCTTATGTCCTTTTTAAGTATTCGATCACCATTGATTATCATCAACCTCTACCACACTCCATCGTGAAGAAACACTATGACAACCTAAAACCCTCCTCTTCCCTAAAATTAATCGACAATCACCATAATTCCTCCACCAAACCGTCACCATCACTTAAAGACTTCTGCTTGTTAATTATCTATTTTCTGTTTCTACTTCAACCGAAACCACCATCTTTCATCTCCTTAGACCATCAACCATCTTCCTTTCCTGTTTTCACTTGAATCACAATATCATCACCATGTCATGTTGTTATACCTTGATCATGTTTAACGCCAACACCAAAACCAAAACATGACTGCCATCCTTTGGTTAACAGTTCCTAAATGTTGTTGCTATTACAAACCATTACCATTAATTCACCCCATCTTGAAGCCATCTAACCATCTTTAAAATGCTACTAGGTTTACATAATCATATTATGGTTTTATATATCAACGGAAGGTTATAAAAGGGAGCATACCGTGATGTTTTGAAACCACATACACACAACATATATTCAATTTAAATATGTTGATCTAGTGAGCTGTAATTCCTTTTCATCTTTTTGGCCGACAATATTTTTTTGTTGATTGATACTTTATGAATTAATGAATGATGCGATACAGTAAAAAGGGGCACAATAATAGTGATAGTGTTATGGTAATGGAAGATGACGTGAGGAAGGACTTCTAATCCAATCAGGGTTGTTACGTTTTATTACCTGTTTCCCTTCCTGTTCGTGGATGCAGGAAAAAGAAAAATCAAAACCCTTTTTAATTGACACTTGATTTGTAAGTGGATTATTTTAAAAGGTTAATGGATGTTGTATTAGGCCATGATCCATTTTTTTTTCTTTTGGGCCGAGGGCTGTTAAGTGTGGTGGGCCGAATCTTTTTTTCTCCCTGCATCAACGATGCTCATTTTTTTTTCTTCCTTTCGTTTTAGCTGGGATCGAAGAAGTAATTGGTAGATGATGATGATAGTATAATGATAGTGGTGTTAGTAACAAAACCGTGAAGGAAGAGGAAGATAGGATTCGATGATCATGATAGTGATTTGATCATGCCATATGATGATGACGAACGATGATGATGTTGAGTTAAGAGGATGATGTTGGTAATGTTATGGAGATGATTATGATTAGATAGAGATAAGTAGGATACTGCATATGTGTTAATGGTTAGTTAGGATTAAGGAATGAATAATTTAGATTAGTAATGATGGTGCATGAACGATGAAGATGATGATTAATGAAAATATTATCGGGAATCATGATTTTTAGATGATGAAGTCGTTATGATTTTGTGTATAATAATGATACTTCGATTAATCAAGTGAAGATGAATGATTCTCTGATTGATGATGAGGATAATTAGTTGAAGATGATTATGGATATTAGATGGGTTTTTGTTTGAGAAGACAATAGGTATTTACAGGTTAAAATAAATACGCATAAGGATTAATTTAGGAAAGTAATAGGTAGAGCAATGGTTTGGTGCTGTGTTGATGAACTAGAGGTCGCGAGTTCGAGCCCCGTTTGGTGCATTTATTTTTTAGAACAAGCTTTTGAGGTAGTTTCCATTATCAAGATTATTATTATTATTATTATTATTATTATTATTATTATTATTATTATTATTATTATTATTATTATTATTATTATTATTATTATTATTATTATTATTATTATTATTATTATTATTATTATTATTATTATTATTATTATTATTACAAGAATCATTAATATCATTATTATTATCATCATTATTAAAATTGACATTTTTATTAAAATTATCATTTTTATCATTATTATTATTTTTATCCTTATTATTATTAGTATTAACATTATTATTAATATTTTTATCATTTTTAATATTATTACTATGATTATTACTATTAATATTGTTATACTTATTGTTAGGAAAATGATATAAATCATTATTATTTTCATTAATATTAATATTAGGATCACTTTTATAATTATTAGTACTATTATCATTAACATAAGTTTCAATATCAACAATATCATTATTTTTATTTTTATTATTATTATTGTTATCATTATTAATAAAGTTATTATTTTTAGTAGCTCACTAATGTTAAAAACTATCATTTTTTTTAAATAATTTTGCTTATAAAATATATTTAGTACATATACTATAATTATATTAATATTTCATATAACTATATACAATAACATTATTTAGATAAATAATTACAGTTAACAAACTATTGATTTTCAAACATAATAATAATAATGTAAATATACATACATAAATATATACATGGATATATATATATATATATATATATATATATATATATATATATATATATATATATATATATATATATTATATATATATATTATAACTAAATTAATAGATATTAATCATTTTAGAATATATATTTATAAAATAAATATAATATATAATATAAGTATATGTTTTTAAATGAAATTTAAAATAAATTCTATATAACTACAAAAATATATATAAATAATATATATTAATAAATAAAATTATGTAATTTCCATTATATGTTTTAATATATATACAAACGATATAGGTTCGTGAATCCGAGGACAACCCTATACTTGTTCAATGTCGTTCTATGTATTTTTACTACAAAATACATTAGGTGAGTTCATTTGCTCCCTTTTACTCTTTACATTTTTGGGACTGAGAATACATGCGCTGTTTTTACAACTGCTTTATTAAATGCTTTTGAAATATATTTTGAACTGAGAATACATGAAATGCTTTTATAAATGTTTGACGAGATAGACACAAGCAAAACATTCCTCGAATGAATTATTATGCAGATAGAAGTTCTGTTGATTATTATTGAATTATGTGGACATGATAATTGCCACCATTGAATTATGTGGATATGATAATTGCCACCATTGAATTATGTGGATAGGATAATTGCCACCATTGAATTATGTGAACATGATAATTGCCACCAATTGATATGAATGTTATGTATCGAGAGAATGATTTTATACACAGGTTATGTGTATGTTATTTTTGTGCACGAGATATGTGTACGGTTACTAAGATTTATGAAAGATGATTTCGTACACAAGTAAGGTGTACTGTATTTAAAAGATATCGCATGTACATTACAGGTGGGTATAGGATTCGGGTCCATTTGTACCATGTAGCATTTAAATCTTGTCGTCTATCAAAATGATGAATTTTATTGTTTTATGATAAACTTATGAACTCACCAACCTTTTGGTTGACACTTGAAAGCATGTTTATTCTCAGGTATGAAAGAAACATTCCGCTGTGCATTTGCTCATTTTAAAGACATTATTTGGAGTCGATCATCGCAATGGAACCAGATGTTGGTGACTTCGTCCAGATGGATTAGGATGGGTCCTTTCAGTTGGTATCAGAGCGGTGGTCTTAGTGAACCAGGTCTTGCATTAGTGTGTCTAACTGATAGTTGTTTAGATGCGTTAGTGAGTCTGAACTTCGACCGTGTCTGCATGTCAAAAGTTTTGCTTATCATTTCGTGTCAAAAATTACCTGCTTATCATTCTTAGAGAATCACTTGCTTATCATCCTTAGTCTAGACACATCTTATTGCATTGATTGCATGATTAGTGTATAGACAAAATTCATATCTTAGCATATCTGCTAATTCATATCTTAGTCTATCTGTTATTGTAAACTTTGCCTGTCATTTTCTGTAGATTCCTCCGTAACTTATGGGATTTTAGTATTATATATGCATATCTAAATTATGTATTGCAGGGTACTAATCTACATCCTATAATCTATTTCTTATCGAAAATCCTTCACCTGATCGTACGAGATGAATCCCTCAACCAGTTCGAGTCCCTCAAATTTCGTATAACAACCCTCACTTTTCCATTTTTAAATTACTATATTACCCTTAGGGTTTCATTTTCTGATCCGGTACACTGTCATTAGGGTTGTTATTCAGATAATAAATACTCATAATAAATAAACTTAAACCCTAACTCAAATTAATAATATAAAACTCTAGATAGTAATCAATACTATAAACCCTAATATTATAAACCCTAATTGTTCAAAACCCTAACCTAAATAGTAACCCTAATATAAACCCTAATAAAAAAAAATTATTTAAGTACATGAAGTATTAATGATATGTATATATATGAAACTTATATTAACTTTGTTAATAATGAAAGTGTTACATAACTAACTTAGTAACAAAAAAAAAAAAAAAAAAAATGTATATGATAAGTAAGGTGGCACAATTATAAATAATAAAAACTATAAGTTAATAATTTAAAAGTAAGAGTGTAGTATTATTAAATCTCAAAAATATAAATAAATGATAAATAAATTCGTAATTAATAAATAAATAAATAATAAAAATGAAATCCTAAAATTCTAGAATGATCATCTCATTATCTAAAAAAAAAAAAAATATGTAACCATGTATATCACTCGGCCGATTTGTTTTTTTAAAAAAAAGGGATAAGATCATTTTTTTTAACTCATAATGTATTTGCACAATAATTTGACTACATACAAAAATCAACAAACAAACATCCCAAACTTTTAGCAAAGTCCTACGGTATTTGATTTTTTTATTCTCTTTTATTTTATTCACTAAATTGTATCCTATAAATACTACTACACTCCTAATTATTTTATCACTCATTCACACTCACAAAAAAAAAAAAAAAACTTAATCTCCTCAAAATAAAAGCACGCAGCAACTTGAGGTATTACTTCTTGCCATCAAATATTTTTTATATATATGTTTCGGTTATTTTATTTATTTATTTATTATTGTCGATTACACTTTTGTTTTTATTTTAAATCATTATAAATTCAAAACTCAATGTTAAAAGTTATATGATAATATTATAATCAATATTAAGTAATATGGAATGTATTAAAATTATTTTTATAAGTTATATACTCGGATTTTATTTTAAATACAATTAAAAACGAAATTAATATATTTGTGAGTTTATACTCGATTTAAATAACAAATAAATATATATAATTGATAAAAACTATTTTTACAGGTTCTTGAATGTTAATATGATACAAAAGTAATCAAAAATAATTTTTTAGATTTTATAAGTATTTAAATTCGAATTATTATGTATTTAAGGAATATATACATTGTATAACATGCAAAAATTAAAAGTAATTGTTATAAATACTTATAAATCATTATGATAATTTTTACAGAAGTTATTAGTCATATAAATATTATTGAATACGAAAAATTAATTAAAATACCATTTTATATATTTATCCTATATTTAATAGTTATCGAATTAGTTTAATGAATAAAAACGAATTTAAATTGAATAAAAATATTCACAACAGTTATTTTTGTTTAGAAATTATTTATAACAGTAGTAACACTTATAAAAATAATTATAACAAGTTTTGGAATATTATTTGTATTTAAATACGAATTAAGTGGTGATTAAACACAAAAACTAGGTGAAATTCGTAATAAATAATAAACATAAATAAAAATAATTATAATTTTTTTTTCTGAGATTATTATAACAGTATAAAGCTGCGAAAATTATAAATAATATATAATTAGGTCGTTTAGTATTTATTGTATATTTGTTTATGTTTAATTGTTAACCGAGAGAAAAAGAAAAAGAAATACAAAATAAATGCAAAAGTGTATTAAATCTGATAATATAAAATTTTTATATAATCATTAGGATATATAGGTACTATAAAAATTATAAAATTTATTTTAAATTAATTTATCTTATTTATTCAATTATAAACCGAATTTAATGGTTAAATGATAAGAAAATGTTAACTAAATAATATATTTATATAAAATTCGAATTTATAATTTTTGTAATATATTTTAAGAATATAGAATCTATAAAAAAATATAAAATTGTTTAATTAGGTCGAATTAATAATTTATAACTAATTAACCTTAATTAAAATGAATCGAATATGTATATATAAAGAAAATACGAAAGAAATATACAAATGAGCTATATTTATATTTATTAAAAATTTTACACAGTTTATAATACTTAAATAAACTTATAAAAATTTTATTTATATTTATTTGGTATTTATTGTAATTAAAAATGATTTTAAGGAAATAAATAATAAGTATAATGTTTATAATATAAGTTAATAATAATAATAATAATACATTATTAATAAATACTTATATTACAACTTATTAAAATACTTTAGTTATTATATAATAATTAAAAGTTAAAATAATTAATAATACTAACCATAGTAATACATTAATAATGAATAATTATAATGTAACTATTAATACTTTATTATAAGTATGATTTAAAAAAATGAATAATAAGTCATTAATAAATAAGTATAATATAACTTATAATATAATATTATGACTTAAACTTAAGTGAAGGTTAATCAAAAGATAACGTACAAGTCATGCAAATTTCACCGCTACTTACGGTCGTAAGTGAATGATGTCTAGGTTGCCATTTATGGGTTAGCTTGTGGATCTCGAATGCCATGACTTAGATTCTGGTCAAGAGTCCTGGGCTCCCGGTTACATCTGGTCATTCCTGAATTATTTGATTGCAACGAAGTTTGAGTAAAGTTGTACAACATCTTAAGAAAGATTATAACCCGAACTTCCTAAATTTGGAAACTTACTATAAATGGAAACTTTCCAAGAATAGTAACTTTTCGAAAATAGAACTCTTTTAGAAAACCATTATTAGTATAGTTACTATACTTATGTCTATTAGACAATATCTGATCGTGCATTCTATCTCTAGGTTGAGATCTCGATCACGTTCGTCCGTTCAATCCTCTCTATTGTGGAATATCTCTTCTGTGCTATTTAAGGTGAACTTCATAGCCCCGCTTTTTCATATTTATTGATTTTATAAATCTTGGGGTGAGACACATGCTTGTATTTAAATGATTTACACTTTAGACACAAGTACTTAACTTTTTGATATGCAACTTCATGAGATTATTGTTAACTTGTATTCTTACATGCAAATCCCCGCTATAATATCGTTAATTGCTGGAATTAAAATGTTGCAAGCTTAATTATTGTGAGTAGGCCTATTGAGAGTGACGTCTCTACCCATTGACCGATCGTTAAGGGGGTACATAATAATGAGTACCGACACCCGTACAGTGTCAGGGGTGAATGTTTAGCTCGATATTATAACTCATGGCATATTGAATATTTTTGTTTCGAATTAAATCTTGTGTTCTAAAACTTTATTGATTATATAAACCTATGATGTTCACTCAACCATTGTGTTGACGATTTTAAGCATGTTTGTCTCAGGTGAAGAATAGCTTATATGCTGCCCTATGATGCTTAGCTAGCCGATGCATTGGAGTCCACATATTTATAATTTAGAATTTGTTAAACATTGTTATTTACATTTGGGTTTGCCATGTAAAACATTATTTCGTTTCCGCTGCAATACTATTATTGTTTTTAATAAAATGTGTCATTTAGAGTCGTTCTCGCTTATATACTTGTGTTGTGATATTGTGAAGTCATATTTACCCCCGGCCCTATTTGGGGGTATGACAGAGTGGTATCAGAGCCAGGATAGTTATAGAGAACCAGGATTGCATATTAAGTGTGCCTTATGTGATAGTTAGGTGCCTTAGCAGCCCATAGGACTATAACCTTTCCTGATTTAAGATTTTAGTGTTTTTCCTTTATATCTTATTTCATACCTTTACGACTACCTTAGAACCATTCTAACTTTCTTTATTTCTATTCTTTAGGATGTCGAGCCGTAATCCGATTATCATTTCTGACTCTGAAGATTCTGATGTGGAGGGATCTGTTCACACTCCAGCTTATGCACCAGCTTCTCCCCCGACCTCACCCGTTTATCAGCCAGCTACGCCACCGGAATCTCTGGAGTACCATCCTGCTACCCCACCGGTGGAACCTCATAATGACTATGATGGGGATGATGAGGGTGATGATGAAGAGGTTGAAGAACATATTGAAGGGGAAGATGATTCCGAGGGGGAACCCGAGGAAGAGTTCGAACCTGAAAACGAAGACGTAGTTTGGGAGCCAGCTACTGAGGAGGCTAAGCCAAATTATGATGGTCTTGGGGTGATCTGCAGTTTAGAAGATGATTCTGAGGAGGAAATTGAACCTCCCACTGTTAAGACTTCCTCATCTAAGAGGAAGGAGCCTAAAGCCCCTGATGCTAACATTGCTAGTTCGTCCAAGAATCCGAAAGCTTCTGAGTTTGCTTACTCCGAGTATGATCATGCCTTAGTACGGTGTGATACCATGAACCTACAGAATCGCACTGTAACTTTAAAGGATACGTTCTGCGAACGTTTCGCTAAAATGGAGCAGCGCATGGACTATACAGACAGCGATGTGAAAAGGGTTTATGACAAGTTCTCCGTGATGTTTGCTAGGCAAGAGAGAGAGCTTGACCGTCAGCGTTATGCACTGGAGGAATTAGAAAAGTTTGTAATGTATTTCAAAGGGTACATTAAGGATGATTTCAAGCCACCGTCACCTAAGAAAGATTAGTTCTTAGGATTCTTATTTATTTCCATTTCCGTTATTTATGTAAAGGCATATGCCTAAGTTACATTGGTTTTTGATTCTTGTTAAACTGGTGGTTTTTATGGTTTAATTCAAGTATTTTGATTACATCTTGTTACTTCTATCATCTATATTACCTTATTCGTGTATGATTGGTCATATCTTGTGGTTTCTCTTATATATGCTTGTGTATGTTGTATGGATCTTGTGCATTTATCAAAATTATGACTTATTAGCACCATGAACTTTTCAACTAATACTGTATTTTTGTATTGAAGAACGATGGCTCAATAAACTCGAGGTGCTACCAACAATCTCCCGAATGTCACTCTGACCCCTGCACAATTTCAACAACTGTTGGCTGCCGCTCAAGGCAACCATAATAACAATCGAGGGAACAACCAAGGAAACCAGAATCCCCCTACTTCTTGCAGCTACAAGGAGTTTATGAATTGCAAGCCTCCATCTTTTAACGGAAGTGAGGAAGCTGTCGAACTGACCCGTTGGTTTGAAAAGCTTGAATCAATCTTTTGCATCTGTAACTGTGCGGATGTCGACCGAGTAAAATACGCCACTCACACACTAAGTGGTCTTGCTTTGACTTGGTGGAACGCTTATGCCCAAACTGTAGGGCTAGATGCTGCTAATGCCATTCCATGGGCCGTCGTAAAGCGAATGATGACTGAAAAGTTCTGTCCAAGAAATCAAATTCAAAAGTTAGAGGTTGAGTTTTGGGAACTAAAGGTCAAAGGTACCGATATTGAAGCTTACACCAACAGGTTTATAGAGTTGGTTTCATTATGCTCGGACATGGTACCAACGGAACAGAAAAAGATAGAGCGATACATGGAAGGTCTTCCTGACGAGATTCAGGGAAATGTCATTGCTGCAAGTAAGGAGACCTTAGATGGGGTGATACTAATGGCCCATAACCTCATGATGGCCAAGAGGAGAAAGGCTGCGGCAAATAAACAAGTCGAGACTAAAACTAGTGAAGGCAAAAGGAAATTTGAGCCTGCTCAGGGATCGAACCAAGGTTCAAACAAGAGAGTTGCTGATAACTCAAGAGGAGGTTATTCTGGGAAACAACCTTTTTGTAAACGTTATGAGAAACACCATTCTGGGTGGTGCAAGGCTGAGTGCACCAAGTGTAAGAAGATTGGCCATATAGCCAAAACTTGTAGAGTTGCAGTTCCATCAACGGATACACCTGCAACAAAAGCTAACACAATCATTCCTACATGCTATGACTGTGGTGAAAAAGGGCATTTCCACAACCAGTGTCCAAAGAAAAAGGGTAACATGGGAAATGCTAAAAGCCGAGCATTTGTAATAACTGCTGAAGAAGCCCGTGATGATGATGAAGTAATAACGGGTACGTTTCTTGTTAACAACTTCTATGCCACTGTTTTATTCAATTCTGGTGCTGATAGAAGTTATGTGTCTACTGAGTTTTGTACCTTATTCACTGAAAAACCACAAGCCTTAGAAATTAAGCGTCTTGTAGAAGTAGCAAATGGTAAGGTTATGAAAGTAGACAATGTGTATAAAAACTGTGATCTGATTCTAGCCGACAAACACTTTAAGATCGACCTATTGCCAGTCGAGTTACGAAGCTTTGATGTGGTCGTAGGGATGGATTGGTTACGCCCATTAAGAGCTGCAATCATGTGCTATGAGAAAACTATTAACATACCTCTTGAAAATGGTGAAACCTTAATTGTTCAAGGGGAGATGAGTGGTTCCAAACTCAATATCATCTCTTGCATTAAGACCCGCAAGTATCTAATGAAGGGATATCAAGCCATCTTGGTTCATGTTAAGGAAGTCGAATCGGAAGAAAAACGCATTGAAGACGTACCGGTGGTTAGAGACTTTCCTGAAGTGTTCCCTGAAGAACTCCCTGGTCTACCTCCCCAACGAAAGGTTGAGTTTCATATTGATTTAACTCCCGGTGCTGCACCTATCGCAAAGGCACCATACCGATTAGCTCCATCAGAGATGAAGGAATTGTCCAACCAACTCCAGGAACTCTTAGACAAAGGATTCATTCGTCCTAGCTCTTCTCTGTGGGGTGCACCTATTCTATTTGTCAAGAAGAAAGATGGCACGTTGAGAATGTATATTAATTACCGAGAACTCAACAAGTTAACCATCAAAAATCGTTATCCACTCCCGCGTATTGATGACCTGTTTGACCAACTGCAAGGGTCAAGTGTTTATTCGAAGATTGATCTAAGGTCGGGTTATCATCAACTAAGGGTCAAGGAAGCTGATGTTTCTAAGACTGCATTCCGAACTCGTTATGTACATTACGAGTTTCTTGTCATGCCTTTTGGTTTAACCAATGCTCCTGCTGTATTCATGGATCTTATGAACCGTGTATGCAAACCTTATCTTGACAAATCCGTGATCATTTTTATTGATGATATCTTAATCTATTCTAAGAGTGAGAAAGAGCATGAACAACATCTGCGGTTGATTCTAGAGCTTTTAAAGAAGGAACAACTGAATGCCAAGTTTTCCAAGTGTGAATTTTGGCTGCGAACTGTACAATTTCTCGGGCATGTAGTTGATAGTAAGGGAATACATGTCGATCCTGCAAAAATCACCGCTATCCAGAACTGGGAAGTACCTAGAAGTGCGAAGCATATTCGCCAATTTTTGGGACTTGCTGGTTATTACCGAAGGTTTATCAAAGACTTTTCTCTTATAGCCAAACCTCTCACCAAGCTAACTCATAAAGGGAAGAAATTCGAGTGGTCCGAAGAACAGGAATCTGCTTTCAAGATTCTAAAAGATAAATTGACCACAGCCCCGATTCTATCATTACCTGAGGGCACTGACGATTTTGTAGTCTATTGTGATGCCTCGAATCAAGGTTTCGGATGTGTTTTGATCATATATTTAAACATAATACACTCGCAAGTGTATGTAAAAGTAGTTGAGCATTTGGTAACCATACTTAACATTTAAATCATCGCAGCATATTCTTAAATAATCGCTACACCGTAGCAAGTGTAGTATATAGAAACGAAGTACTGTGCAACCGTTGAAAACTGGTCGTCCAGCCCGGTTGGGGTTGTCAGGCCCGATAGATCAATCAACAGGATTCGCGTTTACATTCCTCATGTAAATATTAGCTACCAAGTATAAAGAAATATGCCATGGTACAACTCAACATAGAATTTATTTTTGATCACTTGTGTCCATAACGTAAATCATAAAATGCATGTATTCTCATCCCAAAATATTTAGAGTTTAAAAGGGACTATATACTCACCACACTGTATTTTGTAGTAAAAAGACATATAACATCATTGATCAAGTATAAGGTTAGCCTCGGATTCACGAACCTATATCATTTGTTTATTTATCAATACACATAATTATAATAGAATAAATTTATATATATATATATATATATATATATATATATATATATATATATATATATATATATATATATATATATATATATATATATATATATATATATGTATATATATATATATATATATATATATATATATATATATATATAATTTATAAGTTATATCATTGTTATATTAATAACTTATATTTTTCATATATTTATTTTATATATTTAAATTAAATAAAAATATTAATTTTTTATGATATATATATATATTTAATAAATTTTTGTATATTTATATGTATATATCTTTTATTTGTTAAATTTTGTATGGATACTAAAATAATATTAGAAATGATAAAAATAATAATAATAATCCTATTAATGATAATAATCATGATATTAATAATAATACTTGTAAAAATATTAATTTTACTGTCTATGAGAGTTATTAATGATTTACTAATAATAATAATTTTATTAAGAATGATAGCATTAATAAAAAAATAATAATATTGCTATTAATGATACATTTGTTTAGTAATAATAATAATTATACTAATAGTTACAAAATTGATACTAATACTATTATTAATGAGATTAATGATAATTTGTATTATTGTAATATTAATATTAATAATAATAATAATAATAATAATAATAATAATAATAATAATAATAATAATTAATTAATTAATTAATTAATTAATTAATTAAAAGACTACCTTAAGGAAACTGGCCTAAAAAGAAATAACAGTCCATGCCCGGGCTCGAACACGAGACCCCTCGATTAGACACACGCCCCCTTACCACTCATCCATCCCATTTTTTTCTGATTTATCCCCATTTTAATTGGTTATAACCCGTACCCAGTTATTTCCCCAACTTCTTCTTCTTTATATCACTTCGTCGACCAGGGACTTTAATCAACACCACTAATTTACTAAACGATGTAATTTCATTCTTTGAAATAGAAAAGAGTTGTAATCGTGATTGGGATTTAATCAGTGAACAAAATTAATTAAAAAAAATAAAAGAAACAGATGTGAAAACCCGTTATAAACTCAAATGCCATTTTCAATTTTTAAAATGTTTTATCTTAAACTTACAACATGAAAGAGGTCCCAAATCAACCCTATAAACTTTCTGTTTCGTTAATTGATCCAGAAATATCACACAACCATCGAATTTCTTGATAAATCAAACGTTTGACTTTTTAGGAGATAACCTTTGACTCGAAAATTCATACATGATATTAGGAATTAGGGTAAGAAATTTTACAGATAGTTTGTACAAGGAGTTCCTAACATGATTACAATTACAGATTTTGAGAATTGATGAAATTTCAAGATCTTGAAAATTTTGACAATAACAGAGATACGAGTTATATTAGTTTTTGTTTTTAATTTCATTCTCAAATACAGCAGATTATTTATAAAGTGAAAAATCCCATTGATATCGTGATGACAGGTAACAGATTTAGACAGGAGTTCACGAGCTGAATAATATATAAGAGAACAAAAAAAAAACAGATACTGAAAATAGGGATAGCGAAATTTGCAATGTGCTTGTACCAGATATATATTACTCCGTAAATTAATTATGTAAAAGAAAAAAAAATTTATATTAATAATTAATAATAATAATTATATTAATACTAAAATCATATTTATAATAATGATAATGAATAAATAATATTTATAATGATATTAATAATAATAATAATAATATTAATGATAACAATTATCTCCTAGTGCGATCTGTGTTATATCATAAAGGAAACTGTTTTAGTTTCTAAATTTCTGAAACCTTCGAGTTTAAATTATGAATGATTTCCTAGAGAAGTGTTGGGAATTGAAGCATGAGTTAGTATAATATAATGACGTCAGGCCAACGTGGTTATATTACAGTAAGTCATGCTGAATTTCTAATGTAACGTGATGATGATTCACAGACCTTATCCTCATCATGTGCCATGTTACACGACTCTTTCATTCTACTTAACCTTTAAAAATATCAATAGATTATTTTCTTGATAGTTATATCCCTACCGTAGTTCTAACAGTTTGCTAATGAATAGTCCCATTACATTTCCTTTCTGATTAGAAGTTTTCTTTTAAATTCCTTGAATTCCGGAATTCAACTCTAACTACGTCAAAGATTAAAGCCCTATCTCAATTTTTTTTGATAGCTTCACTCGTACTCTTCGAATAATCGAATCATTTTATCTATATTACTCAATGATGATAAAACTCTAATTATCCACTCATATTCGTCATGAAAACATACTTATTGTCAACCATGACGATCTCTATCAAATTTCAAGGACGAAATTTCTTTAACGGGTAGGTACTGTGACGAACCGGAAAATTTTGACTAATTTTAAACCAAACTCTCGATACGATAGTGTATTTTCAACACGATAAGCAAAGTCTGTTAGGTTGGATCTCAAAAATTTTGATCTGTTTCATATATTCAATTGACCTTCGGCCATTCCCGACGATTCACGAACAACTATTTGTAAATAGATATGTGTGTGTATATATATATATGGTAATTGAAAATATAATTTGATATTATATGTTCTTACTATTAAAATTTAATTATGTAAAATAAAAATAAAAATAGGATCTTATAATAATTATTATTTAAGATATATCTATATATATAAATAAAGTATATTAAAAATAAACATTAATTGATTGTAATACTCGTTTGATGTTTCGATGGATATTATGCAAGTTAAATTCGAACTTATATTATTTTAAAATAAACGATGGTCCTAAAATGAGTTATATAAATTACAGACTTATTAAAAATGTATTTAGGGGTTATTTATTAAATTTTAAAACTTTTATATTTTTACCCATAATTGAGAGGGACAGTTGATGTAATTATTATTTAATAAATTAACGATCAAATTTTATACCATAATGACCAAAATAAATAAAGCTATTTAATTTAAAAATATGGGATTTTTTCTGAACATTTTTTTATCCGCCACAAATTTAAGAACGGGTACGAAATACTATTAAATTCGTCGGTAACTAAACACCAAATATAATACCTGCTACACTATTTAACACTATTGCTAATTGATATATGATTGATACTGTGTTTAATGATTGAAACTTTTAGTTACACATCAATTCTAATAAGTATTATTATATTAATACATAAGTGTGAACTTAGACAATTTAAGAAAGTTGTGATTCATAAACCGTGCACTATGTTGTATTATATATATATACATCTCCTAAATCACCAAAAACCCACTGGCAATTGTCAAACTCCTTCCTCCTTTTGATTAACATAACCACCATCTAGCTTGTAAACTAGTATCTTATGTTTTCCTTTCTGCTCGATCATCTTCCCACGAACACCACAACTCATTTCCACCACCATCCTCCACCGGTCACCTTGTTTCTTCAATTATCGACCCAACACCACAACACAAAAACCACTTGTTGAATTGTTATGCGACACCCACCACCATTATCTTTGAACAACTATCACCTACAACCGCCACCCACAATCTTCCATCATCTTTATCATTGTGAACAACCACCATGAAGAATCACCAACGAGTAATCACCACGAGTTCTAGCAATCACCATACGCCACCAACACTTCCAAGAACACCACTACTTCATCACCTATCATTACTATCCGTCTAAGACTGCTCGTGTTGTTTCTTTTCTTTTGATTTGAAACCGAAACACACCTTCCACCATCAACCGAACCATCATCATATCACCATACTACAACCATCATCCCCACTTTCGTAAGCCTCCATATCTTCTCTCTCTCATCAGCCCTTTCGTTTTCTCTCCCTCTCTAAACAACTCAATATTGCTGCTGCTTTTTGTTTATTGTTTCTTTGTAACTCTTTCGTGAACCAGCTGAGACCACACCATGTTTAACCATGAGTTGTTGCAGCTGCTGTAACAACATCTTGCTCCAACTGATAATTCTTGTTAATGATTCTTCATTGTTGCTATTATAAACCAAACACCATGGTCAATTAACGGTTGCTGCATAGTTTTTTTTCGACCGCCTGCTCCATGATACTGCTACAGCAAGGGTCAATGATGGTTCACTAAAGATTTCAATGAAGAGTAATAAAGAAAAGATGATAATAAATATTGAAGCTCAAATGGACAAGTTGTGTTTCCTTTTTGCTTTTTAATATAAAAAAAAAGTAATAACACACTATGAGAATCCAAGAAAAGGCGTACATACAATGCACCATATGACTTCTTTAAAACCGTTCCATTTAAATTAAACAAGAACATAATCCTATTTTAGATGATTGGGCTTTTAATTGTAAAACGGACTGTGAGCCTTTTATTTTCTGTTGGGCCAAAAGAAACTGAATCAGACACGCTATATATTTATTCAAGTGGTGATTTAATCAGAGAAAATGAGACTGCTTGAATGGTTAGGGGGTGTGGTTGTGGAAGCAGGAGGTCACGGGTTCAAAGCTGGGCGACTGCATATATATATATATATATATAAAGGTTATTGCCTATGCATCTAGACAGCTGAAGAAACATGAGAAGAACTATACCACACATAACTTGGAGTTAGGAGCTGTGGTATTTGCATTGAAGATGTGGAGACATTACCTCTATGGGGTTAGAATCACGGTGTTTACCGATCATAAAAGTCTTCAGCATATTTTTGACCAGAAGCAATTAAATATGAGACAAAGGCGTTGGATCGAGTTATTAAATGACTATGATTGTGAGCTTAGGTATCATACTGGAAAGGCGAATGTAGTAGCCGACGCCCTTAGTAGAAAGGATCGTGCCAAACCAATCCGAGTCCGAGCTTTGAATTTGCGCATTCGTACTAATCTTACATCTCAAATCCGTGAGGCACAACTTGAGGCATTGAAGGAAGAGAATATCTAACTCGAGGGACTTAGAGGTCTAGTAAGGCAACTCGAACTCAAGGGAAACGGAACAAGGTATTTTAATAACCGAATCTGGGTCCCAATCTTCGGAAATCTACGAGGACTAGTCTTGGATGAAGCACATAAGACTAGGTATTCTATTCACCCAGGCTCTAGTAAAATGTATCACGATGTGAAGAAGTTTTATTGGTGGCCTAATCTGAAATCTGATATCGCTGAGTATGTAAGCAAGTGTCTTACTTGTTTGAAAGTTATGGCCGAACATCAAAAGCCGGCTGGTTTACTTCAACAACCGGATATTCCGCAGTGGAAGTGGGAGTGTATCACTATAGATTTTATCACTAAGTTGCCCAAGACTTCTAGTGGCAATGATACTATTTGGGTCATAGTGGATCGTCTTACTAAATCTGCACATTTCTTACCGATGAAGGAAACTGACAAGATGGAGAGATTGTCACAATTATACATCAAAAAGATTGTCTCTCATCATGGAGTTCCTATCTCTATCATTTCTGACCGCGACAGTCGATTCATTTCTAGATTCTGGAAATCTCTACAATCTGCACTTGGAACTCAACTCGACATGAGTACTGCTTATCATCTGCAAACGGATGGTCAAAGTGAACGAACCATTCAAACATTGGAAGATATGCTACGTGCTTGTGTTATCGATTTTGGCAAAGGATGGGATAGACATTTGCCTTTGGCTGAATTTTCTTACAATAACAGCTATCACTCAAGCATTAAGTCTGCACCTTTTGAGGCTTTATACAGACGAAAATGTAGATCTCCACTGTGCTGGGATGAACTTGAGGACAGACAGTTAACTGGTCCTGAAATCATACATGAAACTACAGAAAAGATCGTCCAGATTAAGAAACGATTAGAAACTGCCCGTAGCCGACATAAAAGCTATGCTAATATTCATCGGAAGGATTTAGAATTCCAAGTCGGTGATAAAGTCATGTTGAAAGTATCGCCTTGGAAGGGCGTTGTCTGTTTTGGCAAGAGAAGTAAACTTAGCCCACGATTTGTTGGACCTTTCAAGATTACTGAAAGAATTGGTCCTGTGGTGTATCGATTGGAATTACCCTCTGAGCTTAATAATGTACATGATGTATTTCATGTCTCGAATCTTAAAAAGTGTCTTGCTGATGACACACTTGTTGTTCCATTGGATAATATCCACATTGATGATAAAATGCATTTCGTTGCCAAGGAGACGTTAGGGTACGTTTCGTTTTAATAAATATGCCTTTTGATTATTTATTAAGTGCCGTTTGAAGTTGAGTTTATTAAATGCATTATGTTGTGCATGTTATTGATATGGGTGACGTTCCTAATGGAAGTACCCTATGACGACGTTTTGATTGACGGGCGAAGGGCGTAAGACTTGGTGTAACCAAGCATTCCTTGATATTTGTAAAATGTTTCTACCAAGCCATGGAAATGGGTTGGTGTTCGGTTGTTAAGCACGTGTTCGCTTTTGTGTTGAGGTCGATGAACCGTGAGGTTCGACGGGTGGGCTGAAACCCTTGAGATCGAGTGTTTTGAATCTCGATGTATGTTGGTAATGGAGTCTTTATGACGTGACATTAGGTGCCTCTTTTATACCTACTAGCGTGGTGTTCGACTCCGATTATGTTGCGGTTACATTGTACTTAGGGTACCGAAGTGAAATCCTTAGGTACATGAGTGACTAGGTGGAATTTGACAAACTAAAGCAATTGGATGATTGCGAAGGTATGGTTTGTGTAATCGTGGTACACTTTTTGCTCGAGGTGTTTAAGGATTGATTGAAATCCTTTGTGTGCTCAAGGCTGGAGCAAGATATGGTGACGGGTCGTATGAGCCCAATCTTTGTAAAGTCTACCTTAGGTAGCATTGTACGGTTGTACGAGTTGTGGATATGGGACGTAGTTCCAAATGGGGGAGTTACACTCCCGCACGAGGAAGTTTTAGTGTGAGATTTCGGATGATGCTTTTGGTAGATCCGGAAAATGTTGTCGAGACCTGATTTTGGTCGATTTGTGGTAGATTACAATTTCGGATAAATTGTACTTATGGTTTGGATTTGAATTATCACCGAGGTGGTAATGTGGTAAATCTCGATTGAGAGATAATGGACGTGTTTGGCGAGCAAGGTGAAATCCTTCGGTTAAGGGAGGTGTGTGTCGGATTCTCTTCTAGAGAATAATTGTTTTGTGCCTATGTTTGATATAGGTGGTTCTTGCTCGTGTATGTGAATGGTTAGTGGTATCCGTTAGGATTCACTATGGCGTAGCAGAGCGCGATGTTACGCTACTCGTCGTTCGAGGCCAAAAGGGCGTTGATTGATGAAGCATGACTTTCGGGTCCGCTGACTTCATCATGGTATTGGTGATTGATGAAGCATGACCTTTAGGGTCCGCTGACTTCATCATGGGAGTATGCGATTGGTGGAGCATGACCTTCGGGGTCCGCTGATTTCATCATGAGCGAGGTGTTATATCGGTGAAGCATGACTTTCGGAGTCCGCTGACTTCATCCGGTGTTGATATTGGTGAAGCATGACCTTCGGGGTCCGCTGACTTCATCATGGGATTATTGATTGGTGAAGCATGATATTCTGGTTCGCTGACTTCATCATGGTAGTGAATCGCGTGTAGTTCGGATTCACTAAGGCGCGTGTGTTTTCGGCCAGCCTTCGTGTTGTGTGATCTGTCAGTTGTTTTATACACCGATGGTGGGGTCGTAAGGACCGTGATGTTGATCTGTTGATTGTTTTATACACCAATGGTGGGGTCGTAAGGACCGTGTTGTGTGATCGATCGGGTGTTTTTATACGCCGATGGTGGGGTCGCGAGGACCATGTGGTATGATTAGTGATGCGATAGCCGTGTTTCGCTCACGTGTTGTTACGGGTGTGACGATAATCGATTTTGTACACCTTTGGATTTGGCGTTTTCATAGTCGTTTTGGGCGCTATCGGTTTTAGCCTTTTGATTATGATGTTACGGTAGTTGCGTATTGATCGTATTGCGCACTACAAGGGATGTTTAGTGATTGGTGTTATCCGTCAGGATTCGTTGGTTCGGTCTTCATCGTTTTGGATTGTTGACCTTAGGTTGAGACTTGGTTGCTTTTAGCGTTGTACTCGGTAAGGGTACGCTAAGGGGTTGATATCTCTGTACGAGATTGGTTGAGTTTTCCCGATGTTAGGGAATGAGCATGGTTTTAGTGCTCGGATTGTGGATTTGATAAATCGCGGGTGACGATTTAGTTGTTAAAGGCAATTCAGTGGGAAGAATTGCTTAGGAAAGTCGGTTTGGACTTGTGTTTGAGGACCGTGAAGTGTGGTCCGTTTGGTTAAATGACAAGGATCACGAGGACGTGATCGAGTCTAAGTGGGGGAGAGTTGTAACACCCCGTTTTTCCCCCGTACATGATTTATAGGTGTATTGTGTATGTACGACAGGCGTATGAAGGGTTCGATACATGTTTGGGTGTTAAAATCTTGTATGCGAGAAAATGTGTCAGGCCACGTTGGGTGTCGCGGCGCGACAAAGGGAGCCGCGGCGCGGCGTTTCAAATAAATCCAGATCAGAAAGCTTGTTAACAAAGTCACCAGTTATAGGCAATAGTCGCGGCACGACGAATTAGTCCGCGGCGCGGCGAATGGTGTGAACTGGCACCAGATTCTTGTAAATTTAAATGAAGTTCAAGGGCAATTTGGTCTTTTCGCGTTTGAGCCAGATTTGAGGATTTAACCTCATCCATTCATTTCATTTCTCATTTTAATTTCCCTTTTCTTTTCATTTTTCCTCTCAAACTCAAACACCCATTTGATTTCAAAAGGATTTTTGGAAAGGAAGGATCGGGAGTTAATCCTTGGCGTAGTTGACAAGTGTGTTCTCCTCGTTCTTAGCTACACGGTGATACTAGTGGTAAGCTCTAACTCCGAAATTCATTTTCGTGTTCATCATTCAAGTTTAGGGCTTTTGATTGTATGATTCATAGGTGAAACCCATTTAGTTGTTAATTGAAGGTTAACACCAAGATTCGGTTTTTTTGTTGTTAATGTCGGGTTTTGGGTTTGGTGTGCAAGTTCATTCTTGTAAGACTTGTAAATGGTGTATAATCACTAGTATTAGTGATTATTGAGGTTTTGGGGACATTTAGGGTTCTTGGAGTTGACTAATTTTGACTAGAGCCAAAATTAGGGTTTGGTGATGATTTTGACCCGATTGTTGATTTATTAAGGTTTATAAACTTAAAATGGATTAAGTTGAAGTATTAAACCGAGTTAAATGTGTTTTGGTGT
This sequence comes from Rutidosis leptorrhynchoides, assembly GCF_046630445.1. Lineage (NCBI taxonomy): Eukaryota > Viridiplantae > Streptophyta > Magnoliopsida > Asterales > Asteraceae > Rutidosis > Rutidosis leptorrhynchoides. The sequence goes on along the minus strand of NC_092339.1, from coordinate 245,895,124 downwards.
CAAGACTTGTAAACGGAGAGATTTTGACTTAATGGGTCAAAATTAGGGTTTTGGTGTCAAAATGGGTGAGACATGTGTTTAACACTTGTGTTTGGGTTTACTTGGCATATTAGGACCATTTTCACCCGTGTTAGTAATTATTGGTTAGTTTGGGCGCGGTTTGTACTTGGAATTACATTTGGGTCGAATTTGCACTAAGTGTCAAATTGGGTTGGTTTGTAAATCTAATCTAAGTGTGTTGTTGAATTTGTGATAATGGAATAGGTACTTTCCATTGACGAGTTGCGGATTACTTGGTTGCATTCATCAAGGCTTAAGGTGAGTGTTAATATCCTATATGCATATGTATGTGTAGGATGGGTGCAGGTCGGGTGAAGTGGTTCTCGGTTATAGAGCTCACTTCACATATAGGTGGATTGATGGACTTGTGTGTAGGTCCAATTGGCACGGTTGTGCGTTTTGGTTGACCATCTTTGACGAGGTGCACACCTTGCGTGTACTCTATCACATGGGCGTGTGATGTGGATTATATAACCCCAATGGCGAAGGGTTAATATTGTGAGTGGAATAATTATGCGTGTACGTATATAATGTATTTATTTGTGTAGTATGAATGTGGTATTTTCGCGGTGTTCAAGACACCACATTCTAAGTAACGAGTAGTAGTGTCGCGGTGTTTAAGACACTACTCATTGTTTGATTGGCATGTGGTATTGTCGCGGTGGTTAAGACACCACATTGTCATGGGAGTGGAATTGTCGCGGTGTTCAAGACACCACTCATTATTTTGATTGACGTGTGGATTCGTCGCGGTGTTTAAGACGCCACATTGTCATGGGGGTGAATTAGTCGCGGTGTTTAAGACATCACCCGGGGGATTAGTGATTACGCGGTGTTTAAGTAACGCTAATGGATGTTACGAACTCCGACGGTCTCTTACGAGTATCGTTCCCTTGTACGATTGGTTAACCATGGTTATTGTGTTGTAAGCGTAAGCAAATTATGTTATTCGAGAGATATATACATATATATACGTATATATTGTACACATATAATGTTGTATTGTCGTGTTGTAGCTAACCCTCCGGGTGTAGCTTATTGGCATTGTTCACATCGTTGTTGGCAAACTTATATTTTGTTGATGTATCTTTAGCTCATTGCTTAGTGATCTTACGGTATGCTTAGACTAGCTTGCCTTTATGTTTGGATGCTCCGGTATGCGGTATTTGCTATTTTGTGGCGTGTCCATTTTATGCATATATATGTATGTAGTATATTCTCACTCACTAAGCGTTAGCTTACCCTCTCGTTGTTGATATTTTTATAGGTTCGCATGCTTGGCGGCTCGGGTAAGCTTGGGGATTAGAGATCTCGGCTAGGTTGCTTTAGAAGATCTTGCTTTTGGACTCGATTAGGATTTGGGTAGCGTAGTCCCAAATCACCATGCTCGGTTTGGTGTAAACGTAACTAGTCGGGTCATAATGATTATAACCGGTTTACGATTTAATTAATGAACCATTGTATTAAGGAGTTTAAATCATTAATGTCTGTTTTAAGTTCGATGAACTTACCTTGATAACAAATACGTTTTGGAATATGTGTAATGGGACCTAAAGTATTATTTAACGCGTATTAAAAGGAAAAAAAAATTTTATGGGCCGGTTTTAATACGGGTTGGGTTGTTTCAAAACTTTTAGCAAAGTCCTACGGTATTTGATTTTTTTTATTCTCTTTTATTTTATTCACTAAATTGTATCCTATAAATACTACTACACTCCTAATTATTTTATCACTCATTCACACTCACAAAAAAAAAAAAAAATATAATCTCCTCAAAATAAAAGCACGCAGTAACTTGAGGTATTACTTCTTGCCATCAAATTTTTTCTTTATATACATGTTTCGGTTATTTTTTTATTTTTTTATTATTGACGATTACACTTTTGTTTTTATTTTAAATCATTATAAATTCAAAACTCAATGTTAAAAGTTATATGATAATATTATAATCAATATTAAGTAATATGGAATGTATTAAAATTACTTTTATAAGTTATATACTCGGATTTTATTTTAAATATAATTAAAAATGAAATTAATATATTTGTGAGTATATACTCAATTTAAATAACAAATAAATATATATAATTGATAAAAACTATTTTTAAAGGTTCTTGAATGTTAATATGATACAAAAGTAATCAAAAATAATTTTTTAGATTTTATAAGTATTTAAATTCGAATTATTATGTATTTAAGGAATATATACATCGTATAACATGCAAAAATTAAAAGTAATTGTTATAAATACTTATAAATCATTATGATAATTTTTACAGAAGTTATTAGGCATATAAATATTATTGAATATGAAAAATTAATTAAAATACCATTTTATATATTTATCCTATATTTAATAGTTATCGAATTAGTTTAATGAATAAAAACGAATTTAAATTGAATAAAAATATTCACAACAGTTATTTTTGTTTAGAAATTATTTATAACAGTAGTAACACTTATAAAAATAATTATAACAAGTTTTGGAATATTATTTGTATTTAAATACGAATTAAGTGGTGATTAAACACAAAAACTAGGTGAAATTCGTAGTAAATAATAAACATAAATAAAAATAATTATAATTTTTTTTATGAGATTATTATAACAGTATAAAGCTGCGAAAATTATAAAAAATATATAATTAGGTCATTTAGTATTTATTGTATATTTGTTTATGTTTAATTGTTAACCGAGAGAAAAAGAAAAAGAAATACAAAATAAATGCAAAAGTGTATTAAATCTGATAATATAAAATTTTTATATAATCATTAGGATATATAGGTACTGTAAAAATTATAAAATTTATTTTAAATTAATTTATCTTATTTATACAATTATAAGCCGAATTTAATGGTTAAATGATAAGAAAATGTTAACTAAATAATATAATTATATAAAATTCGAATTTATAATTTTTGTAATATATTTGCAGAATATAGAATCTATAAAAAAATATAAAATTGTTTAATTAGGTAGAATTAATAATTTATAACTAATTAACCTTAATTAAAATGAATCGAATATGTATATATAAAGAAAATACGAAAGAAATATACAAATGAGCTATATTTATATTTATTAAAAATTTTACACAGTTTATAATACTTAAATAAACTTATAAAAATTTTATTTATATTAATTTGGTATTTATTGTAATTAAAAATGAATTTAAGGAAATAAATAATAAGTATAATGTTTATAATATAAGTTAATAATAATAATAATAATAATACATTATTAATAAATACTTATATTACAACTTATTAAAATACTTTAGTTATTATATAATAATTAAAAGTTAAAATAATTAATAATACTAACCATAGTAATACATTAATAATGAATAATTATAATGTAACTATTAATACTTTATTATAAGTATGATTTAAAAAAATGAATAATAAGTCATTAATAAATAAGTATAATATAACTTATAATATAATATTATGAATTAAACTTAAGTGAAGGTTAATCAAAAGATAACGTACAAGTCATGCAAATTTCACCGCTACTTACGGTCGTAAGTGAATGATGTCTAGGTTGCCATTTATGGGTAAGCTTGTGGATCTTGAATGCCATGACTTAGATTCTGGTCAAGAGTCCTGGGCTCCCGGTTACATCTGGTCATTCCTGACTTATTTGATAGCAACGAAGTTTGAGTAAAGTTGTACAACATCTTAAGAAAGATTATAACCCGCACTTCCTAAATTTGGAAACTTACTATAAATGGAAACTTTCCAAGAATAGTAACTTTTAGAAAATAGAACTCTTTTAGAAAACCATTATTAGTATAGTTACTATACTTATGTCTATTAGACAATATCTGATCGTGTATTCTATCTCTAGGTTGAGATCTCGATCACGTTTATCCATTCAATCCTCTCATTTGTGGAATATCTCTTCTGTGCTATTTAAGGTGAACTTCATAGCCCCGCTTTTTCATATTTATTGATTTTATAAATCTTGGGGTGAGACACATGCTTGTATTTAAATGATTTACACTTTAGACACAAGTACTTAACTTTTTGATATGCAACTTCATGAGATTATTGTTAACTTGTATTCTTACATGCAAATCCCCGCTATAATATCGTTAATTGCTGGAATTAAAATGTTGCAAGCTTAATTATTGTGAGTAGGCCTATTGAGAGTGACGCCTCTATCCATTGACCGATCGTCAAGGGAGTACATAATAATGATTACCGACACCCGTACATTGTTAGGGGTGAATGTTTAGCTCGATATTATAACTCATGGCATATTGAATATTTTTGTTTCGAATTAAATCTTGTGGTCTAAAACTTTATTGATTATATAAACCTATGATGTTCACTCAACCATTGTGTTGATGATTTTAAGCATGTTTGTCTCAGGTGAAGAATAGCTTATGTGCTGCCCTATGATGCTTAGCTAGCCGATGCATTGGAGTCCACATATTTATAATTTAGCATTTGTTAAACATTGTTATTTACATTTGGGTTTGCCATGTAAAACATTATTTCGTTTCCGCTGCAATACTATTATTGTTTTTAATAAAACGTGTCATTTAGAGTCGTTCTCGCTTATATACTTGTGTTGTGATATTGTGAAGTCATATTTACCCCCGACCCTATTTGGGGGTATGACATTTCGATAGCTATTCCGATAGTTATTCCGACAGCTATTCCGACATGGATATTCACCTAAGCTCCGAAAGCAGTGTCACCAGAATGAATCAACCAATCATCCATCCCCAATTCATCTGATGGGTTCGTGATCGACTTAATCAATGAAGACACGCAGAAGGCGATCCATTCCACTAACCGAATTCATCTCTTGATGAAGAACCCGAAGCACTTACCAGTGAACTAGTCCGAAACACCATTTTCACCCTCATTTCTCGAATATCTCGCCATGATTATATTCTATCTAAAATTCTAAACCTTATTCATCCGCTCGTCCGAACCTACAATCATCCCGGCATAATAGAAGAAGTCAATGAGCTTTGCTCTCGAGTAGTGGCTCTGGAGAATATGGTGCAAAATGTACCAGCTTCAGCAACATTCCCGGCACCACCAGTACCACCAGTAACAGCACCAGTACCATCAACAATCCATGCCTCAACATCTCATCCTATATCTCCAGCATAATCATCGTTCTACATGACGTTCTATATCATCTATCTTCGTTCGGCATAACGATTATGTAATCTCTAATGTTTAAAAATTATATATTTTTGTTCTAATGGTAAATCAAATGAGTTTAATATCATAATAACTCATTAAATCTATATTACATCAGAAGAAAATATATATATGTAAGTATATTTTCATAAAGTTTGTAACTAAAAATTCTTTTGTACAAACTGTTAATGGTGAAAATATTTTAACGGGTAGGTAATACCCTAGAAATATTTGGATTTCTCATTAATAAGTTATACTGTACATTCTTCGAATTTGATTCAAGGATCATTTACTATCCTATTTACAACCCCCGATATACGTATCCGTTCACCAAAGAATAACTATTTTCATTCAAATTCAATTTCATATTTGGATTTTGACCTATCAGAATCTGACAAGTGGCATAATGAAGAAAACATTGGACAAAATAAAATTTGTTAGAAACAAACAAATTAACTATGATAAATTTTGTTAAGAATCCACGCTAACAAAATCCTAGCTAACTGTTCCTAGCTAACTGTTAATTTCTTATTGTACATTTAATTATCGCAATTTATTTTATCGCAATTTAATTCTTTCAATTTTATTTATTGTCATTTACATTCTGTTATTTATTTTACGCACTTTATTTATCATCATTTAATTTCTGTTATTTATTTTACGCACTTTAAATGTAGGGACACGTATACAAGGTTTTGACATGTCATATCGACGCATCTATATATATTATTTGGAATAACCATAGACACTCTATATGCAGTAATGTTGGAGTTAGCTATACAGGGTTGAGGTTGATTCTACAATAATATATATAGTTTGAGTTGTGATCGAGTCTGAGACGAATACGGGTCACGATACGTATTAATTAATTCGAATATTATATTAAACTATATATGAATTATTGAATTGTTAACTGTGGACTATCAACTGTGGACTACCAACTTTGGACAATTAAAATAAATTAAAATATTGACTATAACATATGAAACTAAACAATTCTTCAAGTTTGCCACTTGATTTCATCTTAACCCTCATTTGTATCTTGGCGATTACAATCTGCGTTCAAACCTTTCACGATTCTTGAAAATACCTCAACCGTGAGGATGAACCAACCACAACTTCATCTATGGAAGGAAGGATTTATGCACATAGATATGCACCTGAAAAACACTTGGAACCTGGGTAAACGTTTAACACGTATCTGTGCTAATTCCTTTAGTGTTATTATTACCCAAAATAACTTGGTAATTTCTTTCAAGGTAGCAAATTTTGTCACAACTCCAGCAAGTCAACTTCGAATTTTCATTTGAAACAACCCAACACCTTGATATATATGTGTGCTCTTTTATTGTTACCGGAGAACCTTTTATATTCCACCATATTACCATCAGCGTTTAATCATCTAAAAACACAATTTTCTTGAAACCACCACGGATGGATAATCGACGATTCAGATATGGCTATATTAAATGCAGAGGAAACAGTAAAATTATAGATGGCCTAGATGGCCAAAAGTTTGATGATAAAGAAAGGAGTGTTAGGAACGCTCGATAGAAAATTTAGTACTGAAAAACAGATTGAGCTAACCATGAAGGAGACTCTGAACAACTCACAAGGACTAAACTTGTACATATAGAATCCTGATGATTCTGTATCTGATGAAATCTTTAGCGAACGCCTTACTTCTGAATCTAAACCCTTACGGATAAATCTCCTCTATCATCCTTCGATATTATAAATTCCAAGATATCATCGTATCTTTTATTATAAATATCCTCCATATTTCTGAAGATATTTTCATAACTATTCTTATCTAAAATCATTAATCTCTTCGTGCTATCAGTGTTACATCATATAGAAACTGTTAGTTTCTATATTCTGTAAACTTTCGAGCTTAAAATATGAATGTTATTGAAGTAATGTTGGGAACTGATGCATGAGTTAGTATAATATAATGACACTTGATCAACGTGATTATATTACAGTAATTCATGCTGAGTTTCTAATGGAACGTGATGATTCACAGAACATACCGTCATCATGTGCCATTTACACGACTCTTACATTCTACCCAATCTCCAAACATAGTAAGAATATTATTTGTTGATAGTTCTATCTTTTCGGATATTCTGGTAATTTTCCAAATCAAGATCGTGCTATTACGATATCTTTCTAAGAACATTAATTATGTTCATTTCAACTTCATATCTACGAATTCTGGACCCTTATTCGTTTGACTTAAAGTCGGGAAGAGAAAACAAAAGTATGGAACTTCAAGTTATAGAGGAAATAAAAGAGGGTGGATTTATAGTGAAATATCCGACAAGGCAATCGAGACAGACAGCTTCACTCGTACGCTTCACATAACCGAATCATTTTATCTATATTAATCGATAATGATAAAACTCTATTTATCAACTCATATTTGTCATGAAAATATTTTTATTGTTAATCATGACAACCTTACTCAAATTTCGGGACGAAATTTCTTTTAACGGGTAGGTACTGTGATGACCCGGAAATTTCCGATCAAATTTAAACTTAAACTTATTATGATTCCGACACGATAAGCAAAGTCTATTAAACTGAGTCTCAAAATGTTGAAACTATTTTTCATGAATGCATTTGACCTCGATTACTTCCGACGATTTACGAACTATTATTTGTAAATAAATATGTATACATACAAATATAAATATAAATTGTTATAGTATTATTATTACTAATATTATTATTATCAATAATAACATTAATCTTATTATAATTAGTATTATCATTAATAATATTATTGTTATCAATTTTATAGTTATTATTATCGATATTATTACATATTATTATTATTATTATCATAAGAATAATACAATTTATTAATATTATCATTAATAATAACATTTCTAACATTTTATTAATAATTATGATTATCATTGTGGTTAAGATTTTTATTAATTATTATTATTATATATATATATTATTATTATTACTAAAAATTATTATATTGTTTTAAATGGTTATCTTTAAGATAATTTTTTTTACTTGTATCATATTATAAGTATTATCTAAAAATTTATATTATTATTGTTATTTTCACTAATAAAATTAATGAAGTATTATTATTATTAAATATCCTTACACATATACACACATTCAGAGACATAGAAAACATCGAATATTCCATTGCTAGAAGACAATCGATAAATCCCAAATTCAGTTAGAGATCAACTTCAGCTTGATATTTTTATCTGCTTATTTCTTCTTCTACTGCTAGTAATTGATGCATGTCTGCTAATTTAACAAAGTAGATTCCATCTTCATTACAAACCAAAACCAACTCACTTTCATTCGTACAATCTGTTAGCAATCCACATCACTTTTAATATTTTTATTCTCTTCTTCTTGTTCCTGTCTGGTTGAATTATTCTGCAAACCCTCCATTTAACTATAAACTAATTAATAAACTCTGTAATTCAAGGACAATAATGGAAAAAGCCAACAACAATATCAACACATATTACCAAGCTCTATGATTCATAAAGTGATTTATAAATATAATTAGAGTACATTTACATACTTACACTTGATAAAATCACCTCGAACTATTAACCACCTCAACACTTTTCTTTCACTATTTTCTTTGAACCGCAACTCCACGATACACCACTCTCTTCATCTTATTACCATATGAGAAACACCAAACCGATAACCACCACCTTATGTCCTTTCTAAGTATTCGATCACCATTGATTATCATCAACCTCTACCACACTTCATCGTGAAGAAACACTATGACAACCTAAAACCCTCCTCTTCCCTAAAATCAATAGACAATCACCATAATTCCTCCACCAAACCGTCACCATCACTTAAAGACTTCTGCTTGTTAATTATCTATTTTCTGTTTTGAAAGGACCCGTTCATATACATTATAAACGATTCACAATAGTTGATTACATCGCGAGGTATTTGACCTCTATATGATATATTTTACAAACATTGCATTCGTTTTTAAAAGACAAACTTTCTTTACAACGAAAGTTGACGGCATGCACACCATTTCATAATACATCCAACTATAATTTGGCTTAATAATAATCTTGATGAACTCAATGACTCGAATGCAACGTCTTTCAAAATATGCCATGAATGACTCCAAGTAATATCCTTAAAATGAGCTAATGCACAGCGGAAGATTTCTTTAATACCTGAGAATAAACATGCTTTAAAGTGTCAACCAAAAGGTTGGTGAGTTCATAGGTTTATCATAACAATCATTTCAATATATTAATAGACCACAAGATTTCCGTTTATAAATATATGTACACTCGCAAGTGTATAAAAGTATTCTATAAGTTGTAGGCACCCGGTAACAAGCCTTAACTTTCATGTTTTACCCTCTGAAAGTACACCAATCAGGTGTGTTATATAAACCTCGAAGTACTAAAGCATCCCATAGTCAGGATGGGGTTTGTCAGGCCCAATAGATCTATCTTTAGGATTCGCGCCTACCGTACATAGACAAGTAGTTTAATGTTACCAGGCTAAGGGTATATTTCTGGTTTAAACCCACATAGAATTAGTTTTAGTACTTGTGCCTATTTCGTAAAACATTTATAAAACAACGCATGTATTCTCAGCCCAGAAATATATATAAAAAGGGAGCAAATGAAACTCACAATACTGTATTTCGTAGTAAAAATACATATAACGTCATTTAACAAGTGCAAGGTTGGCCTCGGATTCACGAACGTATCAATATTGAGATTCAATATTGCAGGAAAGTACGTAGACACAACGGAGATGATAAACACTAGATTGACCTCACGAACATACACATGAACCATACCCATCACCTCCATAGCTATAACCCATAATTTCCTTAGCTTCGACTTATTCAAAAAAACTATTTTGAAATCACTTGGACAGCACTCCGTCGTAATATTTTATGTATACTAATAATATCTTGAAATAATACAGAGCAAATATATATATTTATATATATAAATCGATTGAGAGAGTTTAGAGAAATATATTTTCAAGTTTCTATGAAATAATGAAACCTACTGAATTCTATTTATAATAGATTTTTGAATTATTAAAGTGAATTATTAAAGTGAATTATTAAAGTATGAATTATTAAAGTGAATTATTAAAGTATGAATTATTAAAGCTAATTATTAAAGTATGAATTATTAAAGTGAATTATTAAAGTTAAAGTAAAGTAAAGTAAAGGTAAAGTTAAAGTATAGTAAAAGTATAAAAACTATGTATGTATAATACGCGTATAAATATATATAATATTAATTTAAATCGTTATATATATTTAATGAAATAAAATATAAATATCGTTATATTTATTATACTGGTTAAGTAATGAGTTGTCAAAAGTGATTCTATATATTTATAAAAGTTATATACGTTTTAATAATAAAGTTCTTTTTAAACTAAAAACGTCTTTGTACGTTTGAAAATAGATTAATAAAATATTATGGAAACCAATTCTCCACTAACTTTTGTCTAACTTTCGTAAATGACACTTTTTGTTTTTATTTATAAATAGTTTTACAAATTATTCTGAATATCGTTAAGAGGAATAAATTTCTCAAATCATAGTGGACCTCTCAACAGAGACTTGTAATCATAATTCAATGTTTCTGATAATTCAATCATTTAATATATATTTTTTTTAATTTCGCCGAAAATCATATTGAAACAAATACGTTCGTATAAAGTATTATACGGTTAATACTTTATTAATATTCTCAAGTTATAATATATATATACATATACATATCTATTTATATTTAACGGTTCGTGAATCGTCGGAATTTGGTCGAGGTTATAATGAATGTATGAACACAGTTTAAAATTCTTGAGATTTAACTTAACAAACTTTGCTTATCGTGTCGGAATAATATAAAGATTAAAGTTTAAATTTGGTCGGAAATTTCCGGGTCGTCACAGTACCTACCCGTTAAAGAAATTTCGTCCCCGAAATTTGATAAAGGTCGTCATGACTAACAATGAGAATGTTATTATAACGATTATAGAGTTTTATTATGTTCAAGAAGAATGGATAAAATAATTCGATTACTCGAAGCGTGTGAGTGAAGTTATCGTAAATGAATGAAATAAGATAATAGTGATTCGTCGTATCTTTTGACGTCATCACGATTGATCTCTGAAAAGAAAATCTTTGTAATCTATATTGGATTTGATTATTCGGCGATTAAGGAAATTATGATCCTCCTCGAATTAATGCGATAATCCATTTTGATTTCTCTGTCGGATATTTCACTATAAATCCACCTCATTTGTTTTCTTACAACTCACACCTTCTCAACTCATATTTTAAAGTATTTGTCAATATGCTTCATCCAGTGCTGATTCTTGATATACTCCTCACTTTCATATCTGTCGCTCTTCTTTTTCATCTGCCTCCGGAAGAATCTATTTACTTCTACTATACTCTTGGTTTTATAGTGTTTTTAGTTCTCCCGTGTCTTTATATTGCTATATGCATTGATATATACGGTTTGTGATTTCTGGGTTGTTGTTGGGTTTTATATCTTCCCTTATATTTCAAAGTCCTTGCTTCTTCTATAATCATTGTCATCCACAGTTAATGCTCTCTTCTATTTGCTATGATTTATACTCCCATTTCTAGTTCGGAGCTTTGTCCTTTCGTTTCTTCTTCTTGCGATTAAGCACCGCTTGTAATGGTCCAGAATTCGCAGATATAAATTTCGGAATGAACATTGTTAATGTTCTAGGAAGGAAATTGTAATGGCACGATCTTGACTTGTCAAATTACCAGAATACCTCGAAAAAGGCCGAATCATCAAGAAATATTTTCTTGATCTTTAGAGATCAAAGAGAATACAAGAGTCGTGTAACATAGCACATGATGACGCTATGATCTGTGAATCATCATGTTCCATTTAGAAACTCAGCATGAATTACTGTAATATAATCACGTTGATCAAGTGTCATTATATTATACTAACTCATGCTTCAGCTCCCAACGCTTCTTCAAGAATATTCCTATTTTAAACTCGAATGTTTCAGAATTTAGAAACTAAAATAGTTTCTTTTATGATATAATACAGATAGCGCGAAGAGGTAAATGATTTCAGATAAGAATAATTATAAAAATATCTTCAGAAGTATGGATGATATTTATAATGAAAGATACGATGATATCTTAGAATGTCTAATATCAGAGGATGATGAAGGATATTTTCCGCAGGCGTTTAGAGTCAGGAGCAAGGTATTCGTTAATGACTTCAGCAAGTACTGAATCATTTAGATTCTTTGAAGGCAGGTTCAGCCTTTGTGATTTGTCCATAGCCTCCTTCATACTTTGCTCAATCCGTTTTCCAGTTTCAAATCTTCTCTTTTTCCGAGCTTTGCCAATATACTATCCTTTATCATCCAACTTTTTACTGTTAAGGTCGTTTACAGTTTTTGCTGCTTCATCAGCATTTTTCAAAATTTCGAAAACTGGTTCGCAGTTTAGGGTGTTTTTCAGAAATTTCTCATTCAAAGAATGTAAGTCTTGGAGGTAGACGTTGTGTGTATATGTAATTGTTGATGTAGACATGCTGTGAGGTTTCAAAATACTGATTGCTGATTCTCAATAATTGGTATGGCAATTCTTGTTATAAGGTACGAATGAGTATATGATAGGGTTTCGATAATTATAATGATTTTTTTTTTTTTTTTTTTTTTGGAAAGTCAAAGATCAGTGTAGTTGTTTGTAAGTTTATTGATAATGTGGTGAATATAAACGATTCCCCGGTAACATTGGCAAAAGGGCAACGTATCTATCGAGGTTATAATAAGACTTTTTTGATTGAGAAGTCGAAGTTGACTTGCTGGAGCTGTGACAAAACTGTCTATTTTGAAACGGAATGAAAAGTTATTTTAGCTAGTAAATGCCAAAGGGTCTAACATGGATACGTGTCGAACTATGACTTGGGTTTTGAGAGTTTTTCAGGTGTATAACTGTGGGTAACATGTGGTTGGATCATCATCTCGATTGTTCCTTAGTTGAAGTGTCTTCAGGAATTTCGAAGGGTTTGAGCACATATTGTAATCGTTAATACATATGATGTTCTAACACAGTTTTGAAGTCAAAAAATAGCTTTGAAAGATATAGGAATCTAAGAGTGATGATACTGGTTATATTTCGAATTGAATTATGCGATTTCAAAATCAGAATATGTAATTGAATTTGAATGAGTATGATTGTTTTGATTTATATGAAAGAATGGATATTGTTGTGAAAGTAGGGAGTATAGTTGATGATTGCTGAATCAGTTTCGAAAAATGTAATATATTAATTGTGAATTTATATATCTCTCGGGTATTACCTACCCGTTAAAAAAAAATTTCACAATTAATATTTTGTACAACAGGATTTTATTACAGTCTTTATGAAAATATATATGTGCATATTTTCTTCAGATGTAACATAGATTTAATGAGTTAATATTAAATTAAACTCATTTGATTTACGGTTGAAACTAGAACTGAATAATCCCTAAAGACTTTAGAAATTACATAACTTTTACGGAGTATTTATTCAATAAAATTGAAATTATGAATTAATACTTCGTTATTTGTTGGTGTTTGTAACCCTTGCACCATATTCTCTAAAGCCACTACTCGAGCGCGAAGCGCGTTGACTTCTTCTATTACACCGGGGTGATTGTCGGTTCGGACGAGCGGATAAATAAAATCTAGAATTTGATGTAGTATATAATCATGACGAGATACTCTGGAAATGAGAGAGAAAATGGTGTTTCGGACCGGTTCGCCGGTAAGTGCTTCAGGTTCTTCGCCAAGAGGGCAATGTGGTGGATGGAAGGATCACCTTCTTCTTGTCTCCAATGATTAAGGAGGCTACGAACCCATCCCCAATTCATCCAGAATAGATGATGAATAATTGGTTGATCCATTCCGGTCACACTGCATTCGGAACTTGAGTGGGATTCCATTTCGGAATCCGAGGGACTTGAACTAATGACGAATTCCATTTCGTACGATTGAATAAAAAATTTTTCGATATGAAATGATTTTCCGGCTATCGGGTGGTATTCTAATTATATAGAGCAAAAGGTTTCGTAGATTACGGAGGAATTTACGGAATATGTCAGGCAAAGTTTACAATAACAGATACGCTAAGATATGAATTAGCAGATACGCTAAGATATGAATTAGCAGATACGCTAAGATATGAATTTTGTCTATACACTATTCATGCAATCAATGCAATAAGATGTGTCTAGACTAAGAATGATAAGCCGGTAATTTCCGACAAAAATGATGAGCAAAACTTTTGACATGCAGACACGGTCGAAGTCCAGACTCACTAATGCATCCTAACGACTATCAGTTAGACACACTAATGCAGACCTGGTTCGCTAAGACCACCGCTCTGATACCAACTGAAAGGACCCGTTCATATACATTATAAACGATTCACAATAGTTGATTACATCGCGAGGTATTTGACCTCTATATGATATATTTTACAAACATTGCATTCGTTTTTAAAAGACAAACTTTCTTTACAACGAAAGTTGACGGCATGCACACCATTTCATAATACATCCAACTATAATTTGGCTTAATAATAATCTTGATGAACTCAATGACTCGAATGCAACGTCTTTCAAAATATGCCATGAATGACTCCAAGTAATATCCTTAAAATGAGCTAATGCACAGCGGAAGATTTCTTTAATACCTGAGAATAAACATGCTTTAAAGTGTCAACCAAAAGGTTGGTGAGTTCATAGGTTTATCATAACAATCATTTCAATATATTAATAGACCACAAGATTTCCGTTTATAAATATATGTACACTCGCAAGTGTATAAAAGTATTCTATAAGTTGTAGGCACCCGGTAACAAGCCTTAACTTTCATGTTTTACCCTCTGAAAGTACACCAATCAGGTGTGTTATATAAACCTCGAAGTACTAAAGCATCCCATAGTCAGGATGGGGTTTGTCAGGCCCAATAGATCTATCTTTAGGATTCGCGCCTACCGTACATAGACAAGTAGTTTAATGTTACCAGGCTAAGGGTATATTTCTGGTTTAAACCCACATAGAATTAGTTTTAGTACTTGTGCCTATTTCGTAAAACATTTATAAAACAACGCATGTATTCTCAGCCCAGAAATATATATAAAAAGGGAGCAAATGAAACTCACAATACTGTATTTCGTAGTAAAAATACATATAACGTCATTTAACAAGTGCAAGGTTGGCCTCGGATTCACGAACGTATCAATATTGAGATTCAATATTGCAGGAAAGTACGTAGACACAACGGAGATGATAAACACTAGATTGACCTCACGAACATACCCATGAACCATACCCATCACCTCCATAGCTATAACCCATAATTTCCTTAGCTTCGACTTATTCAAAAAAACTATTTTGAAATCACTTGGACAGCACTCCGTCGTAATATTTTATGTATACTAATAATATCTTGAAATAATACAGAGCAAATATATATATTTATATATATAAATCGATTGAGAGAGTTTAGAGAAATATATTTTCAAGTTTCTATGAAATAATGAAACCTACTGAATTCTATTTATAATAGATTTTTGAATTATTAAAGTGAATTATTAAAGTATGAATTGTTAAAGTGAATTATTAAAGTATGAATTATTAAAGCTAATTATTAAAGTATGAATTATTAAAGTGAATTATTAAAGTTAAAGTAAAGTAAAGTAAAGGTAAAGTTAAAGTATAGTAAAAGTATAAAAACTATGTATGTATAATACGCGTATAAATATATATAATATTAATTTAAATCGTTATATATATTTAATGAAATAAAATATAAATATCGTTATATTTATTATACTGGTTAAGTAATGAGTTGTCAAAAGTGATTCTATATATTTATAAAAGTTATATACGTTTTAATAATAAAGTTCTTTTTAAACTAAAAACGTCTTTGTACGTTTGAAAATAGATTAATAGAATATTATGGAAACCAATTCTCCACTAACTTTTGTCTAACTTTCGTAAATGACACTTTTTGTTTTTATTTATAAATAGTTTTACAAATTATTCTGAATATCGTTAAGAGGAATAAATTTCTCAAATCATAGTGGACCTCTCAACAGAGACTTGTAATCATAATTCAATGTTTCGGATAATTCAATCATTTAATATATATTTTTTTAATTTCACCGAAAATCATATTGAAACAAATACGTTCGTATAAAGTATTATACGTTTAATACTTTATTAATATTCTCAAGTTATAATATATATATACATATACATATCTATTTATATTTAACGGTTCGTGAATCGTCGGAATTTGGTCGAGGTTATAATGAATGTATGAACACAGTTTAAAATTCTTGAGATTTAACTTAACAAACTTTGCTTATCGTGTCGGAATAATATAAAGATTAAAGTTTAAATTTGGTCGGAAATTTCCGGGTCGTCACATGTTTCTACTTCAACCGAAACCACCATCTTTTGTCTCCTTAGACCATCAACCATCTTCCTTTCCTGTTTTCACTTGAATCACAATATCATCACCATGTCATGTTGTTATACCTCGTTCCTGTTTAACGCCAACACCAAAACCAAAACATGGCTGCCATCCTTTGGTTAACAGTTCCTAAATGTTGTTGCTATTACAAACCATTACCATTAATTCACCCCATCTTGAAGCCATCGAACCATCTTTAAACAGCTACTAGGCTTACATAATCATATTATGGTTTTATATATCAACGGAAGGTTATAAAAGGGAACATACCGTGATGTTTTGAAACCACATACACACAACATATACTCAATTTAAATATGTTGATCTAGTGAGCTGTAATTCCTTTTCATCTTTTTGGCTGACAATATTTTTTTGTTGATTGATACTTTACGAATTAATGAATGATGCGATACAGTAAAAAGGGGCACGATAATAGTGATAGTGTTAGGGTAATGGAAGATGACGTGAGGAAGGACTTCTAATCCAATCAGGGTTGTTACATTTTATTACCTGTTTCCCTTCCTGTTCGTGGATGCAGCAAAAAGAAAAATCAAAACCCTTTTTAATCGACACTTGATTTGTAAGTGGATTATTTTAAAAGGTTAATGGATGTCGTATTATGCCATGATCCATTTTTTTTTCTTTTGGGCCGAGGGCTATTAAGTGTGGTGGGCCGAATCATTTTTTTCTCCCTGCAGCAACGATGCTCATTTTTTTTTTCTTCCTTTCGTTTTAGCTGGGATCGAAGAAGTAATTGGTAGATGATGATGATAGTATAATGACAGTGGTGTTAGTAACAAAACCGTGAAGGAAGAGGAAGATAGGATTCGATGATCATGATAGTGATTTGATCATGACATATGACGATGACGAACGATGATGATGTTGAGTGAAGAGGATGATGTTGGTAATGTTATGGAGATGATTATGATTAGATAGACATAAGTAGGATGCTGCGTATGTGTTAATGGTTAGTTAGGATTAGAATGAATAATTTAGATTAGTAATGATGGTGCATGAACGATGAAGATGATGATTAATGAAAATATTATCGGGAATCATGATTTTTAGATGATGAAGTCGTTATGATTTTATGTATAATAATGATACTTCGATTAATCAAGTGAAGATGAATGATTCTCTGATTGATGATGAGGATAATTAGTTGAAGATGATTATGGATATTAGATGGGTTTTTGTTTGAGAAGACAATAGGTAGTTACTAGTTAAAACAAATACGCATAAGGATTAATTTAGGAAAGTAATAGGTAGAGCAATGGTTTGGTGCTGTGTTGATGAACTAGAGGTCGCGGGTTCGAGCCCCGTTTGGTGCATTTATTTTTTAGAACAAGCTTTTGAGGTAGTTTCCGTTATCAAGATTATTATTATTATTATTATTATTATTATTATTATTATTATTATTATTATTATTATTATTATTATTATTATTATTATTATTATTATTATTATTATTATTATTATTATTATTATTATTATTATTACAAGAATCATTAATATCATTATTATTATCATCATTATTAAAAGTGACATTTTTATTAAAATTATCATTTTTATCATTATTATTATTTTTATCCTTATTATTATTAGTATTAACATTATTATTAATATTTTTATCATTTTTAATATTATTACTATGATTATTACTATTAATATTGTTATACTTATTGTTAGGAAAATGATACAAATCATTATTATTTTCATTAATATTAATATTATTAGTACTATTATCATTAACATAAGTATCAATATCGACAATATCATTATTATTATTTTTATTATTATTATTGTTATCATTATTAATAAAGTTATTATTTTTAGTAGCTCACTAATGTTAAAAACTATCATTTTTTTTAAATAATTTTTCTTATAAAATATATTTAGTACATATACTATAACTATATTAATATTTCATATAACTATATACAATAACATTATTTAGATAAATAATTACAGTTAACAAACTATTTATTTTCAAACATAATAATAATAATGTAAATATACATACATACATATATATATATATATATATATATATATATATATATATATATATATATATATATATATATATATTATAACTAAATGAATAGATATTAATCATTTTAGAATATATATTTACAAAATAAATATAATATATAATTTAAGAAATAATATAAGTATATGTTTTTAAATGAAATTTAAAATAAATTCTATATAACTACAAAAATATATATATAAATAATATATATTAATAAATAAAATTATGTAATTTCCATTATATGTTTTAATATATATACAAATGATATAGGTTCGTGAATCCGAGGCCAACCCTATACTTGTTCAATGTCGTTCTATGTATTTTTACTACAAAATACATTAGGTGAGTTCATTTGCTCCCTTTTACTGTTTACATTTTTGGGACTTAGAATACATACGCTGTTTTTACAACTGCTTTATTAAATGCTTTTGAAATATATTTTGAACTGCAAATACATGAAATGCTTTTATAAATGTTTGACGAGATAGACACCAGCAAAACATTCCTCGAATGAATTATTATGCAGATAGAAGTTCTGTTGATTATTATTGAATTATGTGGACATGATAATTGCCACCATTGAATTATGTGGACATGATAATTGCCACCATTGAATTATGTGGACAGGATAATTGCCACCATTGAATTATGTGGACATGATAATTGCCACCAATTGATAAGAATGTTATGTATCGAGAGAATGATTTTATACACAGGTTATGTGTATGTTATTTTTGTGCACGAGATATGTGTACGGTTACTAAGATTTATGAAAGATGATTTCGTACACAAGTAAGGTGTACTGTATTTAAAAGATATCGCATGTACATTACAGGTGGGTATAGGATTCGGGCTCATTTGTACCATGCAGCATTTAAATCTTGTGGTCTATCAAAATGATGAATTTTATTGTTTTATGATAAACTTATGAACTCACCAACCTTTTGGTTGACACTTGAAAGCATGTTTATTCTCAGGTATGAAAGAAACATTCCGCTGTGCATTTGCTCATTTTAAAGACATTATTTGGAGTCGATCATCGCAATGGAACCAGATGTTGGTGACTTCGTCCAGTTGTATTAGGACGAGTCCTTTCAATTACGTGATCGGGTTTGTGGTGATGATGTTGTTAGATGTTGATGATGAAAGAAGATGATAGTGATGCTTTAGATGATGAAATATTAGGTTAAATAAATAAACATGCGAGTTAGTACATGATTGAAGTGAGCGGTTTAATGGTTTGGAAGGAAAATGGTTAATTGAGAGATTGTGGGTTCGTGTCCCGTCTGGAGCACTTTTTTTTAGACAAAGCTTTAAGGGTATACACAATTACTTTTATTATTATTATTATTATTATTATTATTATTATTATTATTATTATTATTATTATTATTATTATTATTATTATTATTATTATTATTATTATTATTATTATTATTATTATTATTATTATTATTATTATTATTATTATTATTATTATTATTATTTTTATAATAAAAGTGCTAATATTATAACTTAAATAAGAAGATAAAATTTGTTTATGACTTAGAGTATGCTAAGTACATTAATAGTGTTGATTATGATAAAAATAGTTATATATATATAAATATATATAAATTTAATACATTATATTAAATATAAAACATTAATATATAATAATAACTAAAATTGTAATATACTATAATAAATGATAAATTATAAAATATAATAGTTAAAATAAATTAAAAAGTATTTATAATAAATTTTTTTTAAAAATTTAATAAATGATATTCATATATATATATATATATATATATATATATATATATATATATATATATATATATATATATATATATATATATATATATATATATATATATATATATATATATATATATATATATAACAAGTATAAGATTTCTATAACCATTCTATAACTATAACTATTAATATATATAATATACATAAATTTGTTCGATTACAATTATATGTGTTAATATATATAATTGATATAGGTTCGTGAATTCGAGGCCAACCCTGCATTGTTCAATATAGTCATATGTATTTTTACTACAAAATACAGTATGGTGAGTTCATTTGCTCCCTTTTACTCTTTACATTTTTGGGACTGAGAATACATGCACTGTTCTTACAACCTCTTTATTAAATGCTTTTGAAATATGTTTTGAACTGCGAATACATGAAATGCTTTTATAAATGTTTGACGAGATAGACACAAGCAAAATATTTCTCGAATGAATTATTATGCAGACAGAAGTTCTGTGGGTTATTATTGAATTATGTGGACCTGATAATTACCACCATTGAATTATGTGGACATGATAATTGACACAATTGAATTATGTGTACATGATAATTGCCACCAATTGAAATGAATGTTATGTATCGAGAGAATGATTTTATACACAGGTTATGTGTATGTTATTTTTGTGCACGAGATATGTGTACGGTTACTAAGATTTATGAAAAATGGTTGCGTACACGAGAAAGATGTACTGTATTTAAAATATATCGCATGTACATTACAGGTGGGTATAGAATTCGGGCCCATTTGTACCATGCAGGATTTAAATCTTGTGGTCTATCAAAATGATGAATTTTATTGTTTTATGATAAACCTATGAATTCACCAACCTTTTGGTTGACACTTGAAAGCATGTTTATTCTCAGGTATGAAAGAAATCTTCTGCTGTGGATTTGCTCATTTTAAAGACATTATTTGGAGTCGATCATCGCAATGGGACCAGATGTTGGTGACTTCGTCCAGACGGATTAGGACGGGGTATGATATGTGGTATCAGAGCGGTGGTCTTAGCGAACCATGTCTTGCATTAATGTGTCTAATTGATAGTTTTTTAGATGCATTAGTGAGTCTGGACTTCGACCGTATCTGCATGTCAAAAGTTTTGCTTATCATTTCGTGCCGAAAATCATCTACTTATCATCCTTAGGAAATTACCTGCTTATCATTCCTAGTCTAGACATATCTTACGACATTGATTGCATGAATAGTGTATAGACAAATCCATATCTTAGCGTATCTATTACTGTAGACTTTATCTGACACGTTTCCTTAATTTCCTCCGTAATCTACGGGATCTTCTGTACTATATTAGATATTCTATATAATTAGAATATTATCCGATAACCGAAAATCATTTCATATCGAAAATACTCTATCTGATTATAAGAGATAGATCCTACACCTAGCTTGGATTCCATTAGTTTCGGAAGCGATTTCGAGATGCGTATTGAAGTAGACTCCGAAGTCAATGAACCCGAAGTGTCTCCACCGTTTAGCTATTTTTTTTTCTGGAAGAGATGGGGGTGGGTCCGAGACTTACTCACTCGATGGAGAAACGAAGAAGGCGAACCCTACCATGACCCAAACTTACCGCCTAACATCGGAGAAAACGATGTACTCACCGGTGAACCCATGCGCAACACTGTTTTCACCCTTCTTGACAAAATATTTTGCCTCGAAGGTCGCATTATTGCAATCTCAGAAAATATTCATGTAACAACCCAACCCGTTAACCAACCAAAAACGCGGAATAAAAAAAAATTTAAAACTGATCTGGAGGGTGCGTGGCGCGCACCACTGCCTGTGCGCGGCACGCACAAGGCCTGAGACAGTTCTGATCAAAATGTCCATTTTTCGCGAAAAGATCTTCGACTTCCCGACACTTTTAGACCAAACGCTTTTCACAACAATTTATATTAGTTAAAACTAACGCGTTCCAATAATAAAATGAGTTTTACGAGACCGGGCCCACATCGGCCGTTTTACGACTTTCGTACAAAATACAAGTTTTCGACCACATGACTTTTAACACAAAATAAAGACCGAGCATGGCGATTGGGGATACGCTACCCAATCCTAATCAATCCAAAAGCAAGATCTTCTAAAACAACTATGCAAGTCCTCTAATCCTTGCGCTTACTCGAGCCACCATCCGCATGCAATCTATAAAAAGAGTCAACAACGAGAGGGTAAGCTAACGCTTAGTGAATGATAATATACTACATACATATATATGTATAAAATGAATACGCCGCACAAATATCAAATACCGTATACCGAACAACCAAGCATAAAGGCAAGCTAGTCTAGGCGTACCGTACAAACACTAAGCACGAGCTAAGATACAACAACAAAAATATAAGTTCACCAACGACGATGTGAACCTCCCCAAATAGCTACACCCGGAGGGTTAGCTACAACACAACAATACATTAATATATAACAATATAAACGAACAAGGTTAACACCTTAACCCAATACCGAGAACCAAATACCACAATGAAGATTGGCCGAACTACACGAGCCTTAGTAATCCGAAACCACACGAGATTACTATCTTCACAACATCGAGGTTGGCCGAACTACACGAGCCTTAGTAATCCGAAACCACACGAGATTACTACCTCAATAAGATGACCGAACTACACGAGTCACCATGAATCCAAACTACATGAGATTCATTTTGATAAGATGACCGAACTACACGCGTCATCGTGAATCCGAACTACACGCGATTCACTTCTCCAACTCAAAACCCTTCGCCATTGGGGTTATATCATCCACATCACAACCACGTGTGATAGTGTACACACAAAACGTGTACCTCGCCAAAGGTGGTCAACCAAAACGCACAACCGTGCCAATTGGATCTAAACGCAAGTCCATCAAATCCACCTATATGTGAAGTGATCTCTATAACCGAGAACCACTTCACCCGACCCGCACCCATC
Source organism: Rutidosis leptorrhynchoides (assembly GCF_046630445.1). Taxonomy (NCBI): domain Eukaryota; kingdom Viridiplantae; phylum Streptophyta; class Magnoliopsida; order Asterales; family Asteraceae; genus Rutidosis; species Rutidosis leptorrhynchoides. Next base: position 245,871,565 of record NC_092339.1, on the reverse strand, counting down.
CTACACATACATATGCACATAGGATATTAACACTCACCTTGTCGCCTTGGTGAATGCTTCCAAGTAAACCGCAACTCGCAAATGGAAAGTACCTATTCCATTATCACAAATTCAACAACACACTTAGATTGGATTTACAAACCAACCCAATTTGACACTTAGTTCAAATTCGACCCAAATGCACTTCCAAGTACAAACCGCGCCCAAAATTAACCAATAATCACTAACACAAGTGAGAATGGTCCTAACACGCCAATTAAACCCGAACACAAGTGTTAAACACTTACAAATCTCCAAATTGCCAATAAACCCTAATTTTGACCCAAAGTCAAAACTAGTCAACCAAATAACCCTAAATGGGTTTCAATACTTCCATAATCACTAACTTAAGTGATTAAACCCAATTTCAAGTCCTAATCATGGCCAATTAGTTCACCAACCCAAAATCCACCAATAAGAACAACAAACCCGATTACTAGCATCACTAAACTCACTCCAAGAGTTTAAATGGGTTTCTCATTAATTTAAGTTCAAACCCTAACTTGATTATCAAAATCAAACAATGAAATTCGGAGTTAGAACTTACCACAACCACCAAAACGTAGCTATAAACGAGGTGAACAACTTTAAAACCCGATACTTTGATCAATTCAAGCTCCTTCTTCTCCAAAACCCCAAATCTCTCTCTAGAAATCTCCCTCTCTCTCTAGATAGTTTAGTGTGTGTTTGTGGATGTGAAAATGATCCAAAATTGGATCCAAACCAACTGATAAACTCTCAAATACGGCCTCAAGTGAAAAGACCAAAAAGCCCCTCATTAAACTCTAATTTGAAAAAGTCAGATTTCTGTCGCAGACCAGGTGCGCAGCGCGCTCACCTCAAGGTGCGCGGCGCGCACAACCCTCTGAACAGGTTCTGAGCTTCTATTCCATACCACGCTTAACCTACGATACGTACATCATTTAAAACTCTGTGTAAAATAAATATTGGGGTCTTACAACTCTCCCCCACTTATAATCGATCACGTCCTCGTGATCCTTGTCATTTAACCAAACAGACCACAAGCCACGGTCCTCCAACATAAGTCCTAAACCGACTTTCCCTAGGCAAGTCTTCCGAATGAATCACCATTAACAACGAAATCGTCACCCGCGATTTATCAAATCCACAATCCGAGCACTAAAACCATGCTCATTCCCTAACATCGGGAAAAATCAACCAATCTCGTACCGAGATATCAATCCCTTAGCGTACCCTTACCGAGTACAACACTAAAAGCAACCAAGTCTCAACCTAAGGTCAACAACCCGAACGATGAAGACCGAACCCAAAAAATCCTTACGGATAACACCAATCACTAAACATCCCTTGTAGTGCGCAATACGACCCATAAGCAACTACCGTAACATCATAACAAACGGTTAAAACCGATAGCGCCCAAAACGATCATGGCAACGCTAGATCCCAAGGTGTACAAAAATCGACGATCGTCACACCCGTAACAACATGTGAGCGAAACACGGCTATTACCTCACTAAACCCACAACATGGTCCTCACGACCCCACCATCGACGTATAAAATGACCGATAGTTCCCGCAACATGGTCCTTACGACCCTACCATTGGTGTATCAAACAACCAATAGATCACACGACACGAAGGCTGGCCAAAAACACACGCGCCTTAGTGAATCCGAACTACACGCGACTCACTACCTTCACTACAACAACAATCGGGAATGGCCGAACTACACGCGCCATAGTGAATCCGAACTACGCGAGAGTCACTATCCCAGAGGAATGACCGAACTACACGAGTCATTTGTGAATCCGAACTACACGAGACTCACTCCTCAATACAATGACCGAAACCACACGAGTCATTTGTGAATCCGAACTACACGCGACTCACTTCCACAATAAGATGACCGAAACCATACGCGTCATCGTGAATCCGAAACCACACGCGATTCACTACCATGATGAAGTCAGCGGACTCGAAGATCATGCTTCACCAATCAATAATCCCATGATGAAGTCAGCGGACCCCGAAGGTCATGCTTCACCAATCTCAACATCGGATGAAGTCAGCGGACTCCGAAAGTCATGCTTCACCGATATAACACCTCGCTCATGATGAAGTCAGCGGACCCTAAAGGTCATGCTTCATCAATCACCAATACCATGATGAAGTCAGCGGACTCTAAAAGTCATGCTTCATCAATCAACGCCCTTTTGGCTTCGAACGACGAGTAGCGTAACATCGCGCTCTGCTACGCCATAGTGAATCCTAACGGATACCACTAACCATTCACCATACTTACGCGTACACAACGCCAATACAATCGAGCAAGAACCACCTATATCAAACATAGGTACCGAACAATAATTCTCCAAAAGAGAACCCGACACACACCTCCCTTAACCGAAGGATTTCACCTTGCTCGCCACACACGTCAATTATCTCTCAACGAGATTTACCACATTACCACCTCGGTGGAAATTTCCAATCCAAACCATAAGTACAATTTATCCGAAATCGTACTCTACCACAAATCGACCAGAACTAGGTCTCGACAAAATTTCCGGATCTACCAAAAACATCATTCGAAATCTCACACTAAAACTTCCTTGTGCAGGAGTGTAACTCCCCCACTTGGAACCACGTTCCAATACCACAACTTGTACACCCGCACAATGCTACCAAGGTAGACTTTACCAACAATTGGGTACACACGACCCATCACCACATCTTGCTCCAACCTTGAGCACACGATGGATTTCAAACCATCCTTAAACACTTCGAACGAAAAGTGTACTACGATTTCACAAACCATACCCTCGCAATCATCCAATTGCTTTAGTTTGTCAAATTTCACCTAGTCACTCATGTACCTAAGGGTTTCTCCAGGTACCCTAAGTACAATGTAACCACAACCCAATCGGAGTCGAACACCACGCTAGTAGGTATAAAAGAGGCACCTAATGTCGTGTCATAAAGACTCCATTACCAACACACATCGAGATTTAAAACACTCGATCTCAAGGGTTCCAACCAACCGAAGAACCTCATGATTCATCACTTCATCATAAAAGCGAACACGCGCTTAACAACCAAACACCAAAACCATTTCCGTGGCTTGGTAGAAATGTTTACCAAATACTAAGGAATGCTTGGTTGCACCAAGTCTTACGCCCTTTGCCCGTCAATCAAACATCAACATATGGTACTTCCTTTAGGAACGTCACCCACAACAATAACATACACAACAAAATGCATACTACACAAACTCAAACGACACTTAATAAATAATCAAAAGACATATTTATTAAATTGAAACGTACCTTAACGTCTCCTTGCCGCACTCGTCCCCGCTAACTTGGGACATTCTGACTTACGATGTCCTTCTTTTTGGCAATTGAAGCACACCATACCATCACCCTTTGGTACCGAACATTCCCAAGACTTGTGATCCCTCACGCCACAATTGTAACATCTAGCCGCACTAGAATCCGACATACCCGTTCGCGTACCACCCGTGCTCACACTCGGACCCTTAGCCCTCTTACTCGGAGCACCATAAGAAACGACCCTTCGCTCACTTGAAGGTTCACCCTTTTTCGATCGTGAATACGACTCGAAACCCCTAGCCAAGTCGAATAATTCCGAAAATGATTTCGCTTGACCCCGACTAATTTTACTTTTCAAGTCATCATTCATGGTCCGATAGAAATCCCCCATCAACAAACGATCATTCCCCAAATACTCCGGACAAAAACGAGCCTTCGCCATAAAGGTCGTCTTGAGAGTACTCAAATCCATAGATCCTTGTCGCAAATTTCGCAACTCATTACACAATTTCCACAAATCGGCCGAAGTCCGAAACTCCTCGAAGAATTCCTCCTTAAAGTCGTCCCACGATAAAGCCATAAACGTCTCGCCACCAACAAGATCAATCTTACCATCCAACCAATCCCTTGCCCAACCTCGCAACAAACTCGTAGCGAGTCTCGTCTTTCTCTCGGGAGGGCAATCAATAGTACGGAAACACCCTTCGACATCTGAAATCCAAGTTGTGCTTACTAGAGGATCCGATTTCCCATCATACATCGGGGGTTTAGTCCTCATGAAGCTCTTAAGATAACGCTCCATTTCACTACTACCTTGAAGTTCAGAATACCTCCTTTCCATTCTTTCTTCCAACGCACCCATTTGCTCCGCAACGGCGGCCGCAACTCTAGTATTAAACTCCTCGTCATTCGTCTCGATCTCGTTTCGCGTCGCCATTCTAAAGAATGCAAAACGATTAGTTCACGAACGTGTAAAACCGTACGCACGACACAGCCCCATCTTACTAAACACTCTTCGTACATCACTTGTTAGACACGATTTGCACCCGTAATAAGGTTTGCAAGTTCTTATTACGCACACACGCCGCATCGACTCGTTAGTACAATGACCGTCTCGCTCGATGATATAAACAAACACAACCAAAATTCTACGCGGTACAAACACACGCGAGAATTATTACCACAACACAAATAATATATTAATAATATCCGCATTACCAAAATAAACGTTAGTCAACCTATAAACAAGGCACTAACTAAACCCATTCCGACCCGTAATCCTACAAGTCTCGCAACAAAATAGCACACACAAAAGTCTAAGTCTAGGCACCTATCTCAAGTCACCTAAATCCCTTAGACCATGCTCTGATACCACTTGTAACAACCCAACCCGTTAACCAACCAAAAACGCGGAATAAAAAAAAAATTTAAAACTGATCTGGAGGGTGCGCGGCGCGCACCACTGCCTGTGCGTGGCGCGCACAAGGCCTGAGACAGTTCTGATCAAAATGTCCATTTTTCGCGAAAAGATCTTCGACTTCCCGACACTTTTAGACCAAACGCTTTTCACAACAATTTATATTAGTTAAAACTAACGCGTTCCAATAATAAAATGAGTTTTACGAGACCGGGCCCACATCGGCCATTTTACGACTTTCGTACAAAATACAAGTTTTCGACCACATGACTTTTAAGACAAAATAAAGACCGAGCATGGCGATTGGGGATACGCTACCCAATCCTAATCAATCCAAAAGCAAGATCTTCTAAAGCAACTATGCAAGTCCTCTAATCCTCGCGCTTACCCGAGCCACCATCCGCATGAAATCTATAAAAAGAGTCAACAACGAGAGGGTAAGCTAACGCTTAGTGAATGATAATATACTACATACATATATATGTATAAAATGAATACGCCACACAAATATCAAATACCGCATACCGAACAACCAAGCATAAAGGCAAGCTAGTCTAGGCGTACCGTACAAACACTAAGCACGAGCTAAGATACAACAACAAAAATATAAGTTCACCAACGACGATGTGAACCAAGCCAAATAGCTACACCCGGAGGGTTAGCTACAACACAACAATACATTAATATATAACAATATAAACGAACAAGGTTAACACCTTAACCCAATACCGAGAACCAAATACCACAATGAAGATTGGCCGAACTACACGAGCCTTAGTAATCCGAAACCACACGAGATTACTATCTTCACAACATCGAGGTTGGCCGAACTACACGAGCCTTAGTAATCCGAAACCACACGAGATTACTACCTCAATAAGATGACCGAACTACACGAGTCACCATGAATCCGAACTACACGAGATTCATTTTGATAAGATGACCAAACTACAAGCGTCATCGTGAATCCGAACTACACGCGATTCACTTCTCCAACTCAAAACCCTTCACCATTGGGGTTATATCATCCACATCACAACCACGTGTGATAGTGTACACACAAAACGTGTACCTCGCCAAAGGTGGTCAACCAAAACGCACAACCGTGCCAATTGGATCTAAACGCAAGTCCATCAAATCCACCTATATGTGAAGTGAGCTCTATAACCGAGAACCACTTCACCCGACCCGCACCCATCCTACACATACATATGCACATAGGATATTAACACTCACCTTGTCGCCTTGATGAATGCTTCCAAGTAAACCGCAACTCGCCAATGGAAAGTACCTATTCCATTATCACAAATTCAACAACACACTTAGATTGGATTTACAAACCAACCCAATTTGACACTTAGTGCAAATTCGACCCAAATGCACTTCCAAGTAAAAACCGCGCCCAAAATTAACCAATAATCACTAACACAAGTGAGAATGGTCCTAACACGCCAATTAAACTCGAACACAAGTGTTAAACACTTACAAATCTCCAAATTGCCCATAAACCCTAATTTTGACCCAAAGTCAAAACTAGTCAACCAAATAACCCTAAATGGGTTTCAATACTTCCATAATCACTAACTTAAGTGATTAAACCCAATTTCAAGTCCTAATCATGGCCAATTAGTTCACCAACCCAAAATCCACCAACAATAACAACAAACCCGATTACTAGCATCACTAAACTCACTCCAAGAGTTTAAATGGGTTTCTCATCAATTTAAGTTCAAACCCTAACTTGATTATCAAAATCAAACAATGAAATTCGGAGTTAGAACTTACCACAACCACCAAAACATAGCTAGGAACGAGGTGAACAACTTTAAAACCCGAGACTTTGATCAATTCAAGCTCCTTCTTCTCCAAAACCCCAAATCTCTCTCTAGAAATCTCCCTCTCTCTCTAGATAGTTTAGTGTGTGTTTGTGGATGTGAAAATGATCCAAAATTGGATCCAAACCAACTGATAAACTCTCAAATCCGGCCTCAAGTGAAAAGACCAAAAATCCCCTCATTAAACTCTAATTTGAAAAAGTCAGATTTCTGTCGCAGACCAGGTGCGCGACGCGCTCACCTCTAGGTGCGCGACGCGCACAACCCTCTGAACAGGTTCTGAGCTTCTATTCCATACCACGCTTCACCTACGATACGTACATCATTTAAAACTCTGTGTAAAATAAATATTGGGGTCTTACAATTCAACCTCTACTTCCGAATACCAATCGAAGGGGAATATTAGAAGAAGTTAGGCAACTTCGAATTTATAATCAAGATCTATCGAATCAGATGAGTGGGTGGATAAAAATGATAGAGGGTAGGATAGAAACCATGACACGAATGGTGCGTGATTTACAAGCATCACAAGCACCACAAGCACCATCAACATCAGCCCCGTCACCATCAGCAGTACCGACAGCATCAACAGCACCAGCAGCATAAACAATATCACCATCAGCAACATCAACAGTACCACCACCATCCATCAATAGCAACATCCGCATCTCACACCTCAAATTTACAATCTGTCCCACGAACATCAACGTCATACGCACCATAGATACCAAGGAGTACCAACAACAATAACCGATGAAGTATTGACCCATAACTTCATTAATATTCTGTGAAGAATATGTAGTTCCTAATAGTCTTAGAGATTACTTATTCTAGCTCAAACCGAAATTCATATGAGTTTAATATCATATTAACTCATTAAATATATGATTACATTTGAAGAAAATATATATGTATATATGTTTTCATAAAGATTGTAATTAAAAATTCTTTTGTACAAACTGTTAATGGTGAAAATATTTTAACGGGTAGGTAATACCCGAGGAATATTTAGATTTCACATTAATAAGTTATACCGTACATTATTTTCAATCAGATTCAACGGTCAATTACTATCCTACTTACATTCACCGATAAACATATCTGTTCACCACCGAATAACTATTTTCATTCAATTTCATATTTTGATTTTTACTCGTCAAAATTCAACAAGTGGCATAATGAAGAAAACATTGGAGAAAAAAAAAATAAAACTTGTTAGAAACAAACAATTTAATTATGAGAAGAATTTTGATAAGAATCCACGCTAACTGTTCCTAGCTAACTGATTAATTCCATATTACATTTTATTTATCGCAATTTAATTATCATAATTTATTTATCGCAATTTAAATTCTCACAATTTTATTTATAGTTATTTAATTTCTGTTATTTATTTTACGCACTTTAAATATCGGGACATGTATACAAGGTTTTGACATATCATATCGACGCATATATATATATTATTTGGAATAACCATAGACACTCTATATGCAGTAATGATCGAGTTCTCTATACAGGGTAGAGGTTGATTCTATAATAATATATATACTTTAAGTTGTGATCGAGTCTGAGACATGTACACGGGTCACAATACGTATTAATTAATTCGAATATTATATATTAAATTATATATGAATTATTGGACTGTCAACTGTGGACTATCGACTGTGGACTAATAACATTGGACAATTAAAATGAATTAAAATATTGATTATAATATATGAAACTAAACAATTTTTCAAGTTTGCCACTTGATTTCATATTAAACCTCATTTGTATCTTGACGATTACAATCTGCCTTCAAACCTTTCATGATTCTTGAAAACACCTCAATCGAGAAGATGAACCAACCGCACTTCATCTACAGAAGAAGAGATTGATACATATAGTTATGCACCTGAAAAACACTCGGAATCTGAGTAAATGGTTAACATGTATCTGTGCTAGTTCCATTGGCGTTGTTATTACCGAAAATAACTTTGCAACTCCTGTTCGAGATAGCCAGTTTTGTCACAGCTCCAGCAAGTCAACTTCGACTTTTCGTTCAAAACAACCTTACTATAACCTTGATATATACGTTATCTTTTCACCTTTGTTACCGGGAAACCTTTTATATTCTGCAATATTACCAACAGATGTACCAGCAACCTCGTTGCTCCTTGGCTTAAATCTCTCCGAAAAATTTCTATACTTATTTATTAAAACCCTATCATGTACTCATCGACATTTTGTAACGACAGTTGCCATACCAAACATCGGGAAGCATTGATCAGTATTTCGAATCTCACAGTGTTTCTACATCAGCAGTTATATGTATACATATAACCTTTACCTCTTAGAATTATGATCTTTCATTTTAAAATTCTGAAAAGCACCCAGTCTACGAATCAATACTCAGAATGTTGAAAAAGCTCAAAGATTTTGATACTGAAAAAAAAAATAAAAATTGAGCAAATCATGAAGGAGACTCTGAACAAATTACAAGGATTAAACTTGTACATAATGGATTCAGATGATTCTATTTCTAACGAAATCTCTAGTGAATATCTTGCTCTTTAATTATTCTAAATCATTGCGGAAGAATTTTCTACAGTAACCTTCGATCTTTGAATTTCCAAAATATCATCATAAATATCTTAGATATTTCTGAGGATATTTTCATAAGTATTCCTGTCGGAAATTATTTATCTCTTCGTGCTATCTATATTACATCGTAAAAGAAACTGTTTTAGTTTCTAAATTCTGACAAATATTCGAATTTAAAATAAGAATATTTTGAAGTAGTGTTGGAAATTGATGCATGAGTTAGTATAATATAATGACACTTGATCAACGTGATTATATTACAGTAAGTCATGCTGAGTTTCTAATGAAACATGATGATTCACAGACCATACCGTTATCATGTGCCATGTTACACGACTCTTACATTCTATGTAATCTAAAAACATATCAAGAAAATATATTTTTGATGGTTCTATCTTTTGTAATTTTGATAATTTGACAAATCAAATCGTGCTATTACGTTCTTTCTTGTTTAGAACATTAAGTTCATTCGAAACTCCATACTTACGAATTCTGGACCGTTACTCGTTTTACTAGAGATCGAGAGGAGAATAAAAAGGCAAAGACAACACCGAAATTACAAACCGTGGATATCAGTGCGTATAGCAATATAAAGACACGGAAGGATTATAAATACAATAACCACTAGAGCATAGTAGAAATAAATAGATTCTTCCGATGGGAGTTGGAAAAGGAGAATGATCGTTGCGATAGTCAGGATAAGGACAAGGATCAGAACTGGATTAAGCATTTTGAATTTGGGAATTAGGTATAGAAGTGGTGAAAACTAATGAAACGGAAAAGACAAATTTATAATGGGAAAATCAGACGTAGTAATTGAGACAGATCATCGCATTTAATTAAAGAAATTATAATTTCCTTAAATCTCGAAGAATCAGATCTTATAGATTTCCAAGATTTTCTTTTGAATCCCTTGAATTCCGGAATTCAACCATGACTAGTAAAAGTTATGACGAAACTTTATTTTCTCATTTCACTCTTTTGTGATATCTTCACTCGTACTCTTCGAGTAGTCGAATTATCTTATCCATATTACTTAACAGTAATAAAACTCTATTTATCAGCTCGTATTCGTCATGAAAACATTTTTATTGTTAACCGTGACCACCCCACTCAAATTTCGGGATGAAATTTCTTTAACGGGTAGGTACTGTGATGACCCGGAAATTTTCGACCAAATTTAAACTTAATCACTATATGATTTTGACATGATAAGCAAAGTCTATAATGTTGAGTCTTGAAAATTTTGGAACTGTTTCATATATTCAATTGGCCTTTGACTGTTTCTGACGATTCACGAACCATTATAAATAAATATGTATATATATATATATTATATATATATATATATATATATATATATATATATATATATATATATATATATATATATATATATATATATATATATATATATATAAATATAATATAAATATAAAAATAAAAATAAGTATATATATATATATATTAATTTGAATTAATAAAATACCAAATAATCATTTGAATGGAAATATAAAGTAATATACAAAATAATTAAACTATTATGAATCTATATAAAGATGATTTCTATAAATAATTAATATTATATGTAAATTGTAATATATATATATATATATATATATATATATATATACATATATATATATATATACATATATATATAAAATATATAAATATTCAAGTAGATTATTATATAAATTTTGTAATACATAATTAATAAAAGGTAAGGTTAATATATTAAATCTTACAAGTAAACATATAGTGGTTATATTAATTACTTTCATTACTATGATTAAAATTAAGATTTTTGTAACCTTACCAAAGTTATTAGTTATAATTTTTAAATTTATCTTTAGTAAATACTGTTATTAATGATATCATTATTATTGTTAGTATTAATATTATCAGTTATGATTACTAGATCCTTTATTAATAATTTTATTATTTATAATATTATTATGGCAATATTAATAATATTAATATATTTATACTTGTAATTAACAAAAATTTACAAATTTTATACATATAATAAGATATATAAATGCAGATCCATATAAATACATATACATATGTGAATTTTTGTTACATTCATATATAAATACATATACAGGTATTTATATATATAAAATACTGATATATATATTTTAAATACATATAATTACTAATATATATAAAAATACGGATAAATATAAATTTAAATACTGTTATATAATTATGAAATCCGTTTGCAGTCGTTATCTAGGTTAAAGGTCATATATTTCTTTGTCTGAAATCGGTACTACTTGATTCAAGGTTAATAACAAGATAACAAAATTTGTTAGCTTTTTGTATCTCCTAATCGTACGAAACAGATATATTACTACCTGCTATATATTATTTTTTTCTTTAATTATTGATTCTTCCTGTCTGAGATGGTTAACCATCACAATAAATTTTGTTTAATTGCTGCACATGATTGGTACTATATTCGAAATCCATTCCGCTATAATACAAATTCTGTTACCTATTTCAATCTATCAATTTCTATCTATCTTTATGTATATTTATCTATCGATCTAATATCAAATGATACATACATGTATGCACTGATATATAACAATGAAACCAAACATTTCTTTTTCTTCTCTTACGATACCGACAACCAAAGTGACCATCGAATTTCTGCTGCTTCGTTACTCTCTCTTTGTGATTGAACAAGACCACCCATCACAACCAACTTTGTTTCCTGTGTTAATCATCGAACAACAACAACCCATTTCAAATATTCTTTTATTGTTTCTTTTCTATCGAACCCAAATGGAAGCAACACAACCATGACACCATCTCACTCTCTCTAAAACCCTTTATCGAAACCACCTATATCCATATATCACATATATACAAATACATATTCAAAGATATAGATACATATATATATATATATGTACATACCATGTTTAATCGAGCATCCCTGCGACCGTTTAACACCATCGACCCCCACAACCACAGCAACCATAATTGTTCGTTTCTACAGCCTGAACAATCTACTACCACGTAAACCACTTGCAATTTCTGTTATCTTTTTCCTTTCTGTCCAGACACCACGAACAAAAATCGCCATCTTTTTTTCATCACGACACCTGCTGCATTATTTTTTTACTACAGCAGTCTTGATAAACTCCTTATTACAACCGAAACCCAAAACCCATTACTACCGTTTTGATCAAGGGTAGTTTCTCACTAATATAACATATCTATGTGGCTTTTATTTCGTTAGAATACACCACCCAACCACTATTTATGCGAAGTATAACCTACAATAATTATTCAATATGCTTTTGCATATTATATATACTTAAGGTCGACATATACCTACTCAACAACTGTAAACCCAACTACATATTGACACCAAATGATTATCACTGTCAAATAAATCCTGTTTTTGTTTAGTTCTGTTTCTGTTCCAATCAACTTGCACGTTTTGTTTTTTTGGCCGACAAACTTTCAATCAAGTAACCCTACTTGATATCCGATATTATTAATTATTCGTTGCTTTTTATCTTGCTGCTCCTGAATTACTAAATATCTTGTAAATGGACTGGCTTTGAGTTATGTGTTGGGTTATGATATATTTCAGTGGGGCTGATTTGATGAGGATCCAGTCGGCAACAAATGGACATATCTTATTTATCTTGGACCACCGCTACAATCTTTCTATTTCTAATCCCGGTTCTACTTTTGGACCATGTGTTTATGTGTAGTGTTGGGCCGTGAACTTGCTTGATAAATGGGCTGTTAACTTGTTTGGACATTAGGCGATATACTAGTTTTCCTAATTTGGCCGAGGGATTAACATGATGTCGTGTATATATGTTGATGGTATGATGATAGCCACGATGAAGAAGAAAAATTAGGAACGAAGAAGGTGATTACGTGATCGGGTTTGTGGTGATGATGTTGTTAGATGTTGATGATGAAAGAAAATGATAGTGATGCTGTAGATGATGAAATAGTAGGTTAAATATATAAACATGCTAGTTAGTACATGATTGAAGTGAGCGGTTTAATGGTTTGGAAGGAAAATGGTTAATTGAGAGATTGCGGGTTCGTGTCCCGTCTGGATCACTTTTTTTTAGACAAAGCTTTAAGGGTATACACAATTACTTTTATTATTATTATTATTATTATTATTATTATTATTATTATTATTATTATTATTATTATTATTATTATTATTATTATTATTATTATTATTATTATTATTATTATTATTATTATTATTATTATTATTATTATTATTATTATTATTATTATTATTATTATTATTATTTTTATAATAAAAGTGCTAATATTATAACTTAAATAAGAAGATAAATTTTTTTATGACTTAGAGCATGCTAAGTACATTAATGGTGTTGATTATGATAAAAATAGTTATATATATACATATATATATATATATATATATATATATATATATATATATATATATATATATATATATATATATATATATATATATATATATATATAATTTAATACATTATATTAAATATAAAACATTAATATATAATAATAACTAAAATTGTAATATACTATAATAAATGATAAATTATAAAATATAATAGTTAAAATAAATTAAAAAGTATTAATAATAAATTTTTTTAAAAAATTTAATAAATGATATTCATATATATATAACAAGTATAAGGTTTCTATAACCATTCTATAACTATAACTATTAATATATATAATATACATAAATTTGTTCGATTACAATTATATGTGTTAATATATATAATTGATATAGGTTCGTGAATCCGAGGCCAACCCTGCATTGTTCAATATAGTCATATGTATTTTTACTACAAAATAGAGTATGGTGAGTTCATTTGCTCCCTTTTACTCTTTACATTTTTCGGACTGAGAATACATGCACTGTTCTTACAACTGCTTTATTAAATGCTTTTGAAATATGTTTTGAATTGTGAATACATGAAATGCTTTTATAAATGTTTGACGAGATAGACACAAGTAAAACATTTCTCGAATGAATTATTATGCAGACAGAAGTTCTGTGGATTATTATTGAATTATATGGACATGATAATTGCCACCATTGAATTATGTGGACATGATAATTGCCACCGTTGAATTATGTGGACATGATAATTGCCACAATTGAATTATGTAAACATGATAATTGCCACCAATTGAAATGAATGTTATGTATCGAGAGAATGATTTTATACACAGGTTATGTATATGTTATTTTTGTGCACGAGATATGTGTACGGTTACTAAGATTTATGAAAAATGATTGCGTACACGTGAAAGGTGTACTGTATTTAAAAGATATCGCATGTACATTACAGGTGGGTATAGAATTTAGGCCCATTTGTACCATGCAGGATTTAAATCTTGTGGTCTATCAAAATGATGAATTTTATTGTTTTATGATAAACCTATGAATTCACCAACCTTTTGGTTGACACTTGAAAGCATGTTTATTCTCAGGTATGAAAGAAATCTTCTGCTGTGCATTTGCTCATTTTAAAGACATTATTTGGAGTCGATCATCGCAATGGGACCAGATGTTGGTGACTTCGTCCAGACGGATTAGGACGGGGTATGACAATATGATATGTCAAAACATTTGCATACGTGTCTATGGTATCTCAAGATTACATAATATATTAGAATACATGTATAATATAATATGAGTTAGCTAGGATATGATTAATATAGATTTGTTACCAATTTTCACGTAGTTACAACAAGCAAAAATATCCAATATTGTTTTACCCATAACTTCTTCGTTTTAAATACGTTTTGAGTGATTCAAGTTGCTATGGTTTCATATTGAACTTAAGTTTATGAATCTAAACAGAAAAAGTATAATTTTAAAGTCAGAATTACAGGTTACAAGTCTATTTTGTAAAGGTAGTCATTTCAGTCGAAAGAACGACGTCTAGTTGACCATTTTGTAAAACATACTTTCACTTTGATTTTAACCATGATTTTTGGATATAGTTTCATGTTAATAAGAAAAATCATTTTTACAGAAGAACAACTTTTGAATCAAAGTTTATCATAGTTTTTAATTAACTAACCCAAAACAGCCCGCGGTGTTACTACGACGACGTTTATCCGGTTTTACGGTGTTTTTTGTATTTTTAGGTTTTAAATCATTAAGTTAGCATATCATATAGATATAGAACATGTGTTTAGTTGATTTTAAAAGTCAAGTTAGAAGGATTAACTTTTGTTTGCGAACAAGTTTAGAATTAACTAAACTATGTTCTAGTGATTACAAGTTTAAACCTTCGAATAAGGTAGTTTTATATATATGAATTGAATGATGTTATGAACATCATTACTACCTCAAGTTTAGTAGGTAAACCTACTGGAAATGATAAAAAAATAACTTGAGCTTCAAAGGATCTTTGATGGCTTGGAAGTTCTTGAAATAGAATCATGACATAAAAACAAGTTCAAGTAAGATTATTACTCGAATTAAGATAGTTATAGTTATAGAAATTGAATCAAAGCTTGAATATGAATATTACCTTGATTTAGAAAGATAACCTACTATAAATAACAAAGGTTTCTTGATTCTAGATGATTGCTTGGAATGGATTAGGAAACTTAGAAGTAAACTTGTAAACTTGGAAGTGTTCTTGATGTGTTCTTGAGTAATTATTTTTATGATGATTATAGGTAATAATCAAAGCTTGTATTTGATGATTTTTGCTAGAAAAATAGTAACTTGGACGTTCATGGAAGAGTGTGTAGCGACCCGACCAAATCGTCATTGACGGCGCCGACTACTTAGGTCCCGTTGCGTAGTCATAGTCCCTATATGAGACTCGTTTGACCAAAATTATGTCGCATTCATTTGAAACGTACAAGACTTGCAAAGTTTAGTTTACAAACAATTCAACAACAAGTTTAAGATTACAAAAATTGTAAAGTATAAATGAAATAACTTGCGACATAATATGAGTTGAAAATCACAGTTGCTATAAATAGCGTAAGTATGTATGCTTTAAGGTTTAATCCAAAAGTGCTATCACTAGCGTATGCATGTATGCTTGACCTCAAGCAAGAAATCAAAGTGCGCGGAAGCATGTATCAAGTAGCCGAGTATGAACCTGAGAAACATATAGAAAGCTGTCAACGAAAAACGTTGGTGAAATCATAGATGTATTTGTAAACGTTGTTTTTAAACCACAAGATTTAGTATTCCCATAGTTGATTATCAAAATCGTTTGCATTCCAAAAGTATTGTTCGCGAGCACCCAATTATCAAGACTTAACGTTTCCTTCCATAGAACCTCATCACAATAGTGTTAGAACATACACTGTTTCTCGAAAATATATTTCATCCGTAGACGGTAGCGAACCGTCCGTAATGAGGGTTTGTCAAACCCGTATGGCCACACAATATAAGTTCTCGCTTACACCCTGCAAGTGTAACTAATGATAATCGAATTGAGGATTTTTGTTCTAACTCGCTGTGGAACGTTTGTTTTCCTTGTACTTGTGTTCAAAGTATAAAAGTAAGTAGTACAAAATGTAACAAAGTATATGTTTCTCAGCCCACAATTTAAAAGTATAAAAAGTTGTTGAAAAGGTCGGACTATGATCTCACCTCGAGTGCACGAGTATAAAAGTACTTCACAAAGTAAACGTGTGCATGATAGTTGTTTAGCCTTGACCTAAACAAATAAGTTGTATCAATTAACCGGTTACGACACAAGGTCGGGTGAAATGTGTTCAATTAGTCCTATGGCTCGTTACGACTCGAAAAGTATAGCATGTAAATCACGTTGTCAAGTTTCATGCAAGAATCAAGTATAAAAGAAAGACTAGAACGATTGCATAAGTGTTTAGTTAAGTTTGACTAAAAGTCAAACTTGGTCAAAGTCAACGAAAAAGTCAACACGTTCGGGTTCGGTCCCGAACTATTTTTCTGAGGTTTTTATTCATGTATAAGCATGTTAGAACAAGTCTCATGTGAATCGGGGGTGCGTAGCATAGCAAACATTATTCGAAAATTGACAAAATTGGACAGCCCACTTTGGCGCGCCGCGCGGGTGTATGGCGCGCCGCGCCATTACCTGTGCAGAGAAATTCTGGCAGTTTTCACACTCAAGCACGAATCCAACTTCAAATACCCATAAATCCTAAACCGTAAACATCCAAAACAAGTATCTTATATCGTTGGAAAGGTATTTTGACAAGGAATACAACTAACCACTTTTCATCAAGCAAAAACATCATTTATAATAACCGAAAACTCGTCAATTGATCAAGAAAGGTTTATTTTCAAAGTTTCAAGTTCGTAAAACGTATTTTATGATTCGGGAATCCAATTTACACATACGATATGCCGTTTCGAAGGTAATTAAGCATACATTGCATCTAAACACTTACTAACAACATTAAAAAGCATTCAACGCATCAAAAGTTCATTTCAAAGTCTATCAAACCCTAGTCAACATCACAAAATCCTTAATCGGGTTTTTGAAGTTTTCTTAATCAACCTACACATCAAAATGTAGCTAATGATACTAGTAACACAATTAAAACATGAACTTTAACAATTAAACAACTTTTAATCATCCAAAATCAAAGATTAAGCTAACCCACTTCAAAAGTTCAAACTAGTTACTCAAATCAACAATCGAGCAAACAAAACATATATTCATGCTAGACACGAGCCATAGACACTAACTAACACAATTTCAAGTCAAAAACACGAATTTATAGAAATCTAGAGTTTTTAGAAAGTTACCCAAACTCGGTGTAGTTAGTATCAAATCGTAGAGAATGATGAGAGGATCAAGAATATGTAGTCGGATTTGTTGTGAGCTTCCAAGATTGAATTTAGATGATGAATGAATGGAATGGGTTTATGTGTGTGTTCTTGAGATGGAGAGAAAAGAGATGAGGGAGATGATGGAACGAATGAATGGTGGAAAAATGGGTTGACTAGTTGACCTAGTCAACTAGTTTGCCCATTTGGCAACTCCGGTCCCTCGAGTTTCAAAGCGGGTGTGAAATTTAACCGATCGAATATTTTTAAAACGCAAGTTAACGAGAGATGTTGTAATCGAATAACGGGATTATCAAGAACACTAGTTAACGAAGTGTACAAATATAGGTGACGAGAGATGTCATAAAAAAAAAAGACGGTGTTAAAATAAATTTAACGGAAAAACGCGGGATGTTACATTATCCACACCTCAAAAGAAATTTCGTCCCGAAATTTAGTTGGAAGTAGTAGTTGTTGAATCTTCCTCGAGATCTTGTGTTGCCAATTCTACGAATGAGGGAGAAGTACGTTCTAGGGTATTTCAACGAACTTTGACGGTCGGGGTTTAACGTCGTCTTAGAGTTTGGGTTCACGATTCATGGTTTCAACCGGTCCTCCTAGGAATGAAGTTTATTGTCGATAGTAAGCTTATCGAAAGGAATGACAAGTTCTTGTTTCGCAAAACACGTCTTTAAGTTGATACATCGAATGTAGGATAAACGGAGACTCGAAATGAGCCGGAAAATCTAAACGGCTAGCAACGGGTCTAAAACGCCCCAAGATTTCAAAAGGATTAAAATATCACGGATTTAGCTTTCTATGTTTCCCGAAACGGATTACACCTCCTCAAAGTGCGAATTTTAACGTGACGCGGTTTCCCATGGAATTCGAAAGGTTTACGTGTAACATCGGCATAGCTCCTGGTGATTACGAGTCGCGTTGGGTCTTGCTTGAATATGAATAAATCCTCTCGATTGCTCATGAATAAGCTCGGCCCCGGTGAATTGATCATCGTTTACTTTGTTCGACAAAAGAGAATGACGTTTCCAGTCACATGTGGTTTCAAAAGGTGTGACGTTAAGAATCGAATGATAACTATCGTGGTAAGAGATTCTGGTTAAAGGCAAGACTTTTCTCAAGTGGTTTGAAGTTGGTAACACAAATTCGTATTACGGTTTCCAAGGTTTGAATCGTATGTTTGTTCGGTCCGTCGGGTTTTGGATGGTACGCGGTACTCATGTCTAAACGTGGTCCCGAGGCTTTTTGTAAGGCACTCCGAAATCTAGAAGTGAAACGAGGATCTCGATCCGAAACAAAGTACATTCCGTAAGGTATATTTGAACAAGTTTGTTAGGACAAGTTTCTCAAGAAAAATTCGCGTCGCGGAAGATTTATCTGTTTCCAAAAACGTTTGTCGGAGCAAGTTCTCATCGGTTTCGGAAAACGTTCATCGGGGCTATTCACCCTCGAGGCGAGTACTAGTATAACGTGAAGAGTCTATCTCTCCATTGAAAATTTAGAATCAAAGATTTCCTTATACGGAAGTACGAGTGTAATACGAGAGAAGTTTCCACCTCGGTGTGAGCATAACAGGTATATTGTAGTTCGTTGATAAAACTGTGCGAGGACGAGATAGTATTCATGTATAACGTATGTTTGAAGTTGAAAGAATTCGTCATTCATTCGGAAGCATAAATATGGTTCGACAACATTCGAAGGTGTGTCCCCGGTATGGTTGTTGTCAGTACTTTCAGAGTTTTCAGATGTCCAAACATGAATAGATGAAGTCATGTACATGGCACATGGTGATGATTAGGTTGATCGAGTCCAATCACCATCACGAGTCATTAGAACTTTGGTATGTCTTACCGTAATATAACCACGTTGATCGAGTGTCGTTATATTACGCTAACTCATACCTCCATTCCCACATCACTCCATAGATTCAAGTTCGTGTCATCGTGAAGATCTAAAATGAACAAAATGTAACGACATCTCAAACGTGACTCGTATTAAATCGAAAGAATTTCTGCAACTCTAAGGAAGCGTTCCCCGAGGGAAGTGTATAAATGATTGTTCACATCAATGCGGTTCGAGTCAGACAATAATATATTTAGGTATAAAAAGAGTAACGAGTCATGATAACAAGTAGTACACAACCGTAGTGATAAATAGTGATGACGATACTCATCTAGAGTGGTGGTGGTAACTTTACAACACTTGTGGATAGTAAGCTGAGACGGGGTGGATAACAACCAAGGAGTCAGAATTCCTGAACTAGAGTGACTAACGAAGTCGTGGTCATCCGTACGCGTATAAACCTTGAATTCACGTGTGTTACCAAAAAGTGGCGGAATACGAGTTCGTATGATGAAGGTTGGGTACCATTAAAAAGTTTGACTAAAAATGATTCAAGTATAATGCACAAGTATTCAAGTAAGTGCTATCTATAGCAAATGTATGTCAGAATGCAATGGCTAACTATCCGGTTGTAGTCTAGGCTTACTAATGCGTCCTAACGACTCTGTTAGACATACTAATGCATCCTAGTTCTCTACAACCAACGCTCTGATACCATCTGTAGCGACCCGACCAAATCGTCATTGACGGCGCCGACTACTTAGGTCCCGTTGCGTAGTCATAGTCCCTATATGAGACTCGTTTGACCAAAATTATGTCGCATTCATTTGAAACGTACAAGACTTGCAAAGTTTAGTTTACAAACAATTCAACAACAAGTTTAAGATTACAAAAATTGTAAAGTATAAATGAAATAACTTGCGACATAATATGAGTTGAAAATCACAGTTGCTATAAATAGCGTAAGTATGTATGCTTTAAGGTTTAATCCAAAAGTGCTATCACTAGCGTATGCATGTATGCTTGACCTCAAGCAAGAAATCAAAGTGCGCGGAAGCATGTATCAAGTACCCGAGTATGAACCTGAGAAACATATAGAAAGCTGTCAACGAAAAATGTTGGTGAAATCATAGATGTATTTGTAAACGTTGTTTTTGAACCACAAGATTTAGTATTCCCATAGTTGATTATCAAAATCGTTTGCATTCCAAAAGTATTGTTCGCGAGCACCCAATTATCAAGACTTAACGTTTCCTTCCATAGAACCCCATCACAATAGTGTTAGAACATACACTGTTTCTCGAAAATATATTTCATCCGTAGACGGTAGCGAACCGTCCGTAATGAGGGTTTGTCAAACCCGTATGGCCACACAATATAAGTTCTCGCTTACACCCTGCAAGTGTAACTAATGATAATCGAATTGAGGATTTTTGTTCTAACTCGCTGTGGAACGTTTGTTTTCCTTGTACTTGTGTTCAAAGTATAAAAGTAAGTAGTACAAAATGTAACAAAGTATATGTTTCTCAGCCCACAATTTAAAAGTATAAAAAGTTGTTGAAAAGGTGGGACTATGATCTCACCTCGAGTGCACGAGTATAAAAGTACTTCACAAAGTAAACGTGTGCATGATAGTTGTTTAGCCTTGACCT
The DNA here is from genome assembly GCF_046630445.1 of Rutidosis leptorrhynchoides. Taxonomy (NCBI): domain Eukaryota; kingdom Viridiplantae; phylum Streptophyta; class Magnoliopsida; order Asterales; family Asteraceae; genus Rutidosis; species Rutidosis leptorrhynchoides. Next base: position 245,850,062 of record NC_092339.1, on the reverse strand, counting down.
AAACAAATAAGTTGTATCAATTAACCGGTTACGACACAAGGTCGGGTGAAATGTGTTCAATTAGTCCTATGGCTCGTTACGACTCGAAAAGTATAGCATGTAAATCACGTTGTCAAGTTTCATGCAAGAATCAAGTATAAAAGAAAGACTAGAACGATTGCATAAGTGTTTAGTTAAGTTTGACTAAAAGTCAAACTTGGTCAAAGTCAACGAAAAAGTCAACACGTTCGGGTTCGGTCCCGAACTATTTTTCAGAGGTTTTTATTCATGTATAAGCATGTTAGAACAAGTCTCATGTGAATCGGGGGTGCGTAGCATAGCAAACATTATTCGAAAATTGACAAAATTGGACAGCCCACTTTGGCGCGCCGCGCGGGTGTATGGCGCGCCGCGCCATTACCTGTGCAGAGAAATTCTGGCAGTTTTCACACTCAAGCACGAATCCAACTTCAAATACCCATAAATCCTAAACCGTAAACATCCAAAACAAGTATCTTATATCGTTGGAAAGGTATTTTGACAAGGAATACAACTAACCACTTTTCATCAAGCAAAAACATCATTTACAATAACCGAAAACTCGTCAATTGATCAAGAAAGGTTTATTTTCAAAGTTTCAAGTTCGTAAAACGTATTTTATGATTCGGGAATCCAATTTACACATACGATATGCCGTTTCGAAGGTAATTAAGCATACATTGCATCTAAACACTTACTAACAACATTAACAAGCATTCAACGCATCAAAAGTTCATTTCAAAGTCTATCAAACCCTAGTCAACATCACAAAATCCTTAATCGGGTTTTTGAAGTTTTCTTAATCAACCTACACATCAAAATGTAGCTAATGATACTAGTAACACAATTAAAACATGAACTTTAACAATTAAACAACTTTTAATCATCCAAAATCAAAGATTAAGCTAACCCACTTCAAAAGTTCAAACTAGTTACTCAAATCAACAATCGAGCAAACAAAACATATATTCATGCTAGACACGAGCCATAGACACTAACTAACACAATTTCAAGTCAAAAACACGAATTTATAGAAATCTAGAGTTTTTAGAAAGTTACCCAAACTCGGTGTAGTTAGTATCAAATCGTAGAGAATGATGAGAGGATCAAGAATATGTAGTCGGATTTGTTGTGAGCTTCCAAGATTGAATTTAGATGATGAATGAATGGAATGGGTTTATGTGTGTGTTCTTGAGATGGAGAGAAAAGAGATGAGGGAGATGATGGAATGAATGAATGGTGGAAAAATGGGTTGACTAGTTGACCTAGTCAACTAGTTTGCCCATTTGGCAACTCCGGTCCCTCGAGTTTCAAAGCGGGTGTGAAATTTAACCGATCGAATATTTTTAAAACGCAAGTTAACGAGAGATGTTGTAATCGAATAACGGGATTATCAAGAACACTAGTTAACGAAGTGTACAAATATAGGTGACGAGAGATGTCATAAAAAAAAAAGACGGTGTTAAAATAAAGTTAACGGAAAAACGCGGGATGTTACAGAGTGTGTGTGTTTTGAGAGAGAATTGGGAAGAAAATTGAAAGTGAAATGGAGTAGGTGGTGAGTGGTGAAGGTGAGTGGGGTTAAAAGGGAGTTCTTGTGTTTGTTTCCTTGCTCACAAGTCATGCTAGTTGTCTAATTGTTGGTTCCACTTGTTTGTTGACTATCTAGGGCTACTAAGAGCTGAATTATTATGTGTATATGCCAATAGTATATACGTCTAGGAGGTGGGTATTGTACGAGTACGAATACGGTTGCATACGAGTAGAATTGTTGATGAAAATGAATGAGAATGCAATTGTAAACATTTTTGTTAAGTAGAAGTACTTTGATATATGTCTTGAAGTCTTTCAAAAGTGTACTAATACATCTAAATACACTACATGTATATACATTTTAACTGAGTCATTAAGTCATCGTTAGTCGTTATATGTAAGTGTTGTTTTGAAACCTTTAAGTTAACGATCTCATTTAATGTTGTTAACCCATTGTTTATTATATCTAATGAGATGTTAAATTATTACATTATCAAGATATTATGATGTATGAATATATCTTAATATGATATATATACATTAAAATGTCATTACAACGATAATCGTTACATATATGCCTCGTTTTAAAATTCTTAAGTTTGTAGTCTTGTTTTACATATGTACTTCATTGTTAACATACTTAATGATATATATAATTATCATTTTATCATGTTAAATATAGTATAACAATATCTTAATATGATACATATGTATTTAGTAAGACGTTGTAATAACGATAATCGTTATATATATCGTTTAAAGTTTCTTAACTTAGTAGTGTCATTTTTATGTATATACCTCTTTGTTAATATACTTATGGAGATACTTACTTATCATAATCTCATGTTAACCATATGTATATCCATATACATATCGTCATGTCATTTTTACAAGTTTTAACGTTCGTGAATCGCCGGTCAACTTGGGTGGTCAATTGTCTATATGAAACTCATTTCATATAATCAAGTCTTAACAAGTTTGATTGCTTAACATGTTGGAAACATTTAATCATGCAAATATAGTTTTTAATTAAAATATAATCATGGAAAAGTTCGGGTCACTACAGACCATCCATGTAGAGTTCAACCCTTAAAGACTCGGGGTTCACAAGGTTTGGGCCCAAGAGAGGGGGTGAGCTTCATCGGTACCCATTGCTCCTTGGCAATTTAGTGAAGAAATCCATGGTAATGTTTTCCCATTTCCATTCCGGGATTTCGGGTTGTTGAAGTAGACCTGATGGTTTCTGATGCTCTGCTTTGACCTTAGAACACGTCAAACATTCTCCTACGTATTTAGCAACATCGGCTTTCATACCCGGCCACCAAAAATGTTTCTTGAGATCCTTGTACATCTTCTCCGTTCCAGGATGTATTGAGTATCTGGTTTTATGAGCTTCTCTAAGTACCATTTCTCTAATATCTCCAAATTTTGGTACCCAAATTCTTTCAGCCCTATACCGGGTTCCGTCTTCCTGAATATTAAGATGTTTCTCCGATCCTTTAGGTATTTTATCCTTTAAATTTCCCTCTTTTAAAACTCCTTATTGCGCCTCCTTTATTTGAGTAGTAAGGTTATTATGAATCATTATATTCATAACTTTTACTCGAATGGGTTCTCTGTCCTTTCTGCTCAAAGCGTCGGCTACCACATTCGCCTTCTTCGGGTGGTAACGAATCTCAAAGTCGTAATCATTCAACAATTCAATCCACCTGCGCTGCCTCATGTTCAGTTGTTTCTGATTAAATATGTGTTGAAGACTTTTGTGGTCGGTATATATAATAATTTTGACCCCATATAAGTAGTGCCTCCAAGTCTTTAATGCAAAAACAACCGCGCCTAATTTCAAATCATGCGTCGTATAATTCTGCTAGTGAATCTTCAATTGTCTAGACGCATAAGCAATTACTTTTGTTCGTTGCATTAATACACAACCGAGACCTTGCTTTGAGGCGTCACAATATATCACAAAATCATCATTCCCTTCAGGTAATGACAATATAGGTGCCGTAGTTAACTTTTTCTTTAACAATTGAAACGATTTCTCTTATTCATCTTTCCATTCAAATTTCTTCCCTTTATGCGTTAATGCAGTCAAGGGTTTTGCGATTTTGGAAAAATCTTGGATGAATCTTCTGTAGTAACCAGCTGGTCCTAAAAATTGGCGTATATGTTTCGGAGTTTTTGGGGATTCCTACTTTTCAACGGTTTCAATCTTTGCTGGATCCACCTGAATACCTTCTTTGTTCACTATATGACCGAGGAATTGAACTTCTTCTAACCAAAATGCACACTTTGAAAACTTAGCGTACAGTTTTTCTTTCCTTAACAACTCTAGCACTTTTCTTAAATGTTCTTCGTGCTCTTGGTCATTCTTTGAGTAAATAAGTATGTCATCGATGAAAACAATGACAAACTTGTCAAGGTATGGTCCACACACTCGGTTCATGAGGTCCATGAACATAGCTGGTGCGTTAGTCAACCCAAATGGCATAACCATAAACTCGTAATGACCGTAACGATGCCTAAAAGCAGTCTTTGGAATATCATCCTCCTTCACCCGCATTTGATGATACCCAGAATGTAAATCAATCTTCGAATAAATTGACGAGCCTTGTAGGTGATCAAATAAGTCGTCGATTCTCGGTAGTGGGTAGCGGTTCTTTATGGTAAGTTTGTTCAACTTTCGGTAGTCGATACACAACCTAAATGTACCATCCTTCTTCTTGACAAACAAAACAGGAGCTCCCCACGGTGACGTGCTTGGTTGAATGAAACCACGCTCTAAAAGTTCTTGTAATTGGCTCTGAAGTTCCTTCATTTTGCTGGGTGCGAGTCTGTATGGAGCACGAGCTATTGGTGCAGCTCCTGGTACAAGGTCTATTTGAAATTCAACGGATTGGTGTGGAGGTAGTCCCGGTAATTCTTTCGGAAATACATCAGGAAATTCTTTTGCGACGGGAACATCATTAATGTTCTTTTCTTCGGAATTGACTTTCTCAACGTGTGGTAGCACAACCTTTTCTTATTAGTTTTTGTGCCTTCAGGTTACTAATAAGATTTAACTTCGCGTTGCTCTTTTCTCCGTACACCATTAAGGGTTTTCCGTTTTCTCGTATAATGCGAATTGCATTTTTGTAACAAACGATCTCTACTTTCACTTCTTTCAACCAGTCCATACCGATTATCACATCAAAACTCCCTAACTCTACTGGTATAAGTCAATCTTAAATGTTTCACTAACCAGTTTAATTTCTCGATTCCGACATATATTATCTGCTGTAATTAATTTACCGTTTGCTAATTCGAGTAAAAATTTATTATCCAAGGGCGTCGGTGAGCAACTTAGTTTAGCACAAAAATCTCTACTCATATAGCTTCTATCCGCACCCGAATCAAATAAAACATAAGCAGATTTATTGTCAATGAGAAACATACCCGTAACAAGCTCCGGGTCTTCCTGCGCTTCTGCCGTATTAATATTGAAAACTCTTTCGCGGTCCTGCCCATTAGTATTCCCCTGATTCGGGAAATTTCTACTAAAGTGGCCCGGTTTTCCACATCCAAAACAAACTATGGCGGTGTTATTTGTTCCGACATTATTTGTTCTTTTAGTTCTGTTATGCATTGGTCCGTAGATTTCACACTTCTTCGCACTATGAACATTTCTTTTACACTTGTTGCAAAATGTCGTGCAGAACCCCAGGTGATGCTCTTCACATCTTTGGCATGGCTGTTTTTGGTTTTTGTTACCATTGTTGTTATTGAGATTGTTGTTGGGATTGTTATTGTTGCTGCTGCTGTTGTTGTTGTTGTTGTTGTTATTGTTGTTGGGACGGTTATTGTAGTTGTTGTTGGGACGTTTGTTGAAGTTGTTGTTGCGCTTGATGTTGCGGTTATTGGGATAGTTATTGCGATTGTGGTTGTGATTGTTGTTGTTGTATTGGTGACTCTTGTCATTGGTTTCTTCCCACTTTCTCTTGACTTGTTTCATGTTAGCCTCTTCGGTCGCCTGTTCTTTAATCCTTCCTTCGATATGGTTCACTAATTTGTGAGCCATTCGACTTGCCTTTTGTATGGAGGCGGGCTCGTGTGAACTCACATCTTCTTGAATCCTTTTCGGTAACCTTTTTACAAATGCGTCGATCTTCTCTTCTTCGTCTTCGAACGTTCTGGGACACAATAGGCACAATTCTGTGAATCGTCGTTCGTATGTGGTGATATCGAAACCTTGCGTTCGTAATCCTCTAAGCTCTACCTTGAGCTTATTGACCTCGTTTCTGGGACGATACTGCTCGTTCATCAATTGCTTGAATGCTAACCACGGTAGTGCTTAAGCATCATCTTATCCTACCTGCTCGAGATAGGTATTCCACCATGTTAACACCGTACCTATGAAGGTATGCGTAGCGTACTTTACTTTGTCTTTTTCAGTACATTTACTTATGGCAAACACTGATTCAACCTTCTCGGTCCACTGTTTCAATCCGATTGGACCCTCGGTTCCATCAAATTCTAAAAGTTTGTAGGCAGTGAATTCTTTGTAGGAACATCCTACACGATTTCTGGTGAAATTTGGTCCACTGCTAGAACCAGAGTTATTGTTGTTATTTTGCATTGCGGCCTGCACTGCGGCTATGTTCGCAGCAAGGAAAACACGGAAGTCTTCCTCACTCATGTTCAAGTTCTGACGAGTCGTCGGTGCCATTTCCATCAAAAATAGCCAAAAGAATTGAATTAATCATATAGAATTTAAGAGTAGTCAATAGTATTTCGTAGCATAATATGAACTTATTTATAAAAGCTTTTTCTTCATATTAGCATTTTATAGTTTTAATTCGGGTAGTACCTACCCGTTAAGTTCATACTTAGCAGCTATTATACAATTCAACTACTACGATTCTATATGAAAAACTTATTACAATAATATTTCACGTTCAGACTTATACAATATTTTACAAACTTACAATACCGCTATTATACATATAGGATGAAATATAGCACATAATAACTTTGCTACTCGGCAACTATAAAGGAAATTCTAGTTAATACGCAAGTTGTTCAGCAAAAGAAATAAAGACACGTAATTCATAAGTCCAGAAACAAGTCATACATTCAGGTTTTACTAAGACGACTTCCCATCCTTGATCTTGTGGAAAGTAACCGTTATGACCATTGGCTAGGAAGCATGTTGTAATGTCGTCAAAAGGACGAGGGTTTCGTAATGTCCAACAGCCCCGTAATAATCTAAAAACCTTGTTTCTCACCCCAACTACTGAATCCGTCACTTGTGGGAAGGTTTCATTTAAAAGTTGTAATCCGATGTTCTTTTTCTCACTTTGGTAAGAATCGAACATTACTAACCCGTAAGTATAACATGCTTCTTTATGTTGCATGTTAGAAGCTCTTTCTAACTCATAAAATCCTATGTTGGGATATGTTGCGTCAAAATAGGTTCTTAACCCGTAGCGAAAAATTGCATTTGGGTTCCCCGCATTTAACGCTTTAAAGAAAACACGGCGTAACTTAAGGTCTCCCCAATGTGATATACCCCACCTATCAAAGGAAAGCCTTTTATAAACTAAGGCATTTTTGGAAAGTCTTTCAAATGTTTGACAAGATAATTTCACCATAACTAAATGTGCTGATGAATTCCGACCGACTCTAGACAAGATTTCCTCAATCATATCCTCTGGTAGGTCTTCTAAAATATTCGGTTGTCTACCCTTAACGTCCATTTTGTTTTTATACTGTAAAATAGACAAGGATTAGATTCGAAAAAGATAATTAACAAACAATACAAGCAATTTTTACATAGAACATAAAAGTACAAGCACACTACAATACATATAATACACAACATGATTACAACCCTCTAATCCAAATCACTGGTTTCATCTTCTTCGGACTTGGTTCGTTTTCCTAATTCTCTAGGGATATTTGGTGTTCCTCTAATACGAGCTGTCGTTTTCCACAATGGTTTAGAAAAACCTGGTGGTTTAGAGGTTCTCGGGTTATTGTTACATTTTAGGAAATACGAACGTTGCCGATACATATAAAGTTCATCGGGGTTGGAATCAGGTTTCTCTATTTTTATACCTTTTCCCTTATTATTTTCTTTTGCTTTATTAAATTGGGTCAAGGTAATTTCTATAACATCATCAGAATCCTCATCGGGATCCGATTCATCGGAAAATTGGTAATCTTCCCAATATTTTGCTTCCTTGGCGGAAACACTATTGACCATTTTTAACTTTGGTCCGTTGGTTGAGGATTTTCTTTTATTTAATCGATTTACTGTAGGTATCAATATTTCTTCCTCCGGAACCTTTTATTCTTCTTCCGGTTCTTCCTCTTCCGGTTCCTCCTTTTCCGGTTCCTCTTCGGGAATTTGTGAATCTTCCCATAATATATTCGACTCTTCATTATTATTAGGTGAGTCGATGAGATTTGTACTAGAGGTAGACATCTATCACACAATATCAAACACGTTAAGAGATTAATATATCACATAATATTTACATGTTAAAAATATATAGTTTCCAACAAAAAAAAATGTTAATCAATCGTTTTGAAGAAAAACACGGTCGAAGTCCAGATTCACTAATGCATCCTAACAAACTCGGTAAGACACACTAATGCAAAAATTCTGGTTCTCTAAGGCCAACGCTCAGATACCAACTGAAATGTCCCGTTCATATCGATTATAAACGTTCCATATTAATTGATTTCGTTGCAAGGTTTTGACCTCTATATGAGACGTTTTTCAAAGACTGCATTCGTTTTTAAAACAAACCATAACCTTTATTTTATCGACAAGGTTAAAAAGACACCACCTATGTGATGACCCGGGAATTTCCGACCAAATTTAAACTTTAATCGTTATATGTTTCCGACACGATAAGCAAAGTCTGTAATGTAGAGTCTCGAAAACTTTGAAACTGTGTTCATGTAATCAATTACCCTTTGACTGTGCTCGACGATTCACGAATCACTATTTATAAATAGAAATGTATATGTAAATAATTATATATTATAAACTATTAGATGCAATTGACGTTATAGTTACATATGTAAAATAATATACGTGGTAATGAAAACTATTATGTCATTATAAATATATGTATGTATATATCTATGTTACTTGTAAATATATGATTATTTGATAAAAAATATATAATATATTTATTTACGTAATAAAATTTGTTATGTAGAAATTATATACCTAGCATTTCAGAATATATAAAAGTATATTAAAACATAGATTACCTTATGCTAGTTTATTTTTTTAATGAAGTTAATAACGAATATATATAAAGATTGTAGATTAAAATGTGTAAAATAGACATATAACTTATATACATAATTATTTAAATAAATATTGTAACATAAATAATTTATAAATATTATATAAAGAAATTTATAATATCCCATAATCATGTGTAATATTAATTTGTAATATCAATAAAATATTATTAATATTATTATTATTATTATTTTTACTAATAAAAATTAAAAGTATTATTGCTATTAAATATCTTTACACATACACACATTCAAAGACCTAGTAAACATTGAATATTCCACTGCTAGGAGACAATCGGTAAATCCAATTTCAGTTGAAGATATCTATCAATTACTGTATTTGATTTTGTCTGAATCTCCTAAGTTGTTACGCATCTAAATAGATCGTACCAATCAATTCTATTAAGGACAAAACCCGTTAGCAATCATTTTCTTCACTACCATACAATCAAGATCAAATTCATGAAACTGTATAATTAATTCATTTACAGCTATAACGTCAAAACTTCATTTAGAGAATTAAAAACAGAAACTAGAGAGACAAACAGAAGCAGATACAAACCCTTACTGCTAATCGAAGATTAATAAACAAAAATTTAAAAGCATCAAGATTAACTTCTTGTTATACCTAAACTCAAACCCTCACCACTTTCAGCAAATAAACCCACACCATCGAAACCACACAAACCACCATTTATTTATGACTTTAGTCATTGTATCGTTGCAACATGTTGATACTACAACCATTGAATCACCACCACCAAGACACCTCAAACAACCTACAAACACCTTCGGTTATTATTGCAACCGAGCACCTCGATCATCCAAACAACATCAAATCTTGTTGTTTCCTTTCTTGTTGAAAGGCTCGGCCAAAGAACACCCACTTGTTGCTAAATGTGATCCGGTACAACTGCAACTTGTTATTTATACACGACCCAAAAACAACGAAACACATCATTAGTGTTTTCTTGTATCCTGTCCGGAACACTCTCACCATACAACCATAACCTGCACCACCTTCATCCTACACCGTTACCCGCTCCACCAACCCTCACCTTCATCGTTCACCATCATCAAATAGAAGCAAACCATGATATTCTCTCTCTATCTATCCCTTCTCTCTTATATGATACCGCAACATCAACTTGAAACTACCACTTATATACGTAAATGAGGTCCTTTATTGAACACCTTATAAAAATTGGGTACATGTGGGACGTTCAAAACAAGATGGTCGATCAAGTCATGGTTTAATAACTAAATACTCGGCAACTTGATTGATTGTTTAATGTTACAATTTAAAAAGGGTGAGGTTGCCACCTTCCTTTTTCTTTATGTGGCCGACAAAGAGATCAATTAAGGGAACGTCTTTTTCTTCTTCTATAATTAAGTACTCCACTTATTAGTATATCAATTATTAGTTTGTGTTTTGTTTGTGTTGTAAGGAAAATCAAACAGTCAAGAGGTTACTTTCTAGGTGGGCCGGAACACTTACCCACCGAGTTAACTTGGCCCCTATCTGACTATCTATAATAAAAGCAACTAAGTGGAATAGAAAGAAAAGAAGGGTAGTCGACATATGCTGTTGGATGTCACTTTTTTTTTTAAGAGAAGGATGGATGGGGACGTGCAATATGGAGTAAGCCAAATTGTTCTATGAGGGATTTAGTGCAAATTATATGAGGTATAGATGATGATGTACGGATATGGTAACAGTGATACAATGATGATGTGTTAATGAATTGGTTCGAATATGATACATGTTACATAGATCGTGATGATTAGGTGAAAGAGATGATGTACAGCGATGATGGTAACCATACGATGATGATGATGATGAACTGCATATGATGATGCGTTGATAATGATAATGATTAAGAAGGTTGGTTGCAAATAATTTTTTTTATTTAATCGCTGGTCCCTTTTTAAATCTGTATTGTGAATGAGAATGAGATTATGGCTTGTTAAATCATTGATGGGCTTCAATTAGATTATAGTTGGGTCGAGTTTAAGTTGGGCCAAGTGTTTCTTTGTTGGACCGAAATTTTGGAGAAAGGAGAATGAATTTCAATTACACAGTTTCGTGTTATAAACAATTCCAGGGGATGCATATCAGAAAAATAAGCATGGAAGGATGGTTAAGGAGTGTTGGTACTGAACGAGAGGTCTCGGGTTCGAACCCTGCTCGAGACATTTATTTTTAGAAAAGGCTTATATTATGAGGTAGTCATTTTAATTTGTAATTTTCCTATTACTATTATTATTATTGTCATAATTACAAATAAAAATATATATAAAAACACTTTACCATTATATTAATAGCACTTAATATTATATTTTGTTATTAATCAAGCTATATTAAAATTTAATAAGATATGTATTAATTACATACGAAGTATGAATCCAATATATTAAGTTTATCTATATAACATAATTTAACAAGTATTTTATTAATAATAATAATAATATATAAATTTATTCGATTACAAGTATATGTTTTAATATATACGAATGTTATAGGTTCGTGAATCCGAGGTCAACCCTACACATGTTCAATGTCGTCATATGTATTTTTACTATAAAATACATTAGGTGAGTTTCATTTGCCCTTTTTACTCTTTATATTTTTGGGCTGAGAGTACATGCAAATGCCTTATTAACTGTTTTACAATATTTATATGCGTGAGTTTCATTTGCTCCCTTTTACTCTTTACATTTTTGGGACTGAGAATACATGCGCAAATTTTAATAAATGTTTTACGAAATAGACACAAGTACGTGAAACTACATTCTATGGTTGAATTATCTAAATTGAATATGCCCTTTTTATTAAGTCTGGTAATCTAAGAATTAGGGAACAGACACCCTAATTGACGCGAACTCTAAAGATAGATCTATCGGGCCCAACAAGCCCCATCCAAAGTACCGGATGCTTTAGTACTTCGAAATTTATATCATGTCCGAAGGAGGATCCCGGAATGATGGGGATATTCTTATATGCATATTGTGAATGTCGGTTACCAGGTGTTCAATCCATATGAATGATATTTTTGTCTCTATGCATGGGACGTATGATTATGAGAAATGGAAGTATGAAATTTTGTGGTCTATTAAAATTATGAAATGATTCTTTATGATAAACTAATGAACTCACCAACCTTTTGGTTGACACTTTAAAGCATGTTTATTCTCAGGTACGAAAGAAATCTTCCGCTGTGAATTTGCTCATATTAGAGATATTACTTGGAGTCATTCATGACATATTTCAAAAGATGCTGCATTCGAGTCGTTGAGTTCATCAAGATTATTATTAAGTCAATTATATTTGGATATATTATGAAATGCTTTACATGCCTGTCAACTGTCGATGTAACGAAAGTTTGTCTTTTAAAAACGAATGCAATGTTTGTAAAATTTATCATATAGAGGTCAATTACCTCGCGATGTAATCAACTGTTGTGAATCGTTTGTAATCGATATGGACTTCGTCCGGATGGATTAGGACGGGTCTCTACAGTTGGTATCAGAGCGGTGGTCTTAGAGAATCAGGTCTTGCAGTAGTATGTCTAATTAGTAGTTGTTAGGATGCATTAGTGAGTCTGGACTTCGACCGTGTCTGCATGTCAAAAATTTTGCTTATCATTTTTGTCGGAAATCATCTGTTTATCATCCTTAGGAAATTACCTGCTTATCATTCTTAGTCTAGACACATCTTACTGCAATGATTGCATGAATAGTGTATAGACAAAATTTGTATCTTATCGTATCTGCTAATTCATATCTTAGCGTATCTGTTGTGGTTACCTTTGCCTGAAAGCTTCCGTAGATTCCTCCGTAACTTATGAGATTTTAGCATTATATATGCATATGTAAATTATGTATTGCAGGGTACTAATCTACATCCTATAATCTATTTATTATCGAAAATCCTTCATCTGCTCGTACGGGATGAATCCCTCAACCAGTTCGAGTCCCTCAGATTCCGATAACTATTCCGACATGGATGTTCACCTAAGCTCCGAAAGCGGTGTCACCAGAATGAATCAATCAATCAGCTATCCCCAATTCATTTGATGCATTCGTAGTCGACTTAATTAATGGAAACGCGCAGAAGGTAATCCCTTCCACCAACCGAATTCACCTCTTGATAATGAACCTGAAGCGTTTACCGGCGAACCTGTTCGAAACACCATTTTCAGTCTCATTTCCAGGGTAACTCGACAAGATTATATTCTATCCACAATTCTGAACCTTATTCATCCGCTCGTTCCGACCGACAATCATCCTGGAGTAATAAGTCAACGAACTTCGCGCTCGAATAATCAATTCGGAGAATATGGTGCAAAATGTACCAGCTTTAGCAACATCACCGGCACCAACAGTACCATCAATAACAGCACCAGTACCATCAACAATCCATGCTTCAATATCATCATCTGTACTTTGAGTATGATCTTCGTTCTACGTATTGTTCTACCTCATTTATCTTCGTTCGACATGGCGAATATGTAATCTCTAAAGTTTTAGAGATTATTTATTCTAGTTCCAACCGAAAAGCAAATGAGTTTAATATCATATTAACTCATTAAATTCATGAATACATCTAAAGAAAATATATATGTATATATGTTTTCATAAAGATTGTAATTAAAAATTCTCTTGTACAAACTGTTAATGGTGAAAATATTTTAACGGGTAGGTAATACCCGGGGAATATTTAAATTTCACATTAATAAGTTACATTGTACGTTCTTCGAATCTGTTTCAACAGTCATATACTATCCTACTTACATCCACCGATATATAAATCCATTCACCATAGAATAACCATATTCATCCAATTTCATATTTGGATTTTAATTTATCAGAATCCAACAAGTGGCATAATGAAGAAAACATTTGACAAAATAAAATTTGTTAGAAACAAACAAATTAACTATGAGAAATTTTGTTAAGAATCCACGCTAAGTGTTCCTAGCTAATTGTTCCTAGCTAACTGATTACATTTTATTTATCGCAATTTAATTATCGCAATTTACATTCTCGCAATTTTATTTATCATCATTTAATTTCTGTTATTTACTTTACGCACTTTATTTATCGTCATTAAATTTCTGTTATTTATCTTTACGCACTTTAAATATCGGGACACGTATACAAGGTTTTGACATATCATATCGACACATCTATATATATTATTTGGAATCATCATAGACACTCTATATGCAGTAATGATCGAGTTCTCTATACAGGGTTGAGGTTGATTCTATAATAATATATATACTTTGAGTTGTGATCGAGTCTGAGACGAATACGGGTCACGATACGTATTAATTAATTCAAATATTATAAACTATATATGAATTAGTGAGTTAGTGACTGTGGACTGCTAACTGTGGACTACCAACATTGGATAATTAAAATGAATTAAAATATTAATTATAACATATGAAACTAAACAATTCTTCAAGTTTGCCACTTGATTTCATCTTAAACCCCATTTGTATCTTGACGATTACAATCTGCGTTCAAACCTTTCATGATTCTTGAAAACACCTCAATCGATAGGATGAATCAACCGCACTTCATCTACGGAAGGAAAGATTTATGCATATAGTTATGCACCTGAGAAACTCTCGACAACTGAGTAAAAGTTTAACACGTAGCCGCGTCAGATCCTTTGGTATTTATTAGCAAAAACTAACTTTGCGATCCTTTTTCAAAGTAGCCAATTTTGTCACAGCTCCAGCAAGTCAACTTCGACTTTTCATTCGAAGTAGTCTTACTATAATCCTGATATATAAGATTACCCTTTTGATACCGGAGAATTCTTTTATATTCCACCAAATTACCAGCAGACGTACCAACAACCTCGATGCTTCTTGGCTTAAATCTCTCTGATAAATCATTATATTTATTCATTGAAACCTTATCATATACTCAACCGCATCTTGTAACAATAACTGCCATACCAATTACCGGGAATCAGCAATCAGTACTTTGAAAAATCACAGCCTATCTACATCAAGAGTTATATGTATAGCCTTATCTCTTAGAATTATAACCTTCCATTCTGAAATTTTGAAAAGCACCCAGCCTACGAATCAATACATTTAACTTCGAAAAAGTTGAATGAAGCAGCAGAAACTGTAGACAACCGTAAACGACCTTAATCGTCGGAAGTTTGATGATAAAGAATAGTATGTTGGAAAAGCTCAGAAAAGTTGGAACTGGAAAACGGATTGAGCTAACCACGAAGGAGACCAAGGACAAATACAAGGACTATACCCTATATTCAAAGAATCCAGATAATTCTGGATCCGTTGAAATCTTTAGAGAATATCTTACTCCGAAGTAATGTTAAATCTTGTGGAAAATCTTTCTTCATCAACCTTAGATCTTAGAAATTCTGAAAATATCATCATAAATATCTTCAATATTCCTGAGGATATTTTCATAACTCTTCTTATTTGAAATTAGTTATCTCTTCCTGCTATCGGTGTTATATCATAAAAGAAACTATTTTAGTTTCTAAATTCTGAAACCTTCGAGTTTAAAAATATGAATGATTTTGAAGTAGTGTTGAGGACTGAAGCACGAGTTAGTATAATATAATGACACTTGATCAACGTGATTATATTACAGTAAGTCATGCTGAGTTTCTAATGGGACGTGATGATTCACAGATCATAACGTCATCATGTGCCATGTTACATAACTCTTTCATTCTGCTTAACTTCTGAACATATCAAGAAAATATATTCTTGATAGTTCTATTCTCAGTGATTCAGGTAATTTGACAAAACAAATCGTGCTACTACCTTTCCTTTCTAGCTTGTATAATATGATAATTCGAAACTCCATACCTATGCATTCTGGACCATTACTTGCGAAAAGTAAACAAAAGCATGAAGCTCCGAAATAGAAAGGGGGTATGAATCGCAGCAATTAAGAGAGCGCATTAACTGTGGATGACAATAATTATAGGAGACAGAAGCAGGGACATTGAAATATAAGGGAAGATATAAAATCCAACAACAACGTAGAAACTACAAACCGTGTATATCAATGTTTATCGCAACATAAAGACACGGGAGAATTAAAAACACTATAACCCCAAGTGCAAAGTAGAAGAAAGCAGATTCCTCCGATGGAAGTTGGAAAAGGAGAATGATTGTTGCAAAAGTAAGGATAAGGACAAGGATCAGAAATTGATTAAGCATTTTCACAATCTTTTGGATGTATGAACTAAGAAAGAAAGTATAGGAATGGTGAGAATAATGGAACGGAAGAGTTTAATTTATAATGGAAATATCAGACAGAGAAATCGAGGTAGATCATCGTATTTAATTATAGAGATCTTAATTTACTTACTCGCCAAAGAATCAAATCTCTCAGATTTCGAAGATTTTCTTTAAATCCCTTGAATTCCGGAATTCAATCGTGACTACGTCAAAAGTTATGGAAAATCTCCATTTCTTCATCTCGATCTTTTGTGATAGCTTCATTCATACGTTTCGATTAATCGAATCATTTTATTCAAATTACTCAATGATGATAAAACTCTATTTATCAACTCATATTCGTCATAAAAACATTTTTATTGTTAACCATGACCACCTCACTCAAATTTCGGGACGAAATTTCTTTAACAGGTAGGTACTGTGATGACCCGGGAATTTCAGACCAAATTTAAACTTTAATCGTTATATGTTTCCGACACGATAAGCAAAGTCTGTAATTGATATTGCTCTAAACATACATATTATTCAACGCAATATCAGTTATATTTCATCAGCTTTTATCAATTACGAAGACATTCCACGTATGATATTCAAGAAAAACGACAAAAGTGGACAAGAGTTGCTATTTGAAGATTCGACGATAAAACGATAGTTTTAACCAAATTTTATATCAAGAAAACGTTTATCCGAATTTAAGAATGAAGAAGTCTGAAGAAAAAGGTTACACACGTCGTCCAAAATGGTATACATCAACACGAGATCAACAAAGAACAACTGAAGAAAAAAATAATAAGAAATCTGATAATTACTCTTACACGAATCGTGTAATGTTACACGAATCGTGTAATATAACTGGTCATACACGATTCGTGTATACATACACGATTCGTGTAATGTTAGGACAAAGCACTATTACGGATTCCAGAAGGTCGGCTGCTTTATGAGTTTTAAAACTATTCTTTTTCTCCAATTGAAGACAGCAGGATTTCAACAAAGCTCTTTGACCAACTTTCATGTTCATAAATATGGATACGTTCAGAGTTGAAGAAAAAGATATTATCTAGTACAAAAATTACTATACACACATATATTATCTTTCTGTAATTTATTAGTTCAAGGTTAAGAATAGTTTCAATTATTAAGGGGGTATTGTTCGTGATAAAGGGTGTTATTATACGCGTGAAAGGGGTGTTATTATTGTAATTTTTCTACCATTTGAAGTTAATGCAAGTGAAGATATTTTAGTAAGTTTACTCTGTTAAAATTAGTGTTGTTATTATGTTTGCAGATCTATATTTTTATGTCTCCCCTAGTGTAATGAATAGCTAAATTTCCCTAGTGTTTGCTTAAATGTAGAGCCCCTAGTGAAATGGATTGTTACCATTAGTAAAGTTAAAATGTAACTTTAGTATTTTTAATATTGAGCCTAGTTAAAAGAACCATTTTTTTTGTAATTAGGTATTTAACCCTTGCCACTTAATTTAGTAAATTTAAATAACGAAAGTTGTTTTTATTTACACAAATTAAGCTTCAACATTAAAAATGATCTAGACGAATTTATGGATAAGTTATTGACACCAATTTAGAAATAAACTTCGGTGGTTTGGGTGATATCAATAAATTATGTGAAGGTGAAATTATAAAAAGGGAGACCGTTATAATTTGGGTATTGGCGAAGGTCAAAACTAGGCTAGGTCTCAATTTAAATACTTAGGGAATAGTAGCTTTCTAAAAAGAATCCAATGAAAATTAGATTTTATTTAGTTAAGTTGTAACTTTATATTTATTCGAGAGAAAAATGTAAAGTTTGATACTAGAACATTTTAATAGGGCGTAAAACTTAAAACAATCCATGGACCTAGGGGTGACACAATTAAGTAAACACTCCCATTTATCTTATTTATACTTCCTATAAAAAGTATTGTTGTATTTATTCATGAATTATAAGTTTAAAATATATAAAAATACATAAAAACATTTAATTTTCGTAACAGTTATGTGTCACACATTTTTACACTTACACGAATCGTGTAACCTCACACGAATCGTGTAAGGCTTGAATACGGCTACAGTACACCGTAGGTCAAAATTTAGGGTTTTAATTATTTAATATTATAAAATTAGGTTATTAGTTATTTATTTATTATAATTAGGTTATTTATTATATAATTAGTTTTAATTAATATAAAATACTTAAATACATGTTTTAATCCTAAAATTAGCATTAACTATTATAAGTTCATAAATTATAACTAGTTTATAATTAGTTAATTAATTAGTTTCCTTTTAATTTGTATTAGTTTTATTAAAAATGTCATTTAGTTAATTTAAATAAGTTTATATAATAATTACTTAAAACAAATTTCTAAACATATAGTTTTATTAAAAATTACTATTTTACTAATTACCATCTAGTAATATAATTGTCACATAATAATTAATATAATTTCAATTAGATTCCCTTTTTAAGTTAATTTTTGTAATCTTGTAATTTCATTTAGTAATTTAGTTTAAGTTATCTTCTTTTACTGTTACTATAAATTGCCTAATCCAAAACCCTCTTTAATTAAGTTTGACATCAAAGACTATTAAAAAACCATTAAACACTCCATCTCCCTGTGGAACGAATCGGATTTACCAACAAACTAAACTACACGGATAGGACTAGTTGCCTATATATATGTGTGAAATCAACCTAAAATCAATAAAATACCACATATACAATAAATCAATTCGTGTAACAAAACAACTCAAATCCGTTCATAAATAAAGGTCTCGATCGCACACATCAACTTTTTGGCGCCGCTGCCGGGGAGTTGGCAGTTAAATAAATAGATAATTTTTCTGGTTCGTAGTAATAGTTGGATTTGTACGTGGACCGGGTTGTTGGATCACCAATTTTATTGGTCTTTGAAGGATCCTGCCCCTCTGCTGCATCTTTTGGCTATTCGAAACGTGGGCAAAAATCAGAAGGATAATCTGTTTGTTTAAAGGTTTTTATCATTGTTTTTATGTTATTCGATCCTCTCGAGGAAATTCATTTCCAAGAAAGTTTAAAGTTTTTGAATAAATCCTTTAATTCTTTGTACAATTTCCCAAATTGTATGATCCGTTCAATCCTAAACTCGTTAAACTTAATCCAGAACCTCAAAGAATTAATAAAGGACAAAAACAACAAAAAGAAATAGGAAGTACTTTTAAAACACCGAAAAACACTAAAAAAAAGAGAAACAAATAGGTAACCCTAGATAAACCTTTAGTGAAGTGATCTCATAATAGAAATTAATGTATGAACTTACGTTCCTCCAACGCTGAATTAACTCCCTCACATCCTGAACCCGAAAGGAAATTCCACGAACGCTTAAGAGCTCAAGAAGTAGAATCTCTTGCTAAAAATTTAGAGTCACTTTTCTTAGAATCCGACTCTGAACCAATAATTCAACCAATCATAGAGCCGATTATTAAAGAAGAAGAAGAAATGGCTGATACAAATCAAACGATGGAAGCATTAATGAAGGCCACAAGAAAAGGTCAAGGCCACGCAATCATCCAACCCACGATGACTGATGGCTTTGAAATAAAAGGTCAATTTTTACACATGGTAACTAATACATGCCAATTCGGTGGAGCTCCAAATGAGGATGCTAACGAGCATCTTCGTAAGTTTGTAAGCATTTGCAAACTATTCAAAATTAAGGATGTCACCGATGATGTCGCATGTTTAAAAATCTTTCCATGGTCATTAAAAGATGAAGCTAGAGATTGGCTAGACTCATTACCTGAAGGCTATATTGAAGACTGGAATGATATGATGGAAAAATTTTTGTCAGAATTCTTTCCTGCTTCAAAAGCAGCAAAATTACAAAGTGATATAAATCACTTTAAACAAAAGCCTAATGAAACTCTTTATGAAGCTTGGACTCGATTCAATAAAATGCTTCGAATATGTCCTCAACACGGGTTGAGTACATTCCAAAAAGTTTGTATATTCTATAAAGGAGTCAATGTAGCAACTCGAAAAGATATAGATGTTGCAGCCGGAGGTTCGGTTATGAAGAAAACACCTGAAGACGCTCATACAATCATTGCTGATTTAGCGTCCCATTCTCATAACTGGCATCAAGAAATAGAATTCTCTAGATCATCAAATGTTGCTAGTATCGAAAGCAATGATGAAATTGCTTCTTTAAAAGTTCAAATAGCAAATCAAGCAAGACAAATCGAGAAAGTAACCAAGGAAATGCATGCTATTAGAGTAGGATGTGAACTATGCCAAGGTCCCCATCTTACTAAAGATTGTAATCAAGCAACAATGGAAGAGCAAGCAAATTTCTTAGGTTACTTACGAAAAGGTGAAATGAACTTTAGCGATTTTCCAGCTATAGAAGCAAACAACCGAAGATATCCTCCTATCAACAGCTATCAAGTAGGAGGACCTTCAGGATCGAATAATAACTATCAAAATAACAACAACTATCAAGGTGGAAATCAAGGTTACCAAAACAACCGGAATTTTCAAAATCAAAATCAAAGAAATCCACCGCCAGGATATAATAACCGAAATCAACCTCAAAGAAATTATCAAAATAATTTCCAACCCAATCAACCGCAACCATTAGCACTCATGCAACCACAACCATTAGCAATTATGCAACCTCAACCCGAGAGGAAAT
Organism: Rutidosis leptorrhynchoides; assembly: GCF_046630445.1. Classification (NCBI taxonomy): domain Eukaryota; kingdom Viridiplantae; phylum Streptophyta; class Magnoliopsida; order Asterales; family Asteraceae; genus Rutidosis; species Rutidosis leptorrhynchoides. The sequence goes on along the minus strand of NC_092339.1, from coordinate 245,829,289 downwards.
CTGGTTTAGAAGATCTCTTAAGAGATTTTATGGTTAAGCATGAGCAAAATGCAGAGCTCCAAACTCAGCAAATTCGAAATCAACAAGCTACAATACAAAACTTAGAAAGAGATGTTGGAAGGATCTCACAGTTACTATCAGAGAGACCACCAGGTACTCTCCCCTCAAATACTCAAGTGAATCCCAACAATCCCCAAACAAGGAACGAGCATGTAAATGCTATAACTACTAGAAGTGGTTTAACTACTAAACCCGAGACTCCAAAATCTCCGGAAGTTCCTTTATCTCCTACTATTTCACCAATACCGGTTGATGAAAACGAGCAAGATAACGAAGAACAAGAGAAAAATGATCTACCGGAGGTCATACAAAAGAAAATTGAAGAACCACCAGTAAAAGTGCATAAGGAACCTATTCCTTACCCAAAAGCATTAAAGAAAGATAGACTCGCAAAGCGATATGAGAAATTTGCGGACATGATTAAGCAAATTAGCATTAACATGCCACTCGCAGAAGTTCTTAGGGATATGCCCAACTACGGGAAATTCTTAAAAGATCTAATATCTTCAAAGGGTAAATACCATGATGTTTCTGCCACATTCCTCCATGAAGAATGTTCGGCTATCTTAAAGAAACAAAATGTACCTCCAAAATTAGGAGACCCTGGTAGTTTTATCATACCATGTATGATGGATGATTCGGTAGTGTACGATGCACTAGCCGATCTAGGTGCAAGTGTCAACTTAATGCCTTACTCATTATATTTAAAACTCGACTTGGGAGACCTAAAACCAACCCGCATGGGTATTCGATTAGCAAATCAATCATTTGATACTCCCATAGGTATAGCCGAGGATATACTTGTAAAAGTTGGCTCACTCATCTTTCCCGTCGACTTTGTTATTCTAGAAATGCAAGAGGACACAAAAGTTCCTATCATTTTAGGACGTCCTTTCCTAAATACTGCAGATGCTATCATCAATGTCCAAAAAGAACAATTAAGTCTAGGTGTGGGAAACGAGAGAATAATTTGTCACATTGACAAAGCCATGAAAAGACCCACTTCTACCGATGACTCTTGTTTTCAAATTGATGTTATAGATCTATGTGTCGAAAATGAATTAAAAGAACTACTAGAAATTGATATCCCGGGATTAGCCCCGGTAAGTGAAGATGAATACTTCAATATTGATGAAGATTTTGATAAGTTAATGAAGGTAGTCACGGATGACGAGACCATTAACGAAGAAATTCCCAATGAAGAGGAAACATTTGAGGAAATCAATAATGAAGATAGATTCCGTATAAAGAATTCCTTGGAAGAACCACCCGTACTAGAGCTTAAAGAGCTACCCAAACACTTGGAGTATGCTTATCTCGAAGGTACATATCAATTACCAGTAATTATCGCTTCACATCTTTCCGATAATGAGAAAGATAGGTTAATTTCTGTTTTAAAAACCCATAAAAAAGCTATAGCCTGGAAAACAACCGACATTCCGGGAATAAACCCGTCTTACTGTACACATAAAATTCTCCTTGAGAATGATTACAAACCCGTAGTACAAAGACAACGTAGGCTAAATCCCAACATGAAAGAAGTTGTCAAAAAGGAGGTTATCAAGTTACTTGATGCCGGGTTAATATACCCTATATCCGATAGCCCGTGGGTTAGTCCTGTTCAAGTAGTACCCAAGAAAGGAGGTACAACTGTAGTCCTTAATGATAAAAATGAACTCGTTCCTACGAGAACAGTCACTGGTTGGAGAGTCTGTATAGACTACCGTCGTTTAAATGACGCCACAAGGAAAGATCATTTCCCACTTCCTTATATTGATCAAATGTTAGAACGTTTAGCGGGAAAAGAATACTATTGTTTCCTTGATGGATTCTCCGGTTATTTTCAAATTCCCATTGATCCATTAGACCAAGACAAGACAACTTTTACTTGTCCATTTGGTACTTTCGCATACCGACGAATGCCGTTCGGATTATGCAATGCGCCAGGCACCTTCCAAAGGTGTATGATGGCAATATTTCATGACATGATAGAAGAAAGTATGGAAGTCTTCATGGACGATTTCTCTATTTTTGGAGATTCCTTCGATTCATGCCTTTCAAACCTCGAACGAATGTTAATTCGTTGTGAAGAATCAAATCTTGTTTTAAATTGGGAAAAATGCCACTTCATGGTGAAGGAAGGCATTGTCTTAGGACACAAGATTTCTCGAGATGGAATGGAAGTAGACAAAGCTAAGATTGATGTAATTTCAAAGCTTCCTCCTCCAACTAACGTTAAAGGAATTCGTAGTTTCTTAGGTCATGCGGGATTCTATCGACGATTCATAAAGGATTTTTCCAAAATCGCTCGACCCATGACTAAACTTCTTGAGAAAGATAGTACATTCGATTTCAATGACGAATGCCTACAAGCTTTCTCCATCCTAAAAGAAAAACTTACGAATGCACCTATCATAGTATCTCCCGATTGGTCCAAACCATTTGAGTTAATGTGTGACGCAAGCGATTATGCCTTAGGTGCTGTTTTAGGACAACGCTCAGATAATCATTTTCGACCAATTTATTATGCAAGTAAAACTCTAACAGGAGCCCAAATTAATTATACCACCACAGAAAAGGAACTCCTAGCAGTTGTCTATGCATTTGATAAATTTCGGTCATATTTAGTGTTGTCTAAAACCATTGTTTACACAGATCATTCAGCACTTAGATACTTATTCAAGAAGCTAGACGCAAAACACCGTCTAATTCGTTGGGTTCTTTTACTACAAGAATTCGACATTGAAATACGTGATAAGAAAGGAGCTGAGAATCTAGCTGCCGATCACTTATCTCGACTTGAAAATCCCGAATTAGAGAAACTTGATGATACAATCATCAAAGATACATTCCCTGATGAATCTCTAATGAGAATAGAAACCGACTTTGAAATTCCATGGTTTGCTGATTTTGCAAACTATCTTGCTACAGGAGTATTAATTAAAAATCAAACATACCAGCAAAAGAAGAAATTCTTTGCTGATTTAAAGTATTACTTCTGGGAGAGTCCTAATCTTTTTCAAATAGGAGCGGATCAAGTTATCCGCCGTTGCATATATGGTAAAGAAGCTCAACAAATATTAGAGCACTGTCATCAAGGCCCAGCAGGTGGTCATTTCGGACCTAGCTATACAGCCAAAAAGGTTTTTGACTCGGGCTTTTATTGGCCAACTATTTTCAAAGATGCATATCACATGGTTAAAACATGTGATTCTTGTCAAAGATCGGGAAATATCTCCAAGAGAGACGAAATGCCACAACAAAGCATCCAAGTATGCGAAATATTTGACATTTGGGGTATTGACTTCATGGGTCCATTCCCCGCTTCTAACAAATGTAAATACATTCTCGTAGCAGTCGATTATGTTTCTAAATGGGCTGAAGCAAAAGCCCTACCCACTAACGATGCTCGAGTTGTTGTTAGCTTCCTTAAAAACCTTTTCTCACGTTTTGGGATTCCAAAGGCATTAATCAGTGATCGTGGAACTCATTTTACAAATCAATTACTCGAGAAAGTGCTTAAAAAGTATGGAGTTAATCATCGTTTCTCAACTTCTTACCACCCTCAAACGAGTGGCCAAGTTGAAAACACTAATCGAGGTCTTAAACGAATTTTAGAAAGAACGGTAAATAACAACCCGAAAATCTGGCATCGAAAGCTAGATGATGCGCTATGGGCATTTAGAACCGCATTTAAAACGCCCATTGGTACTACACCTTTCCGATTAGTTTATGGTAAGGCATGTCATCTACCTGTCGAAGTCGAACACAAGGCATATTGGGCTTTAAGAGAATGTAACACCGACCTTGTGCAAGCCGGGGAAAACCGATTCTTACAAATTAATGAATTAGATGAATTAAGACTACAAGCATATGAAAACTCTAAAACATATAAAGAGAAAACTAAAAGATGGCACGATGCACGACTAAAAACAAAAGAATTTGAACAGGGAGATAAAGTTTTAGTCTTCCAATCACGTTTTAAGTTTTCACCTGGGAAATTAAGATCCCGATGGTCTGGGCCATATATAATAAAACAGGTTTTTCCATCTGGATATGCAGAATTGTACGGTAAAGACGGTGGAACTTTCAAGGTGAACGGTCATCGACTAAAACTATACTTTGAAGGGATCAACACTACGGAAAGAGACGAAGTCACATTCTACCCTAAGGACAAGTAAATTCAGGGTAACTCTAAGGTTTTAAACTCCATTCTCACTTTTCATTTTTATCTTCAAGAGTGGAGTTCGATTGGTCTTTCCCTAGCAGACCCTAAAGAACTAGTCTTCTCCCCCCATTCTACCTTTTTAATTTCTTTTGGTTTGTTTTTATTTCTTTATTTTCAAGATGCGAGGTAAATATACCTACAACCACTTCATTTTAATGTGCGATAAAATTCTACCAAGAGATGTGGTATTAGATATTAAGAAACGATGCGATGCGATAAGAAAAAGAGAAAGACAAGATTATAATGAAAAAAATTATGCAAAAGGTAAATCAAAATGCGCTAAGAGACGTCGAGCACGACAATTGGGTAAATGTGGAAAATGTGGAAAACCGGCTCACTCCGGAGATTGCCCAAAGAACCAAACGGACTCTAATTTCGAGTACGTAACTTTATGCCGAGAAGGGCCTTTCAAATGCTTAGACGAAAACCTTTTAAACCCACGTGGTTACGCCTACGAGGCGATGGGAAGTGAAATTTCGCGACTCGACTACGAAGCGAGTCAACGTGGGTTCACTATCTAATTCTTTTTCTCGTCCATTGTATGTATGTGCATATTTTGTTTTTATTTTGTGTGTTTATGTTTTTGTGTGTTTATTGTTTGCCGTGTGTTTTTTTTTAAAAAAAAAAAAAAAAAGAGGGTTTATTTAATTTAAATTGATTAAACTTGAATTTAACCTGTTTTCATTGAAAACAATAATGTTAAAGTGTTAAAACTGAATTATTGTTGTTCAAATTGCACGAAATTAATTGTTAAATTGTTAAGATATCTTTTAAATAGTAAACCACGAAAACAAAATAAAAATCAGAAAAATTCTTTCTACTAAATTGAGGTGAAACGCCTTGAGTTTAACTTGTTTCTTTGAAAATGAAAATGTTAGGTGTCACAACTGAATTTTCATTTTTAAAAATTGTACAGAATATTTATTAAACTATAAAAGTCTGTAGTAGATTGTAAAAAATATACTCTTTTATCAATAACCGTAAAAATATATAACTTGTAAATCTTTGTTGCGGATAATGATAGGTTTGACGACCGACATTAATCTCTACCTAGACGATAGGAAACAAAGTTTTAAGTTTGAAAATTAGTTGATTAAAGGGTATATAACAAAAATAGAGTGAATTTTTATTTGTTTAATTTTTATTTTTCATGTACTTGTTTTTATTTTACTTATTTTCGATAAAACTATAAAAAATTTTAAACTTTTAATTAATTGAATTTTATAAATTGAAATTAAAAATTTATAAATGGATTAAGATCAGGTGTAAAAACCGAATTTCCGTTATAAATATGAATTTTTAAAAAATATTTTAAAATTCAATTGATTTTAAGTTAAATAAAAAAAAAAAAAGAGTGTATTTTATGTTTTTATTTTTATTTTTCATGAACTTGATTTTAAAATTAAAAATGTTAATCTTTTTAACACAAAAATAGAGTGTTTTTATTTTATTTTTAATTTGTTTTTGAAAAACTATAAAAATTTTAACTATTAATTAATTAAATTTTATAAATTTATTTTTAAGATTTATAAACGGATAAAAGAACAGGTGTAAAAAACCGAATTTCCATTACAAATATAAATCTATAAAAGATATTTTTAAAACTTAATTAATTATAAGTTATTAAAAAAAAAAAAAAAAAAACCTGGAAAATAAGCCTTACACGAATCGTGTAGGTGTACACGATTCGTGTAAGGTCAAAATAGCTGGCATATCAGACGGGGTCAGGGACTGGTTCCTCACTCCTTCCCTTCCCAATTTTTTCTGCAAACACGAAAGCTACACCCAAAAATCCCCAAATTCGACCCAAATACATAAATTAACACCGCCAATCACCTCTAATTCTTCAATCTATCATCATGCCAAGAGCGGTAAGGATTTTTAACCCATTTTAATTAGTGTTCTTCAAGTTTTTCATCATTTTTATTTATAGTTTTAATCCGAATTTTGTGTATATTTATGTTGATTTTGGCTTGATTATTGTTATATATATGTTGTTAGTAACATGATAAACCCGATTAGCATGAAAAATTGAAGTTTAATTGGTGTTTGCAAATTAGGGTTTATACCAAATTGGGGAAGATGATGAAATTAATACTAAAGTGTGTTAATTTGGTTATAATTAGTTGTTTTTGAGTGTTTTGACAGTAGATAGAACTTGTGAAACATGATTTTGATTGCTTGATTGTGTGATTTTTGATTTTAGCCTAAATTTGTTAACTTTTGCAACTTTCATGAATCAAGTATGCATTTGAATGATGTAAGGATGATTTAGAAGCTGAGATATGCGCAATGTGATTGAATAGAAGTATATATGCTTAGAAAAATTGCGTGTTTTCACTTATGAGTTAGACTTTTTATATGAAACTTGATTTTTTTTTATTTGTAAATTTTGGTTTGTTTTTGTTTTGTTTTGGTTGATAGAACTAAATATCCCAAGTTTGTTGAATTAAATTGAATAATGTGGTGTTGAAAACAAGCTTGTTTGTTGAAGTTAAAATCTTTGCTAACATTTACACATCCTATTGGGATGATTTCCTTGTTTTTAAAATGTTATGCAGGGACCAATTAGAATGAGGCCAGTTAACCAACAAGAAGAAGTTACGCCCGATATGGAACAACGAATGTTGCTACTGCACCCGATTCTACATTTCCCTATCGAAATGAGCCAAAGGGTACAAAAGGTAAAGGATTTGCTTAATCTGGCAACTCGAACAATCAATCAAGTTTGCATTGTTGATTGGGCACCTTTAGGTCACCCAGTTAACTTAGATACACAGATTAGGGATATTTTAACCCAAAGTTATACGGATGAATTTGGGGTAGTTAGGAGTTTTAATGACTGGGAGAGATTGTTTAGCTTGACTGCTCCTGTATATAGGGAATTTTGTTTAGAATTTTACTCTACTGTAAGGATGATTCCCCGCCCAGCAAGTGTCCAAGATAATAGTTTTCTACAATTCCGACTGGGTGGGATTGATAGACGGATGTCCCTAGGCGACTTAACTATAGCATTAGGGATTTATGAGGGTCATGAAAGGATTGCTCCAGGTTTTTGGGATTTTATATTTAATGGAGCTAGATATTCAGGAGATTATGCACATGGCAGCGTCTGGCAATCTTTTTCCGGTAGGAATACATATTCAGCCGGCCGAGAATCTTATCTTAAGATCCGAGATATTCGCTATCGTTTAATTCATAAATTTATAGCGAACACTATTAACCAAAGGGCATTCCTTTCTACAGATAGGATTAATTATGTCGACCTTTGGTATTTGGATCATATTAGAGATAGGTATTCTACTATTAGTATACCCTATGGAGTGGCCCACTTTTTGGCCAATGTAGGTAAAGGTGCTCGGGGAGCAAGTGACATGTCGGGGGGTCACTACATCACGTGTTTGGCTTCATGGTTCGGTATCAACCCGAACGGCTTCGAACCTCCAATCCAATCGACAAATCAAGATATTCACATCTTAGGATTGGAGGTGTATAGGACAGCGAAGGCTATACGTACGACTGGTGGGGTAATTAGTTTAAGGGAACAGGATGTTGCACCTCAACAGCCGATGCAGGAGGATGACGAACCCGAGAGGGAAGCCAGGAGGAGACGACGAGACACAGATCAGGCGAGTTCGTCTCAGGCAGGTACTTCTGATTACGATTTACTCCAAAGTTCATTTAACGCGTTGAGTTTAGATGTAAGAAACTCTTATCAAAACTGGGGAGTAAGATCAGAAGACCAATATACGGCTTTATCTCGGCAGTTAGGGGACATTCAGCATACCCAATTGGACATTAGGCAGACTCAATTAGATCAATATGGTATGCTGTCCAACATCCGATATGATCAGAGGGGAATACAAAATCAATTAGAGTGGGCGCACCATCAGGCACATTTATACGCGTCTAACCCACAATCATACGCACCCTCAGCCTTTCCATCATACCCCCAATGGCAGTCACCCAATGACCCGCTACCTCCATCATATGATCACAACGCCGCCATTGCCGCGAGTCAGGATGCATATAGGCGCTTCTACGAGGAACAACGCCTAAACGAGCAACGGCAACGACAGCAGCAGGAGGAGGGTGAGCGAGGAGGCCCGTACTGGAGCCCATTTGATTAGTTATATTGTTTTAAACATTTACATTTTTTGTTTGGTTTGTAATAACATATAATTGTGTGGTGTGTATTTTTACATTTTTATGTTTGTTATGTTTTAATATATCTTTGCAAGAAATTAGTGTGGGGTAAAATTGTTTTGTACATTTGAAGTACAACCCCATATTTTGTGTGTTTTTAACATGGTTTTGACAGGTACAAACGGAAATGCAATGAGATGAAACGAAACCAAACACGGATTTGCATTGTGATGCGAAATTTTTTGGATACAATCATAGGTAAAACAATTTGAAAATCCAAATCGGTTAACAAAGGAAGTTCCAAAAACTTCACACTAATTGTCCTCTCAAATTTATACATTATTATCTGATTTTATGTAATGAGGGCATTACATAATCTTAAGTGTGGGGTGGGAATATATATAAATTCTCGAGAACTTATAAGTTATTGGTTTTTATGAAAATTTGAAATTTTTTTAAACAAATGTATCTAATCAATTCTTAAGGTAACTACGAGCAATTAAAGATCAGGTGTAAAAACCGAAATTGTTGTCTCCATACATTAAAAATACATAAGTTTATTTGTTTAAAACTTATAAAAGAAAACCATTTATAACAAGAATTTATAAATCCTTATATTGAGAACCATTTATCACATGTTTCTTTGAAGTTTATTGCAGATATCATTGCTAAGGAACGTATAAACCTGAATATTCCATTATCACGAGTAATAGAGGATGAATCAAGTCCATCCCGTAAGGAAGTAAAGTCTTCCGAATTGACACACTTGCTAACTTATGTTAGAAGATGTAGTCCAGAACAGCTGTAGGTTGACGAAAAATCTTGTAAAGTCATCCCTAAAATCGGCTGGAAATCCACCTAACCTCAGCATCAAACAGGGTTTTTGGTGGTCAGACTTATCCTAACCATGAGAAGGATATGTCCCGTACAATGGGGGGGCACAATGCAAATTAGCTTTTAAGACTAATGAATCTAATCCCCAGATGGATGATCTCCGTAAAGATCAACTGCATCTATGTTTGACCGCGGTCAACATACATATGCCATAACAAATTGAGGTGTACAAACTCATGGTTCACCGATGATATTTGGACACGATATAATTTTGTTCTAAAACTTATGCTATTTTATGAATTATATTTGTGTAAAACTATTTTTGGACATTTGGCTTCAAGTTCCATGATACTACAATCATGGGGGCGAATAGCTTGCTAATCGCCGACTGAGACTTCGGTTTTCAGTTACCCTCAACCGGAATTTGAGGTTAAAACCGAAAAACGTGTCTAGTGTAAAAACTAGCATGACATTTTATAAAATCATAAAACGTTTTCACAAGGTCCAATTTTCCCTAAGGATCCAAATTTTTAAACCCTAATCACGAGTTTCATGTTTGTTTCTGTTGTCAGAATTTCATTTCGTGTGGTGTGCGTGTGATCCAATAAATACTGTTTTGTGTAATATATTTCATATAGCGTGTGTTTCATTTCGTGTAGTGTGTGTTGTGTGATCTAAATGTTCGATAAGAAAGATATATAATGTTCTAACTCTGTTAAAAGATGTAATTGCTTGAGGACAAGCAACGTTCTAGTGTGGGGTATTTTGATATTGCTCTAAACATACATATTATTCAACGCAATATCAGTTATATTTCATCAGCTTTTATCAATTACGAAGACATTCCACGTATGATATTCAAGAAAAACGACAAAAGTGGACAAGAGTTGCTATTTGAAGATTCGACGATAAAACGATAGTTTTAACCAAATTTTATATCAAGAAAACGTTTATCCGAATTTAAGAATGAAGAAGTCTGAAGAAAAAGGTTACACACGTCGTCCAAAATGGTATACATCAACACGAGATCAACAAAGAACAACTGAAGAAAAAAATAATAAGAAATCTGATAATTACTCTTACACGAATCGTGTAATGTTACACGAATCGTGTAATATAACTGGTCATACACGATTCGTGTATACATACACGATTCGTGTAATGTTAGGACAAAGCACTATTACGGATTCCAGAAGGTCGGCTGCTTTATGAGTTTTAAAACTATTCTTTTTCTCCAATTGAAGACAGCAGGATTTCAACAAAGCTCTTTGACCAACTTTCATGTTCATAAATATGGATACGTTCAGAGTTGAAGAAAAAGATATTATCTAGTACAAAAATTACTATACACACATATATTATCTTTCTGTAATTTATTAGTTCAAGGTTAAGAATAGTTTCAATTATTAAGGGGGTATTGTTCGTGATAAAGGGTGTTATTATACGCGTGAAAGGGGTGTTATTATTGTAATTTTTCTACCATTTGAAGTTAATGCAAGTGAAGATATTTTAATAAGTTTACTCTGTTAAAATTAGTGTTGTAATTATGTTTGCAGATCTATATTTTTATGTCTCCCCTAGTGTAATGAATAGCTAAATTTCCCTAGTGTTTGCTTAAATGTAGAGCCCCTAGTGAAATGGATTGTTACCATTAGTAAAGTTAAAATGTAACTTTAGTATTTTTAATATTGAGCCTAGTTAAAAGAACCATTTTTTTTGTAATTAGGTATTTAACCCTTGCCACTTAATTTAGTAAATTTAAATAACGAAAGTTGTTTTTATTTACACAAATTAAGCTTCAACATTAAAAATGATCTAGACGAATTTATGGATAAGTTATTGACACCAATTTAGAAATAAACTTCGGTGGTTTGGGTGATATCAATAAATTATGTGAAGGTGAAATTATAAAAAGGGAGACCGTTATAATTTGGGTATTGGCGAAGGTCAAAACTAGGCTAGGTCTCAATTTAAATACTTAGGGAATAGTAGCTTTCTAAAAAGAATCCAATGAAAATTAGATTTTATTTAGTTAAGTTGTAACTTTATATTTATTCGAGAGAAAAATGTAAAGTTTGATACTAGAACATTTTAATAGGGCGTAAAACTTAAAACAATCCATGGACCTAGGGGTGACACAATTAAGTAAACACTCCCATTTATCTTATTTATACTTCCTATAAAAAGTATTGTTGTATTTATTCATGAATTATAAGTTTAAAATATATAAAAATACATAAAAACATTTAATTTTCGTAACAGTTATGTGTCACACATTTTTACACTTACACGAATCGTGTAACCTCACACGAATCGTGTAAGGCTTGAATACGGCTACAGTACACCGTAGGTCAAAATTTAAGGTTTTAATTATTTAATATTATAAAATTAGGTTATTAGTTATTTATTTATTATAATTAGGTTATTTATTATATAATTAGTTTTAATTAATATAAAATACTTAAATACATGTTTTAATCCTAAAATTAGCATTAACTATTATAAGTTCATAAATTATAACTAGTTTATAATTAGTTAATTAATTAGTTTCCTTTTAATTTGTATTAGTTTTATTAAAAATGTCATTTAGTTAATTTAAATAAGTTTATATAATAATTACTTAAAACAAATTTCTAAACATATAGTTTTATTAAAAATTACTATTTTACTAATTACCATCTAGTAATATAATTGTCACATAATAATTAATATAATTTCAATTAGATTCCCTTTTTAAGTTAATTTTTGTAATCTTGTAATTTCATTTAGTAATTTAGTTTAAGTTATCTTCTTTTACTGTTACTATAAATTGCCTAATCCAAAACCCTCTTTAATTAAGTTTGACATCAAAGACTATTAAAAAACCATTAAACACTCCATCTCCCTGTGGAACGAATCGGATTTACCAACAAACTAAACTACACGGATAGGACTAGTTGCCTATATATATGTGTGAAATCAACCTAAAATCAATAAAATACCACATATACAATAAATCAATTCGTGTAACAAAACAACTCAAATCCGTTCATAAATAAAGGTCTCGATCGCACACATCAGTAATGTAGAGTCTCGAAAACTTTGAAACTGTGTTCATGTAATCAATTACCCTTTGATTGTACTAGACGATTCACGAATCACTATTTATAAATAGAAATGTATATGTAAATAATTATATATTATAAACTATTAGATGCAATTGACGTTATAGTTACATATGTAAAATAATATACGTGGTAATGAAAACTATTATGTCATTATAAATATATGTATGTATATATCTATGTTACTTGTAAATATATGATTATTTGATAAAAAATATATAATATATTTATTTACGTAATAAAATTTGTTATGTAGAAATTATATACCTAGCATTTCAGAATATATAAAAGTATATTAAAACATAGATTACCTTATGCTCGTTTATTTTTTTAATGAAGTTAATAACGAATATATATAAAGATTGTAGATTAAAATATGTAAAATAGACATATAACTTATATACATAATTATTTAAATAAATATTGTAACATAAATAATTTATAAATATTATATAAAGAAATTTATAATATCCCATAATCATGTGTAATATTAATTTGTAATATCAATAAAATATTATTAATATTATTATTATTATTATTTTTACTAATAAAAATTAAAAGTATTATTGCTATTAAATATCTTTACACATACACACATTCAAAGACCTAGTAAACATTGAATATTCCACTGCTAGGAGACAATCGGTAAATCCAATTTCAGTTGAAGATATCTATCAATTACTGTATTTGATTTTGTCTGAATCTCCTAAGTTGTTACGCATCTAAATAGATCGTACCAATCAATTCTATTAAGGACAAAACCCGTTAGCAATCATTTTCTTCACTACCATACAATCAAGATCAAATTCATGAAACTGTATAATTAATTCATTTACAGCTATAACGTCAAAACTTCATTTAGAGAATTAAAAACAGAAACTTGAGAGACAAACAGAAGCAGATACAAACCCTTACTGCTAATCGAAGATTAATAAACAAAAATTTAAAAGCATCAAGATTAACTTCTTGTTATACCTAAACTCAAACCCTCACCACTTTCAGCAAATAAACCCACACCATCGAAACCACACAAACCGCCATTTATTTATGACTTTGGTCATTGTATCGTTGCAACATGTTGATACTACAACCATTGAATCACCACCACCAAGACACCTCAAACAACCTGCAAACACCTTCGGTTATTATTGCAACCGAGCACCTTGATCATCCAAACAGCATCAAATCTTGTTGTTTCCTTTCTTGTTGAAAGGCTCAGCCAAAGAACACCCACTTGTTGCTAAATGTGATCCGGTACAACTGCAACTTGTTATTTATACACGACCCAAAAACAACGAAACACATCGTTAGTGTTTTCTTGTATCCTGTCCGGAACACTCTCACCATACAACCATAACCTGCACCACCTTCATCCTACACCGTTACCCGCTCCACCAACCCTCACCTTCATCGTTCACCATCATCAAATAGAAGCAAACCATGATACTCTCTCTCTATCTATCCCTTCTCTCTTATATGATACCGCAACATCAACTTGAAACCACCACTTATATACGTAAATGAGGTCCTTTATTGAACACCTTATAAAAATTGGGTACATGTGAGACGTTCAAAACAAGATGGCCGATCAAGTCATGGTTTAATAACTAAATACTCGGCAACTTGATTGATTGTTTAATGTTACAATTTAAAAAGGGTGAGGTTGCCACCTTCCTTTTTCTTTATGTGGCCGACAAAGAGATCAATTAAGGGAACGTCTTTTTCTTCTTCTATAATTAAGTACTCCACTTGTTAGTATATCAATTATTAGTTTGTGTTTTGTTTGGGTTGTAAGGAAAATCAAACAGTTAAGAGGTTACTTTCTAGGTGGGCCGAAACACTTACCCATCGAGTTAACTTGGCCCCTATCTGACTATCTATAATAAAAGCAACTAAGTGGAATAGAAAGAAAAGAAGGGTAGTCGACATATGCTGTTGGATGTCACTTTTTTTTTTTAAGAGAAGGATGGATGGGGACGTGCAATATGGAGTAAGCCAAGTTGTTCTATGAGGGATTTAGTGCAAATTATATGAGGTATAGATGATGATGTACGGATATGGTAACAGTGATACAATGATGATGTGTTAATGAATTGGTTCGAATATGATACATGTTACATAGATCGTGATGATTAGGTGAAAGAGATGATGTACAGCGATGATGGTAACCATACGATGATGATGATGATGAACTGCATATGATGATGCGATGATAATGATAATGATTAAGAAGGTTGGTTGCAAATAATTTTTTATTTTATTTAATCGTTGGTCCCTTTTTAAATCTGTATTGTGAATGAGAATGAGATTAGGGCTTGTTAAATAATTGATGGGCTTCAATTAGATTATAGTTGGGCCGAGTTTAAGTTGGGCCAAGTGTTTCTTTGTTGGACCGAAATTTTGGAGAAAGGAGAATGAATTTCAATTACACAGTTTCGTGTTATAAACAATTCCAGGGGATGCATATCAGAAAATAAGCATGGAAGGATGGTTAAGGAGTGTTGGTACTGAACGAGAGGTCTCGGGTTCGAACCCTGCTCGAGACATTTATTTTTAGAAAAGGCTTATATTATGAGGTAGTCATTTTAATTTGTAATTTTCCTATTACTATTATTATTATTGTCATAATTACAAATAAAAATATATATAAAAACACTTTACCATTATATTAATAGCACTTAATACTATATTTTGTTATTAATCAAGCTATATTAAAATTTAATAAGATATGTATTAATTACATACGAAGTATGAATCCAATATATTAAGTTTATCTATATAACATAATTTAACAAGTATTTTATTAATAATAATAATAATATATAAATTTATTCGATTACAAGTATATGTTTTAATATATACGAATGTTATAGGTTCGTGAATCCGAGGTCAACCCTACACATGTTCAATGTCGTCATATGTATTTTTACTATAAAATACATTAGGTGAGTTTCATTTGCCCTTTTTACTCTTTACATTTTTGGGTTTGAGAGTACATGCAAATGCCTTATTAACTGTTTTACAATATTTATATGCGTGAGTTTCATTTGCTCCCTTTTACTCTTTACATTTTTGGGACTGAGAATACATGCGCAAATTTTAATAAATGTTTTACGAAATAGACACAAGTACGTGAAACTTCATTCTATGGTTGAATTATCTAAATTGAATATGCCCTTTTTATTAAGTCTGGTAATCTAAGAATTAGGGAACAGACACCCTAATTGACCCGAACTCTAAAGATAGATCTATCGGGCCCAACAAGCCCCATCCAAAGTACCGGATGCTTTAGTACTTCGAAATTTATATCATGTCCGAAAGAGGATCCCGGAATGATGGGGATATTCTTATATGCATATTGTGAATGTCGGTTACCAGGTGTTCAATCCATATGAATGATATTTTTGTCTCTATGCATGGGACGTATGATTATGAGAAATGGAAGTATGAAATCTTGTGGTCTATTAAAATTATGAAATGATTCTTTATGATAAACTAATGAACTCACCAACCTTTTGGTTGACACTTTAAAGTATGTTTATTCTCAGGTACGAAAGAAATCTTCCGCTGTGCATTTGCTCATATTAGAGATATTACTTGGAGTCATTCATGACATATTTCAAAAGATGTTGCATTCGAGTCGTTGAGTTCATCAAGATTATTATTAAGTCAATTATATTTGGATATATTATGAAATGCTTTACATGCCTGTCAACTGTCGATGTAACGAAAGTTTGTCTTTTAAAAACGAATGCAATGTTTGTAAAATTTATCATATAGAGGTCAATTACCTCGCGATGTAATCAACTGTTGTGAATCGTTTGTAATCGATATGGACTTTGTCCGGATGGATTAGGACGGGTCTCTACAACCTAGATTATCCAGAAATGATAATCTAAAAATATCACACTTACACACTACCAATACATATTGGTTTGCAATATTAATATGTTACAAAAAAATAAATCTCGAATACAGTTTTAAACAATATTATACAAGTATGCTGACAGCAAATCTTGTCCATATATTAGCATGTAACAACGGAAGCTCTTAATAATCACCTGAGAATAAACATGCTTTAAACGTCAACAAAAATGTTGGTGAGTTATAGGTTTAACCTATATATTTATTAAATTGTAATAATAGACCACAAGATTTCATATTTCAATATACATCCCATACATAGAGATAAAAATCATTCATATGGTTTGAACACCTGGTAACCGACATTAACAAGATGCATATAAGAATATCCCCTATCATTCCGAGACATCCATCGGACATGATAAAACAACATCGAAGTACTAAAGCATCCGCTACAACGGATGGGGTTTGCTGAGCCCAATAGATCTATCTTTAGGATTCGCGTCAATTAGTAGACTGGTTTACTAATTCTTAGGTTACCAAGTAAAAAAGGGCATATTCGAATTCGATCGTTCAACCATAGAAAGTAGTTTCATGTACTTGTGTCTATTTTGTAAAACATTTATAAAGCTGCATGTATTCTCATCCCAAAAATATTAGATTTTAAAAGTGGGACTATAACTCACTTCCACAGATTTTTACTTCGTCGGAAAGTAAGACTTGGCCACTGGTCGATTCACGAACCTATAAAAAATATGTATATATATATATATATATATATATATATATATATATATATATATATATATATATATATATATATATATATATATATATATATATATCAAAGTATGTTCAAAATATATTTACAACATTTTTAATACGTTTTACTGTTTTAAGTTTATTAAGTCAGCTGTCCTTGTTAGTAACCTACAACTAGTTGTCCACAGTTAGATGTACAGAAATAAATCGATATATATTATCTTGAATCAATCCACGACCCAGTGTATACACGTCTCAGGCTAGATCACAACTCAAAGTATATATATTTTTGGAATCAACCTCAACCCTGTATAGCTAACTCCAACATTACTGCATATAGAGTGTCTATGGTTGTTCTAAATAATATATATACATGGGTCGATATGATATGTCAAAACATTTGCATACGTGTCTATGGTATCCCAAGATTACATAATATATTAGAATATATGTATAATACAATATGAGTTAGCTAGGATATGATTAATATAGATTTGTTACCAATTTTCACGTAGTTACAACAAGCAAAAATATCCAAACTTGTTTTATCCATAACTTCTTCGTTTTAAATCCGTTTTGAGTGATTCAAGTTGCTATGGTTTCATATTGAACTTAAGTTTATGAATCTAAACAGAAAAAGTATAAGTTTATAGTTAGAATTATAGGTTACAAGTAGTTTTTGTAAAGGTAGTCATTTCAGTCGAAAGAACGACGTCTAAATGACCATTTTGGAAAACATACTTTCACTTTGAGTTTAACCATGATTTTTGGATATAGTTTCATGTTCATAAGAAAAATCATTTTCCCAGAAGAACAACTTTTAAATCAAAGTTTATCATAGTTTTTAATTAACTAACCCAAAACAGCCCGCGGTGTTACTACGACGGCGTATATCCGGTTTTACGGTGTTTTTCGTGTTTTCAGGTTTTAAATCATTAAGTTAGCATATCATATAGATATAGAACATGTATTTAGTTAATTTAAAAGTCCAGTTAGAAGGATTAACTTTTGTTTGCGAACAAGTTTAGAATTAACTAAACTATGTTCTAGTGATTACAAGTTTAAACCTTCGAATAAGGTAGTTTTATATATATGAATCGAATGATGTTATGACCATTATTACTACCTCAAGTTTAGTAGGTAAACCTACTGGAAATGATGAAAAAATAACTTGAGCTTCAAAGGATCTTTGATGGCTTGGAAGTTCTTGAAATAGAATCATGACACAAAAACAAGTTCAAGTAAGATTATTACTCGAATTAAGATAGTTATAGTTATAGAAATTGAATCAAAGCTTGAATATGAATATTACCTTGATTTAGAAAGATAACCTACTGTAAATAACAAAGGTTTCTTGATCTTAGATGATTTCTTGGAATGGATTAGGAAACTTGGAAGTAAACTTGTAAACTTCGAAGTGTTCTTGATGTGTTCTTGAGTAATTGTTTTTATGATGATTATAGGTAATAACTAAAGCTTGTATTTGATCATTTTTGCTGGAAAAATAGTTACTTAGACGTTCATGGAAGAGTGTGTGTGTTTTGAGAGAGAATTGGGAAGAAAATTGGAAGTGAAATGGAGTAGGTGGTGAGTGGTGAAGGTGAGTGAGGTTAAAAGGAGTTCTTGTTTTTGTTTCCTTGCTCACAAGTCATGCTAGTTGTCTAATTGTTGGTTCCACATGTTTGTTGACTATCTAGGGCTGCTAAGAGCTGAATTATTATGTGTATATACCAATAGTATATACGTCTAGGAGCTAGGTATTGTACGAGTACGAATACGGTTGCATACGAGTAGAATTATTGATGAAAATGAATGAGAATGCAATTGTAAACATTTTTGTAAACATCAATTGTAAACATTATTGATGAAAATGATATGTGTCTTGAAGTCTTTCAAAAGTGTACTAATACATCTAAATATATACATGTATATACATTTTAACTGAGTCGTTAAGTCATCGTTAGTCGTTACATGTAAGTGTTGTTTTGAAACCTTTAAGTTAACGATCTCATTTAATATTGTTAACCCATTGTTTATTATATCTAATGAGATGTTAAATTATTATATTATCAAGATATTATGATGTATGAATATATCTTAATATGATATATATACATTAAAATGTCGTTACAACGATAATCGTTACATATATACCTCGTTTCAAAATTCTTAAGTTAGTAGTCTTGTTTTACATATGTAGTTCATTGTTAACATACTTAATGAAATATATAATTATCATTTTATCATTTTAAATATAGTGTAACAATATCTTAATATGATACATATGTATTTAGTAAGACGTTGTAATAACGATAATCGTTATATATATCGTTTCGAGTTTCTTAACTTAGTAGTCTCATTTTTATGTATATAACTCATTGTTAATATACTTATGTAGATACTTACTTATCATAATATCATGTTAACCATATTTATATGTATATCCATATACATATCGTCATGTCATTTTTACAAGTTTTAACGTTCGTGAATGGCGGGTCAACTTGGGTGGTCAATTGTCTACATGAAACTCATTTCAAATAATCAAGTCTTAACAAGTTTGATTGCTTAACATGTTGGAAACATTTAATCATGCAAATATAGTTTTTAATTAATATATAATCATGGAAAAGTTCGAGTCACTACAGACCATCCATGTAAAGTTCAACCCTTAAAGACTCGGGGTTCACAAGGTTTTGGCACATCAAGGCTAGTTCAGAGAATTGTTGATTGTAGGCCTTGAGATCGTTTCCGACCGCTTTTAAAGTTCTTAGCTCTTGTTCGAACTACCGGGTTTCTTCATGAGGAAAATATTCGATGATCATCTTTTCCCTTAATTCGGCCCAAGAGAGGGCGTGAGCTTCATCGGTACCCACCGATTGTACATAGTTGTTCCACCACGTAAGAGCGACATCGGCGAAAATCGTGAGTGGAGTATTTGACCTTGTCTTGGTCCCGACAACCGCTTATGCTAAAGACGGCTTCCGTTTTCTCAAACCATCGGGTGAGCACAACCGGTCCCCCGGTTCCATCGAAAGTGTGAGGTTTGCTCCCCATGAAAGCTTTATAGGAGCATCCCTCGTTTGAATTACCGGCTCCATTGTTGTTGTTGTTGTTGTTGTTGTTGTGGTTGTTGTTATTGTTATTGTTGTTAGATGAGTGACCGGCCATGTCCGCATCTACGGCGGTGGCTATCATCCGTTGGTGAGCTTGTTCGGGTGTTTCATGGTGTGGTACGCTGCGAGGAGGCATTGTTCCTTCAAAACACAAGAATATCGTTGATTAGTATTCTCAATAATACTAACCGTGATATGGAAGGAGGATAAAGAGAAAGTTTTCCTTGACTCGCCTTAAATTCTTTATGTCATAATGTCGGAACGTTCATATGAGTCACCGTAATATAATCCCAGAAATTATATTACCCTAATTCATATGTGCATTCGACATTATTTCACTAAGTTAAGGTGGCGTGTCAATCAAATTAAACAACGTGAGATTAAGATGGAATAAAAGTTAGATATGAATAGAAGAGTTCGAGTATAAATGCACAAGTAGTCAAGTAATTCCTACTTCAAGTCTATATGCCAGTTGTAGTCTAGACTTACTAATGTACCCTATGACTCGGGGTTGACACCAATGAACTCTAAATCCCTACAACCAATGCTCTGATACCATCTGTAGTGACCCGAAAAAATCGTCATTGATGGCGCCGTCTACTTAGGTCCCATTACGTGGTCATAAGTCTTTAAAACAACGTTTGACCAAAAATATGTCGCATTCATTTCAAATGTAAAGATTGTTTCAAAGTTTACAATAATAGTTCAACCACAAGTTACGTTATAACGTTATAAGTACAAATGAAACCTATGCGACACAAATTAAAAGTAGCCAAAAGACGCTCCATGTATGCATATATACTCAACATCCAATGCAAGTATCAAAATAATGAGCGGAAGCATGTATCACAAAACGTTCAGGGACCTGAGAAAAACATAGAAATCTGTCAACGAAAACATTGGTGAAATCATAGGTTTAAGTAAGTAAGTAAGTACAAATGAACCACAAGATTTATATCATTGAAATAATAGTAAACCATTCTAAAATTTGTTGTCACGAGCACCCAATTATCAAAGCTTAACTTTCCATCTATAGAACCCCATCACAATAGTGTTAGAACATACACTGTTTCTCGAAAATATATTTCATCCGAATAACAGTAGCGAACCGTCCGAATGAGGGTTTATCAAACCCATATGGCCATACAACATAAGTTCTCGGTTACACCCGGCAAGTGTAACTAATGATAATCGAATTGAGGATTTTTGTTCTAACTCGTATGTAGAATGTTTGTTTTCGTACTTGTGTTCACTTTGTAAAATGAAACGTTTATGTTTTCTCATCCCAAATGTAAGTCTAAAAGAGTAAATGTGGGACTATGATCTCACTTTGAGTGCACGAGTAATAAAGTACTTCACAAGTAAACGTGTGCAAGGACAATTGCTAGTCTTGACCTAAACAAGTAGGTTGTATCAATAACGAGAACACGATTGGTCAAAGTTGTTCAATTAGTCCTTTGGCTCGTTACGAATCGAATATATAGCATGTGAATCAAATTGTCAAGTTTCATGCAAGATACATGTATAAAAGCATGTTAGAACGATTGCCTAAACATTTGGTTAAGTTTGACTAAAAGTCAAACTTGGTCAAAGTAGAAGTCAACGGGGTCGGGTATCCGAAAATTTTCCCATGATAAGGAATCGTATATGAGCATGTTATCCAAATTTCTTGTTAACCGGAGTTGCGGTTAAGCAGGAAAAGTTTGTGAAAAATAAAACAACAAAGGAATTTTGGTATGGGGAAGTGCGCGGCGCGCGAAAGTATGCGCGGCGCGCGCTAAAGTGTGGAATCAGGTCAGGAATTGTCTAAAGGGGGTAAGCATCTGGGTCTTCACATTTGCGCGGCACGCAAAATACTGCGCGGCGCACATTACTACTTAAAAGGTGCTGTTTGCTGAAATTTGTTAAGTCTCGAACCAAACATCAAACAAACATAACTCATGAACCGAAAACATTCAAAATGCATGCCATACACCGTTGGAAAGATAATTTAATGAGGAGCACAACTAAACACATTTCATCAACCAAAATCATCATTTACAATAATCAAATCCAAGTTGAAAGCTCATTAAATGCCCACCATAAATGCTTTCAAGTTCATAAATGCACTTTGATGATTCGGGAATTAAATGCACACATATAATACGTCGTTTTGTAGGTAATCATGCATACAATGCTAATAAATACTTACAATTAACCTTGCAAAGCATTCAATGCATTTAAATTCCATTTTACTTCTATCAAACCCTAACCCAAAATCACAAAATCAATAATCATTTTAATGAAGTGTTCTTAATCAAACTACACATCAAATTGAAGCTAGTGATGCTAGTAGCACATTTAATACATGCACTTTTAACATCTAACAACATTTAAGCAACCAAATCTCAAGATCAAACACACCCATTTCAAGTTTAAGCTAGTTACATCAAAATAACAAGAACAAGCATACAAATCATATATTCATGTTAGACTTGAGCCATAGACACTAATTAACACTTTTATAAGTTAAAAACATCAAGAACAAAGAATCTAGTGATTTTAGAAAGTTACCCAAACTTGATGAAATCAGTATAGAATTGAAGAGGAAGATGCAAAGATTCTAAATATGTAATTTGTTTTGATGTTTGATTGCTAGATTGAAATGGATGATGAATATTTGATTTGGAGTTTTGAGAGAAAAGATGAAAGTATTAAGAAAAAGGAAATGGATAATGAATGGAGGAGATGGATGTTGACTCTTTGAGCTAGTCATGAGTTTGGTCAAGTGACAACATTGGTCCCTCAAGTTTGAAGCGGGTGCGTGTATTAACCAAACGGATTATCTAAACGAAAAATTTTAAAACGCGTATTAACGGAAGATATTATAATTATATAACGGACTTTAAATAAATAAACGGAAAGTAAACGGAAAAAGGCGGGACGTTACAAACCCAAACTGAAAATAACACAAAAAATAACCGGACTGAACAGAAATTATATTTAGACAAAATTATTCTTTTCGTCCCTGTGTTTTTTTTACTTTTTGCCCGTTTTATCCCTGTGTTTTATTTTCTGCATTTTTCATCCTTAAAAACATTTTAAAGTCCCAATTTCATCCCTTACCTTAACGAAGGTTAACTGAGTTCATTAAAATTATACACAGGGACTATCCATGTAATTTTTAATTAATTAAATTATGAATTATGGAATTCCTTCCTCCTCTCACAAGTAAAGTGTAAAATCAGATAGGGCTGAGTATGAAACCATTCTTGGAATTAGGTAACTACTTATTTGCCTCTAAATTACTACACTGATTTTAGTAAAATCAACTCCAGTTTTACGTCTAACAAAAAATAAAATTGAATTTCAAATGTACGTAAGAATTGGATGAAATCTAATTAAAAATTTCATTATATTTTTTGTAATGATTATACGAATCAAACGCACCCTAAGCTCCGGTTTAATTGGAAAATTTGTGTTGGCCTCATTATATATTTGGACGAGGGAGTATATATGTCATATACGGTACGCTACGCTCTTATAAAATTATGGCGAAAGGACAATTTGCTGACGATTCAACGCCGGAGAAATTTAATCGCTTTGGAGACGATGAGTCCGGTAACCGGAATAATCTAAACCTCCACGAATTTTATAGTAAGCAATTTAGCTTTCTTTCTACTATGTATTTTAAAACTAACTTCTTTTTTATATATATTGTTTTGGAGTATTAAGATTAATTAGGGCTTATCTTTTTTATTTTATTTTATATTCCATAATAATAATAAGGTACATGTTTGAAGCTTGTATCATACTCCCTCCGTATGTAGTGGTAGTTCATGTAGTTTTTATGCTGCACTCTCAAGTTAGACTTGACCACTACTAAAGTAATGCATAAACAGGCGGGCCACTTAGACTTGATGCTTTTAGACTGTTTAATGTGTCGAGTTGCTTGTTATTGATAATGATGCTTTTAGACTGTTTAATGTGTTAAATTGCTTGTTATTGATAAATTGAAGATTGTTTATTGATCGTTGAGCTCAACTTATTTTCTATTGGTTCTGCTTCCATGAATAGAATTTGCGAATGAAGAACCCATGGATTGATTTAAAGGATTTGCTTTTAAGTTACGCAGGTTGGATAAAAACTGTAAATACTTGTGAGAGCAAGAAGGAGTTCTATAATTTATAATTTAATTAGTTAAAAAATTACGTGGATAGTCCTTGTGTATAGTTTTAACGGACTCAATTAATCTTCGTTAGGGTGAGGGATGAGACGACACGTCCTAATCCATAAGGATGAATACAATAACATATCATTATATTGCGAGGGATTTGACCTCTATATGATACATTTTACATGTGATGACCCGGGAATTTCTGACCAAATTTAAACTTAATCTTTATATGATTTCGACACGATAAGCAAAGTCTGTTAGGCTGAGTCTCAAAAAATTTGAACTGTTTCATATATTCAATTGACCTTCGACCAGTTCCGACGATTCACGAACAATTAATTGTAAATAGATATGTGTGTATGTATATATAAATAATAATTCAAAATATAATTTGAAGTATTATATGTTGTTTTTATTAAAAGTTAATAAAATAAAACTAGGATATTATAAAAATTATTATTTAAAATATATCTCTATATATAAATAAAGTATATTAAAAATAAATATTAAATGATTATAAAACTCTTTTGATGTTCCTATTTATATTAAACAAGTTAAATTCAAATTTATATAATTTTAAAATAAACGGTGACCCAAAAAGGAGTTCTATAAATTTTAGGCTTACTAAAAATGTATTTAGGATATAGTTATTAAATTTTAGCATTTTTTATATTTTAGCCATTTATGAGAGGGACAGTTGATGTAATTTTTATTTAACAAATTAATGATTGAATTTTATACCATAATGACCAAAATAAATAAATATAGTTAATTTAAAAATATGGAATTTTTCTGAACATTTTATCCACCACTGTTTAACCACGGAGTACGAAATCCAGTCCGTAAAAGAGAGGCGGCTAATCCTTTCCACACTTTTTGTTGATTAATAGATTATTATTAATTATTATGATTATTATTATTATTATTATTATTATTATTATTATTAATTATAAATAAGATGCTGTACATGAAAGTGATCAACACCCAATTGATTCAATTCTTACATCCGTGACTTTTGAAATATCAACCATATTACAATTGACGACAAACTCCACTTTGTGGAAGAACCTGTTGAAATTATGGATCGTGAGATCAAAACTTTGAAACGCAACAAGATTCCGATTGTACGAGTACGATGGAATGCTAAACGAGGACCTGAGTTTACTTGGGAGCGAGAGGATCAAATGATGCGGAAGTATCCTCACCTTTTCCCGACTCCTCCATCTACCTCAGCTTAAATTTCGGGACGAAATTTTCTTTAACAGGTGGGTAATGTAACTACCCTGGAATTTCCAACGTTTATTTATTAATAATTATTATTATTAATACGTGTGATTAAACAAATGTATGTTATTACATTTACATGTTGCCATGACTAAACGTACTTGACTTTAATTGCCCGAAACGTCTTTGTGACACGCGAAACTTACACGAATAATATTTTCAAGTATTATTTACATTCATGATTGATTTTATTAATCATTTTAATTAACTATGGTGATTAGTTAGTTACTTGGGCTTTAATTGGACTTTTATTGGATTAATTGTTAATTACTCACAAACTTGGGCTTTATTTTTGTACATGGACTTGATTAGCCCACCCTACATTATTAATGGACTTATTAGCCCAACACTACTTGTAAGTATCAAGTTAAATGGAAACTAGTTAGTTAACTTGACTTGGAATCTAGTTTGCATGTAATCCCCATGAAACCCCATCTATTAACCACCCTTTTGAACTTTAACATGCTAGTAACCATAAGACTTCTCCCTCCCTCCATTTTACTACAGAAAAACGTGGCCTTAGAGCCTTTTGATGGGAGTTTTGGTTTTCAAATTTCATTACTTACTTCATTCACATTTACTCTTTCATTTTACACACACATTACTTGCATACTTTTCTCTCTTTTCTCTCTCATTTTTCTCTAAAGATTGTAAGTATTATGAAAAACTTTTCTTCTCTTTTCTTTATCCCAAAACCGAATTACAAACACCCCATAATCATCATCATCTTTTGTTACTTGTAGTTTGATTACTTGTTGTTGTTAGTTTGTTAAATGTAATTGTTAGTTGTTCTTTACTAGTTACAAGATCAAACTTACTAGTTTGATTCTTCATAATATCTTGTATTTATCAAGAACACAAGAACATAAACTTACTAGTTTATGAATCTACTTTTATTGTTTCAAAGATTGCAAGTTCATGTGTTGATTAAACTCATACTTGAAGTTCATGAAGTAAACTTTAAAATTTACTTTCTAAAGATCAAACTTTGGTTTGAATCTTTAAAGTATGAACAATCATGAACCTTTTACTTGTTTATTTAGTTTTACTTGCACTTTAATTTTATGATTTTGGTTGTTGTTGGTCAAGTACTACAAGTTAGTCTTGATCTCATATCTCTTGGAACTTAAAGTTAACTTAAAAGTTCAAGAACATGTAAATAAGTTTTCTTTAAATATAACTTTGTATACTTATGCTTGATCTAGACTTTTGAGTCTTGGATCTTCAAGATCTAATTAAGAACTATGTTCTACATCTTAAGATCTTGATTAGTTAGTTTACTTTCAAGTTTGTAACTTGTTAATATCTTTAAAGTTCATGTATATGTTAGATCTAAGACTTTGATGTAACTTTGGTTCATCAAACTTCATACAACTCTTAAGTGAGTTGTGCTTCATGTCTTAGATTTATACTAGGGTTATGATGGTCAAAACTTGGTAAATATGATGTAAACACATCAATGAGTTGTACACTTGAAGCTATAGGCATCAAGGATGAGAACCATGATGAACATCAAACACCAAACCCACCGGAACCCATTATTTTTCTGCCTACTGTTCCCTGCCTACTGTTCTGCTGTTTCTGTAACAGACCAGTAGACCTGGGCTGTTTTGATTATGATTTTCAAATATATATTTTCGAGTAGATAACTTTTCATATAGGACTCGTCTTAATCCGAGTTACGGTTTAGGATTTATGGCCCTCCGATCGTCACTATGTCCTTTAACATTGTGCAGAAATTTCTGACCTACTCGCACTTATACCGTTGCCACAGTCAAACGAAGATGAGTTTGCTTCTGTAAATTCTATCACACTTAAGGGACTCATATACGGAGCCATGGCCACTGGTCTCACCTTATTTCAGTAAGGGTAGAGGCCGTGGTGACTGACTGAAGTCAGTCTTTGTTTTAAACTACTTTCATAAACGAAACTTACTTTACGCCTTTTGTTTGATGATGATGATGATGACCCTTAAGACCTTATTTACATACTTTTAAACCTATTAAGACGATTTACTGACTTAGTACTATTTGACTTAGGTTGAGGACCCGTTTGGACAACCTTCATTACTTGCTTACTTTCCGAGTCATACTTTACCGCTACTTTATCATTGTGAGTTATAGCATTCCCTTTTTACTTTAACTTATTTTGGGAACTGAGAATGCATGTGGATTTTATGTTTTACATACTTGGCACAAGTACTTAAACTTATATATGTGTGGGTTATATAACGGCAGAAACATTCCCTTTAGCTCGGTAACGTTTAGTCATTGGTTTTTGAACCGGTGAACGCGAATCTTAGATATGGATCCATAGGGTTTGACATCCCCACTCGGGCTAGTAGCGCTAGCATTTAACCAGTGTTTAATACTTCGTAAACATACACACTTGCCAAGTGTACTTTCAGGGGGTATAAACGTTAAGTTAGTTACCAAGTGCCCACAGTTAACATATACTTTATCATACTGTTTTGAAACGCTCTTTGTAGCACTGAAATCTCATGGCCTACCTTACATACTGTTATACTTAAACTATAGCTCACCAACCTTTGTATTGACGTTTTTAAGCATGTTTTTCTCAGGTGCTTAAGGTTATTTGCTTTCGCTGTCATGCTAGTTGTAGTGACCCAAACTTTTCCATGTTTATATATATTAATTGAAATTGATATTTACATGATTAAATGTTTCCAACATGTTAAGCAATCAAACTTGTTAAGACTTGATTAATTGAAATATGTTTCATATAGACAATTGACCACCCAAGTTGACCGGTGATTCAAGAACGTTAAAACTTGTAAAAACTATATGATGACATATATATGGATATATATATATAGTTAACATGATACTATGATAAGTAAACATATCATTAAGTATATTAACAATGAACTACATATGTAAAAACAAGACTACTAACTTAATGATTTTTAAACGAGACATATATGTAACGATTATCGTTGTAAAGACATTTAATGTATATATATCATATTAAGAGATATTCATACATGATAATATCATGATAATATAATAATTTAAAATCTCATTTGATATTATAAACATTGGGTTAACAACATTTAACAAGATCGTTAACCTAAAGGTTTCAAAACAACACTTACATGTAACGACTAACGATGACTTAACGACTCAGTTAAAATGTATATACATGTAGTGTTTTAATATGTATCTATACACTTTTGAAAGACTTCAATACACTTATCAAAATACTTCTAATTAACAAAAATGCTTACAATTACATCCTCGTTCAGTTTCATCAATAATTCTACTCGTATGCACCCGTATTCGTACTCGTACAATACACAGCTTTTAGATGTATGTACTATTGGTATATACACTCCAATGATCAGCTCTTAGCAGCCCATGTGAGTCACCTAACACATGTGGGAACCATCATTTGGCAACTAGCATGAAATATCTCATAAAATTACAAAAATATGAGTAATCATTCATGACTTATTTACATGAAAACAAAATTACATATCCTTTATATCTAATCCATACACCAACGACCAAAAACACCTACAAACACTTTCATTCTTCAATTTTCTTCATCTAATTAATCTCTCTCAAGTTCTATCTTCAAGTTCTAAGTGTTCTTCATAAATTCTACAAGTTCTAGTTACATAAAATCAAGAATACTTTCAAGTTTGCTAGCTCACTTCCAATCTTGTAAGGTGATCATCCAACCTCATGAAATCTTTGTTTCTTACAGTAGGTTATCATTCTAATACAAGGTAATAATCATATTCAAACTTTGGTTCAATTTCTATAACTATAACAATCTTATTTCAAGTGATGATCTTACTTGAACTTGTTTTCGTGTCATGATTCTGCTTCAAGAACTTCGAGCCATCCAAGGATCCATTGAAGCTAGATCCATTTTTCTCTTTTCCAGTAGGTTTATCCAAGGAACTTAAGGTAGTAATGATGTTCATAACATCATTCGATTCATACATATAAAGCTATCTTATTCGAAGGTTTAAACTTGTAATCACTAGAACATAGTTTAGTTAATTCTAAACTTGTTCGCAAACAAAAGTTAATCCTTCTAACTTGACTTTCAAAATCAACTAAACACATGTTCTATATCTATATGATATGCTAACTTAATGATTTAAAACCTGGAAACACGAAAAACACCGTAAAACCGGATTTACGCCGTCGTAGTAACACCGCGGGCTGTTTTGGGTTAGTTAATTAAAAAATATGATAAACTTTGATTTAAAAGTTGTTATTTTGAGAAAATGATTTTTATTATGAACATGAAACTATATCCAAAAATTATGGTTAAACTCAAAGTGGAAGTATGTTTTCTAAAATGGTCATCTAGACGTCGTTCTTTCGACTGAAATGACTACCTTTACAAAAACGACTTGTAACTTATTTTTCTGACTATAAACCTATAATTTTTCTGTTTAGATTCATAAAATAAAGTTCAATATGAAACCATAGCAATTTGATTCACTCAAAACGGATTTAAAATGAAAAAGTTATGGGTAAAACAAGATTGGATAATTTTTCTCATTTTAGCTACGTGAAAATTGGTAACAAATCTATTCCAACCATAACTTAATCAACTTGTATTGTATATTATGTAATCTTGAGATACCATAGACACGTATACAATGTTTCGACCTATCATGTCGACACATCTATATATATTTCGGAACAACCATAGACACTCTATATGTGAATGTTGGAGTTAGCTATACAGGGTTGAGGTTGATTCCAAAATATATATAGTTTGAGTTGTGATCAATATTGAGATACGTATACACTGGGTCGTGGATTGATTCAAGATAATATTTATCGATTTATTTCTGTACATCTAACTGTGGACAACTAGTTGTAGGTTACTAACGAGGACAGCTGACTTAATAAACTTAAAACATCAAAATATATTAAAAGTGTTGTAAATATATTTTGAACATACTTTGATATATATGTATATATTGTTATAAGTTCGTGAATCAACCAGTGGCCAAGTCTTACTTCTCGACGAAGTAAAAATCTGTGAAAGTGAGTTATAGTCCCACTTTTAAAATCTAATATTTTTGGGATGAGAATACATGCAGGTTTTATAAATGATTTACAAAATAGACACAAGTACGTGAAACTAAATTCTATGGTTAAATTATCGAAATCGAATATGCCCCTTTTTATTAAGTCTGGTAATCTAAGAATTAGGGAACAGACACCTTAATTGACGTGAATCCTAAAGATAGATCTATTGGGCCTAACAAACCCCATCCAAAGTACCGGATGCTTTAGTACTTTGAAATTTATATCATATCCGAAGGGTGTCCCGGAATGATGGGGATATTCTTATATATGCATCTTGTTAATGTCGGTTACCAGGTGTTCACCATATGAATGATTTTTATCTCTATGTATGGGATGTGTATTGAAATATGAAATCTTGTGGTCTATTGTTACGATTTGATATATATAGGTTAAACCTATAACTCACCAACATTTTTTTTGACGTTTAAAGCATGTTTATTCTCAGGTGAATACTAAGAGCTTCCGCTGTTGCATACTAAAATAAGGACAAGATTTGGAGTCCATGTTTGTATGATATTGTGTAAAAACTGCATTCAAGAAACTGATTTCGATGTAACATATTTGTATTGTAAACCATTATGTAATGGTCGTGTGTAAACAGGATATTTTAGATTATCATTATTTGATAATCTACGTAAAGCTTTTTAAACCTTTATTTATGAAATAAAGGTTATGGTTTGTTTTTAAAAATGAATGCAGTCTTTGAAAAATGTCTCATATAGAGGTCAAAACCTCGCAACGAAATCAATTAATATGGAACGTTTTTAATCAATAAGAACGGGACATTTCAGTTGGTATCCGAGCGTTGGTCTTAGAGAACCAGAATTTTGCATTAGTGTGTCTTATCGAGTTTGTTAGGATGCATTAGTGAGTCTGGACTTCGACCGTGTTTACTTGAAAACTGATTGCTTAACAAATTTTGTTGGAAACTATATATTTTTAACATGTGAATATTATGTGATATATTAATCTCTTAACTCGTTTGATATTATGTGATAGATGTCTACCTCTAGAACAAGTCCTATTGAATCACCTAATAATAATGAAGAGTTAAAT
Source organism: Rutidosis leptorrhynchoides (assembly GCF_046630445.1). NCBI lineage: Eukaryota > Viridiplantae > Streptophyta > Magnoliopsida > Asterales > Asteraceae > Rutidosis > Rutidosis leptorrhynchoides. The sequence goes on along the minus strand of NC_092339.1, from coordinate 245,797,598 downwards.
GTAAATTGGAATGATTCGTGGACTGATTCACAAGTTCCCGAAGAGGAACCGGAAGAAGAGTCGGAACCGGAAGAAGAATCGGAACCGGAAGAAGAATCAGAACCGGATGAAGAAATAGAACTGGTGGGGAAAATAATAAAACGGTTAAGTAAAATAAAATCCTCAACCAACCGACCAAGGTTAATTATGGTCAATGGTGTTTCCGCCAAGGAAGCAAAATATTGGGAGGATTACCAATTCTCCGATGAATCGGATTCCGACGAGAATTCCGATGATGTTATAGAAATTACCCCAACTGAATTTAAAAAGGCAAAAGAAAATAATAAGGGAAAGGGCATAAAAATAGAGAAATCTAATTCCAACCCCGATGAACTTTATATGTATCGTCAACCCCCGAAGTCCTTAAGTTGTAACAATGACCCGGGAACCTCTAAACCACCAGGTTTTTCTAAACCAATGTGGAAAACGACGGCTCGTATTAGGGGAACATCATATATCCCTAGAAACTTGGCAAAACGAACCAAAACCGAAGAAGAAGAAACAAGCGAGTCGGAATAAGATAGTTGTATTCGTGCGGTGTAATATATGTAATATAGTGTGCTTATGCTTTATGATATATGTAAAAATTGCTTGTATTAATAAGTATTTTTTTTATGAATCTAACTCTTGTCTATTTTACAGTATAAAAACACAAAATGGATAGACAACCCAATATTTTAAGAGACCTACCTGGAGACATGATTGATGAAATCTTGTCTAGAGTCGGTCAGAATTCTTCGGCACAACTATTTAAGGCGAGATCAGTTTGTAAGACATTCGAAGAACGTTCCAAGAATGCCTTGGTTTATAAAAGGCTTTCGTTCGAAAGATGGGGGATATCACATTGGGAAATCCATAAGTTACGATGTGTTTACTTTGACGCATATATTGCGGGGAACCCAAATGCTATTTTACGCAATGGGTTAAGAAATTATTTTGACTCAATATATCCGAATATTGGACTTCGTGATTTAGAAAAAGCGGCTAACATGCAACATAAAGAAGCATGTTATGCTTACGGATTAGTAATGTTCGCTTCTCACCAAAGTGAGAACAAGAACATTGGGCTACAACTATAAAACAAAACGTTCCCACAAGTGACGGAGTCGGTAATTGGGGTAAGAAATGAGGTTTTTAGATTGTTACGGGACTGTTGGACATTACGTAACCCTCGTCCCTTTGACGACGTTACAACACGCTGTCTTATCAACGGCCATAACGGTTATGTTCCACAAGACCAAGGATGGGAAGTAATCCTAGTAAAACCAGAATGCATGACTTGTTTCTGGACGTATGAATTACGTGTCTTTATTGCCTTTGCTGAACGACTTGTGTACTAGCTAGAATTATCTTCACAACCATCTTGTATCAAATTTATTGTGTGCTATATTTCATGCTATATGTAAAATAAGCGGTATTGTAAGTTTGTAAAATATTGTGTAAAAGTTTGAACGCGAAATATTATTATAATCAGTTTTTCATATAGAATTGTAGTAGTTGAATTGTATATTAGCTACTAAGTATGAACTTAACGGGTAGGAACTACCCGAATTTAAACTTATAAAACGCTAATATGAAGAAAAAGCTTTTATAAATGAGTTCATATTATGCTACGAAATACTATTAACTACTCTTAATATTCTGTATGATTAACTTGTTCCATTTGACTATTTTGAAGGAAATGGCACCGACTACTCGACACACCGTGAATATGAATGAAGAGGAATTCCGTACTTTTCTAGCTTCAAACATAGCCGCAGTACAGGCTGCGCTACATACCAACAATAACCTTGGATCTAGCAGTACAGGAAATCGTGTAGGATGCACCTACAAAGAATTCACTGCCTGCAAACCTTTGGAATTTGATGGAACCGAAGGACCGATCGGATTGAAACGGTGGACCGAGAAGGTCGAATCGGTGTTTGCCATAAGTAAGTGTACTGAAGAGGACAAAGTGAAGTACGCTACGCATACCTTCACAGGTTCTGCGTTAACATGGTGGAATACCTATCTAGAGCAAGTGGGACAAGACGATGCATACGCACTACCGTGGTCAGCATTCAAGCACTTGATGAATGAGAAGTACCGTCCCAGAACCGAGGTCAATAAGCTCAAGACAGAACTTAGAGGGTTACGAACCCAAGGATTTGATATTACCATGTACGAAAGACGATTCACAGAATTATACCTATTGTGTCCTGGAGCATTCGAAGATGAGGAAGAGAAGATCGACGCGTTTGTGAAAGGATTACCGGAAAGAATCCAAAAAGATATAAGTTCACACGAGCCCGCCTCCATACAACAGGCATGTAGAATGGCTCACAAACTCGTGAACCAGATTGAAGAAAGAATTAAAGAACAGACTGCTGAAGAGGTCAATGTGAAGCAAGTCAAAAGAAAGTGGGTGGAAAACGGTGATAAGAATCACCAATACAACAACAACAGCAATTACAACAATAATCGCAACAATTATCCCAACAATCGCAACATCAATCGCAACTATAACAAATGGCCCAACAACAACAACAACAACAACAACAACAACATCAACTACAACAATCATCCCAACAACAATAATAACCGCAACAACAACAACAATCAGAAGCAGCTATGCCAAAGGTGTGAAAAGTATCACTCGGGGTTCTGCACCAAATTTTGCAACAAGTGTAAAAGAAATGGTCATAGCACGGCGAAGTGTGAGGTCTACGGACTAGGGGTTAATAGAACAAAAGGAACAAATGGTGTAAGAACGAGTAATGGCAGAGCAAGTAGTGTCGGAGCAAGTTATGCCAATGTAGTTTGTTATAAATGTAGAAAACCGGGCCACATTATTAGAAATTGCCCAAACCAGGAGAACACGAATGGACAAGGCCGCGGAAGAGTTTTCAATATTAATGCGGCAGAGGCACAGGAAGACCCGGAGCTTATTACGGGTACGTTTCTTATTGACAATAAATCTGCTTACGTTTTATTTGATTCGGGTGCGGGTAGAAGCTATATGAGTAGAGATTTTTGTGCTAAATTAAGTTGTCCATTGACGCCTTTGGATAGTAAATTTTTACTCGAATTAGCAAATGGTAAATTAATTTCCGCAGATAATATATGTCGGAATCGAGAAATTAAACTGGTTAGCGAAACATTTAAGATTGATTTGATACCAGTAGAGTTAGGGAGTTTTGATGTGATAATCGGTATGGACTGGTTGAAAGAAGTGAAAGCAGAGATCGTTTGTTACAAAAATGCAATTCGCATTATACGAGAAAAAGGAAAACCCTTAATGGTGTACGGAGAAAAGAGCAACACGAAGCTACATCTTATTAGTAATTTGAAGGCACAAAAACTAATAAGAAAAGGTTGCTATACTGTTCTAGCACACGTCGAGAAAGTACAAACTGAAGAAAAGAGCATCAATGATGTTCCCATTGCAAAAGAATTTCCCGATGTATTTCTGAAAGAATTACCGGGATTACCCCCACATCGGTCCGTTGAATTTCAAATAGATCTTGTACCAGGAGCTGCACCAATAGCTCGTGCTCCTTACAGACTCGCACCCAGCGAGATGAAAGAACTGCAAAGCCAATTACAAGAACTTTTAGAGCATGGTTTCATTCGACCAAGCACATCACCGTGGGGAGCTCCTGTTTTGTTTGTCAAGAAGAAGGATGGTACATTTAGGTTGTGTATTGACTACAGAGAGTTGAACAAACTTACCATCAAAAACCGTTATCCACTGCCGATAATTGACGACTTATTTGATCAACTACAAGGCTCATCGATTTATTCGAAGATTGATTTACATTCTGGATATCATCAAATGCGAGTAAAGGAGGATGATATTCCAAAAACTGCTTTTAGGACGCGTTATGGTCATTACGAGTTTATGGTTATGCCGTTTGGATTGACTAATGCACCAGCTGTGTTCATGGACCTTATGAACCGAGTGTGTGGGCCATATCTTGACAAGTTTGTCATTGTTTTCATCGATGACATACTTATTTACTCAAAGAATGATCAAGAGCACGAAGAACATTTGAGAAAAGTGCTAGAAGTATTGAGGAAAGAAAAACTGTACGCTAAGTTTTCAATGTGTGCATTTTGGTTGGAAGAAGTTCAATTCCTCGGTCACATAGTGAACAAAGAATGTATCCAGGTGGACCCGGCAAAGATCGAAACCGTTGAAAAGTGGGAAACCCCAAAAACTCCGAAGCATATACGTCAATTTTTAGGATTGGCTGGTTACTACATAAGATTCATCCAAGATTTCTCCAAAATAGCAAAACCCTTGACTGCATTAACGCATAAAGGAAAGAAATTTGAATGGAAGGATGAAAAAGAGAAGGCGTTTCAATTATTGAAGAAAAAGCTAACTATGGCACCTATATTGTCATTGCCTGAAGGGAATGATGATTTTGTGATTTATTGTGACGCATCAAAGCAAGGTCTCGGTTGTGTATTAATGCAACGGACGAAGGTGATTGCTTATGCGTCTAGACAATTGAAGATTCACGAGCAAAATTATACGACGCATGATTTGGAATTAGGCGCGGTTGTTTTTGCATTAAAGACTTGGAGGCACTACTTATATTGTAGTGACTCGAACTTTTCCATGTTTATATATATTAATTGAGATTGATATTTACATGATTAAATGTTTCCAACATGTTAAGCAATCAAACTTGTTAAGACTTGATTAATTGAAATATGTTTCATATAGACAATTGACCACCCAAGTTGACCGGTGATTCAAGAACGTTAAAACTTGTAAAAACTATATGATGACATATAACATGATACTATGATAAGTAAACATATCATTAAGTATATTAACAATGAACTACATATGTAAAAACAAGACTACTAACTTAATGATTTTTAAACGAGACATATATGTAACGAGTATCGTTGTAAAGATATTTAATGTATATATATATCATATTAAGAGATATTCATACATGATAATATCATGATAATATAATAATTTAAAATCTCATTTGATATTATAAACATTGGGTTAACAACATTTAACAAGATCGTTAACCTAAAGGTTTCAAAACAACACTTACATGTAACGACTAACGATGACTTAACGACTCAGTTAAAATGTATATACATGTAGTGTTTTAATATGTATCTATACACTTTTGAAAGACTTCAATACACTTATCAAAATACTTCTACTTAACAAAAATTCTTACAATTACATCCTCGTTCAGTTTCATCAACAATTCTACTCGTATGCACCCGTATTCGTACTCGTACAATACACAGCTTTTAGATGTATGTACTATTGGTATATACACTCCAATTATCAGCTCTTAGTAGCCCATGTGAGTCACTTAACACATGTAGGAACCATCATTTGGCAACTAGCATGAAATATCTCATAAAATTACAAAAATATGAGTAATCATTCATGACTTATTTACATGAAAACAAAATTACATATCCTTTATATCTAATCCATACACCAACGACCAAAAACACCTACAAACACTTTCATTCTTCAATTTTCTTCATCTAATTGATCTCTCTCAAGTTCTATCTTCAAGTTCTAAGTGTTCTTCATATATTCTACAAGTTCTAGTTACATAAAATCAAGAATACTTTCAAGTTTGCTAGCTCACTTCCAATCTTGTAAGGTGATCATCCAACCTCAAGAAATATTTGTTTCTTACAGTAGGTTATCATTCTAATACAAGGTAATAATCATATTCAAACTTTGGTTCAATTTCTATAACTATAACAATCTTATTTCAAGTGACGATCTTACTTGAACTTGTTTTCGTGTCATGATTCTGCTTCAAGAACTTCGAGCCATCCAAGGATCCATTGAAGCTAGATCCATTTTTCTCTTTTCCAGTAGGTTTATCCAAGGAACTTAAGGTAGTAATTATGTTCATAACATCATTCGATTCATATATATAAAGCTATCTTATTCGAAGGTTTAAACTTGTAATCACTAGAATATAGTTTAGTTAATTCTAAACTTGTTCGCAAACAAAAGTTAATCCTTCTAACTTGACTTTTAAAATCAACTAAACACATGTTATATATCTATATGATATGCTAACTTAATGATTTAAAACCTGGAAACACGAAAAACACCGTAAAACCGGATTTACGCGGTCGTAGTAACACCGCGGGCTGTTTTGGGTTAGTTAATTAAAAACTATGATAAACTTTGATTTAAAAGTTGTTATTCTGAGAAAATGATTTTTATTATGAACATGAAACTATATCCAAAAATTATGGTTAAACTCAAAGTGGAAGTATGTTTTCTAAAATGGTCATCTAGACGTCGTTCTTTCGACTGAAATGACTACCTTTACAAAAACGACTTGTAACTTATTTTTCCGACTATAAACCTATACTTTTTCTGTTTAGATTCATAAAATAGAGTTCAATATGAAACCATAGCAATTTGATTCACTCAAAACGGATTTAAAATGAAGAAGTTATGGGTAAAACAAGATTGGATAATTTTTCTCATTTTAGCTACTTGAAAATTGGTAAAAAATCTGTTCCAACCATAACTTAATCAACTTGTATTGTATATTATGTAATCTTGAGATACCATAGACACGTATACAATGTTTTGACCTATCATGTCGACACATCTATATATATTTCGGAACAACCATAGACACTCTATATGTGAATGTTGGAGTTAGCTATACAGGGTTGAGGTTGATTCCAAAATATATATAGTTTGAGTTGTGATCAATACTGAGATACGTATATACTGGATCGTGGATTGATTCAAGATAATATTTATCGATTTATTTCTGTACATCTAACTGTGGACAACTAGTTGTGGGTTACTAACGAGGACAGCTGACTTAATAAACTTAAAACATCAAAATATATTAAAAGTGTTGTAAATATATTTTGAACATACTTTGATATATATGTATATATTGTTATAGGTTCGTGAATCAACCAGTGGCCAAGTCTTACTTCCCGACGAAGTAAAAATATGTGAAAGTGAGTTATAGTCCCACTTTTAAAATCTAATATTTTTGGGATGAGAATACATGCAGGTTTTATAAATGATTTACAAAATAGACACAAGTACGTTAAACTACATTCTATGGTTGAATTATCGAAATCGAATATGCCCCTTTTTATTAAGTCCGGTAATCTAAGAATTAGGGAACAGACACCCTAATTGACGCGAATCCTAAAGATAGATCTATTGGGCCTAACAAACCCCATCCAAAGTACCGGATGCTTTAGTACTTCGAAATTTATATCATATCCGAAGGGTGTCCCGGAATGATGGGGATATTCTTATATATATGCATCTTGTTAATGTCGGTTACCAGGTGTTCACCATATGAATGATTTTTATCTCTATGTATGGGATGTGTATTGAAATATGAAATCTTGTGGTCTATTGTTACGATTTGATATATATAGGTTAAACCTATAACTCACCAACATTTTTGTTGACGTTTTAAGCATGTTTATTCTCAGGTGAATACTAAGAGCTTCCGCTGTCGCATACTAAAATAAGGACAAGATTTGGAGTCCATGTTTGTATGATATTGTGTAAAAACTGCATTCAAGAAACTGATTTCGATGTAACATATTTGTATTGTAAACTATTATGTAATGGTCGTGTGTAAACATGATATTTTAGATTATCATTATTTGATAATCTACGTAAAGCTTTTTAAACCTTTATTTATGAAATAAAGGTTATGGTTTGTTTTTAAAAATGAATGCAGTCTTTGAAAAACGTCTCATATAGAGGTCAAAACCTCGCAACGAAATCAATTAATATGGAAAGTTTTTAATCAATAAGAACGGGACATTTCAGTTGGTATCAGAGCGTTGGTCTTAGAGAACCAGAATTTTGCATTAGTGTGTCTTATCGAGTTGTTAGGATGCATTAGTGAGTCTGGACTTCGACCGTGTTTACTTAAAAAATGATTGCTTAACAAATTTTGTTGGAAACTATATATTTTTAACATGTGAATATTATGTGATATATTAACCTCTTAACGCATTTGATATTATGTGATAGATGTCTACCTCTAGAACAAGTCCCATTGACTCACCTAATAATAATGAAGAGTCAAATGTAAATTGGAATGATTTGTGGACTGATTCACAAGTTCCTGAAGAGGAACCGGAAGAAGAGTCGGAACCGGAAGAAGAATTGGAACCGGAAGAAGAATCGGAACCGGATGAAGAAATAGAACCGGTGGGGGAAATAATAAAACGGTTAAGTAAAAGAAAATCCTCAACCAATCGACCAAGGTTAATTATGGTCAATGGTGTTTCCACCAAGGAAGCAAAATATTGGCAGGATTACCAATTCTCCGATGAATCGGATTCCGACGAGAATTCCGATGATGTTATAGAAATTACCCCAACTGAATTTAAAAAGGCAAAAGAAAATAATAAGGGAAAGGGCATAAAAATAGAGAAATCTAATTCCAACCCCGATGAACTTTATATGTATCGTCAACCCCCGAAGTCCTTAAGTTGTAACAATGACCCGGGAACCTCTAAACCACCAGGTTTTTCTAAACCAATGTGGAAAACGACGGCTCGTATTAGGGGAACATCATATATCCCTAGAAACTTGGCAAAACGAACCAAAACCGAAGAAGAAGAAACAAGCGAGTCGGAATAAGATAGTTGTATTCGTGCGGTGTAATATATGTAATATAGTGTGCTTATGCTTTATGATATATGTAAAAATTGCTTGTATTAATAAGTATTTTTTTTTTATGAATCTAACTCTTGTCTATTTTTACAGTATAAAAACACAAAATGGATAGACAACCCAATATTTTAAGAGACCTACCCGGAGACATGATTGATGAAATCTTGTCTAGAGTCGGTCAGAATTCTTCGGCACAACTATTTAAGGCGAGATCAGTTTGTAAGACATTCGAAGAACGTTCCAAGAATGCCTTGGTTTATAAAAGGATTTCGTTCGAAAGATGGGGGATATCACATTGGGAAATCCATAAGTTACGATGTGTTTACTTTGACGCATATATTGCGGGGAACCCAAATGCTATTTTACGCAATGGGTTAAGAAATTATTTTGACTCAATATATCTGAATATTGGACTTCGTGATTTAGAAAAAGCGGCTAACATGCAATATAAAGAAGCATGTTATGCTTACGGATTAGTAATGTTCGCTTCTCACCAAAGTGAGAATAAGAACATCGGGCTACAACTATTAAACAAAACGTTCCCACAAGTGACGGAGTCGGTAATTGGGGTAAGAAATGAGGTTTTTAGGTTATTACGAGACTGTTGGTCATTACGTAACCCTCGTCCCTTTGACGACGTTACAACACGCTGTCTTATCAACAGCCATAACGGTTATGTTCCACAAGACCAAGGATGGGAAGTAATCCTAGTAAAACCAGAATGCATGACTTGTTTCTGGACGTATGAATTACGTGTCTTTATTGCCTTTGCTGAACGACTTGTGTACTAGCTAGAATTATCTTCACAACCATCTTGTATCAAATTTATTGTGTGCTATATTTCATGCTATATGTAAAATAAGCGGTATTGTAACTTTGTAAAATATTGCGTAAAAGTTTTAACGCGAAATATTATTATAATCAGTTTTTCATATAGAATTGTAGTAGTTGAATTGTATATTAGCTACTAAGTATGAACTTAACGGGTAGGTACTACCCGAATTTAAACTTATAAAATGCTAATATGAAGAAAAAGCTTTTATAAATGAGTTCATATTATGCTACGAAATACTATTAACTACTCTTAATATTCTGTATGATTAACTTGTTCCATTTGACTATTTTGAAGGAAATGGCACCGACTACTCGACACACCGTGAATATGAATGAAGAGGAATTCCGTACTTTTCTAGCTTCAAACATAGCCGCAGTACAGGCTGCGCTACATACCAACAATAACCTTGGATCTAGCAGTACAGGAAATCGTGTAGGATGCACCTACAAAGAATTCACTGCCTGCAAACCTTTGGAATTTGATGGAACCGAAGGATCGATCGGATTGAAACGGTGGACCGAGAAGGTCGAATCGGTGTTTGCCATAAGTAAGTGTACTGAAGAGGATAAAGTGAAGTACGCTACGCATACCTTCACAGGTTCTGTGTTAACATGGTGGAATACCTATCTAGAGCAAGTGGGACAAGACGATGCGTACGCACTACCGTGGTCAGCATTCAAGCACTTGATGAACGAGAAGTACCGTCCCAGAACCGAGGTCAATAAGCTCAAGACAGAACTTAGAGGGTTACGAACCCAAGGATTTGATATTACCACGTACGAAAGACGATTCACAGAATTGTGCCTATTGTGTCCGGGAGCATTCGAAGATGAGGAAGAGAAGATCGACGCGTTTGTGAAAGGATTACCGGAAAGAATCCAAGAAGATATAAGTTCACACGAGCCCGCCTCCATACAACAGGCATGTAGAATGGCTCACAAACTAGTGAACCAGATTGAAGAAAGAATTAAAGAACAGACTGCTGAAGAGGCCAATGTGAAGCAAGTCAAAAGAAAGTGGGAGGAAAACGGTGATAAGAATCACCAATACAACAACAACAGCAATTACAACAATAATCGCAACAATTATCCCAACAATCGCAACATCAATCGCAACTACAACAAACGGCGCAACAACAACAACAACAACAACAACAACAACAACAACAACAACAACAACAACAACAACAACAACAACAACAACAACAACAACAATAGAAACTACAACAATCATCCCAACAACAATAACAACCGCAACAACAATAACAATCAGAAGCAGCTATGCCAAAGGTGTGAAAAGTATCACTCGGGGTTCTGCACCAAATTTTGCAACAAGTGTAAAAGAAATGGTCATAGTGCGGTGAAGTGTGAGGTCTACGGACCAGGGGTTAATAGAACGAAAGGAACATATGGTGTCGGAACGAGTAATGGCGGAGCAAGTAGTGTAGGAGCAAGTTATGCCAATGTAGTTTGTTATAAATGTGGAAAACCGGGCCACATTATTAGAAATTGCTCGAACCAGGAGAACACGAATGGACAAGGCCGCGGAAGAGTTTTTAATATTAACTCGGCAGAGGTACAGGAAGACCCGGAGCTTGTTACGGGTACGTTTCTTATTGACAATAAATCTGCTTACGTTTTATTTGATTCGGGTGCGGATAGAAGCTATATGAGTAGAGATTTTTGTGCTAAATTAAGTTGTCCATTGACGCCTTTGGATAGTAAATTTTTACTCGAATTAGCAAATGGTAAATTAATTTCAGCAGATAATATATGTCGGAATCGAGAAATTAAACTGGTTAGCGAAACATTTAAGATTGATTTGATACCAGTAGAATTAGGGAGTTTTGATGTAATATTTGGCATGGACTGGCTGAAGAAGGTGAAAGCAGAGATCGTATGTTATAAAAATGCAATTCGCATTGTACGAGAAGAAGGAGAACCCTTAATGGTGTACGGAGAAAAGGGCAACATGAAGCTACATCTTATTAGTAATTTGAAGGCACAAAAACTAATAAGAAAAGGTTGCTATGCTGTTCTAGCACACGTCGAGAAAGTACAAACTGAAGAAAAGAGCATCAATGATGTTCCCGTCGCAAAAGAATTTCTCGATGTATTTCCGAAAGAATTACCGGGACTACCTCCACATCGATCTGTTGAATTTCAAATAGATCTTGTACCAGGAGCTGCACCAATAGCTCATACTCCTTATAGACTCGCACCCAGCAAGATGAAAGAACTGCAAAGCCAACTGCAAGAACTATTAGAACGTGGTTTCATTCGACCAAGCACATCACCGTGGGGAGCTCCTGTTTTGTTTGTCAAGAAGAAAGATGGTACATTCAGGTTGTGTATCGACTACCGAGAGTTGAACAAACTTACCATCAAGAACCGCTACCCACTACCGAGAATCGACGACTTATTTGATCAACTACAAGGCTCGTCTGTTTATTCAAAGATTGACTTACGTTCCGGGTATCATCAAATACGGGTGAAAGAAGATGATATTCCAAAGACTGTTTTCAGAACACGTTATGGTCATTATGAGTTTATGGTCATGCCGTTTGGTTTAACTAATGCACCAGCTGTGTTCATGGACCTTATGAACCGAGTGTGTGGACCATACCTTGACAAGTTTGTCATTGTTTTCATTGATGACATACTTATTTACTCAAAGAATGACCAAGAACACGGTGAACATTTGAGAAAGGTGTTAGAAGTATTGAGAAAGGAAGAATTGTACGCTAAGTTTTCAAAGTGTGCATTTTGGTTGGAAGAAGTTCAATTCCTCGGTCACATAGTGAATAAAGAAGGTATTAAGGTGGATCCGGCAAAGATAGAAACTGTTGAAAAGTGGGAAACCTCAAAAACTCCGAAACACATACGCCAGTTTTTAGGACTAGCTGGTTACTACAGAAGGTTCATCCAAGACTTTTCCAGAATAGCAAAACCCTTGACTGCATTAATGCATAAAGGGAAGAAATTTGAATGTAAGGATGAACAAGAGAAAGCGTTCCAGGTATTGAAGAAAAAGCTAACTACGGAACCTATATTGTCATTGCCTGAAGGGAATGATGATTTTGTGATTTATTGAGACGCATCAAAGCAAGGTCTCGGTTGTGTATTAATGCAACGAACGAAGGTGATTGCTTATGCGTCTAGACAATTGAAGATTCACGAACAAAATTATACGACACATGATTTGGAATTAGGCACGGTTGTTTTTGCATTAAAGACTTGGAGGCACTACTTATATGGGGTCAAAAGTATTATATATACCGACCACAAAAGTCTTCAACACATATTTAATCAGAAACAACTGAATATGAGGCAGCGTAGGTGGATTGAATTATTGAATGATTACGACTTTGAGATTCGTTACCACCCGGGGAAGGCAAATGTGGTAGCCGATGCCTTGAGCAGGAAGGACAGAGAACCCATTCGAGTAAAATCTATGAATATAATGATTCACAATAACCTTACTACTCAAATAAAGGAGGCGCAACAAGGAGTTTTAAAAGAGGGAAATTTAAAGGATGAAATACCCAAAGGATCGGAGAAGAATCTTAATATTCGGGAAGACGGAACCCGGTATAGGGCTGAAAGAATTTGGGTACCAAAATTTGGAGATATGAGAGAAATGGTACTTAGAGAAGCTCATAAAACCAGATACTCAATACATCCTGGAACGGGGAAGATGTACAAGGATCTTAAGAAACATTTTTGGTGGCCAGGTATGAAAGCCGATATTGCTAAATATGTAGGAGAATGTTTGACGTGTTCTAAGGTCAAAGCTGAACATCAGAAACCATCAGGTCTACTACAACAACCTGAAATCCCAGAATGGAAATGGGAAAACATTACCATGGATTTCATTACTAAATTGCCAAGGACTGCATGTGGTTATGATACTATTTGGGTAATAGTTGATCGTCTCACCAAGTCAGCACACTTCCTGCCAATAAGAGAAGATGACAAGATGGAGAAGTTAGCACGACTGTATTTGAAGGAAGTCGTCTCCAGACATGGAATACCAATCTCTATTATCTCTGATAGGGATGGCAGATTTATTTCAAGATTCTGGCAGACATTACAGCAAGCATTGGAAACTCGTCTAGACATGAGTACTACCTATCATCCACAAACTGATGGTTAGAGCGAAAGGACGATACAAACGCTTGAAGACATGCTACGAGCGTGTGTTATTGATTTCAAAAACAGTTGGGATCGACATCTACCGTTAGTAGAATTTTCCTACAACAACAGCTACCATTCAAGCATTGAGATGGCGACGTTTGAAGCACTTTATGGTAGAAAGTGCAGGTCTCCGATTTGTTGGAGTGAAGTGGGGGATAGACAGATTACGGGTCCGGAGATTATACAAGAAACTACCGAGAAGATCATCCAAATTCAACAACGGTTGAAAACCACCCAAAGTCGACAAAAGAGCTACGCTGACATTAAAAGAAAAGATATAGAACTTGAAATTGGAGAGATGGTCATGCTTAAAGTTGCACCTTGGAAAGGCGTTGTTCGATTTGGTAAACGAGGGAAATTAAATCCAAGGTATATTGGACCATTCAAGATTATTGATTGTGTCGGACCAGTAGCTTACCGACTTGAGTTACCTCAACAACTCGCGGCTGTACATAACACTTTCCACGTCTCGAATTTGAAGAAATGTTTTGCTAAAGAAGATCTCACTATTCCGTTAGATGAAATCCAAATCAATGAAAAACTTCAATTCATCGAAGAACCCGTCGAAATAATGGATCGTGAGGTTAAAAGACTTAAGCAAAACAAGATACCAATTGTTAAGGTTCGATGGAATGCTCGTAGAGGACCCGAGTTCACCTGGGAGCGTGAAGATTAGATGAAGAAGAAATACCCGCATCTATTTCCAGAAGATTCGTCAACACCTTCAACAGCTTAAAATTTCGGGACGAAATTTATTTAACGGGTAGGTACTGTAGTGACCCGAACTTTTCCATGTTTATATATATTAATTGAGATTGATATTTACATGATTAAATGTTTCCAACATGTTAAGCAATCAAACTTGTTAAGACTTGATTAACTGAAATATGTTTCATATAGACAATTGACCACCCAAGTTGACCGGTGATTCACGAACGTTAAAACTTGTAAAAACTATATGATGACATATATATGGATATATATATAGTTAACATGATACTATGATAAGTAAACATATCATTAAGTATATTAACAATGAACTACATATGTAAAAACAAGACTACTAACTTAATGATTTTTAAACGAGACATATATGTAACGATTATCGTTGTAAAGACATTTAATGTATATATATCATATTAAGAGATATTCATTACATCATAATATCATGATAATATAATAATTTAAAATCTCATTTGATATTATAAACATTGGGTTAACAACATTTAACAAGATCGTTAACCTAAAGGTTTCAAAACAACACTTACATGTAACGACTAACGATGACTTAACGACTCAGTTAAAATGTATATACATGTAGTGTTTTAATATGTATTTATAAACTTTTGAAAGACTTCAATACACTTATCAAAATACTTTTACTTAACAAAAATGCTTACAATTACATTCTCGTTCAGTTTCATCAACAATTCTACTTGTATGCACCCGTATTCGTACTCGTACAATTCACAACTTTTAGATGTATGTACTATTGGTATATACACTCCAATAATCAGCTCTTAGCAGCCCATGTGAGTCACCTAACACATGTAGGAACCATCATTTGGCAACTAGCATGAAATATCTCATAAAATTACAAAAATATGAGTAATCATTCATGACTTATTTACATGAAAACAAAATTACAAATCCTTTATATCTAATCCATACACCAACGACCAAAAACACCTAAAAACACTTTCATTCTTCAATTTTATTCATCTAATTGATCTCTCTCAAGTTCTATCTTCAAGTTCTAAGTGTTCTTCATATATTCTACAAGTTCTAGTTACATAAAATCAAGAATACTTTCAAGTTTGCTAGCTCACTTCCAATCTTGTAAGGTGATCATCCAACCTCAAGAAATCTTTGTTTCTTAAAGTAGGTTATCATTCTAATACAAGGTAATAATCATATTCAAACTTTGGTTCAATTTCTATAACTATAACAATCTTATTTTAAGTGATGATCTTACTTGAACTTGTTTTCGTGTCATGATTCTGCTTCAAGAACTTCGAGCCATCCAAGGATCCGTTGAAGCTAGATCCATTTTTCTCTTTTTCAGTAGGTTTATCCAAGGAACTTAAGGTAGTAATGATGTTCATAACATCATTTGATTCATATATATAAAGCTATCTTATTCGAAGGTTTAAACTTGTAATCACTAGAACATAGTTTAGTTAATTCTAAACTTGTTCGCAAACAAAAGTTAATCCTTCTAACTTGACTTTTAAAATCAACTAAACACATGTTCTATATCTATATGATATGCTAACTTAATGATTTAAAACCTGGAAACACGAAAAACAACGTAAAACCGGATTTACGCCGTCGTAGTAACACCGCGGGCTGTTTTGGGTTAGTTAATTAAAAACTATGATAAACTTTGATTTAATAGTTGTTATTCTGAGAAAATGATTTTTATTATGAACATGAAACTATATCCAAAAATTATGGTTAAACTCAAAGTGGAAGTATGTTTTCTAAAATGGTCATCTAGACGTCGTTCTTTCGACTGAAATGACTACCTTTACAAAAAATACTTGTAACTTATTTTTCTGACAATAAACCTATACTTTTTCTGTTTAGATTCATAAAATAGAGTTCAATATGAAACCATAGCAATTTGATTCACTCAAAACGGATTTAAAATAAAGAAGTTATGGGTAAAACAAGATTGGATAATTTTTCTCATTTTAGCTACGTGAAAATTGGTAACAAATCTATTTCAACCATAACTTAATCAACTTGTATTGTATATTATGTAATCTTGAGATACCATAGACACGTATACAATGTTTCGACCTATCATGTCGACACATCTATATATATTTCGGAACAACCATAGACACTCTATATGTGAATGTTGGAGTTAGCTATACAGGGTTGAGGTTGATTCCAAAATATATATAGTTTGAGTTGTGATCAATACTGAGATACGTATACACTGAGTCGTGGATTGATTCAAGATAATATTTATCGATTTATTTCTGTACATCTAACTGTGGATAACTAGTTGTAGGTTACTAACGAGGACAGCTGACTTAATAAACTTAAAACATCAAAATATATTAAAAGTGTTGTAAATATATTTTGAACATACTTTAATATACATGTATATATTGTTATAGGTTCGTGAATCAACCAGTGGCCAAGTCTTACTTCCCGACGAAGTAAAAATCTGTGAAAGTGAGTTATAGTCCCACTTTTAAAATCTAATATTTTTGGGATGAGAATACATGCAGGTTTTATAAATGATTTACAAAATAGACACAAGTACGTGAAACTACATTCTATGGTTGAATTATCGAAATCGAATATGCCCCTTTTTATTAAGTCTGGTAATCTAAGAATTAGGGAACAGACACCCTAATTGACGCGAATCCTAAAGATAGATCTATTGGTCCTAACAAACCCTATCCAAAGTACCGGATGCTTTAGTACTTCGAAATTTATATCATATCTGAAGGGTGTCTCAGAATGATGGGGATATTCTTATATATGCATCTTGTTAATGTCGGTTACCAGGTGTTCACCATATGAATGATTTTTATCTCTATGTATGGGATGTGTATTGAAATATGAAATCTTGTGGTCTATTATTATGATTTGATATATATAGGTTAAACCTATAACTCACCAACATTTTTGTTGACGTTTTAAGCATGTTTATTCTCAGGTGATTATTAAGAGCTTCCGCTGTCGCATACTTAAATAAGGACGAGATTTGGAGACCATGCTTGTATGATATTGTGTAAAAACTGCATTCAAGAAACTTATTTTGTTGTAACATATTTGTATTGTAAACCATTATGTAATGGTCGTGTGTAAACAGGATATTTTAGATTATCATTATTTGATAATCTACGTAAAGCTTTTTAAACCTTTATTTATGAAATAAAGGTTATGGTTTGTTTTAAAAATGAATGCAGTCTTTGAAAAACTTCTCATATAGAGGTCAAAACCTCGCAACGAAATCAATTAATATGGAACGTTTTTAATCAATAAGAATGGGACATTTCATATATGGAGTCAAAAGTATTATATATACCGACCACAAAAGTCTTCAACACATATTTAATCAGAAACAACTGAATATGAGGCAGCGTAGGTGGATTGAATTGTTGAATGATTACGACTTTGAGATTCGTTACCACCCGGGGAAGGCAAATGTGGTAGCCGACGCCTTGAGCAGAAAGGACAGAGAACTCATTCGAGTAAAATCTATGAATATAATGATTCACACTAACCTTACTACTCAAATAAAGGAGGCGCGACAAGGAGTTTTAAAAGAGGGAAATTTGAAGGATGAAATACCCAAAGGATCGGAGAAGCATCTTAATATTCGGGAAGACAGAACCCGGTATAGGGCTGAAAGAATTGGGTACCAAAATTTGGAGATATGAGAGAAATGGTACTTAGAGAAGCTCATAAAACCAGATACTCAATACATCCTGGAACGGGGAAGATGTACAAGGATCTTAAGAAACATTTTTGGTGGCCAGGTATGAAAGCCGATATTGCTAAATATGTAGGAGAATGTTTGACGTGTTCTAAGGTCAAAGCTGAACATCAGAAACCATCAGGTCTACTACAACAACCTGAAATCCCAGAATGGAAATGGGAAAACATTACCATGGATTTCATTAGTAAATTGCCAAGGACTGCAAGTGGTTATGATACTATTTGGGTAATAGTTGATCGTCTCACCAAGTCAGCACACTTCCTGCCAATAAGAGAAGATGACAAGATGGAGAAGTTAGCACGACTGTATTTGAAGGAAGTCGTCTCCAGATATGGAATACCAATCTCTATTATCTCTGATAGGGATGGCAGATTTATTTCAAGATTCTGGCAGACATTACAGCAAGCATTGGGAACTCGTCTAGACATGAGTACTGCCTATCATCCACAAACTGATGGACAGAGCGAAAGGATGATACAAACGCTTGAAGACATGCTACGAGCATATGTTATTGATTTCAGAAACAGTTGGGCTCGACATCTACCGTTAGCATAATTTTCCTACAACAACAGCTACCATTCAAGCATTGAGATGGCGCCGTTTGAAGCACTTTATGGTAGAAAGTGCAGGTCTCCGATTTGTTGGAGTGAAGTGGGGGATAGACAGATTACGGGTCCGGAGATAATACAAGAAACTACTGAGAAAATCATCCAAATTCAACAACGGTTAAAAACCGCCCAAAGTCGACAAAAGAGCTACGCTGACATTAAAAGAAAAGATATAGAATTTGAAATTGGAGAGATGGTCATGTTTAAAGTTGCACCTTGGAAAGGCGTTGTTCGATTTGGTAAACGAGGGAAATTAAATCCAAGGTATATTGGACCATTCAAGATTATTGATCGTGTCAGACCAGTAGCTTACCGACTTGAGTTACCTCAACAACTCGCGGCTGTACATAACACTTTCCACGTCTCGAATTTGAAGAAATGTTTTGCTAAAGAAGATCACACTATTCCGTTAGATGAAATCCAAATCAACGAAAAACTCCAATTCATCGAAGAACCCGTCGAAATAATGGATCGTGAGGTTAAAAGACTTAAGCAAAACAAGATACCCATTGTTAAGGTTCGATGGAATGCTCGTAGAGGACCCGAGTTCACCTGGGAGCGTGAAGATCAGATGAAGAAGAAATGCCCGCATCTATTTCCAGAAGATTCATCAACACCTTTAACAACTTAAAATTTCGGGACGAAATTTATTTAACGGGTAGGTACTATAGTGACCCGAACTTTTCCATGTTTATATATATTAATTGAGATTGATATTTACATGATTAAATGTTTCCAACATGTTAAGCAATCAAACTTGTTAAGACTTGATTAATTGAAATATGTTTCATATAGACAATTGACCACCCAAGTTGACCGGTGATTCACGAACGTTAAAACTTCTAAAAACTATATGATGACATATATATGGATATATATATATATATATATATATATATATATATATATATATATATATATATATATATATATATATATATATCCATATATATGTCATCATATAGTTTTTAGAAGTTATATATATATTTATATATATATATATCTATATATATATATATATATATATATATATTTATATAGTTAGTTAACATGATACTATGATAAGTAAACATATCATTAAGTATATTAACAATGAACTACATATGTAAAAACAAGACTACTAACTTAATGATTTTTTCAACGAGACATATATGTAACGATTATCGTTGTAAAGACATTTAATGTATATATATCATATTAAGAGATATTCATACATGATAATATCATGATAATATAATAATTTAAAATCTCATTTGATATTATAAACATTGGGTTAATAACATTTAACAAGATCGTTAACCTAAAGGTTTCAAAACAACACTTACATGTAATGACTAACGATGACTTAACGACTCAGTTAAAATGTATATACATGTAGTGTTTTAATATGTATTTATACACTTTTGAAAGACTTCAATACACTTATCAAAATACTTCTACTTAACAAAAATACTTACAATTACATCCTCGTTCAGTTTCATCAACAATTCTACTCGTATGCACCCGTATTCGTACTCGTACAATACACAGCTTTTAGATGTATGTACTATTGGTATATACACTCCAATGATCAGCTTTTTGCAGCCCATGTGAGTCACCTAACACATGTAGGAACCATCATTTGGCAACTAGCATGAAATATCTCATAAAATTACAAAAATATGAGTAATCATTCATGACTTATTTACATGAAAACAAAATTACATATCCTTTATATCTAATGTAGTGACCCGAACTTTTCCATGTTTATATATATTAATTGAGATTGATATTTACATGATTAAATGTTTCCAACATGTTAAGCAATCAAACTTGTTAAGACTTGATTAATTGAAATATGTTTCATATAGACAATTGACCACCCAAGTTGACCGGCGATTCACGAACGTTAAAACTTGTAAAAACGACATGACGATATATATATGGATATACATATGGTTAACATGAGATTATTATAAGTAAGTATCTCCATAAGTATATTAACAATGAGTTATATACATATAAACAAGACTACTAACTTAAGGATTTCGAAACGAGACATATATGTAACGATTATCGTTGTAACGACATTTAAATGTATATATATCATATTAAGATATATTAATATATCATAATATCATGATAATATAATAATTTGACATCTCATTAGATATAATAAACAATGGGTTAACAACATTAATTGAGATCGTTAACTTAAAGGTTTCAAGACAACACTTACATGTAACGACTAACGATGACTTAACGACTCAGTTAAAATGTATATACATGTAGTGTATTTAGATGTATTAAAATACTTTTTGAAGACTTCAAGACATATATTAAAACACTCATACTTAACGAAAATGGTTACAGTTACTTTTCCATTCTTTTCTTTCATCAAGAATTCTAGTCGTATTCTTACCCGTATTATACACAGCTTCAAAACGTACTTACTATGAGTATATACCAATAGGAAGTAGCATGGGATTCCACTTTTGATTATGTCATGTATGACTAATCAATTTTAACTTCTACCATGAGCTAGTCAACTAACTAGAACTCCTTTTAACCCCACTCACCACTCACCAATTACCACTCATCATTCACTCCATTTCACTTCTAATTCTCTTTCTAATTCTCTCTCAACACACACACACACTATTATGAACGTATTTTTCCAGTAGTTAATCATCATCTTCATCAAAAATCACATCAAGAATCAAGCTATAATCATCATAGGAAGAACACTTCAAGAACACTTCAAAAATCCCTTCAAGGTTACTAATTTACTTCCAAGCTTTCTAATCCATTCCAAGTAATCATCTAAGATCAAGAAACCTTTGTTATATATAGTAGGTTATCTTTATTATTCAAGGTAATATTCATATTTAAACTTTGATTCAATTTCTATAACTATAAACTATCTTAATTCGAGTAAAAATCTTACTTGAACTTGTTTTTGTGTCATGATCCTACTTCAAGAACTTTCAAGCCATCCAAGATCCTTTGAAGCTAGATCATTTCTTGTCACTTCCAGTAGGTTTACCTACTAAACTTGAGGTAGTAATGATGTTCATAACATCAATAGATTCATATATATAAAACTATCTTATTCGAAGGTTTAAACTCGTAATCACTAGAACATAGTTTAGTTAATTCTAAACTTGTTCGCAAAAAAAAGTTAATCCTTCTAACTTGACTTTTAAAATTAACTACACACATGTTCTATATCTATATGATATGCTAACTTAATGATTTAAAACCTGAAAACACGAAAAACACCGTAAAACCGGATTTACGCCGTCGTAGTAACACCGCGGGCTGTTTTGGGTTAGTTAATTAAAAACTATGATAAACTTTGATTTAAAAGTTGTTATTCTGAGAAAATGATTTTTATTATGAACATGAAACTATATCCAAAAATTATGGTTAAACTCAAAGTGGAAGTATGTTTTCTAAAATGGTCATCTAGACGTCGTTCTTTCGACTGAAATGACTACCTTTACAAAAACGACTTGTAACTTATTTTTCCGACTATAAACCTATACTTTTCTATTTAGATTCATAAAATAGAGTTCAATATGAAACCATAGCAATTTGATTCACTCAAAACGGATTTAAAATGAAGAAGTTATGGGTAAAACAAGATTGGATAATTTTTCTCATTTTAGCTACGTGAAAATTGGTAACAAATCTATTCCAACCATAACTTAATCAACTTGTATTGTATATTATGTAATCTTGAGATACCATAGACACGTATACAATATTTCGACCTATCATGTCGACACATCTATATATATTTCGGAACAACCATAGACACTCTATATGTGAATGTTGGAGTTAGCTATACAGGGTTGAGGTTGATTCCAAAATATATATAGTTTGAGTTGTGATCAATACTGAGATACGTATACACTGGGTCGTGGATTGATTCAAGATAATAATTATCGATTTATTTCTGTACATCTAACTGTGGACAACTAGTTGTAGGTTACTAACGAGGACAGCTGACTTAATAAACTTAAAACATCAAAATATATTAAAAGTGTTGTAAATATATTTTAAACATACTTTGATATATATGTATATATTGTTATAGGTTCGTGAATCAACCAGTGGCCAAGTCTTACTTCCCGACGAAGTAAAAATATGTGAAAGTGAGTTATAGTCCCACTTTTAAAATCTAATATTTTTGGGATGAGAATACATGCAGGTTTTATAAATGATTTACAAAATAGACACAAGTACGTGAAACTACATTCTATGGTTGAATTATCGAAATCGAATATCCCCCTTTTTATTAAGTCTGGTAATCTAAGAATTAGGGAACAGACACCCTAATTGACGCGAATCCTAAAGATAGATCTATTGGGCCTAACAAACCCCATCCAAAGTACCGGATGCTTTAGTACTTCAAAATTTATATCATATCCGAAGGGTGTCCCGGAATGATGGGGATATTCTTATATATATGCATCTTATTAATGTCGGTTACCAGGTGTTCACCATATGAATGATTTTTATCTCTATGTATGGGATGTGTATTGAAATATGAAATCTTGTGGTCTATTGTTACAATTTGATATATATAGGTTAAACCTATAACTCACCAACATTTTTGTTGACGTTTAAAGCATGTTTATTCTCAGGTGAATACTAAGAGCTTCCGCTGTTGCATACTAAAATAAGGACAAGATTTGGAGTCCATGTTTTTATGATATTGTGTAAAAACTGCATTCAAGAAACTAATTTCGATGTAACATATTTGTATTGTAAACCATTATGTAATGGTCGTGTGTAAACAGGATATTTTAGATTATCATTATTTGATAATCTACGTAAAGCTTTTTAAACCTTTATTTATGAAATAAAGGTTATGGTTTATTTTAAAAATGAATGCAGTCTTTGAAAAACGTCTCATATAGAGGTCAAAACCTCGCAACAAAATCAATTAACATGGAATGTTTTTAATCAATAAGAACGGGACATTTCAGTTGGTATCCGAGCGTTGGTCTTAGAGAACCAGAAAATTTGCATTAGTGTGTCTTATCGAGTATGTTAGGATGCATTAGTGAGTCTGGACTTCGACCGTGTTTTCTTTAAAAATGATTGCTTAACATTTTTGTTGGAAACTATATATTTTTAACATATGAATATTATGTGATATATTAATCTCTTAACGTGTTTGATATTATGTGATAGATGTCTACCTCTAGAACAAGTCCCATTGACTCACCTAATAATAATGAAGAGTCAAATGTAAATTGGAATAATTCGTGGACTGATTCACAAGTTCCCGAAGAGGAACCGGAAGAAGAGTCAGAACCGGAAGAAGAATCGGAACCGGAAGAAGAATCGGAACCGGAAGAAGAAATAGAACCGGTTGGGGAAATAATAAAACGGTTAAGTAAAAGAGAATCCTCAACCAACCGACCAAGGTTAATTATGGTCAATGGTGTTTCCGCCAAGGAAGCAAAATATTGGGAGGATTACCAATTCTCCGATGAATCGGATTCCGACGAGAATTCCGATGATGTTATAGAAATTACCCCAACTGATTTTAAAAAGGCAAAAGAAAATAATAAGGGAAAGGGCATAAAAATAGAGAAATCTAATTCCAACCCTAATGAACTTTATATGTATCGTCAACCCCCGAAGTCCTTAAGTTGTAACAATGACCCGGGAACCTCTAAACCACCAGGTTTTTCTAAACCAATGTGGACAACGACGGCTCGTATTAGGGGAACATCATATATCCCTAGAAACTTGGCAAAACGAACCAAAACCGAACAAGAAGAAACGAGCGAGTCAGAATAAGATAGTTGTATTCGTGTGGTGTAATATATGTAATATAGTGTGCTTATGCTTTATGATATATGTAAAAATTGCTTGTATTAATAAGTATTTTTTTTATGAATCTAACTCTTGTCTATTTTACAGTATAAAAACACAAAATGGATAGACAACCCAATATTTTAAGAGACCTACCCGGAAACATGATTGATGAAATCTTGTCTAGAGTCGGTCAGAATTCCTCGGCACAACTATTTAAGGCGAGATCAGTTTGTAAGACATTCGAAGAACGTTCCAAGAATGCCTTGGTTTATAAAAGGCTTTCGTTCGAAAGATGGGGGATATCACATTGGGAAATCCATAAGTTACGATGTGTTTACTTTGACGCATATATTGCGGGGAACCCAAATGCTATTTTACGCAACGGGTTAAGAAATTATTTTGACTCAGTATATTCGAATATAGGACTTCGTGATTTAGAAAAAGCGGCTAACATGCAACATAAAGAAGCATGTTATGCTTACGGGTTAGTAATGTTCGCTTCTCACCAAAGTGAGAACAAGAACATCGGGCTACAACTATTAAACAAAACGTTCCCACAAGTGACGGAGTCGGTAATTGGGGTAAGAAATGAGGTTTTTAGGTTATTACGAGACTGTTGGTCATTACGAAACCCTCGTCCCTTTGACGACGTTACAACACGCTGTCTTATCAACGGCCATAACGGTTATGTTCCACAAGACCAAGGATGGGAAGTAGTCCTAGTAAAACCAGAATGCATGACTTGTTTCTGGACGTATGAATTACGTGTCTTTATTGCCTTTGCTGAATGACTTTTGTACTAGCTAGAATTATCTTCACAACTATCTTGTATCAAAGTTATTGTGTGCTATATTTCATGCTTTATGTAAAATAAGCGGTATTGTAAGTTTGTAAAATATTGTATAAAAGTTTGAACGCGAAAAATATTACAATCAGTTTTTCATATAGAATTGTAGTAGTTGAATTGTATATTAGCTACTAAGTATGAACTTAACGGGTAGGTACTACCCGAATTTAAACTTATAAAACGCTAATATGAAGAAAAAGCTTTTATAAATGAGTTCATGTTATGCTACGAAATACTATTAACTACTCTTAATATTCTGTATGATTAACTTGTTCCATTTGACTATTTTGAAGGAAATTGCACCGACTACTCGACACACCGTGAATATGAATGAAGAGGAATTCCGTACTTTTCTAGCTTCAAACATAGCCGCAGTACAGGCTGCGCTACATACCAACGATAACCTTGGATCTGGCAGTACAGGAAATTGTGTAGGATGCACCTACAAAGAATTCACTGCCTGCAAACCTTTGGAATTTGATGGAACCGAAGGACCAATCGGATTGAAACGGTGGACCGAGAAGGTCGAATCGGTGTTTGCGATAAGTAAGTGTACTGAAGAGGATAAAGTGAAGTACGCTACGCATACCTTCACAGGTTCTGCGTTAACATGGTGGAATACCTATCTAGAGCAAGTGGGACAAGATGATGCGTACGCACTACCGTGGTCAGCATTCAAGCACTTGATGAACGAGAAGTACCGTCCCAGAATCGAGGTCAATAAGCTCAAGACAGAACTTAGAGGGTTACGAACCCAAGGATTTGATATTACCACGTACGAAAGACGATTCACAGAATTGTGCCTATTGTGTCCGGGAGCATTCGAAGATGAGGAAGAGAAGATCGACGCGTTTGTGAAAGGATTACCGGAAAGAATCCAAGAAGATATAAGTTCACACGAGCCCGCATCCATACAACAGGCATGTAGAATGGCTCACAAACTAGTGAACCAGATTGAAGAAAGAATTAAAGAACAGACTGCTGAAGAGGCCAATGTGAAGCAAGTCAAAAAAAAGTGGGAGGAAAACGGTGATAAGAATCACCAATACAACAACAACAGCAATTACAACAATAATCGCAACAATTATCCCAACAATCGCAACATCAATCGCAACTACAACAAACGGCCCAACAACAACAACAACAACAACAACAACAACAACAACAACAACAACAACAACAACAACAACAACAACAACAACAACAACAACAACAACAACTACAACAATCATCCCAACAACAATAATAACCGCAACAACAACAACAATCAGAAGCAGCTATGCCAAAGGTGTGAAAAGTATCACTCGGGGTTCTGCACCAAATTTTGCAACAAGTGTAAAAGAAATGGTCATAGCGCGGCGAAGTGTGAGGTCTACGGACCAGGGGTTAATAGAATGAAAGGAACAAATGGTGTCGGAACGAGTAATGGCGGAGCAAGTAGTGTCAGAGCAAGTTATGCCAATGTAGTTTGTTATAAATGTGGAAAACCGGGCCACATTATTAGAAATTGCCCGAACCAGGAGAACACGAATGGACAAGGCCGCGGAAGAGTTTTCAATATTAATGCGGCAGAGACACAGGAAGACCCGGAGCTTGTTACGGGTACGTTTCTTATTGACAATAAATCTGCTTACGTTTTATTTGATTCGGGTGCGGATAGAAGCTATATGAGTAGAGATTTTTGTGCTAAATTAAGTTGTCCATTGACGCCTTTGGATAGTAAGTTTTTTACTCGAATTAGCAAATGGTAAATTAATTTCAGCAGATAATATATGTCGTAATCGAGAAATTAAACTAGTTAGCGAAACATTTAAGATTGATTTGATACCAGTAGAGTTAGGGAGTTTTGATGTGATAATCGGTATGGACTGGTTGAAAGAAGTGAAAGCAGAGATCGTATGTTACAAAAATGCAATTCGCATTATACGAGAAAAAGGAAAACCCTTAATGGTGTACGGAGAAAAGGGCAACACGAAGCTACATATTATTAGTAATTTTAAGGCACAAAAACTAATAAGAAAAGGTTGCTATGCTGTTCTAGCACACGTCGAGAAAGTACAAACTAAAGAAAAGAGCATCAATGATGTTCCCATTGCAAAAGAATTTCCCGATGTATTTCCGAAAGAATTACCGGGATTACCCCCACAGCGATCCGTTGAATTTCAAATAGATCTTGTACCAGGAGCTGCACCAATAGCTCGTGCTCCTTACAGACTCGCACCCAGCGAGATGAAAGAACTGCAAAGCCAATTACAAGAACTTTTAGAGCGTGGTTTCATTCGACCAAGCACATCACCGTGGGGAGCTCCTGTTTTGTTTGTCAAGAAGAAAGATGGTACATTCAGGTTGTGTATCGACTACCGAGAGTTGAACAAACTTACCATCAAGAACCGCTACCCACTACCGAGAATCAAAGACTTATTTGATCAACTACAAGGCTCGTCTGTTTATTCAAAGATTGACTTACGTTCCGGGTATCATCAAATGCAGGTGAAAGAAGATGATATTCCAAAGACTGCTTTCAGAACACGTTACGGTCATTACAAGTTTATGGTCATGCCGTTTGGTTTAACTAATACACCAGCTGTGTTCATGGACATTATAAACCGAGTGTGTGGACCATACCTTGACAAGTTTGTCATTGTTTTCATTGATGACATACTTATTTACTCAAAGAATGACCAAGAACACGGTGAACATTTGAGAAAGGTGTTAGAAGTATTGAGGAAGGAAGAATTGTACGCTAAGTTTTCAAAGTGTGCATTTTGGTTAGAAGAAGTTCAATTCCTCGGTCACATAGTGAACAAAGAAGGTATTAAGGTGGATCCGGCAAAGATAGAAACTGTTGAAAAGTGGGAAACCCCGAAAACTCTGAAACACATACGCCAGTTTTTAGGACTAGCTGGTTACTACAGAAGGTTCATCCAAGACTTTTCCAGAATAGCAAAACCCTTGACTGCATTAACGCATAAAGGGAAGAAATTTGAATGGAATGATGAACAAGAGAAAGCGTTTTAGTTATTGAAGAAAAAGCTAACTACGGCACCTATATTGTCATTGCCTAAAGGGAATGATGATTTTGTGATTTATTGTGACGCATCAAAGCAAGGTCTCGGTTGTGTATTAATGCAACGAACGAAGGTGATTGCTTATGCGTCTAGACAATTGAAGATTCACGAACAAAATTATACAACGCATGATTTGAAATTAGGCGCGGTTGTTTTTGCAATAAAGACTTGGAGGCACTACTTATATGGGGTCAAAAGTATTATATATACCGACCACAAAAGTCTTCAACACATATTTAATCAGAAACAACTGAATATGAGGCAGCATAGGTGGATTGAATTATTGAATGATTACGACTTTGAGATTCGTTACCACCCGGGGAAGGCAAATGTGGTAGCCGATGCCTTGAGCAGGAAGGACAGAGAACCCATTCGAGTAAAATCTATGAATATAATGATTCATAATAACCTTACTACTCAAATAAAGGAGGTGCAACAAGGAGTTTTAAAAGAGGGAAATTTAAAGGATGAAATACCCAAAGGATCGGAGAAACATCTTAATATTCGGGAAGACGGAACCCGGTATAGGGCTGAAAGAATTTGGGTACCAAAATTTGGAGATATGAGAGAAATGGTACTTAGAGAAGCTCATAAAACCAGATACTCAATACATCCTGGAACGGGGAAGATGTACATGGATCTCAGGAAATATTTTTGGTGGCCGGGTATGAAAGCCGATGTTGCTAAATACGTAGGAGAATGTTTGACGTGTTCTAAGGTCAAAGCTGAGCATCAGAAACCATCAGGTCTACTTCAACAACCCGAAATCCCAGAATGGAAATGGGAAAACATTACCATGGATTTCATTACTAAATTGCCAAGGACTGCAAGTGGTTTTGATACTATTTGGGTAATAGTTGATCGTCTCACCAAATCAGCACATTTCCTGCCAATAAGAGAAGATGACAAGATGGAGAAGTTAGCACGACTGTATTTGAAGGAAGTCGTCTCCAGACATGGAATACCAATCTCTATTATCTCTGATAGGGATGGCAGATTTATTTCAAGATTCTGGCAGACATTACAGCAAGCATTAGGAACTCGTCTAGACATGAGTACTGCCTATCATCCACAAACTGATGGGCAGAGCGAAAGGACGATACAAACGCTTGAAGACATGCTACGAGCACGTGTTATTAATTTCGGAAACAGTTGGGATCGACATCTACCATTAGCAGAATTTTCCTACAACAACAGCTACCATTCAAGCATTGAGATGGCGCCGTTTGAAGCACTTTATGGTAGAAAGTGCAGGTCTCCGATTTGTTGGAGTGAAGTGGGGGATAGACAGATTACGGGTCCGGAGATTATACAAGAAACTACCGAGAAGATCATCCAAATTCAACAACGGTTGAAAACCGCCCAAAGTCGACAAAAGAGCTACGCTGACATTAAAAGAAAAGATATAGAATTTGAAATTGGAGAGATGGTCATGCTTAAAGTTGCACCCTGGAAAGGCGTTGTTCGATTTGGTAAACGAGGGAAATTAAATCCAAGGTATATTGGACCATTCAAGATTATTGATCGTGTCGGACCAGTAGCTTAC